>NC_064860.1:27550109-28200109 GCF_024139225.1 Suncus etruscus | reverse complement strand
TATTTATTTTTGGTTTTTGGTTTTTGGGCACACCCGGCAGCACTCAGGGATTACTCCTGGCTCCACACTCAGAAATTGCTCCTGGCAGGCCAAGGGATGCCGGGATTCGAACCAATGACCTCCTGCATGAAAGGCCAATGCCTTACCTCCTTGCTATCTCTCTGGCCCCGTCACTCTGAGTTTTACAAAGAAAAGGTTGGTATATCTCTCTAATATCAGGAGGACTCTGAACCATTTTCATTCACAATTCCCAGTCCACTTTTCTGCCTACTTCACTTTTCTGTTTTTTTGCATTTCTCCTTCAACCCTTTATAAAACCCAAGAATAAGATTTTTCAAGGGACTAACACATGAGTATTTTTTATTTACACCAAGATATTTTTGGATGTAGAGAGCCCCTTCAAGTTTCACTCAGAGTCACTCCCTGGTTTCTCAGTCAGTTGAGCCTGTTGGTTAATTTTAGGTCTTGAGGAACCCTTGATGCTCAGACCCCTTTTTGTGCTAGAAATCACTCCCCTGGTTTCTAGATATCTCATGAGATCAACACTGAAATGTCCTTGGACACCACCACTATCACCCCCAACTACATTTTAGGATGTAGAGGGAAATATGGTTGGATCAGACCTGCTTTGGTACTTTCAAGACATGAGTTCTAACTATTCTATTATCTCCCCTTAACTCTTGTCTGTTAGAAATTGGCCCTCAAGATGTCAGCAAACAGATGTTTTCTTAACAAGGTTCATAATTCTTGTCATTTAAGACCCACTATTATCTTAGTTAAACTTTTCAATTTTTTCTTTCTATTAGGGTGCAGTCGTCAATCATGAAAGCTTACCTCCTGGCTTTCTGTTCAGGGGCCATTCTTGGTAGAGTTCAGGGAATCATATAGGGTACTAGCAATCCAACTGAGTTGCAACTGAGTTGCAAGGCACATTTCCTGCCCACTTTACTATCACTCTGTCCCCCCTCAAACTTTTTTTAAATTTAATTTTTCCCCTAGTAGTTTACAAAAAAAGGAGATTTAATACTTTGCAATTTAAACTTTGAACACAAAGCCCTCACTTTCAAAACGAATAAAACTGGTCCTTGTTCTTGGGCAAAAACAGGTGGTACTACAAGGATACCCTTGTATACCTAGTTCTTTTTCTCCAGCCTGCTGGCTTCGATCCAGGGGAATGCCAAGAAGGAAGGTGACAGCAAAGTGGCCTGAGGGAGCCCTTTAAGCTTCTTTTTGCCTTCTGGCCCCACACTATCCTAGCAATGTCTTCAGTCTCAAGACTAGATCCCCAGGTCCTGTCCATAGGCGATCACATTATTTGTGATTCCCCAGGAAACTGCTTCTCCTTAAGATTCCCACAAACCTCTCCAGTTTTAGAACTTCTGTTTTAATAAGAAGTCAAAAATCGCAATAGATCTGCAACAGGAATCCCATCCCATGCGGGGCTCACCCGGTTACCTGGCAGCGGTGTCTCCCCCAAACTAAAGGTGTGACTTACTTTCTGAGAATTTGTAGTTGTTGTTGTGCAGCAGACGGGCAGCGCCCTAGGGCGGTGCAGGGGACCCACAGCACCCACTTGCTGCAGTTGGGTAGATGCCACGGCCCCCCCTACCTGCACGCTCCCCAGACCCTCTCCCTGTCCCTCCAAGCCCGCCATGCACCCGTCGAATTTTCCCTCCTCTCCCGGGCCTCACCGTCTTCGGGGGAGAACAGCACCAAGAAGCGAGGCGGGGTCCCGGGCACAGGGCGCACCTCGCATTCCCCGCCGCCGGATCTCTTGGAACTCTGGAAGTACATCTGCAATTTGGTGCTCAAGTTTCTCGGGGGGTCGGGGCCCCAGGACCCCTCGACCAGCAGCGGGAAGGAGGGAGGCGCAGCCATCCTCAGCTCTGCCCCACCGGACTGGACTAGGGCTCCCTGCCTGACCCGAGTCTTTCGGTTTCGTTTCCTGGCAAGACTTAGCCTTTGACTAAAAAAAAAAAACCATCTGCCTTGCATTTCCTCATCTCCACAGCTAGTCCTCAGCTCTTCCTGCTTCAGGCACCTCACATCCTGCATTTTGCTCTGGGGGTTCCTAAATTCAGGAACCCTCAGACTTATCACTAGAGTCCATCAGATAATATAAGCAGCACCTGTGGGCCCCTGGCCTGCACAAAACACTGAGACAATCAGGGGGATTTGATTTGTTCCTCCCCAGCAAATTAATGGGTCAGCAAAGTGTTTCTAATGTGCTGGAGCTTGTTTGGGGATTTATTCAGACTGTTAATGGTCAGCAAACTACTGTGCTCTCTTCCTTTTTCATCTTGTTTTGTTCTGTTAGAATTACAAGAAATGTGGGGAAGCAGGACAGTCATCTAATTGTTCTGTATTGTTTGTGAAGCAGCTGGGTGCATTGAAAAAAGAATTGAGAGTCCCTGCCCAACCCGAGTTCATAAAACTGTGGGGATGCCAACGAATTTTGTCACTGTGGGGTCCCTTATCTCCGAAGGAATGAATACACAGCCCAGGTGGGATCAGGAGTTGTTTGGTTTGATACTATTTAAAGGAATTTTGTGGGAGGAGTTCTGGGTCTGTGTAAATGCAAGTAGAAAGGGCAGAGCAGGTGGAAGATTCATTCATGTGTGGGTGAAGTTGGGATGGACTCGTGGAGGCTTATTAGGAAGAGGCCCCCTTTCTCACTGCACCAGGAAGAAAGCAGAGAGTACAGAAGAAATAGATAAATTTGGTGGGAAATTGGGGGATTCTCCCCAGATTATTTTCTCTGTGTAGAAAGGGGCGAGGTCTTTCAGATGTCAGAGCAGTGACTTCAAACAGTGCTGGCATTAACATTTTGCCTCAATCACAATGATTTAGCTTCAGTTGAATCTGAAGATATACAGAGATGTAGCTGACAATGTTTATTGGACTTCTCATTCCAGACCCAGAGTAATGCTAGTTTTCTCCTGTCCCCAATTTTCCACCAACACAGGATATTCATTCTGAAGTCTTTTTTATTTTTTTGTCCCCCAATTCACAATACAGACCAGGCAAGGGGCCTGGGTTGAGGTGTATATGGGGTGCATTTACTCTACCTCCTCTTTCTATTCAGTCAATGTAAAGAACTCAGCCTGTGGTAAGAATTGGGAGGCCTTCATTCTTCAGACTTTAGACTTCATTCTTCATTCTGAAGTTTACACCACCTAAGGGAGATCTAAGAAGGGAACAGAAGGCCCAGTACCTCCTTTCAGCCACCAGAGGTCACTGCTTCCTCTGAATTATATTTAAAATCAGCACAGGCCTGGCCCTAAAGTTTGAAGACATATTTCCTTACTCATTATTTTACAGAAACTAAATCTTTTCATTAGTTTTTTTTTATTTTTTAATTTATTTTATTTATGGGTTTGGGTTACACAAGGCTATGGTCATATTTTATTCCTTGCTCTGTTTTCAGGGATCATTCTTTTCTTTTTTTAATTTTTATTTAAGCACCATGATTACAAGCATGGTTGTAGTTGGGCTTCAGTCATAAACAGAACACCTCCTTTCACCAGTGCAACATTCCCACCACCAATGCCCCCCTTACTTGCCCCCCCCTTATTCGAAACAGGAATTCTACTTCTCTCACTCATTGATGTTGTCATGCTGTTAGTGTAGTTATTTCCCTAACTGTACTCACCATTCTTTGTGGTGAGCTTCATATTGTGAGCTGGTCCTTCACCCTGTAATAAGCAAGTTGTGGAAATAAAGTCATGACTTTATTTTGCATTTGAAACTCATGGCCCAAGAATTCAAAATAGGGTGTGATTTCAGAAAACTGGATTATACTATTCTCTCTGTTCCAACCTTAGGTCAAGGAAGATTGCTCCAAAATTCAGTACCCAGTGGCACATTGTCTCATTATAGGTGACTATCATAGTCACTTGGTAGACACACCCTGTTTCTGGCCATCTTGCTAGAGTTAAAGTACATTCTTCAAATTTCATGGGAAAGCTTCTGACACTTCCTCTACCAGCAATAATTCTTTTGAGGCATACTTTCCAAGTATAGATGCACTGATGCTATAGCTGAGTGGAAGGTGGAGAAAGAGGCTTCTATAGAGGAATCCTTAGTAGACTTGATAGTTATGAGTCTGTATGAGGATAAGAGTAAAACAGTAAAGTCACTCGAGCATCCAATAGATAAGTAGTGACATACATAGACATATATGTCTGAAAGTTAACATTAACAACAAGTACAATCTAAAATAAATTAAAAGAAAAACTTAAGGTTTTCATTCTCATGCATACCATTCATGAAAAATTGTATTTAACTGATATGTTACAAAATACTGAACACCAAGTTCTTTGGTTAAAAATAGTTGGAGAATTATGGGTCTCCAGGCTTTTCAACTCTCTACACTAGAGAGGAGGAGCAAAGGGAGGGGCCAGGCAGATAGCTGGCTTCCGGTGCCTTGATCCTGGAGGCCAGCTCTTCCCAGGTATAGGGTTAGAGGACACCCCATGCCGAATAGCATTCTTCCTAGCTTGGGGGGTGCTGGGAGGTTTGGCAGGCCTCCAGTCGTTCCCCTATATCCCCCTGGACTCTAGGCCTGGCCTGAGTGCCACCTCGGGTGGCCTGCTGTGGGTTCCAGGTGGACTCCATTAGGGGTCTCCAGGCTCCCCCCACCTTCTCTGCACTAGGGAGGAGGAGCAAAGGGAGGGGCCAGGCAGATAGCTGGCTTCCAGTGCCTTGATCCTGGAGGCCAGCTCTTCCCAGGTATGGGGTTAGGGGACACCCCATGCCGGATGGCATTCTCCCTAGCTTGGGAGGTTCTGGGAGACTTGGCAGGCCTCCAACTGTTCCCCTATTTCCTTCCCTACTCCAGGCCTTCCCTGGTTGCCGGCCCAGGTGGACTCTATCATGGTCCGCAGGCTTTTCCCCTTTCTCTCCCGACACTAAGGGGGGACACATGGGGTGGATGGCGGGCCGATGTAGCACTGGTATATGTCAGGACATTACGTCGTGACATTCACTGGTATTTTTTCTTCTTCTCATTGGTCTCCATTTAAAAAACTGCATGGGGGTGCTATATATATATATATATATATATATATATATATATATATATATATATATATATATATATATATATACATACATACATATATATATATGCGTACCATATATATTTAAAATAAAAATGAGAGGACTGACTCTCAGTTTGGGAAGAGACCATTTCAAAATAAAAATGAGAGGAGGGACTCTCAGGCTGGGAAGAGGCCAGTACTCTTCCTTCTTGTTTACTCTCAGCGGCCTCTTGGCCTCTTCCTTCTTTCATTGTGTAACTGTGGTTGCTACCATACTAAGTTTCTGATTAGTTCCCATGAACGGTGACAATTGAGTCCACTGTCTTAAGTTAGATTGTTTATTTTCCCCACTTTTTATCTTTTCTCCTCTTTGTGAACTGTTCAATAAGGTATTTTGGTGAAAGAGTCCCTCTCTATCTTTCCTTTCCTTTGTTATTTGTTAAATAAGGAAGTTTGTAGAAGTGTCCCTCCATTTAACATTTATATAAGAACCAAGTCAATTGGATTGTTGGACTTGTTCTAGCATCCCCATAGGCACCAATCTCACTGTGAACTGTTCAATAAGGAATTTTGGTGATAAAGTCCCTCAGTTTAATTCTTATGTTTGAACCAGGTCACGGGGATTGTTGGACTTGTTCTTGCGGCCCCCTTATGCACTGATAACGCCAGGTGGCATTATTACTTGTTTGCGTGGGCACATTAAAATGGAAAATACTATACATACAAATAAGTTCTTATCTAATAGAGATAGGAACACACAAATCTTGTGGTGCAATGGAACCTTACAAACCCTGACCATTGACATGATGACCTGGCACAGGCCTCAGAGGTTTGGGTATTTTCCAGTCACCCCTGAACCAGGGATGCCATCTATGAAACATCCAACGTTGTTTATGACATCACCTGGAAGCAATCCTCTACTGGGGAAGACCCCACTGCTGCTCTGACATCGATTTACTCAAAAGAGTCCTCCCTTAACACTGAGAAGATTTAAACAACAACAACGACCTGCGTACTGGACAGGGCTTTCTGCATTGCCCATTAATTGCAAGTTGAAATTAGACACCGCTCCACACCATCCTGACTTCAATGTAGGATATACAGATTCCAGGACCTTCAATACAGACACATGAGATCAACAACAGAGACTGTGAAAAATATAACTGTATGGGTACTACAGACAATGACCAGGATTGGACAAACTAGTTTGCCTGGAGCCTAGAAATGGTCTTATGTCAGGAAACTTCATGGGTAGGGTCTCCTTGTACTTAAGCCAAAGTTTTTCCTTTCCATGACCCCCATACTTTGGTGGGCCCATGCAAACGATAATTGCCACACTAACATTGTTTTTACAGTGCTCCTTTGACTCCAAACCTTTAAGAAACCACTAGTAAAAATATCTGGAACTGCAAACAAAAAAAGGTTAACATTAGTGTTAATATATATGCTTTTAGATGCACTAGCATTCTGGGGGATAAAGGAGGGAGATAAGGGATATATGCTTGGGAACAGGGATGAAGGGAGGACAACACTGGTGGTGGAAAGGCCTTCATTTATTGTCACCATGTACCTTAACTATCACTGTGTAAGATTTGCCATTGTGTACCTTAAATATCATTGTGTAAGATTTGCCATTATATATTCTAATAAATGTCATTTAAATATAAAAAATACAAAATAAAAAATAAATAAAATAAAATACTTCTCCTAGTAAAAAAAATAGTTGGAGTATGGGGCCAAAGCCATAGCACAGCAGTAGAGCATTTGTCATTCATGCAGCCGGTCTACGATGAACCTTGGTTCGATCCCCCAGCATTGTATGTGCTACCCCAAGCCAGGAGCAATTTCTGAGTGCATAGCCAGGAGTAACCCCTGAGCAGGCCACAGGGTGTGGCATAGAAAGCAAAAATAAACAAATAGTTTGAGTATATTTATAGGTAAAACTTGAACATAATATTTTAAACATTGATTTACAAATAATTATTTTTTAAATTAAATAATGTCTTTATTTAAACACCATGATACAAACATAATTGTACCTGGGTTGCAGTCATAACAAGAACACACTCCTTCACCCATGTAACCTTCCCATCACCAATGCCCCTGTCTCTTCCGTCCCCAAACCCCACCTTTATTCAAGACAGGCTTTCTACATCTCTCACTCACTGACAATGTTATGATAGTACTCAGTGTAGTTATTTCTCTAACTGCACTCACCACTCTTTGTGGTGAGCTTCATATCTTGAACCAGTCCTTCCAGCCTTCATCTCTAAGAATTATTTGAATAACTTTAGTTTTTCTTAAAACCCATAGATGAGTGAGACTGTTCTGTGTGTGTGTCTCTTTCCCTCTGACTAATTTCACTAAGCATAATAGATTCTATGTACATCTATGTAAAGGAAAATTTCATGACTTCATCTCTCCTGAGAGCTGCATAATATTCCATTATGTATATGTACCACAGTTTCTTTAGCCATTCAGGCATCTTGGTTGTTTCCAGAGTCTGGCTAATATAAAAAGTGCTACGATGAATATAGGTGTGAAGAAGAGATTTTTGTATTGTATTTCTGTGTTCCTAGAGTATATCCCTAGGCAAATAATTATTCTTTACTAAAAGTTTCAAATATCTCATCAATTATCACAGAATATTTCAAAGATATTTTTGATGAGTTTTTTTTAATTTTTAACAAATGTTTATTGAGTTCCAATTATTTGTTTTTTTTAATTTATTTAAACACCTTAATTACATACATGATTGTGTTTGGGTTTCAGTCATGTAAAGAACACCACCCATCACCAGTGCAACATTCCCATCACCAATGTCCCAAGTCTCCCTCCTCCCCACCTGTCCCCCGCCTGTACTCTAGACAGGCTCTCCATTTTCCTCATACATTCTCGTTATTAGGACAGTTCAAAATGTAGTTATTTCCCTAACTAAACTCATCACTCTTTGTGGTGAGCTTCGTGAGGTGAGCTGGAACTTCCAGCTCTTTTCTCTTTTGTGTCTGAAAATTATTATTACAAGGGTGCCTTTCATTTTTCTTAAAACCCATAGATGAGTGAACCATTCTGCGTTTTTCTCTCTCTCTCTGACTTATTTCACTCAGCATAATAGATTACATGTACATCCATGTATAGGAAAATTTCATGACTTCATCTCTCCTGACAGCTGCATAATATTCCATTGTGTATATGTACCACAGTTTCTTTAGCCATTCGTCTGTTGAAGGGCATCTTGGTTGTTTCCAGAGTCTTGCTATGGTAAATAGTGCTGCAATGAATATAGGTGTAAGGAAGGGGGTTTTGTATTGTATTTTTGTGTTCCTAGGGTATATTCCTAGGAGTGGTATAGCTGGATCGTATGGGAGCTCACTTTCCAGTTTTTGGAGGAATCTCCATATCGCTTTCCATAAAGGTTGAACTAGACGGCATTCCCACCAGCAGTGGATAAGAGTTCCTTTCTCTCCACATCCCCGCCAACACTGTTTATTCTCATTCTTTGTGATGTGTGCCATTCTCTGGGGCGTGAGGTGGTATCTCATAGTTGTTTTGATTTGCATCTCCCTGATGATTAGTGATGTGGAACATTTTTTCATGTGTCTTTTGGCCATGTGTATTTCTTCTTTGTCAAAGTGTCTGTTCATTTCTTCTCCCCATTTTTTGATGGGGTTAGATGTTTTTTTCTTGTAAAGTTCTGTCAGTGCCTTGTATATTTTGGAGATTAGCCCCTTATCTGATGGGTATTGGGTGAATAGTTTCTCCCACTCTGTGGGTGGCTCTTGTATCCTGGACACTATTTCCTTTGGGGTGC
Source organism: Suncus etruscus (assembly GCF_024139225.1). Taxonomy (NCBI): domain Eukaryota; kingdom Metazoa; phylum Chordata; class Mammalia; order Eulipotyphla; family Soricidae; genus Suncus; species Suncus etruscus. The sequence goes on along the minus strand of NC_064860.1, from coordinate 28,191,256 downwards.
AGAAGCTTCTCAGCTTAATATATTCCCATCTGTTAATCTCTGCTTTCACCTGCTTGGAGAGTGCAGTTTCCTCCTTGAAGATGCCTGTAATGTCCTGGAGTGTTTTGCCTATGTGCTGTCCTATATATCTTATGGTTTTGGGGCTGATATCGAGGTCTTTAATCCATTTGGATTTTACCTTCGTACATGATGTTAGCTGGGGGTCTAAGTTCAATTTTTTGCAAGTGGCTATCCAATTGTGCCAACACCACTTGTTGAAGAGGCTTTCCCTGCTCCATTTAGGATTTCTTGCCCCTTTATCAAAAATTAGGTGGTTGTATGTCTGGGGAACATTTTCTGAGTATTCAAGCCTATTCCACTGATCTGGGGACCTGTCCTTATTCCAATGCCATGCTGTTTTGATAACTATTGCTTTGTAGTACAGTGTAAAGTTGGGGAAAGTAATTCCTCCCATAGTCTTTTTCCCAATGATTGCTTTAGCTATTCGAGGGTGTTTATTGTTCCAAATGAATTTCAAAAGTGTCTGATCCATTCTTTGAAGAATGTCATGGGTATCTTTAGAGGGATGGCATTAAATCTGTATAATGCCTTGGGGAGTATTGCCATTTTGATGATGTTAATCCTGCCAATCCATGAGCAGGGTAGGCGTTTCCATTTCCGTGTGTCCTCTCTTATTTCTTGGAGCAGAGTTTTATAGTTTTCCTTGTATAGGTCCTTCACATATTTAGTCAAGTTGACTCCAAGATATTGAGTTTGTGTGGCACTATTGTGAATGGGGTTGTTTTCTTAATGTCCATTTCATCCTTATTACTATTGGTGTATAGAAAGGCCATTGATTTTTGTGTGTTAATTTTGTAGCCTGCCACCTTGCTATATGAGTCTATTGTTTCTAGAAGCTTTTTGATAGAGTCTTTAGGGTTTTCTAAGTAGAGTATCATGTCATCTGCAAACAGTGAGAGCTTGACTTCTTCCTTTCCTATCTGGATTCCCTTGATATCCTTTTCTTGCCTAATCGCTATAGCAAGTACTTCCAGTGCTATGTTGAATAGGAGTGGTGAGAGAGGACAGCCTTGTCTTGTGCCAGAATTTAGAGGGAAGGCTTTTAGTTTTTCTCCATTGAGGATAATATTTGCCACTGGCTTGTGGTAGATGACCTTCACTATACTGAGAAAGGTTCCCTCCATTCCCATCTTGCTGAGAGTTTTGATCAAGAATGGGTGTTGGACCTTCTCAAATGCTTTCTCTGCATCTATTGATATGATCATGTGGTTTTTATTTTTCTTGTTATTGATGTTGTGTATGATGTTGATAGATTTACGGATGTTAAACCAGCCTTGCATTCCTGGGATGAAACCTACTTGATCGTAGTGGATGATCTTTTTAACGAGGCATTGAATCCTATTTGCCAGGATTTTGTTGAGGATCTTTGCATCTGCATTCATCAGTGATATTGGTCTGTAATTTTCTTTTTTGGTAGCATCTCTGTCTGATTTAGGTATCAAGGTGATGTTGGCTTCATAAAAGCTATTTGGAAGTGTTTCTGTTTGTTCAATTTCATGAAAGAGTCTTGCCAAGATTGGCAGTAGTTCCTCTTGGAAAGTTTGATAGAATTCATTAGTGAATCCATCTGGACCTGGGCTTTTGTTTTTCGGCAGACATTTGATTACTGTTTTAATTTCATCAGTGGTGATGGGGGTGTTTAGATATGCTACATCCTCTTCTTTCAACCGTGGAAGATTATAAGAGTCCAAGAATTTATCCATTTCTTCCAGGTTCTCATTTTTAGTGGCGTAGAGTTTTTCAAAGTAGTTTCTGATTACCCTTTGAATCTCTGTCATATCAGTAGTGATCTCTCCTTTTTCATTCCTAATACGAGTTATCAAGTTTCTCTCTCTCTCTTTCTTTGTTAGGTTTTCCAGTGGTCTATCAATCTTGTTTATTTTTTCAAAGAACCAACTTCTGCTTTCATTGATCTTTCGGATTGTTTTTTGAGTTTCCACTTCGTTGATTTCTTCTCTCAGCTTTGTTATTTCCTTCTCTCTTCCTATTCTTGGGTCCTTTTGTTGAGCATTTTCTAGTTCTATTAGCTGTGTCATTAAGCTACTCAGGTAAGCTCCTTCTTCCTTCCTGATGTGTGCTTGCAAAGCTATAAATTTTCCTCTCAGTACTGCTTTTGCTGTGTCCCATAAGTTCTGATAGTTTGTGTCTCTATTGTCATTTGTTTCCAGGAACCTTTTGATTTCCTCCTTGATTTCATCTCGGACCCACTGGTTATTGAGCATGAGGCTGTTTAACTTCCAGGTGTTAAAGTTTTTCTTCTGAGTCCCTTTGGAGTTCATAAATAATTTCAGAGCCTTGTGGTCAGCAAAGGTAGTCTGCAAAATTTCTATCCTCTTGATCTTATGGAGGTATGTTTTATGTGCCAGCATGTAGTCTATCCTGGAGAATGTCCCATGTACATTGGAGAAGAATGTGTATCCAGGTTTCTGGGGATGGAGTGTCCTATATATATCCACTAGGCCTCTTTCTTCCATTTCTCTCCTCAAGTCTAGTATATTCTTGTTGGGTTTCAGTCTGGTTGACCTATCCAGTGTTGACAAAGCCGTGTTAAGGTCCCCCACAATTATTGTGTTGTTGTTGATATTATTTTTCAGATTTGTCAACAGTTGTATTAAATATTTTGCTGGCCCCTCATTCGGTGCATATATGTTTAGGAGAGTGAATTCTTCCTGCTCTACGTACCCCTTGATTAATATAAAATGTCCGTCTTTGTCCCTTACAACCTTCCTGAGTATAAAGTTTGCATTATCTGATATTAGAATGGCCACTCCAGCTTTTTTATGGGTGTTGTTTGCTTGGATAATTTTTCTCCAGCCTTTTATTTTGAGTCTATGTTTGTTCTGACTATTCAGGTGTGTTTCTTGTAGGCAGCAGAAGGTTGGATTGAGTTTTTTGATCCATTTAGCCACTCTGTGTCTCTTAACTGGTGCATTTAGTCCATTGACGTTGAGAGAAAGAATTGTCCTGGGATTTAACGCCATCTTTATTTCAAAATTTGGTGTGTCTTTTGGGTAGTCTTGTCTTAGATTAGGTCTTTCAGTTTTTCTCTTAAGACTGGTTTTGTGTCTGTAAAGTTTCTGAGCTGTTTTTTGTCTGTGAAACCATGTACTCTTCCGTCAAACCGGAAAGTGAGTTTTGCTAGGTATAGTATTCTAGGTGAAGCATTCATTTCATTCAGTCTTGTCACAATATCCCACCACTGCTTTCTGGCATTGAGTGTTTCTGGTGACAGGTCTGCTGTAAATCTCAGGGAAGCTTGCTTGAACGTGATTTCCCCTTTTGATCTTGCTGTTTTCAGAATTCTATCTCTATCTGTGGGATTTGTCATTGTGACTAGGATGTGTCTTGGGGTGGTTTTTCTGGGGTTTCTTTTGGTTGGTACTCTTCGAGCATGCAGGATTTGATCACATATATTCTTTAGCTCTGGAAGTTTCTCTTTAATAATGTTCTTGACCGTTGATTCTTCCTGGAAATTTTCTTCCTGGGTCTCTGAGACTCCAATGATTCTTAAGTTGTTTCTGTTAATCTTATCATAGACTTCTATTTTCATCTGTTCCCATTCTTTGACTAATTTTTCCATTGTCTGCTCATTTGCTTTAAGTTTTTTGTCCAATCTCTCCTGCTCTATGGAATTGTTATGTATCTCATCTTCCACAGCACCAAGTCTATTCTCAGCTTCTGATACCCTGTCCCAGAGCTTATCTATTTTGTCATTCACTTTGTTTATTGACTTTTTCAGTCCTGTTAGTTGACATGTTATTTCAGTTTGGAGTTTTGTGATTTCTGTCTTCATATTTTCTTGGTTCTTATTAGTGTTCTGTTCAACTCGATCCATGGTTTCTTGGAGATCTTTGAGCATCTTCCATATTGCTAGTCTAAAGTCCTTATCTGAGAGGTTGATTAGTTGGTTGGTCATTATCTGGTCCTCAGAATTGTCATCTTCATTCTCTATGTCTGATGCTGGCCTGCGTTGTTTCCCCATTGTCACACTTGTATTGTGGGTTTTTCTACGTGTTGTGGTGGTATTCATTGTCTATATGATGCAGGCAGCACACTCCTCTGGCTCCTCCCTTTCTGGATGGGCCGACTTGCCTCTAAGGGAGGGAAGTCCTCCGTGGATGAAGCCTCACACTGGGTCAAATCTTAGGCCCGAGCATGCAACAGAGAAGACAGTCCGGAGAGAAATGTTTGCTTCTGTGATGTAGCGCTGTTCTTAGTGTCATTTTTCCTTCTTATTGCAATGGTGTTCTTTCCTTAGAAAGAGTGCACGGCTGTGTAGTGAAGCGGAGCGGCTGTGCTCTGCTGGAGCCTCTTTTTGCCCCACTCGCAAGAGTTTCACGCAAGAGAACAGTAGACAGACATAGACAGGTCACACTCACAGTTTTTCACAGTTGGGCCCCACTGGGCCGGTGTACTTTCGCGGATTTTCCCCGCCTGGTGTCACACACAGGGAGCCGGCTTTTGCAAAGCCTTGCTGGTTTTCATGCCTTGATGAGTTCTTAATATTTTCACCACATAATTGTAAATTTTGTGTCAATTTTATTGTCAAGAATTGTGATGTAACCATTATGTGAAGCTTTTTATTTTATTTTCAATTAATTCATTTTTTTACAATCACACCACCATTATTTTATATTGTAGAACTGCTACATCATGGCATCACTCTTACCACTGTTGTAGAGATATACTCCAAAGTGATAGCACAGCTGTCGTGCATGCATCCAATCAGAGATTGATCCTTGGCATCTCATATGGCCCTCTGAACCCTCCAAAAGCATGTTACAAGCACAGAGCCAGGAGTAGACCTTGAGGAATCTTGGGTAGGCCCCCAAATAAACAAACACAAAAAACCACTGTGATAGGCTTAAAGCTTTTAATGTGCTTTCTCTGAATCTAGAGTAGAGAAGAGAGAAACAATAACAGAACTTTATGCAATAATACTGTCATACAGAAAATATATAAATAGCTCTGGTAAGATAAGAGTTATAATCAATAAAATAATTAGAAAGTAGTCATTATGTTTTGAAATATAATTTATTGATGATCCATACAACTTGAGGGAGAAATAAATACCTGCATATTCAACTTAAGAAATAAGGATCACAGCCTTGCGGAGTATGACCTCACAGAAAGAGATAAAAGTACTGGGAGAGAGGATGAATGGCTGTAATAAGACCACTGGGGTGCCTCTAAAACACTGTGACATGTCATAGGGAGGGGGCTTGTGACCTGTGGTTATGGGCATAAATGGAGAGGCTGACCTGGAAAGACTAGGGAGCACTGGGACTAGTAGTCCATGGAAGGTAGAAATGGAGTGGTGGACAGAGAGAGCTGGCAACTGCCCAGGAGTCAGGACTGTTTCTGGGGAGCCTCAGACCATCAGATGATTTTCATAGTTGCTACTGCACACCTTGTTCAAGATGGGGACAAACAACTAAGTCTACTCCCGAATCACACAGCCAGAGTTCTAATGGTGTGGGAGATTTAGCTGTGAAACTTTGGAATTGTACAAGCAATATTTATAGACTCCTCCTAAGATAATCTCCTTTTTGATTCTGGTCTTGGATTATTGCAGAACATCTGTCCTATTCACATATGGGGCCACTAATAGGTTTACATTTACCTATATCAGCATTTCTCAACTGGAGGTTATATCCCTGTGGGTCCAAAGATATTTAAAGGGACCAGAGGTGAAAATTTTACAAAGGGGGCACACACCATGAGATTATTATGCCAATCAATAAAATTGTGTAGGGAAAGACACAAGTCAGAAGGAGATCAAAATTAGAATAAGGTTCAGTGACACCGACCTAGTGATTCTTGCTGCTAGTTAGAGACTAGAAAAGTTTTAGAAAAAACTGAATGCAGCTTGTAAGGCAGGCAGTTTTCTAATTGACTACATCTATGGATTTAGACCATACCTTCTTTATATATAAAACACTAAAGATGCCATTAATATCTAGTAAAAAATATATAAATACAAAAAATTGGCTGGATATAAAATTGATAACTGGCTGATATACAGGGGTTCATAATTATTACATTCATCAGGAAACATGCTTAACAGCTGCCTGTGTTTGATCCCAGCGCCACATGGTACCCTAAGTACGTCTTGGTTTAGTCCTAAGCCCTCTCCTTACTACCAGCATAGCCTAGGTATTTCTACATTACAGAGTCCACGCAGCAATGCATCCTCCTGTGCTTCCATTGAACTACTGATCTGATAAGCTGCATTGGTTCCTGATTACTTCTTGAAAGGCCTTCCAAACAAAATCTACCATTTTACTCATTGAAGCATCTGTTAACTTTCCAGAAGCTGCCAAAACACAAGTAATTTCATCGTGTTATTTACATCTTCAAATTTACTCAGTTAAATTTCATTTTATTTGTTTATTTTTGAGTGTAATTTTTGTGCACTTCACAAAAATTCTTTCCTTTGGTCAAAATTGGGAAATAATTGTAATTCCAATCACTCAGTGCTTTCTTTGCTTCTAAATCTCATTCTTGTTTAACCCTTATATTCACAATGTTGGCTAAGAAACAAAAGGATTTTAAGTCTGGTGGAGTTCCAGTTCCAGATGTATAGCTCCAGGATTACAGGTTGCTGTTAAAACTCAACATTTATTCAGGAATCAGGATTACAGTCTGGAAAACAAAACCTCAAGGAGGTATTTGAATCATATACATTAATAACCTACTTGGAAGTCACTAACATAGACAAAAGATACACTAGTCTCCACTGGGCCCACTTTATGGTTCTCTATGTTCAGATTGGTAGAAATTTGATCAGCTAGTGATTAGTTATGTTTGAATCCTGGGCTACGACTGTGTGGTTTTACCTGAGTGGTGGTCATGTTTTCGTGTGGCCAAAACATGCCTGCATGTGCCTGAGAATTGACTTTCATGGCATGAATTGACTTTCATGGCATGCTTTTAAGTTTCTAGCTATGTTTATTTTTGTTATATATTGTTTTGTTTGTGTTTGTGTTTTTTGTTATGTTTTTTGGTTTTTTTTGTTTTTGGTTTTTGGGTTACACCTGGCAACGCTCAGGGGTTACTCCTGGCTCTACGCTCAGAAATTGCTCCTGGCAGGCGCGGGGGACCTTATGGGATGCCTGGATTCGAACCACCATTGTTCAGTGTCTAAGGCAAACGCCCTACCGCTTCACTATCCTCTGGCCCCTATATATTGTTTATCAACAATGCAGAGTTTCCCAGAAGAACTATTTATTATTAGCTTATTTTCTCAAACCTTCGGTGCATATAAGGTAAATTAAAATTTGACATTAATATCAATACCAATCAAAACACTATAAATCATGGGATTTGTCATTCATTTTATTCTTGGAGAAGAATCTTTTGTGACTATACAGAGAACTGAGCTCAAAATATTTGGAATAGAGGCTGGAGTGATAGCATAGTGGTATGGCACTTGCCTTGCATGCTGCCAACCCAGGACAGATCTCCATTTGATCCCCGGCAACCCACCTGGTCCCCTGAGCCTGCCAGGAGTAATTTCTGAGGGCAGAGCCAGGAGTAACCCCTGAGCACTGCTGGGTGTGACCCAAAAACAAAAACAAAATAAATATTTGTAATACTCCACACACCCTTTGATATAGTTATCAATAAGTACTGAATCAGGACCATTGTTTTATGCTTAAATTCAATTTTAAGATTTTCTTTTATTTGTGTTTAATTTCATTCATTTTTGAAAATACAGTATTATAACATGATTCAAAATCTAAGACTTATAAAAATGTCTGTTCAGAGAAGTACTTTAATCTTCTAATTTCACCTGAACCCATCTTTGTTATTAATTAGGCAGTCAAATCAGTTTTCTGTTATATACTTTTATATGTAATAAAAGTGCAAACCAAGAGTGTACACATTTTTCTTTGATTTTGTATACTTGTAACAAAGTCCACATGGTTGTGGGCATATTAATTCTATATGCTGCCTTTTAAAATAGAGATAAATGTGTTTTAGTTTTGTGAGCGACTTGAGCAAATCAATGGAACCATAAGGGTTATGGTGAATTCCAATTGATATCTAAATCTAAATATATTAAAAACATTCTGCTACTTGAAATGGACATCTGACGAGGTTTGGGAAAAGTAATGTGGAACTGAACCCTTAATCTGTTGAATCTGCCACTATATACAGGTAGGAAGTGTCAGGGTTGTTTGAATTTACAGAAAATTAACTAAAGCCACGAAGTATAGCTTAGTGTGAAGTAAAATCTAAAAATACCTGTTAATGAAGGTTTGAAGTAAAAATTTTGTATGACTTGTTAAGTTGAAACATTTGAAAGAGGGCTCAATGGGATGGGAGAGATGGCTTGATGGGTTGGAGTCCATGCTTGTATGGAGAGCATAGGTTCAGTTCATGATGTTCCAATCCCCATTGGGTATGTAGGCAGAAGCAACATCAGCATTATCATCATCATCATCATCATCAACAACAACAACAACAACAACACATACAGTAGGGTCATTTCAATGCAGTACTATGATAGTATTGTAACATTTCACATATCTTCTATAATCAATAGAATTCTTGGAACATATTTCTTGAGAATTGGTGTGGTAGTGGGAAGATCACTCTTATTGCAGTGTGGTTCTCTCTATCTTGAAATAATAAACCTTCTTTCATAAGTTTGATGCCCATGGTGTTGAATACACAGTGATGTCTATGTTATCTGACTTTAATTCTCAACTTTGTTGATCACAATAATGGTACATCCAGTTATCAACTAGAAGCTGTAGATTTCAACTGACAAAGATCATTTGATTTTAGGAAAAAAATGTGGTGAGAGAAAAATTGGAGCACATGCTTGATCCCAGGAACTGCATGGTCTCCTGAGCACTACTGGAGTGATCTTTGATCACTGAATTAAAAGTGGCCTCTAAGCATTTGGGGTGCTTCTACTAAAGGCGGTATAGACAAAGCAAAGGGAGAAATTGTTCTATAATCAGATATGTGTGGGTGAATAATGTATTCAAAGATTACCAAAATGTTAATTTTTAAAAGTAATGAGATATTCCGGGTAAGCCTGATAGTCATAAAAAACCACAAATAAGGTAGGAGTTTGCACGTCGTCTGTGACGCTGTCATACTGATCAGTAGGATTTTGAGGATTTCTTGGAGGAGGCACAATTAAGGAATCATTCCCACGTGTATAAACTCCAGTGAGAACTCGGACATAGTACATATACTTTTTTCCATTGGCATCTGGTTTGGAGTATGTGTCATCAGCAGAATAGCTGGCATCAACAGCAAAGTATGTTCCTTTTCCATATAATACAGCTGTGAAGAGAAACAAAACTACTCTCAAGACTTTCAATGTAGTCAATAATGTGAAATATAATTATATTTAATATATCAGGTACTCTTAATATTATTTTTCATTATTATCTCTAAATCCTGTTTTACATTCAAATTTTATAAATTTACCATTGGATTATGATACCATATAAATTTTAGTATGTAGTCCTATACTGTATGCGCAATATAGGCATGTACACTGTGTGTGCAGAAGCCTCTCCACACACCACCCAAATTCTAGTGTCCATCTAGGATTAAACTGACCTTAATACCATTGCTCTAATATTCTTACTCTCCAAATTGTAGTGAGCATCATAATTTTCTCAGAGACTGAGTTTTGTGGTGGTTTACTAGTCTGTTTGATTTGGTTATTTTTATTCTACATATAAGGGAAAATATCTTATCATTATTTTCCAGTTTTTAAACTTTTCATTCAACAGAATCACCTTAAATCATCAATGTTATCATTAAAGGCAACTTTTCACATCATTATAGAAGGCAGAAGATGCATTTGAAAAATTTAGTAAGTATATAGTTATGATATAAATATGATCTTTAAAAGTATACTGGCAACACTGGTGGCAGAAAATGTTCAGGTGAAGGGTGTTATATACTGTGTGACTGAAAATCAATTACAGATAATGTTGTAAGAGTGTACTTCACATGATTCCATTAAAGAATACATTAATAAAATAAAATAGTATTTTATATAGTTAAGCTATTCACCTAGGAGTGGTATATCTCTGTTATTGATAACTTTAGTTTTAAGCTGATTTCCATAAATTTGCATAACATTTTTCAAAGAGACTGCACCAATTTACATTCACATCAGTAGTGTAGCAAAGGTTTCTTTTTCTCTACAACCCCATCAACTCTTTGTTTCCAGCCTTTTTGTTTGTTTGTTTGTTTGTAGACCACACCCACAGTGCTCATTGGTAATTCCTGGCACTGCAATCAAGAATTACTCCTGGCTAGTTTGGGGTCCTTATGGTGTCCTGGTGATGGAATCCCATGAAAGGCAAATGCTCTACCTGGGCTATTGCTCCAGTCATTTTGTTTTTGACTTGTATTTCTCTACTTAGAAATCAAGTTTTCATATGGCTATTGGTTTTCTTGGTCTTCTCGGGAGGAGTACCTAAACTTTCTGCCCAGTTTTAAATTGGAGTACATGTTTCTTTGGTTGTTATTGAATTTACAAGTTCGAGAAATATTTTAGGCAGTGACCACTAAATTAATATCCAATGTGAAAAAGTTCTCTCCAAGTCAGTATATCATTCTTTTATTTTATCTCCAGTGTTTTCTTTTACTATACAAAAGCTTATTAGCTTGATGCAGTCCCTTATATTAATCTTTTGCTTTTCTTTCCTTTGCTATTATAGTCAAGTCCTCAAAGACATCTCTGCATGAATGTATCACTTATACTTTCAACTATATTTTATGAAAGAAAACCTTATATTCAAGTTTTTAATCAATACTGAGTTCATTTTTTTTATAGAAGGTATTAGATAATTATCTGATTTTATTTTGTTGCATGTGGTTTCTCTGGGTAACCGGCACATTTTGGGGGGAGGTTTACTTTATTAAATTATCCTAGTTACTGAAATAACTGAATAATCCACAAATATATGTTTATTTTGGACTCTAAAATATATTTACTTGATATTCGTGTCTGCTTTCCTTCAATACTACCTTTTTGAAAAATTATTGGTCTGATAGCAGCTAGAAGTCAGAGACTGAACTTGCTTAGTTTCACAGAAATGTGTTGGCTACAAAATGCCTTTTGTGCTTGCATATAAATTTTAGAATTGTATGTTCTATTTCCATTATAGGGATACATTGGTGGTATAAATTGATTTAGGTAAACAGCGATTTTAATTATGTTCTTCTACACCTTTTCTTCCCCAATTTCTCTCACTAGGATTTTTTATACTGAGTAACATCTCTGTGACATCTTTGTTTTTGTCTTCATTTAATTTTTTTAAAAAAACTTTATTTATTGATTCATTGATTGCTTGATTGTTGGGCCACACCCAGCAGTGCTCAGGGGTTGCTCCTAGCTCTGCACTTAGATATCATCCCTGGCAGGTTTGGGGACCATATAGATGCCGAGAATTGAACAGGGTCCTTCACAGGTTGGCCACATACAAGGCTAACACCCTACAGCTGTACTATCTCTCTGGCCCCTGGTTTTTATTTTAAAGGAAATCTTTCAGTGAATAGAATATAGAGATTTGTCAGTGAATAGGATATTCATTGTGGGTTTATCACATGCAGCCTTTATTTAGTGAAAGTATTACTTCTATTATCAATTATTTGAGTTTTTTTTAAAAAATCATAAATGGGTTGAATCTCATCAAATGTTTTATAAATATCTACTTATGTGAGCATATGATTTTGAATCTTTTGTTGATGTGGTATATTACATTGATTGTTTACATATATTGAACTATCCTTGCATCCTTAGAATGAATCTCATTAGGTTATGAAGAGTGAGTTCCTTAATTTATTGCTTAACTTAATCTTTAAAGATTTTATTGAGGATCTCTATTTTCATTAAAGATATCAGCCTATAGCTTCCTTTTCATAAGAAAAAACTATTTTTTATTACTAACATAAAATTAGTAAAATGTGGGGTTGGAGTGGTGGTGCAGGAGGTAGGGCATTTGCATTACATGCGCTAACTTAGGATGGACTGTGGCTCAATCCCTGGCATCCCATATGATCCCACAAGCCAGGGGCAATTTCTCAGCGCATAACAGGAGTAGCTCTTGAGTGTCACCAAGTGTGGGCCAAAAACCGAAAACCAAAAAAAAAAAAAAATTAGTAAAAATTATTGGTCAGGATGGAAAAATCTACGCCTGACCAATGGTTCCCGACTGTGAGAAACTGTGAATGCTGTCTGTGAGTGTTTTTCTACTGTCCTGTCTCCTGAACCACTTCGGAGTGGGCTGAAAAGGGCCCAGCAAAATTCCTCTCCCAGAGGCTCATTCAGGCTGGGCCAGAATGCTAAGGAAGTGCATCTAAAAGTGAAAAGCAGCTATCAGCAGTAATTTGCAGAAAGGCAGGTCCCCTGATTGTGATGTCAGGCTGGGAAAATCTATGCTTGCCCAGTGGTTCCTGACTGTGAAAAACTGTGAGTGTTGCCTGTGCATGTTTTTCTACTGTCCTGTCTCCTGTGTCTCTCAGGAGTGGGCCAAAAAGGGCCCAGCAAAAATGCTATCCTTGGGGTCTCCACTTTACTTTGTGGCTGTGTGCTCTTTCGAATGAAAGAATGCCATTAACACACGAAGGAAAAAAATCACACTAGGAACTGTACTGGATCTCTGAAGCCCAGCATTTCTCTCTGGACTGTTTTCTCCGCTGCATGCGTGGACCTAAGATTTGATCCTGTGTGTGGCTTCATCCACAAAGGGTTCCCCTTCCTTGGAGGCCAGTCGACCCACCCAGAAAGGGTGGAGCCAGAAGAGCGTGGCAGCGCACATCATTTAGCCAATGAATACCACCACAGCACATAGAAAAACCCACAATACAAGTGTGACAATGTGGATACAATGCAGGCCAGCATCAGGCATAGAGAATGAAGATGGCAACTCTGATGACCGGAAAATGGCCAACCAACTAGTCAGTCTCTCAGATAACAAGTTTAGAGAAATAATATGGAAGATGCTCACAGAACTCAAAGAAACCATGGATGGAGTCGAAGAGAACATTAATAAAAAGCAAGAAAATATGAAGATAGAAATCAGAAAACTTCTAATTGAAATAGGTCAAATAACAGTATAAAATTTTTAGTAAATGAATTGAATGACAAAATGGATAACCTCTCCGTTAGGGTAACAGAAGGTGAGGATAGAATTAGTGCTCTGGAAGATGAGATACATAACAACTCCATACAAGGGAAGAGATTGGGAAAAACCTTAAAGCAAATGAACAGACAATGGAGAAATTAGTCAAAGAATGTGAACAGATGAAAATAGAAGTCGATGAAAAGCTCAACAGAAACAACTTAAGAATCATTGAAGTCCCAGAGACCCAGGAAGAAAATCTCCAGGAAGAATCAACGGTCAAGAACATCATTAAAGAGAAACTACCTGAGCTAAAGAATACATGCGATCAAATCCTGCATGCCTGAAGAGTACTAAGAGACCCTAGAAAAAACACCCCAAGACACATCCTAGTCACAATGACGAATCCCCCAGATAGAGACAGAATTCTGAAAGCAGCAAGATCAAAAAGGGAAATTACATTCAAGGGAACATCCTTGAGATTTACTGCAGACCTGTCACCAGAAACACTCAAGGCCAGAAGGCAGTAGTGGGACATAGTGCCAAAACTCAATGAAATAAATGTTTCACCTAGAATACTGCATCCAGCAAAACTCACTTTCAAGTTTGAAGAAAGAATACATGGTTTCACAGACAAACAACAGATCATAAACTTTACAGACTCAAAACCAGTCTTAAAAGAAAAACTGAAAGACCTACTTTAAGACAAGACCAACCAAACTTCAATATAAAGATGGCACTAACTCCCAGGACAATTCTTTCTCTCAATGTCAATGGACTAAATGCACCAGTTAAGAGACACAGAGTGGCTAAATGAATCAAAAAAATCAACCCAATCTTCTGCTGCCTACAAGAAACACACCTAAATAGTCAGAACAAACATAGACTCAAAATCAAAGGCTGGAGGAAAATTATCCAAGCAAACAACACCCATAAAAAAGCTGGAGTGGCCATACTAATATCAGATGATGCAAACTTTATACTCAGGAAAGTTGTAAGGGACAAAAATGGACATTTTGTATTAATCAAGGGATATATATGGCAGGAAGAAATCACTCTCCTAAACATATCAGCACCGAATGAGGGGCTAGCAAAATATTTAATACAATTGTTGACAAGTCTGAAAAAATATCAATGACAACACAATAATTGGGGGGGACCTCAACACGGCTTTGTCAACACTGGATAGGTCAACCAGACTGAAACCCAATAAGAATATACTAGACCTGACAAAAGAAATGGAAGTAAGAGGCCTAGTAGATATATATAGGACACTCCACCCCCAGAAACATGGTACACATTTTTCTCCAATGTACATGGGACATTCTCCAGGATAGACTACATGCTGGCACATAAAACATACCTCCATAATATCAAGAGGATAGAAATTTTGCAGGATGGGCCCGGAGAGATAGCACAGTGGCGGGCATTTGCCTTGCAAGCAGCTGATCCAGGACCAAAGGTGGTTGGTTCGAATCCCGGTGTCCCATATGGTCCCCGTGCCTGCCAGGAGCTATTTCTGAGCAGACAGCCAGGAGTCACCCCTGAGCACTGCCGGGTGTGGCCCAAAAACCAAAAACCAAAACAACAACAACAACAACAACAAAAAAGAAATTTTGCAGGCTACCTTCACTGACCACAAGACTCTGAAATTATCTGTGAATTCCAAAGGAACACAGAAGAAAAACTTTAACACCTGGAAGTTAAACAGCCTCATACTGAATAACCAGTGGGTCCAAGATGAAATCAAAGAGGAAATCAAAACCTTCCTGGAAACAAATGATAATAAATACACAAACTATCAGAACCTTTGGGACACAACAAAAGGGGTCTTTTTTTTGTTTGTTTGTTTTTGGGCCACACCCATTTGACGCTCAGGGATTACTCCTGGCTATACGCTCAGAAATCGCTCCTGGCTTGGGGGGACCATATGAGACACCGGGGGATCGAACCGTGGTCCGTCCTACGCTAGCGCTTGCAAAGCAGACACCTTACCAGTCACCTTCCCGGCCCCAGCAAAAGTGGTCTTGAGAGGAAAATTTATAGCTTTGCAAGCACACATCAGGAAGGAATAAGGGGCCTACCTGAATAGCTTTATGATGCAGCTCATAGAATTAGAAAGTTCTCAACAAAAGGACCAAAAAATAGGGAGACAGAAGGAAATAAAGCTGAGAGCAGAAATCAACTTAGTGGAAACCCAAAAAACAATTCGAACGATCAACGAAAGCAGAAGCTGGTTCTTTGAAAAAATAGACAAGATTGATAAACCATTAGCAAAACTAACAAGGAAAGAGAGAGAAACTTGATAACTCGTATTAGAAATAAAAAAGGGGAGGGACTTGCATATCTCCATCGAATATTGTAGATATATTCCCTCAACCGCTATAACTATTATTGAATATCCACTTAAACGGTGACAATTGTGTCCACTGTCTTAAGTTAGATTGTTTATTTTCCCTACTTTTTATCTTTTCTTCTCTTTGTGAACTGCTCAAAGAAAGAGTCCCTCAGTTTAATGCTTAGGTGTGAACCAAGTCACGGGGATTGTTGGACTTGTTCTTGCGGCACCCTTATGTGCTGATAACGACATGTGGCATTATTACTTGTTTGCATGGGCACATTAAAATGAAAATACTATACATACAAATAAGTTCTAATCTAATAGAGATAGGAACACACAAATATTGTAGTGCAATGGGACTTTACACCCTGAACATTGACATGATGACCTGGCACAGGCCTCAGAAGAATGGGCATTCTCTATTCACCCTTGAAACAGAGAAGCCATCTATGAAACATCCAAAGTTGTCTATGACATCACCTGGAAGCAATCCTATACCAGGGAAGACCCTACTGCTGCTCTCACATCGATCTACTCAAAAGAGTCTTCCCTTAACACTGAGAAGACTTAAACAACAACGATGACCTGCTTACTGGACAGGGATTTCTGCATTGTCTTGACTTTGTTGAATGTTGTAAGATATTTTAATTTATTTGTTGCCTAGTTGTTACTATTGTCTCCTTTCTACGACTTTTATATGTTATTATTCTAGTTTCTTCATGTAAAGTCAGACTTTTTATGTAGGACTGTTTATTGATGTAATACTTTATCACTATGAACTTCTCTCTTAATATACTCTTGCTGCACTACATTGTATCTCAGAGATTGTCTCTTCATTTTTGTTGGTCTTAATTTTTAAAGGTTTGATTTTTTAATTGAACCAATAATTAGTCATTTTTAAATTTACCCAGCAATTAATCATGCTTTGTTAAATCAAAGTGTGTTACAGGTTACTTCCAGTTTTACTTTTATGGTTGATTTCTCATTTTAATAATATTTTATCAGAAAAGATGCTTGATATAATTTCAATATTTACATATTTACTGGGAAATTTTGTGTTTAAAAGAAATATATCCTTGAGAAAATATTTCTGGTACACTTGAAAAATATGTATTAATTTAGGGGAAATTTCTATATAAACCTGCTAAATTCCTCTGGTCAGTTATTTCACTCAAGTCCATTATGTTACATTATTAGATGATTTTACCATTAATGTAAGTGATATATTGATATCTCTACTGATTGCTTTTGCCAACATCTTCCTTTGGATTGTTAATTATTATTTGAATATCTAGATGCTTCTGTGTTGGTTGCATATATACTAATATGCACAAATATAGCAATTAATATATTAATATATTTTATAAGCAAAATTCTCCCTTGGTTATTTTACAGTATTCATCATCTTCCTTTAGACCCTTTTTCTAACTAAAAATCTATATTAGGAGCCATAGTGATAGTACAGCAGGCAGGGTGCTTGTCTTTCAAGTAGCAGACCTGGGTTTGATCCCCTGTATCACATATGGTACCCAGAGACCTGCCAGGTGTGATTCCTAAGCACAGAGCCATGAGTAAGATCTGAGTACCAGTAGATGTGACCCACCAATAAACAACAAAACAAAATCCATTTTATGACATATGAGAATAGCCGATTCTTCCTTTTTAATATTCATTATTGACTTGAAATATCTTGCTCTAGCCTTTCACTACAAGTCTCTTTGTCTTCAGATGTGAAGCCAATCTCTTGTATGATTAATAAAGATTGATACTGCTTTATCTTTTGGGGGGACACAACTGGAGGTACTCATGACTTACTTGTGTTTCTGTGCTCAGAAATCACTCCTGGTGGTGGTTGGAGTATTATAAATGATACCATGGATCAAACCAGAGTTGGCCTTGGGCAAGGCAAGCACCTTAACACTACACTGTCTCTCCAGTTCAGGATCCTGCTTATTTTTTTAAATCCATATGTTCACTCTTTGTCTTTTAATAAATATTTACATTTGGAATTATTGATCGATATCATTGGGATTAAACATAGTCAATCTTACACTGAAAAATTGGCTGCAATCAAACTTTCATCAGCTACCATTTCATCAGATTGATAATCATCAGTTATTAGATACTTTGATACAATCCTATCTAGTGTTGGTTCTCATGACTGATCCCTCATTTAAACAGACAGCTGACCTGCTTCCTTACCATTCTTGTTGTTGTTTTTGTTTTTTGGGCCACACCCTGTGACGCTCAGGGGTTACTCCTGGCTATGCGCTCAGAAGTTGCTCCTGGCTTCTTGGGGGACCATATGGGACGCTGGGGGATCGAACCGCAGTCCATCCTAGGCTAGCGCAGGCAAGGCGGGCACCTTACCTCCAGCGCCACCGCCCGGCCCCTCCTTACCATTCTTTCCAGCATAACTTCTGTTAAAGCCATTTATGTTTACAAGAGGCACTGAGTCTGCATCTGTTCCATGGAAGAGTTGCTTCTCATTTATTATATTGCTATTCTTGACATCCATGATATTTTTCTTTGTCTGGTAGCTATTCCAGAGATCTAGATTCTGGATCCTCTCAATCTGCAAATCATCCAAGAAAGATACTTTAGTAGTTGCAAGAACACTTATAAGATATACTAAAGCCCAAACACCATATTTTATAAATAAAAATTATAGTGAGAAATGGGCTGGAGGTAGCCACAGGTTTAAGGTGCTTGCACGTGATTGACCCAGGTTTGATTCCTAGCACCATAATTAGTCTTTCAAATTCCTCCAGGAGTAACCTGAACATAGCCTGAGCATAGCCAGGTGTGCTGTCCCAAAGGATACAACAAGAGCAAATTCAAGGTAACTTTCTGTAATTTAGAAATATTTTTAGATAGCGTTCACAAAAATATCCTAAGAAAATATTAATTTAACTTTTAGAACCTTTATTTACTCTGTAACACAGAGAACAAAAAAATCATTTATGATGTTATATTAATCTAATTTGAACTCAGTCCACCAAGGTATTCCAGGCCTTGCTCTTTACTTTCACCCTGATAACTGTTCCTGATACTATCTATGTTGTTGTTTTATTATTCTTTTTATTTTCCTGCTGAGATACTGGTTTATCTACTCACTGGCAGAAGTCAGTGCTTTATAAATAAGGACTTTAATGAACGATTTTTTCCCTCTAGTCCAGTTGAAAGAATGGGGTATGAATCTTGAAGGAAAGAATCTGGTTGAGACCCAAATGGCTATGCATTAGCCAGACTCTAGAAATGGACCACCAGGACTGTGTGAATTGCAGGACTCAAACATAACCAGACAATTTTCGTATCTATCAGAAAATTGACTTGGAGTAAACACCTAGGAATTACAGAACCAGAACTCAAGACATTCAATGATATCCACAAACTTAAAAATTCAATGTTTTAAAAATAATTGTCATAATGCAAGAGCATTACACAAATAAGAAAACACAAAAAAGATATCATGGCCAAATGCAGGTTTCAAAATTAATTTATTAAATCTCTGTGAGTTACAAAGTTATTTATGATTGAGTTTCAGGGGTACAATGTTGGAGCACCAATCTCTTTACCAGTGTTCTCTTCCCTCCATAATGTTCATAGTTACCACATCCACACACACCCTCTGCCTGCCTCTGACAGGCTCTTTCTCTTTCCCTTTTGATCATATGGTTTAGAATTCTGTTACAATTCTGTGATAGTATATCATGCATCTCACTTTATCGCCTTTCAGAACAGTCTCTGTTCAAAGCGACCACTTTCCTCTATTATATTCATAGAGGTCCCTTCCCTGACCTATACCCCCTTCGTCCACAGTAGCAAGCTTCCTACTAAGGATCTGCTTTCTTAGTTTCTACTGTCTTTAGACATTATTTTTTCACTTACTGTATTTCATTATATGTTACAAATGAGTGAGATCATCTGTGTCTGTATCTCTCCCTCGGGTTCATTTCACTCAGTATAATACACTCCAGATCTATTAATGAATCAGAAAATTTTGACTTCATCATTGGCTACAAGGTATTCTCTTGTGTATATGTAATCATTGCTTTTTTGTACAGTCATTTCTTCTTGGGCAGTCGGGTTGTTTCCAGTTTAGCCATTGTGAATAGTCATGCAATGAACATAGGTGTACAGTTGTTTTTTTCTGCATTGTGTTTTTGGACTTTTAGTGTATATTTCCAGGAGTGGAATTGCTGGGTAATATGGACATTCTAGTCCTAGGTTTTTGTTTATTAAGAAATGCCCTTACTTGAAGAGGTTAAGTTTAAGATTAAGTTGATCATATAACCAAGTATAGCTACAGTACAGCCATCATAACAAATCAGCTATTGTATGAGGTATATACAGTTGAAGAAAAAATTATTATAACAGACTCCTAGGCTGGCTGGCAACAAATTTCATGAACAGGATCTCCCAATAAGGGAAACCAGCAGGCATATGATGCCCCTAGACACTTATCTTGGCTTTGTGATTTTGAGATATAAAATGGCTTTGAGCTAGGGGGTCAAGGTAGCTTTCTGTGGTTCATGGTAATCTTAGTGTTTTTCCAAATGTAATGATATTGATTGTGGATATCCAAAAGATGGGAAATCTATAGAACTGAGTTAAAGTCTTTAATAAGTACGCTAAAGGACAATTTTGTCCTGCTAAGATATAAGATCGTCTAGTTTGTTTCCAAATTAACTGGGGGTGGAAGGAATTTCGAGGTCGCTGATTTCAGAAGCTGACCTTTCCAGGAAGGAGGAGGATATGAAAAGAGGCAAAAAATAAATAAATAAATAAAAATAAATTAAAAAATTAAAAAATAAAAAGCTGGAGCACAGAGCTAAGAATGGCCGCTCTGAGCTAAGTGCATGTGGTGTTGGTGGCAGCCAGGATGGGGGTGGGGGGCACAGGGCAGAGGATAAAAAGAGAAGAGAAGGTCAGAGAAAGTAGTGTGTTGTATCCAAGAAATGAATGGAGATACGAAAGGAATGTGCAAAAGATTTGAGAGTTGTTTTATAAGAAAGAAACTATGCAAATTGGATTGTTATAGTATGTCTCTTTTTCTCCCCAAATCAGCACCAACTCTGACGTTCTTCCTTTTGTTGTGTATCAGTCTCTGTGATGTGAGACTCATTGCAGTTTTATTTGTTTTTCTGTTTGTTTTGGGGCCATATTTGGTGACGCTTGGAGGTTACTTGCTCCTGCCTTGGGAGACCATATGGGACTCCTGGGATTGAATCAAGGTCCCTCCTGGGTCAACCGAGTGCAAGGCAAACGCCCTACTGCTGTGCTATCACTCCAGTCCATCAATGCTGTTTTGATTTGCATCTCCCTAATGATTAGTTATGTGAAAGTTTTCCACGTGCCTTTTGGTCATATCTCTATCTATCTATCTATCTATCTATCTATCTATCTATCTATCTATCTATCTATCTATCTATCTATCTATCTATCTATCTATAGAGATATCTATATCTATATCTATATCTATTGGTTTTTGGTTTCTGGGTCACACCTGGTAGCTTTCAGGTATTACTCCTGGCTCTATGCTCAGAAATCGCTTCCCTGGCAGGCTCGGGGGACCATATGGGATGCTGGAATTCGAACCACCACCCTTCTGCGTCTAAGGCAAGCGCCTTACCGCTGTGCTCTCTCTCCGGCCCCGGCCATCTATATTTGTATTAGAGTAAGTTTCTGTTAATTTATTTTCTGAGAGTTAATTTTGTATAAATTACCAAAGTTAGTGAACTGGATAAACACAAAATTAACTCAGAGAGAGAGAGAGAGAGAGAGAGAGAGAGAGAGAGAGAGAGAGAGAGAGAGAGAGAGAGAGATGGTTGGAGTACCTACTTCATACATGGAAGATCCAGGTCTAATCCTTGTACTGGGTACTACAGGGTATGGCCCCAAACTGAAGCATGTATTAAAAAAATAACTCACAGACTCTGATAAATATGATGAATAAAGCAAGAAAGAGGTGTGAGAATGTGGGGGAGCTGAGGCCTGTTTCTAACAGTCTCTCTCAAGATGCCTGAACAAGGACGCAGCCTGTCTTTCTTAAGGTCAATCTAAAAAGTTATCAATAAATGAGGCATTGTGACAAGCCAAAGGAAACACTGACTCCAGTAACCTTGGGAGAAAACATATATACTTGACAGGACTTGACAGGACCATATTTTGGACACAACCTGTGGGTTGGGAGAAGCAATTTTTGTTGTCTATGTGGCCAGGTGCTAGGGGGCGTTATGTTAGGGGACCACTTGGGGAGTTTTGGGGGGATAAATTTATGCTAGTATCTGTGTAACCAAAGGCCTTGAGAAGTTGCTCAAAGTGCTTACTCTACACATTTCTTTGTTTTCCCACCAGTTATGATATATAATGATTTGCCCCTTCACAACAAACGGAAGCTAGATGGCCCTTACTGGTTTCCCATTTACTTTGTCTCTGTGTCTCCTGTGTTCTTTGTCTTTATGTTTTAAACCCACACTCCCTCCGAGAAAGTAATTCACAATTGTGGTGTCCGTGCAAGGCAGGGATGCTACAAGAAAAATAGTTAGAGGCATCATTATGATAATGTCATAGTGCTAGAACTTGATGCCTGGAGTGAAAGCTTTTTATGAAGTGTTTATTAAATGAATCAATGGTGGCCAATGTTAAGACCAATCACAATTTTATAAATAAAATAATGACAATAAAATGAAATGTGAATCTTTATATAGACTACATGTTAGAAATAGATACTTAAATTTATAAGATGCTCTTTTTTAATAATTAGATATCTAAAAATATTACCTATAGAAATAGCTAAAAGACCTGACAAAAATATGAATGAAAATTTTATGACACACATAGAGCAAATGCAGATGTCCTATGAAAACTTATGAGTAATAATTGATGAATAATAATATATCTTTTAATGAAAAGAAATGAATCTTAAAGTTATTTTTCTGGAGATTATGAGCGATTTTTAGTGTTAATTACATATACAAAATTTCAAGAACAGTATATAAGGTTTTATCTAGTTCCGTGAATGGTTTCAGTTTTGCCAGTCAATATATATTAATTGGAGAAAAATACACCAAACTGTTGACAGTGATTGAGTAATAGGATTGTGGTTATAGTTATATCCTTATCTTATTGCCTATCTTTTTACAAAGCATCATCATTATAGTGATTAGTTTTATCATGTGAAACAAATTATAATTAATATAAAAATAAATATATAAACTATAAATAAATAAAAGATATTTTAATTCTATGTAAAATATGATTGGAACTGAGTGAAAAAATACGATGCCACCTTTACCACTAAGAAACTCCACATTAGCAGAAGACTTACCTTCTCTATGATGAAGGTTGAGCAAGTCTTATTAAACTGGTTTGCCACATATATGTATTCTGGGTGACTAGATGGTAGGTTAACAATGCAGACATTCTTTTTATTCATATCAATCCAGTGTGAAGGAATTTCAACTGTAAAACAGACATTATAGTAATTGACCCTGAGAAGACTAATCTACAATCCAAACTCCTGGTGAAATTTGTTACATTGAGTATCACTGTACTTTTGGTTTACAAATTCTTAGTGAATGTCTTTAATTTTATTATAATTCTAGGAAGATATTTTTCAAGTGTGGATCACAGAAAACCTAAATCAGAGCCAAACTTAATGCTTGTTTGGCACAACAGATCTACTGGATAAAGATCTCTGAGAAGTAGAACCTCTGTACCTGCATTTTACTTGTTTATTCTGGAACCCACACTTGGTACTACTACTTAATAAGTACTAATGGTACTAATCCCAGTGTTTAGAGATCAGTCCCAGCAGTATACTGGGACCATACAGTGCTGGGGGATTTAACTTGGGACCTCCTGCATGCAAAAAATGTACTCTAGCCCAGTGAAGATCTCTCTGTCTCTGTACTTGCATGAAATTTAATTTGTTTTTGTTTAAGGTATCTATTCATTTATTTTGGTTTCTGGCCCATATCCAGCAATGTTCAGGAGTTACTGCTAGCTTTGTATTCAGGTGCTTGAGGTATATGGTATGCTGAGAATAGAACCTAGGTCAGTTGCATGCAAGGGAGGCACCCTGCCCACTGTACTATCACTTTAGCCCCTTGTATTTGCATTTTGATAAGTTTTGATAGTGCTCATATTTGAGGACCAGTGATGTTGGATAATTCAGTGTATATATTGCTAGTACATAATCAGGTATTTAATAGCCTGCAAAATAAGTTCATTACAATTTTTTGTGTTTTTTTTTTGGGGGGGGGGTCACACAGGGCTGTGCTCAGGAGTTACTCCTGGATCTGTGCTCAGAAATTTCTCTTGATTCAGGGGACCACATGGGATGTTGGGGTGGAACCTGAGTCTACCCTCTGTTAGCCAGATGCAAGGCAAACGCCCTACCACTGTGCTACCAATCTGTTCCCCTTCTTTACAATTTTTTTTATTGTTTTTTGGTGTCATACCTGATGACATTCAGGGGCTACTCCTGGCTATGTGCTCAGAAATCCCCCTAGCTTGGGGGACCATATGGGTCTCCAAGGGATCGAACTGCGGTCTGTCCTAGGCTAGCACCGCACTACGGTCTTCTTTTCAAATGTTATTTAATAGCCACTACTTAAATGTGAATTTTTTCTGACATTGTGGGGGTCATGAGATCAGTATTCAGTAATGCATAGAGAGGATTTTGGTTCTTTGGAATTGAGCCCAGTGCCTCACATTTGCTAGACATAATCTAGGCATAATTCTTAAGCTATTCCTTTGTAAAATTTTGCCAGAACTCCTCACTACCAGTCACTAGATCATCTACATCTATTCTTTCATTCTTTTTCATAGTGCATTAACAGATGGGTGATGAGTTTTCCTTTGTGGCAGGTGGTGATGGCAGCTTTGTCTGTTCTTTTGCTAAATTCAACAACTGGCCACACTGCCTTCTCCCTCTGTTTTAGAAAATCTGAGGCTACTTTTTTGGAAACCTGTGGCTTTCCCTCTAAGTGAAATGGTCACTTATTTTTTTGATTTTTTTTTTTTTTTTGCAACAGAACTGACTCTGAGAAACTGGAAAACTGGAGGGATGGGAACAAATGCATAATCTGGTTGTTACTGCATTATAATGGTTATTCTTGGCTAGTACACGCAAATACCTTACTTTAGCAACTGTTATAGGGGTTTATGAAGTTCAAATAAAAATTTTTTTCATTATTAACAGTTTTAATTATTTCTTCTGAACATGAATAGAACATTGAGTGAAGATCATGAACAGTTCTTCTGAACACGGCATCTTTTGCCTATTCCTTGCTGCCAGAGACTTGACAGCGCTTCTTCTCACAAATCTGAACCACATTTGGCTTTAGAGAGGAACCAGTTGAGACCCTCAGTATGGCTTGAAGATGATCATCATTAAGTCTAGACCTGTATTTTGACTTATTGAAGTTCAATGTGGAGAATAACTTTTCACACAAATATGTGCTCCCAAAAAGGCGCATGGTGCACTTGAACATTCGGGAAAGCTCAGGGAAGCTGGGGGGCAATTCTCTCAAAAATTGCCCATGCATGTCTGCTTTTCCACTAATCTTCCTGAACTTGGCTTTGAGATCAGAGTTGCATTGCAGGTCAATGAGCTCCATTTGAAGCACAGGAGGGGCAGTTCAGATAAAATTTTTAACTTTATTCCATGAAAATTACATAAATTCTATTTACTTGGAACAGCTTTGGTATATTCAAAAAAAGTTTTACAGTAATAGAACAATAAACATGAAAGTTTAACTCACCTTCAGCTTTCTTGAGACGCTGAATAGGCAATGTGTCTCCCTTTGCATTTGCGGCAGTCTGTGTGGTTAAGTCTACTGTGTAGGTCTGATGTTTAATTTTGACATCAATTGTCTTTTTCCTTGCTCTTTTTGCCTCCTCCAATTGCATATTGGTTAGTTTGTCAAAACGATGATAAACCCCGTTGTCATTATATTTCCATTCTACAAATTCACGGATACAATCAGCTCTGGAGTCTTGTTCTTTGTCCAATCTAACTCTCTTGATCATTTCCTCAATCTTATTTCTAGCCTCCATCACATCTCTGCTAATTCCACAAACCTCTATCCAAGATTTCTTATGGTCCAAGACAATAGCAATATTTAATTTCATCTGCAGTGCATTTAATTCCTGACCTTCCTTTTCATCAAAGTCCTTGATACATTCATCTTCATTGATATAAGAATACTGTTCCTTTATTATCAGCTCCTCTATCCAAGAGAGAGCATTTTCTACCTGTTTTACATCGTCCCCACACACTCGAAAAATGACCAGTTCAGTTTTCTTTTCCAAAACCAAGGAATTCTTTTTCAGAAAAAGTTGTTTTACAAAAGCCAAATGTGCTAAATAAAAAAGAAGGAAAGAAATAAGAGAAACAGTCGATTAGATAAATAATTTTCCTTATTTTTAACTTATTTTGTGCTTCCAAATGCTGTTCATTCATATTATCTGTCCCCAATTTGCTTTCTCTAGAAACCATCAGTGTTTTCTCTACATACGTAAGTGTATCCATGCATACATAAGTGGAATCATAAGGTATTTTCCCTCTATTAGACTTATTTTAATTAGCATCAATCCCTTAAGGCCCTTCTTTATTGTCACAAATGACAGGAATTTGGCTTCTTCATTTTATTGTCATTGCAATGTTCAGTGTCACATATTTGCTTGTAGTCTTCCACATTTAATTGTACTTGATGAAAATAACAGTTCTGGGGATTGAACTTGCCTCAGCATGCAAGGCAGGGACTCTACAATTGAGTCACAACTAGAAGCCCCTTTAAAATCTATGAGTAACAGTTCGGATTATGTATATATGTGCATATGTAAATATACATATAGATTCTTTATCCTAACAGTGGGATAAATTCACACAAGTGGAACTGCAGAATCACATGATACTTCTGTTTTAAATTTTTGGAGGAACTTCCTTACTATTTTTCATAGCAGCTTTACCCATTTATATTTCTATAAATTTATAAAATTATATACTTATACTTCCACCAACAGCATACAAGGTATCCTTTCTCCAAAGCCTTACCAACACATGTGATCTCTTATCTATTTGTTATTTTGAGATCTATTTGATGGTGTTTTTGGTTCACATTTACTCCTTATGAAGCACCCTTTTATGTACCTGATGTTCATTTCTATATCATCTTATAAAATATTTATTCAAGTTCACTATTTAGTTTTCAATCAGATGACTAATACATTGTATTAGTTCTTTATTTGGGGTATTAATGCTTTTAAGATATATGATTTATAATATATTCTGCCATTTTGTAGGTTACCTTTCAGTCTGAATATAGTTTCTTTGCTAGGCAGAAATTCTTTAGTTAGATGTAGGCCTATTTGGCTGTTTCTGCTTCTGTTGTCTTTGATTTTGAGGTCAAATATAAAATTTACTGCCGTAATCAATATTTTAAACTTATCACTTATGCTTTATTCTGATAATTTTTGTGTCTTCTGGTCTTAATTGTATTGTTACAATCAAAAATAATTTAGAAGGAAAGTATGCAGCAGTACTAAAGTGCATGTCTTGAGGCTGGAGAGATAATACAGCAGGTCAGGAATCTTTTAGCTTGCATGTGGTTTAATCCCTGGCATCCCATGATCCCTGAATGCAGAGCTAGGAGTAAATCCTGAGCACTGTTAGGTGTGACCTCCAAATAAACAAAGTATGTATGTCTTCTATGCTGAAACAAAAAATAATTGGTAGTATGTGTGTGTGAATGTCTGTATAAAAGGGTTTGATTTCCTTCATTTGCATATGACTCCTCAGTTTTCTCAATGCCAAAATGTTGAAGAGAATTTTAGTTCCCACTGTATATTCTTAGATACTTTATTATAAATTAATAAATTAATGACCTTATATACTTGGCTGGCTTATTTATGAGTTCTTTGTGGTTAAATTGATCTATGTTTCTGTATTTATGCCAATATTATACTTGAAAATTATTTAGTAAAACCAACTATGTTAATACAATACAATATGATAGTTAATACAATAGTTAATATAATCTTATAGTGTTATATAAATTAATATCATATTTATAAATTAATTTACAGTGTTAGTTTAATTTTAACATTAAGGAAAACCAGGGTTCGAAATCTTATTATTGTTTATCAAGTCTTTTTATCTGACTATTTTAGTCTTCAATAGTTCCACACAACTTTTAGGATTATTTGTTCATTTTATGAAAAATTCTATTGAACTTTTAATAGGAACTGCATTAAATCTGCAGACTGATGTATATAGTGTAGACAAATTTTGTATTAAAATTAAGGAGATACTAATATATTTTCTTTGTGTCAGTTTTTATTTCTTTGATCAATGTCTTTTTGATTTATAGATAGGTCTTTTATTTCCTGAGTTATATTACTACTAGACATTTTTCTGTTTTGTATGATTACACATTTAATAGATTTCTTAATTTTTTCATGATACTTTGGACAATCAGCTACTTATTATGTAAAATTAATATTAGAAACATGCATACAAATGATAACTTACATGCAACTTGAGATATAGATGATTGTGGAGAGACCTGGGGTCCTTCTTTTTTTTTCATGCTGGCATAAAATACATCTAGTAATTGAGGTTGGAACAGAACAACTTTAACTTTCTTCATGGATTGAACAGATCCCTTTCTGATAAAGTTTTCAATAGCATCAATAATAGCGTCGGAAACCTTGACTGGGTCTTGATTGGCTTGTCCTGAAGAGCCAAATAATAAATACACAAATGTTTAGCAAAGAAAAATCCACCTAGAAAAAACTAATAGGCATCTTCCAGACAAATGCCCATTTCTCAACACTTTCATCATCTTATGTTTTTTTCCTAACAAAACATCAGCAACACTTCTAAGGTCCTAGATGCAATGGGTTTTGTTCCAAGATGGCAGGAAGATAATCTGACATCACAGACTCATAGCCTAAACTTTGTGTGATATTTATATACTCTCCTTTATGGTGAACTTGGGTAATATTCATTGTATCACAAGTGTTCCTATCATATCTTTAAAGAGCGAAAGTTTCTGGTCTAAGTTGAAAGATTATGAGCTGTGAATATATATTTCTTCTTTGGTGTTATCACTTGACTTTTGCTTGCATTTTATCTCCTGAATGTGTTTAAGGACTATATATAAATAAAATAGAATAATACCAAGAGTTGCTCTAATTTTTATATCTTTATCTTATAATCTACAATTCTTTTTTTTTTTTTTTTTTTTTTTTTTAGCACACTTTGCGAGGGAGAAGCCACTGACTTCATGACTCTCTCCTGACTGGCTTGGTTTATTTTTTTTTTTTATACTTTATTTAAACACCTTGATTACATACATGATTGTGTTTGGGTTTCAGTCATGTAAAGAACACCACCCATCACCAGTGCAATATTCCCATCACCAATGTCCCAAATCTCCCTCCTCCCCACCCAACCCCCGCCTGTACTCTAGACAGGCTCTCCATTTCCCTCATACATTCTCATTATTAGGACAGTTCAAAATGTAGTTATTTCTCTAACTAAACTCATCACTCTTTGTGGTGAGCTTCCTGAGGTGAGCTGGAACTTCCAGCTCTTTTCTCTTTTGTGTCTGAAAATTATTATTGCAAGAATGTCTTTCATTTTTCTTAAAACCCATAGATGAGTGAGACCATTCTGCGTTTTTCTCTCTCTGACTTATTTCACTCAGCATAATAATAATCTACAATTCTTTGCATACAGTTATACACAAGCCTTCAGGAAGTTTTAACTTCTTCACTCAGTGAGATTTTTGTCAACCCCATAAGCATGTTCTATTTTTATCCCACTCAATATATATATTGGAGCACACACAGTGACGCTCAGGGATAACTCCTGGCTATGCGCTCAGAAATCGCTCCTTGCTTGGGGAACCTTATGGGATTCCGGGGGATCAAACTGCAGTTCGTCATAGGTTAGCACATGCAAGGCAAAGCCGTATGGCTTTCACCACCGCTCTGGCCACTCCATGTATATTTTTAAGACTACTTCCTTGATAAGATCATATAACATTTCATAAAAATCAATGAAACCAATTCTATATCAATGGCAAAAAGTCATTGTAGTATAAAAATTCCTTGATTAATTGGTATTATAGATTCAGGATCCATTTGATTTTCCCTATTTCCTTTCTCCACCAATATTATAGAAAGTAAGAATAGATCTCTTTAACTAGGCTTTGGAGACAATTGTTGGAATGTAGATGTCTTTTCCCCAACACAAAATCAAACCAGAGGTTTCATTTATTTATTTATATTGGATGGAGATGGAAAGAAGGTTGTTATCTTTTCCAAGGATGTAGTGATAACATGATATTGAAAAAATTTAAATGAGAATGTTCAGATACATTTATTATCAATAAACATGAGACATATTCCAGTGTAGATGCTTAGTGGTTCATTTAGTACATACTGAATGTGATATGGAGGTAAAGAGATGTTCCAGCAGGGAATCATAGGACACTGAGAGAAATTATCACAGAGAAAACTGTGTGACAGGTAATGATATATAACTCCTTTTATGTTCAGAGGACTAGATCTTTTCTGAGAAAGATAAATATATATGTAGAATATGCAGGAGTCATTGGAGTGGGGTGTCAGGTCTACTGAGGAAACTGATAAAAGTGTAGACAAGAGTCTAGAGAGATACTACAATGAGTAAGGCAACTGCATGATCCTGATCCAGATTCCATCCCAAGTACTTCATAGGGTCCTTGGAGCCCTGACAGGAGTGATCCATGAGCACACAACCAAAAGAAGCCCTGGCATAAACCCAATCTATCATAGCTATTTACTTCCTAGATATTTATGTACAACTCAATATTTATACACCACATGTAGAGCCAGAAAATATTTAATGCTTTTGCTCACAAATCTAGAGAAACATATGGATAAGAATGTGGTAGTAGTGAGAGATTTTAACAAGCCATTATTGATACTAGACAGATCCACTAGGCAGAACATTAGCAAAGACATAAGAGCCCTAAATTAGAAACTAGAAGAACTAGGACTAATGGACCTATACAGGGCCTTTTATCCTCAAAAAGTTAAATACACATTTTTGTCAAGTGCACATGGAACCTTCTCTAGGATAAACTATGTTTTAGAAAATAAGTCTAAATTACATAAAGTCCCAAATATAAGAATTATACCAAGCCCCCTATCAGACCACAATACGACAGAGATCAAGATTGACTGTAAAAGAATGTGGAGAAAATCTAACACCTGGAGATTAAACAACATGCTGCTCAACAACAGCTGGATCAAAGAGAAAATCAAGGAAGAAATAAAAAGATTCCTTAAAATGATTGACAATGACAAAACAAAATGCAAGAATCTATGCGACACAACAAAAGCAGTAATAGGGGAGAAATTCATAGCAATACAGATATACATTCAGAAAGAAAAAAATGACAAAATCAACAACCTAAAGGGACAACTTAAATATCTGGAAAACCAACAGCAAAAGAACCCAAACACAATCAGAAGAAGAGAAATAATAAAACACCAACATCAACAACATAGAAATATGCTATTAGCATTTTCAAGAAACACCATGAAAGTGTAAATAAAGACAAACAAATGAGACTGCATTAAAAAGGAAGCTATTGGGTCAAAGCTATAGTACAGTGGATAGAATATTTGCTTTGCAAGTGGCTGATCTGAGTTCAAGATTAGACCCAGAACCATAAAGTATACAGAAGAATATGTAGATTTAACTCTCTATGACATTGAAACTAAAGACATCTTTAAGAGGAAACACCACTGTTCAAACAAGTGAAAGCAAAGATAAACAAATGGAACTATATTAAACTTAGAAGCATCTGCATCTCAAAGAAAATAACGACTAGGACACAAAGGCCACCCACAGAATGGGAGAAACTATTCACCCAAGACCCATCAGATAAGGGACTAACATCTAAGATACACATACAAGTTACTGTCAGAACTTAACAAAAAAAAACTTCTAAGACCATCATAAAATGAGGATAAGAAATAAACAGATACTTCCTCAAAGAAGAAATACAGATTGTCAGAGGCACATGAAAAAGTGCTCCACATCACTGTTTATCAGGGAGATGCAAATCAAAAACAACAATGAGATACTGTCTTACACCAAAGGGATAATGTGATTATCTCACAAATCTCACACACACACACACACACATACACACACACACACACACACACACACACACACACACACACACACACACACGAAGAATCAGTGTTGACAGGGATTGGGGATAAAGGAACTCTTGTTCACTGCTGGCGGGAATGTCATATAGTCCAGCCTTTCTGAAAACAATATGGATATTCCTCAAAAAACTGGAAATTGAATTTCTATATGATCCAGCAATACCACTCCTAGGTATATACCCTAGGAATACAAAAACATAATACAAAATTTCCTCTGCAAGCCTATGTTCATTGCAACTCTATTTACAACAGGCAGAATCTGGAACCAACCCAGATGTCCAACAACAGAGGAGAGGCTAAAAAATTGTGGTACATATATACAATGAAATACTATGCAGCTGCCAGGAAAAATAAAGTCATGAAATTTGCCTATATGTGGATGGACATGGAAACTATTATGCTTGAGATGAGTCAAAGGGTGAGAGATTGACTCAGAATAGTCTAACTTACTCTGTGGAATTTAAGAAAAATAAAAGACAGTATGGTAATAATAATAAGAGATAATAGAAATGAGGTTTGGAAGGACCAGCCCATAATAGGAAGTTTACCACAAAAATGGGTTAGCACAGTTAGAGAAATGACTACACTAACAACTATCATGACAATGGTAGTGAGTGAAAGAAATAGATTGCCTATCTTGAGGACAGGCAGGGGATGAGGAAGGGGTGTGAGGGGGGTCATTGGTGATGGGAAGATTGTACCAGTAAAGGTGGGTGTCCTTTTTATGACTGAAACAACAAATATGTTTGTAACCATGGTGATTAAATAACTATAGTAAAAACACCATGGATATTATAAGGATCCAAAAAGGGATGTCGCATTTATTAAGGTTAATTGTTGAGCAGCCCAGAATAAGACTGAGCTAACCAGAATTGGTTTTCTGAGCAATGGAATTATCAACCAAATACTGAGACTGCATAATCTCAAACTAATGCTGACACTAATGAGTTCAATTCCACATCAATTCCTCATCAGAAGGGATGAAGAGGTTTGCCTTCTGGGACCTGCTCATTAAGCAGGACCAAAGAAGATGTCTCATCATAAATATAATTTATATTTCTAGGGAACGCACTAAAAGAACTAACACTAGTAATGATAAATCTGAGGTCCCATTCTTACAGGTGAAGAATTACATGAGGTAAACAAGAAAGTCAAAGAGATAAGTGGACCAAAAGGAGGATGTTGCAGAGAGGTGACTTTGTGATTCATAGAACCATTGGTTCTGATAACTGAGAAGCTGAGAAGCTTCTGTACAGAGAAGACATGTACACCCCCAGAGCCTACTGCTGATGAGATGAGAGAAAAGGCAGAAAATGTCTCTAGTGTCAGCTATTGAAGATATGTGTATGCACTGATTTCTCTTTCAAGAAGAAAGAACAGAAAAACTCAAAATAAGATCCTGTAAAAAGGAAAAGGAACTGATGAAAAATAAGAGATGAACTTTCCCCCCCTTCTCTTCCTTCTCAGAAATATTAGTATAAAGTCTAGTATTTCACTACATGCTTCAGTTTCTTTCTATTTTCCTCTTGTACTTGAACCATGTATATGCAGACTAATCTGGGATAAAGAAATTGATCTCTCTCTGTATTATCAAGGTCAACATCATCAGATCATAGAGAAAGTGGGTGCTTTGGGATTTAGCCTTGCTATACAGTCTACATACCTGTTCCTATAGCGGGGAGGCAAATGGAGGAATAATTCCGTTTTTCACATTCTTGCAAAACACAGGAAATGGAATTCTTGACATCTTTTCCACCATTGACATGAACTATATTCTTACACTTCAACAATCCACCTTCAGTAACAATATAATCACTATTGCTCTGTCGAGCTGGAAAACACACAAAAATGTAAAATTTGAGATATACTCTTTGATTGTATAAAAATAAAACATCTAAGGGCCGGAGCTATAACACGTCAGTAAGGCATTTGCCTTGCACATGGCCAACACAGGATGGACCTGGTTCAAAACCCAGCATCCTATATGATCCTCTAAGCCTGTCAGGAGTGACTTCTGAGCATAAAGCTAGGAGTAACCCCTGAGAGCCACCAGGTGTGACCCAAAATAAAAAAATAAAAAAATGAAGCATCTAGTTTGCTAAATCAATCATTTAATAAAAATGAGATTTCTGATATGCTACCTTTGATGAATATTTCTTGTTTACTTTCTTGCTTTGACTTTGATTTTTTATTTTTATTTTATTTTAATACTAATGGTAATTTCTTAATAAAATGTATAATTTTTAGACAAATACTTTGTCTCTTCATTCCAAACTCTTCTCATAATCTCCCCACAGCATCCCCAAATCAACCATTTGCTCATGATTTCAGACCCCAAAAACATTATGCCATACCTTGAAGAGAACACTGCATTTCCACTTCTTTTCCAGCACTTTCCAAAATTGCTTTGGAGACACCTACATGAGAAAATCAAGATAGTTTCAAACATGAGTAAAAATATCAGTAGAGCTCACACAGAATAGAATAAATGCCTTATCATTATTATTATTATTATTATTATTATTTAAATGCCTTATTATTATCTTCATCTTAGAAACCATAATTATGAATATTTGTAATGAAGTTGACTAAAAGCTAATAAAACCACTTTACCAATTATTAAAAATCATGTCAGGGCCGGGAAGGTGGCGCTGGAGGTAAGGTGTCTACCTTGCAAGCGCTAGCATAGGACGGACCGCAGTTCGACCCCCCCAGCGTCCCATATGGTCTCCCCAAGCCAAGGGCGATTTCTGAGCGCATAGCCAGGAGTAACCCCTGAGCGTCAAATGGGTGTGGCCCCAAAACAAAACAAAAAAACAAACAAAACATGTCAGAATAATTAAATAGTATGCTTTTCTTAGAAACTAGATTAGTGAGGCAGAGAGGTGTCTCCATTGTCTGTGAAGGAGTCCACCCTGCTGTGAGATTGACAACTGGGAGAAGTTGAGGGGACCTGTTGGCTTCCCATGTTTCTTTTCGTTTCTCTCTTTCTAAATAATGAACCCCACCATAACATGCAGAAAAAAATCACACTACGAGCGTGACAATGGGGAAATCTCACAGGCAAACACCATGCACAGAGAATGAAGATGATAGCTCTGATGAACCAAAAAACACCAACCATCTGATTAACCTCTCAGATAAGGAGTTTAGAATAGAAATATGGAAGATCCTCATGGAAATCAAACAAAACATAGCTCTAGCTGAACAGAACACAAAGACAGAAATCAGAAAACTCCAAACTGAAATAATAGATATAAAAAACGCAGTAGCTGAACTGAAAAACTCAATGGACAACCTCTCCAGCAGGGTAACAGCAGCTGAGGACATAGTCAGTGAATGGGAAGATCAAGTGCAAAACAACTCCATATAGCAGAAGAGATTGGAAAAGAACCTTAAGGCAAATGATCAGACAATGGAAAAAAGTACTCAAGGAGGTGAACAGATAAAAATAGAAATTTTTCATAAACTCAAAGGAAACAACATAAGAATCATTGGAGTCACAGAGGCCCAGGAAGGAGATCTCCAGGATGAATCAACAGTCAAAATCATCATCATAGAGAAACCCCCAGAGCTAAAGATTGCATGCCATCAAATCCTGTATGCCCGAAGAGTACCAGCTAAAAGAGATCTGAAGAAAGACACTTCAAGACACATCCTAGTTACAATGATGAATCCCACAGATAGAATACTGAAAGCAGCAAGATCAAAAAGGGAAATTACATTCCAACAAGCATCCTTAAGACTTAGAGCAGACATGTCACAAGAAACTCTCAAGGCCAGAAGACAGTGGTGGGATATTGTGACAAGACTAAATGAAATGGATGCCTCACCTAGAATACTGTACACAGCCCAATTCACGTTCAGGTTTGAAGGAAGGATATACAGCTTCATGGATAAGTAACAGCTCAGAAACTTCACAGATGTAAAACCAGTCTTAAAGGAAAAACTGAAAGGTCTACTTTAAGACAAGACAGACCAACAGACACACCAAACTTATACGCAAAGATGACATTAAATCCTATGACAATCATCTCCCTCAATGTCAATAGACTAAATGCACCAATTAAGAGACACAGAGTGGTGAAATGGATCAAAAAGATGAACCCAACTTTATGTTGCCTACAAGAAACATACCTGATGGGACTGGAGAGATAGCATGGAGGTAGGCGTTTGCCTTGCATGCAAAAGGAAGATGGTTCGAATCCCAGCATCCCATATGGTCCCCCGTGCCTGCCAGAAGCGATTTCTGAGCACAGAGCCAGGAGTAACCCCTGAGCGCTGCCAGGTGTGACCCCCCCCAAAAAAAAAACAAAAAAAAATCAAGAACATATTCTTCATTAGAGCATCTGGGACATTCTCTATACTACATGAGACACAAAATATTTATATATAATAAGAGGATTGGAAACAATATCAAACATTATGTCAAACAATGATGATTTAAAAATAATCATCAGGGAGATGCAAATCAAAACAACTATGAGGTACCATCTCATGCCTGTGAGATTGGTACACATCACAAAGAAGGAAAACAAGCAGTGCTGGCGGTGATATGGAGAGAAAGGAACTATTTTTCACTGCTGGTGGGAATGCCGTCTAGTCCAACCTGTATGGAAAGCTATATAGAGATTCCTCCAAAAACTGGAAATTGAGCTCCTATATGATCCAGCTATACCACTCCTAGGGATATACCCTAGAAACACAAACTTACAACATAAAAATCCCTTCCTCACACCTATATTCATTGCTGCACTATTTACAATAGCCAGACTCTGGAAACAACCAAGATGTCCTTCAACAGATGAATGGCTAAAGAAACTTTGGTACATATACACAATAAAATATTTTGCAGCCATCAGGAGAGATGAAGTCATGAAAGTTTCCTATACATGGATGTACATGGAATCTATTATGCTGAGTGAAATAAGTCAGAGGGAGAGAGATAGATGTAGAATAGTCTCACTCATCTATGGTTTCTAAGAAAAATAAAAGACATTTTTGCAATAATCCTCAGAGACAAAGAGGAAGGGCTGGAAGCTCCAGCTCACAACATGAAGCTCACCATAAAGAGTGATGTGTGCAGTTAGAGAAATAACCATATTGAGAACTATCATAACAATGTGAATGAATGAGGGCAGTAGAAAGCCTGTCTAGAGTACAGGCGGAGGGTGGGGTGGGGAGGAGGGAGATTTGGGACATTGGTGATGGGAATGTTGCACTGGTGAAGGGAGGTGTTCTTTACATGACTGAAACGCAACCACAATCATGTTTTTAACCAAGATGTTTAAATAAAGATATTAATTTTAAAAAAGAAAAAAGAAAATTCAAGTGTTCAAGTATAAATTATTTCTTGGTAAATTTGTAGTTGCCACTTGTAATTACCATTTGCAATTAACACGTAGAGCTTGATAGTTTACAATAATCAATACAGTTTAAATAAAAGCTGTGGATGCTAACAAATGAAAAAATAAACTAGATTAGTAATACACTTTAGAGTATATTGAACTGATAGGACTCCCCTTTCAAGATTTAGTTGAGTGCTCCACCAGTCAAAATTCTTGAAGCATATACCTGTTTTGAGAGTAAATGTGTTTGATGTTGAATTTACAATTATATCTGCTTCTTCTTTGGTGATATCTCCAGTAGCCACCTGGAAAATGATGGGACCAATCTTCATCTGATGTATTTCTTTGGAAGGGCTAGAAACCATCCCATAGAAATCTATATAGGAAACAAATAAAGTGAAGAACCAAGTTAACAACAGAAATTGTGGTTGGGTCTCATATTCTCAGGCGAGACTCTGACATGTGTATTCTCTGTTTGTCACCTTTAATCTGACCCTGACCTTGAACTAGGGATGCTCTGCTTTTTGGAAAAGATAATAAGTTGGAATTTAAAATATGAAATTATGAAATCAGAGAACTAGCACTTGCCTTGCAAATAAATGGCTGTCTTGGATTATATCCTCAACAATTCATATGGGTGCCTATATCCCACTAGGAGTGAACCCTGAGCACAGAGACATAAGTAATCCCTGGACATAGCCAGGTATGGCTTACTGTGCCCTCTTCCCATTAAAATTTACTGTGGGGAAAATTTACTGCCGATAGCACAGTGGTGGGATGTTTGTCAGCTGACCAAAGACAGTCCTGGGTTCAATCCTCAGCGTCCCATATGGTCCCTCAAGCCAGGAGCAATTTCTGAGTGTATAGCTAGGAGTAACCCCTGAGTGTCAACAGGTGTGGCCCAAACACCATAAAACAAAAATTACTGCATAGGTTTAAGTATATAATAATTAGAGAACTTGATAAGAAATCACTAAAAATGATCAATCTGAAATAGAGAAAAAGATAATATATCTTGAGGGACATTAGCAAAAAATTTAGTATAGTAGGTAGGGAGCTTGCCTTGTATGCAACCCAGCTGGATCTGATCCCCAGCACCATACATGATTCCCTAAACCCACTTTTTCCCCAACCCCAGAGTGACCCATGTGTGTGCATAACTAGGTATTACTCCTGACCACTGCCAGTTGTGGCTCCCCACACAAAGATATAAAATTCATGTATTTGCAGTCAGAAAGAGAAAGAGCTAGTGCTTAAAATATTCATAGAAAAGATTGAATGGAAGACATATATCCTCTTATCTAAGAATACTCAATCCTAATAATAGGAGAAATTCAAATAGAGCAATGAAAAGTAAAGGAAAAAAAACATTTGGTTGGTATTGTTGCTTTACATAGGGCAGTCTGAAAACACGAGTCACAAAGTAGAAAATATTAATATGTTAGAAGTTAACATCTCATGGATTAGCAATTGGCACAGACATACAGGTTTTGCACATAAAAGAACTGGGTTTGAACCTTGTTATCACAAGCCAAAACAACCAATAAAGAAAGAAAAAAAGAAAATTAGTAGTTCACCAGCATTTAATCATCCTTTTTACAGATTAAAATTTGGCTGCCTCCTCTTTGTTCAAGATCACAATAACATACTTTATTTATTACAATTTTTTCATAAAATCACCACTAGAAACTAGAAAACAAATAATACTATAAAAATAGGTGGATGAGATGAACCGATACTTCCTAAAGAAGACATACAAAGAACCAGTTGGTATATTAGAAGACACTCTTCAGGGGCCGGAGAGATAGCATGGAGGTAAGGCGTTTGCCTCTCATGCAGGAGGTCATCGGTTCGAATCCCGGCGTCCCATATGGTCCTCCCGTGCCTGCCAGGAGCAATTTCTGAGCCTGGAGCCAGGAATAACCCCTGAGCACTGCCGGGTGTAACCCAAAAACCACAAAAAAAAAAAAAAAAAAGACACTCTTCATCATTTACCATTAGAAAAAGGTAAAGTAAAACAACAATCAGATTGGCACACATAGGAAAGAATTAAAACAACTAGTGTTGAGATGGATGTGAGGGGAAAAGGAACTCTCATTCACTGTGTGTTGGAACATTAACTGGTCCAACTTGTTTCTAGAACATATGCTAAGTCCTAAAAAATAAAACCCTGAGATTTGAGCTTGCATATGACCCAGCAATCTACTTCTTGGCCTCTATTCTAAGGACCCCCAAAGACATTTGTATCCTCTTTGTTCACTGCAGCACTATTCACAGTAGTAGTCAAGGTCTGAAGCAAGTATGCAAGATGACTGGGTAAAGAACTTGTGATACATACAAACATATATATGCAAAACACACTACAAAATGGAATACTGCTCAGCTATAAGAAAAGGTGAAATCAGGCTAGATAGATAGCACAGTGGATAGGGCACCTGCTTTGTATGTGGCTTGCCCAGGTTAAATCTTCACCCTTAATAGTTTCCTCAGTCTCACCAGAAGTAAGCCTTGAACACAACTGGATGTGATCCAAAAAACAAAAAGTAACAAAACAAGCAACAAAACACACCTAATATATGAAGTAAATGTAGAGCTTTAAAAAAGAAAGCAAGAAATTATGAAACTTTGCAATTTACTACTATGTGAATGAAAGTAGAGGGCATTGTTTTGAGTCAGAAGGAGAGGGACAGATATTAAGAGATCATTCTCATATGTTTTATGTAAAGAACCATAATAAAAGATCATCAAATAGTATGCTAGCAAAGTTAACATAAATAGAAAGTTAACATAAAAATAAATAACATGGGCCCGGAGAGATAGCACAGCGGCGTTTGCCTTGCAAGCAGCCGATCCAGGACCTAAGGTGGTTGGTTCGAATCCCGGTGTCCCATATGGTCCCCCGTGCCTGCCAGGTGCTATTTCTGAGCAGACAGCCAGGAGTAACTCCTGAGCACCGCCGGGTGTGGCCCAAAAACCAAAAAAAAAAACAAAACAACAAATAGATCAACAAGTAGTATGTTAACACAGTTAACATAAACAGAGAGTGCTGATATACAGAATGAACTTACCTGTGTGTGGGTGTAGGAGGGGTCCCTGACATTGGTGGAAGGAAATGGGCACTTAGCAGGTTGTTTTGTGTTGTGTTGGAATGATATATGTATAAAACTATCATTAATGGTATTGTAAATTTTGATGCCACAATAAAAAGGGAGGAAAAACAAAGCAAAAGATAAAGCAAAGGCTTCTCCTAGAGATAATCATCCTTATCATTTGTCCCCATCACTAAATAGTTATCTACCACTTGAAAATAATAAACAAACTTTACTTTAACCTTGAGCATCTTCAGCCTGAAAAGTTTTGTCACTGCAGAAATTTTCACTTGTCCTTTGGGCAAATACATCTGAAAATGCCTGGAAATATAAAGACTGTTTAGATCACTAGAATCCTCAAGAAATTAAATAATCTGTTTTATCAGGGTTTTTTTTTTATCTTAAATACAAGACATTTAAAAAAGAACAATCCAAAATTATGTTTTATTTTTATAAATATTTTCAAATTAAAAAGAAGACAAAATTTTGATTCTGTAAACATATCCTACAAAAGTTATCATAGATATAAGCAATATATAAATGATAGTATCTTTATTACAGTGCTATTCATATAGAGAAAAAATATAACATAAAAATATATAAAATACAACATATATTATTAAACTGCTTTTAATATGTCCATATGTGAGAATATTTAACAATCACAAAAATGCATTTTCAAAGTGAAATGGGAAATTACTCTTTTATGCTATTAAATTAATGAAGAGACTGTTATGCTTTCTCAGATTAATGAGACTATGAATTTCATCCAAAAGTTATCACTTTCTTTCTCCTTGTAAACAAAAAACAGATATGGTTGTCAGAATAAGTAACATATTGGCAAGAAACTAATAGAAAATGGGAGGATTCAGAGAGACTAAGAAGGAGGCTCAGGAGTGAACCCTGAGAACAGCTGGGTTTGTACCAATATGTTCTCCCCACATAAAAAAATCACCCAAATATTAGCTTCTAAAATATGTATTATTTAGAGCAGGGTAAGTATGTGCTATGTATTCAGTCCTGATCCATGGCTACCTTGTACAAGCAAGTCATAGGGATTGCTCAAAAGAACATGTACCAGGAATTACTCTAGTATGTGGGTTAACCAAATGGACCACATATTTTCTTGTTTGGTATGGTGCTTAGAACTCAGGTTATGCTAGTTTCTAAAAAAAAAAAGTTAATATACTTTCAGGACCTCTCAGACAGTGGGGCCATCATGCTATGCAACATATCATACAGTGGGGTTATTACATACACCACAGTACTGAAATTTAAAGTTATGGCCTTACACCTGTTAGTTAAATGCTTTAAACTGATGTATCATCTTCTGGGCCTTTATAGTTTAAGATGAGAAGTCACCTCATTAAATGAGAACGACATAATTCAAAAAGGCAAAAACACTAAGTGCATGCAGGGAGGCTGAAAAAAGTAATATTGATTAACTGTTGGTGAGATGTAAATTTCTTTTTTCTCTATGGTAATCAATATGGGAATTTAGAAAAATAAAGCCACAATAGTACCCAGAAATTCCTCTTCTTAGGTAATTTTCTTTTTTTTTTTTTTTTTAGCAATCCCCATCCTAAGAACACTACACATGAATTTGAAAAAGGTATATACACACCTAAGTTTATTATATCACTATTTACAATAGGCGAGACCTAGAAATATCCCAAGACCCAATAACATATGGTGAATAAAGAAAATGTGGCATACAAACAAAATGGACTCTTACTGTGCTATTGATCTTTTCTCTAACTTGTGAAGCAAAATAAGCCAGAAGGAAAAATACAAAAATCAGATGGCCTCATTCATGCGTAAAGAATCAAAACAAGGGAAAAGAAAATGTCTAATAACAACAAACTTCCAGAGTTTGATGACAGAAGAGGTTTTTATAAATTATAAATAAACAGAGGTTATTATAAAAGAGGTATAATGCTAGGTATGGAAGAATATTTTCACTTTGGTGTTGGATGTGGTGTGGTAATATTGTACCTCTAAAACTAATAAAAATTGTCAGTCAGGGGCCCGGAGAGATAGCACAGCGGTGTTTGCCTTGCAAGCAGACGATCCAGGACCAAAGGTGGTTGGTTCGAATCCCGGTGTCTCATATGGTCCCCCGTGCCTGCC
This sequence comes from Suncus etruscus, assembly GCF_024139225.1. NCBI lineage: Eukaryota > Metazoa > Chordata > Mammalia > Eulipotyphla > Soricidae > Suncus > Suncus etruscus. The sequence goes on along the minus strand of NC_064860.1, from coordinate 28,148,928 downwards.
AGGAGCTATTTCTGAGCAGACAGCCAGGAGTAACCCCTGAGCAACGCTGGGTGTGGCCCAAAACAAACAAACAAACAAAAAAAATTGTCAGTCAATGTTACCTTGATATATACAATAAATAAATATTTATAAGTAGTCTCTAGATCTAGAAAAAGTGCTAAATACACATAAAAATTCACATAGTCCAAAGATCCATTGGTATCTCTAATGTTTCTGCCTTTGCTGTTTATTTTCTTGCCACATCTTTCAAGCATTTTATGTTGTCTACTTTTCTGGACTATGAGAACTTGGAGCATAGTACTTAGTATTTCTTTTTCTCCCATAATAATTAGTACTGTGACTCTTCCATAGATGCTTAAAGAATTACAGAGCCACAATGATGCTTGTAAATTCTGTATTAAAGTGTTTGTATTTGAATTGGAGATAACATATGGGTATGTTGGGGTCAGGGGCAATGTGCCCCTCCATCCTTTCAGCGCCTTGAGGGTTTCAAAGAGACACAGACCATGCACAAGCAACAGGTGAGATTTAATCTGACCGGTCAGTGTCATCTGCTGAGACAGATCTCAGAGCAGAGACCCTGAGGCTCTTTTCTGCAGAGTTTATATAGGAATTTTCAAAGCAAGAACAGCACTTTTCCTTATCAGTCATAGACGCAGCTATGAACAAAGGCTTACATTAAAAAAGCATCATAACTTTGAGAGACACATTCAATGAACAAAGAGATGACCTATAAAACTTATCAATCCTAGTGTTACATATTGCAGGTGTCAGCTTATCACAGTGGGCCAGGACCCTGGCCTTGTTAGTTGTAGAGAAGAAAGGGGATTATTAAAACTCAAGGTTCAAATGTAGCTAAAGGTTAGAGTTCTTGGCACAGAGTGGTACATACGTCAGCCTTAGAAGCATGGGAGTTGGGCTTTCTGGCGCCAAGAGCCCCCTCTGGCTGGTACTGCTCGAATCACTTTAGGCTTATAATAATTAGTAATAGTAAATGAGTACTTATCAATTAACTTAACTTATTGATATATCCTATAAAGCTCAAAACTTACTTAAAGTGGCAGTTATAAACTAACAGTGAGCATAAATGAGTATTGATCTCACATGCCCAAGACTGGTCTTATCTTCCAGGCTTGCTGTCCTTGGGAGCTGTGAAAGCAGACCTTGCTTATCTTTAGTTCAAGCTAGCTGTCTGAAACATTTTCCTGTCTGAGGCCTCTTTGTTTCTGTAGCTCTCACTTTTCTGGCAGATTTCTGTTAGCAGGCTAGAATTCTAAAATAGAGCAGTCCTTTGAAAAAAGAGAAGTTAAAAAAATATGTATCCTAAAAACATTTAAGAAATCTTTCCTCATCAGGTAGAACACTTATATTGCATGAAGATAACTTGGGGTCATCTGACATGCCTTAGAACCTCCAAGAACCACCAGGAGAGATCCCTGAGTGCAAGTCAGAAGTAAGCACTAAACAGTGCTGGGTGTGGCCTCCAAAACAAAACAATAGTCAAAAATGTTTGTGTGGAGGCAACCCTCTTAATTCTAATCTAATATAAAAAGAGCACTAAGAAATATATAAATTTTGCTGGGAGGCTTGGCAGACCCTCAGCCATTCCCCTATTTCTCCCCTGGACTCTAGGCCTGGCCCGAGTGCCACCTCGGTGGCCTGCTGTGGGTTCTAGGTGGGCTCTATTAGGGGTTCCCAGGCTTCCCCCTCCCTACTCTGGGAGGAGGAGCTGAGGGAGGGGCCCGGCAGATAGCTGGCTTCTGGTGCCTTGATCCTGGAGGTCAACTCTTCCCAGGTATGGGGTTAGGGGACACTCCATTCCGGAGGCTTACTCCCTAGCTTGGGGGGGGGGTGTGCTGGGAGGCTTGGCTGGCCCCCAGCCGTTCCCCTACTCCCCTACTCCAGGCCTTCCTTGGTTGCCGGCCCAGGAAGACTCTATTGTGGTCCTCAGGCTTTCCCCCTTTCTCTCCCGACACTAAGGGGGGGACACATAGGGTGGATGGCGGGCCAATGCAGCACTAGTGTATGTCGGGACATTATGTCGTGACATTCACTGGTATTTTTTCTTCTCATTGGTCTCCATTTCAAAAACCATATATATTTAAAATAAAAATGGGAGGACTGACTCTCAGCTTGGGAAGAGACCAGTTCGGGTGGGAGTACCATATATTTTCAAAATAAAAATGAGAGGATGGACTCTCAGGCTGGAAAGAGGCCAGTACTCTTTACCTACTTGTTTACTCAGTGGCCTCTTGGCCTTTCCTTCTTTCATTGTGTAACTGTGGTTGCTACCATACTAAGTTTCTGATTAGTTCCCATAAACGGTGACAATTGAGTCCACTGTCTTAAGTTAGATTGTTTATTTTCCCTACTTTTTATTTTTTCTCCTCTTTGTGAACTGTTCAATAAGGTATTTTGGTGAAAGAGTCCCTCTCTATCTTTCCTTCCCTTTGTTATTTGTTAAATAAGGAAGTTTGTAGAAGTGTCCCTCCATTTAACGTTTATATAAGAACCAAGTCAATTGGACTGTTGGACTTGTTCTAGCATCCCCATAGGCATCAATATATTCGCTGTGAACTGTTCAATAAGGAATTTTGGTGATAGAGTCCCTCAGTTTAATTCTTATGCTTGAACCAGGTCACGGGGATTGTTGGACTTATTCTTGTGGCCCCCTTATGCGCTGATAACGCCAGGTGGCATTATTACTTGTTTGCATGGGCACATTAAAATGGAAAATACTATACATACAAATAAGTTCTTATCTAATAGAGATAGGAACACACAAATCTTGTGGTGCAATGGAACCTTACACCCTGAACATTGACATGATGACCTGGCACAGGCCTCAGAGGTTTGGGCATTCTACATTCACCCCTGAACTAGGGAAGCCATCTATGAAACATCCAAAGTTGTCTATGACATCACCTGGAAGCAATCCTCTACCAGAGAAGACCCTACTGCTGCTCTGACATCGACTTACTCAAAAGAGTCTTCCCTTAATACTGAGAAGATTTAAACAACAACAACCTGCGTACTGGTCAGGGCTTTCTGCATTGCCCTTTAATTGTGAGTTGAAATGATACACTGCTCCACACCATCCCGACTTCAATGTAGAATATACAGATTCCAGGATCTTCAATATAGAAACATGATACCAACAACAGAGACTGTGTGAAAAATAAAACTGTATGGGCACTACAGACAATGACCTGGATTGGACAAACTAGTTTACATGGAGCCTAGAATTGGTCTTATGTCAGGAAACTTCAGGGTTAGGGTCTCCTTGTATTTAGACCAAAGTTTATCCTTTCCATGTCCCCCATACTTTGGTGGGCCCATGCAAACGATAATTGCCACTCTAACATTGTTTTTACAGTGCTCCTTTGACTCTAAATCTTTAAGAAACCACTAGTAAAAATATCTGGAACTGCAAAAAAAAAAAAAAAAAAAGGTTTACATTAGTGTTAACATATATGCTTTTAGTTACACGATCATTCTGGGGGATAAAGGAGAAGGGATATATGCTTGGGAATAGGGATGAAGGGAGGACAACACCGGTGGTGAAAAGGCCCTCATTTATTGTCACTGTGTACCTTAAATATCACTGTGTAAGATTTGTAATTCACTTTGGCCACAAAAAAGTTTAAAAGAAAAAGAAAAGAAGAAAGGAGGGACTTAGCCTTGTGCTAAGTACCATCCAATATGGGGAGTTAGTTCCAATTCCTTTCTCTACAACTTTTCAATAAACTTTTCCACCTTCTAAAAAATTAAAGGGGGAAAGCAAAAAGAAAAAAAAAAGAAATATATAAATTTTATTCTATATGTGAACTTCATTGGATTATGATTCAAACTAAAAGGCTTTAAATACAAAATAAAAACATTTATAAGGTACTTATTGACATTGACTTCCTAATTAAAAATAACAATTACTATTTTATATATGAAATATATATATGTATGAATTACTATTGTGCTATTGAAAAATAATCCTATCATGTAAAAAAATAATTTTGTTTGTTTTTGGTTTTGGTTTTTGGGTCACAACCGGCAGCGCTCAGGGGTTACTCCTAGCTCTACACTCAGAAATCACTCCTGACAGGCTCGGGAACCATATGGAATGCTGGGATTCCAACCACCATCCTTCTGCATGCAAGGCAAATGCCTTATCTCCATGCTATTTCTTCAACCTTTAAAATAACTAATTGACAAAACTGTCTACTACTTTTGCTTTAAAATAATATAGAGAAATAAAAATAGAGATGAACAACATTTGTTGGAAGTTGATCATTTGTAAAGATGAGTGAAGGAATAAGCAAATTTCATGACTTCATTTTTTCCTAAAGGCTGCATAGTATTCCAGAGGTCCTCAACTTTTTAAACCGTGGGCCAATTCACTTTCCCTCAGATCATTTTGAAGTAAAAAACAAAATGGGAACAAGTACAATATTAAAAATTAAGAACATCTAAAGTTAAATCAACAAACTTACCAGTATTTCACTGGGAACTATATACCAGCCTTTGGTAGGTAGTAATTTGAGGATTCCTACCTGAGACGGAGGGGAAAAGCTGAGAGACAGAGCTGAGAGGAGTTGGAGAGTGTGGTGCACATCCCACACGTATGCACTACAGGCCCAGGATGAGTCAGCTGCTAAGCAGGACATACAGCAGCCCCCATAACACATAGTGAACAGGATAAAGGTCCTAAGTGAGCCACATGTGGCCTACAGGTTGTAGTTCAAGGACCCCTGGTGTAGCTGTACTATATTTTCATTAGCTACTCATCTGTTGTCAGGCACCTGGATTGTTTCCAGATTCTGGCTATTGTAAATACATGGATGGACATGGAGTCTATTATGTTGAGTTAAATGAGCTAGAGGGATAGAAACAGATGTGGAATGATCTTACTCATTAGTGAGATATAAGAAAAACAAGAGATAGTATGGTAGAAAAACCCAAAGACAACAGAGGAAAGGTCAGGAGGTCCAACCTAGGATACAAAGAAAGCTCACCACCACAAAGAGTGGTGAGTATAGTTAGAGAAGTTTCAACTAGGACAATAATAGTTAGAACTGATCACTCTGGCCAAGAACTCAGTGCTGAAAGTGGAGAAATTGTCAAGGCACCCTTCATTAACTATAATACAAACCACAGTGTCAAAAAGGAAAGAGAGTGAGTGAGAGAGAGAGAGAAAGAGAGAGAGAGAAAAAGAGAGAGATAGAAAGAGAGAGAGAGAGAAGCAATTTGCCTGCCCTAGAGCAAGGCAGGGGTTGATGAGATGGGCAGGAGGGAAAAGGAAGACATCAGTGATGAGGAGAGTGAAGGATGGTGTTTATTGTATGACTGAAACCCAACAATGAACAATTTTGTAACATGGTGCTTAAATAAAGCAATTTTTTTAAAAAATGAGTGAAAGTTTGTCAATAAAATTAATAATGCCATAAGTTAAACTTCTGCATATGTTTGAACTTTCTTAAAAAGAAGTAAAAAGTGGGCCTGGAGAGATAGCATGTAAGATAGGAGGTAAGGTGTTTGCCTTTCAAGCAGTAGGTCGGTGGTTCTAATCCCGGCATCCCATGTGGTCCCCTGAGCCTGCCAGGAGCAATTTCTGAGCATAGAGCCAGGAGTAACCCCTGAGTGCTGCCAGGTGTGACCCAAAAAACAAACAAACAAACAAAAGAAGTAAAATGTTTTTCTATATCTAAAAATTTACTTGAAATTTTCCCACCATACACTGATCTATATTGTTATTTTTCTGAACAACATGAGAGAAATAATGTATTATATAATAAAACATTTCAAAATGTAGAGTTACATTCAAAATGTAGTCAGTTACAAAAATAAATTGGTTGAAATTGTACCTGAATATTTTCATGATCACTCGGGTGCAAGAGAAAATGAACCTCTTGTACAGTTGTTGCTTGGTTCTTGCTACTAAATTTAAACACTTCAGAGAGGACCAACTCTGCAAAAACTTTTTTAGGAAAGCCCAAATTTCCAGTTCCTATTGCTGGAAATGTAATTGATTTCAAGGACAAGCTCTCAGTGATCTCTAAACATTTTCTGATTATGTCTTCCATGATCTGAAAAGCAAAAGTTCGTCTTTTACATATCTTGCTTACAAATGGAAGTTTCAACAAAAAAGCAAAATAAGTTATAACAACCTATGTCTAGTCCTTTTTACTCTCAACAGATGCTAAAGACAAATGGAGGATTAGATGAGGAAAGAACAGAAAAAGTGAGGCCCTCCAAAAATGAGGGAAATTTACTTAAAATGAAGAAAATGAACAAAGCAATGACTGAGCTAACTGTTTTAGTTTTTTATCCATTTTTTTCATGCCCTTGTCTGGATTTTCTCATTAAAGAAATATTATCAATAACTTTACTGAGCTAAAAGAGTACTTGGCAGTAACCAAACGTATATTTTAATTAGTTTCCAAGAGAAGTAAGTTAGAGCTGCAAGAATTTGCCATAAAGATGGAATCTTAGGAAGATTACATGGAATCTTAGAAAGCAACATGATTTTTGAAAGAAAAAAAAAAAGAGATTTAATCTATGTGTGTATGGAAAGAAAGTCCGAGGGCTACCCAATTTCCGGGGACTGACAACCCAGAACTCACCCTGTGTGCAGATGCGCTATCATCTCTCCAATTGGGAGCCACCACATGAAATACACAAAGACAGGACAGATTACAGCCACTTGTTTGAAGAACTGTGCCCACCTCCACCATCGTGTTCTTTCCAGCTCTATTTAATTCTTTCTGCAGCTCTAGCCCAGCATTTTTCAAGAAGGCACGAGAAAGGGGCCCGCTATCAAGTTCAAGATCCGAAGAAATGGAATTGACAATAACTTCAGTCTTAAAGAGAAAAAAAAAAAACAACAATGTGTTTCAAACAGCAACAACAACACAAAAAAATCATGCATCAATGATCACCAGCAAAGAAGGCACAGTAAGATGGTTTAGTTTCAGATTCTGAAATAACACTTTGAAGCAAAATGTTATGAAAGATAATATTTCTAGGACAACAGAGAACTGCTTAAGAGTAATAGATGACTAGTTTGTGATGGGTGATGTGACAGGAAATGCCTTCAATTATTTGTGAAGATCACTTTGAGTAGAATTTGAAAAAGTGATATATAGTAGGCAGAGGAAGAGATAGGGAAGTCATTTGGGAAAGAGAGAGAGTGAAACCAGCAGAATAATTTGTGAACTCTAAGCAGATTAGTTTGGCTTTCAGAAAGCTTTTGCAGCAAAATGGCGCGAGTCAAGCTAAAAATATAGCACCTGGAACACTCATACGCAGTAAGGATCCATAAAAACTTTTAACAACAGAACAATGAATGTGAACATTAGTTAATCAATTAAAATTAATTTAATTGATTATATTAATTGAATAATTAATTTTAAATTAATGAAAATTTAAAAGTCAAGGGAAAAAGTAAGAGAATGTAAATGAGTGATTTTTTTCAAAGCCATTATTGGACCATGAGATAATACAGGACTTAAGGTACTGCCTTGCATGCTGTGAACCCAGGTTTGATGCCCACCACCACGCTGTTCTCCAAGCTCTGCCAGGAATGACCCATGAACAGAGCCAAGAGCAGTCTCTGAGCTCTTCTGGTTGTTCGCCTGACTTCCAAAAGCAACCCACTGCTGCTTTGCACGAGTCATCAAAAGGAACTGTGAAGCAGGTGCTGTGACATCAGAATGCACACATAGACTGTGTAAAAGGAATGGAAGCAGTGTCACACAGTTCAGGGTTCAAGGAGAATGAGGAACAAAAGTCGTTCTAATTACAAACTCTTGGTCAAAAACTGTATCGCTTGTATTTCTGTAATGACATTTTGAACTGTCCTAATATTGAGAATGTATGAGGGAAATGGAGAGCCTGTTTAGAGTACAGGCAGGGGTCGGGTGGGGAGGAGGGAGATTTGGGACATGGGTGATGGGAATGTTGCACTGGTGATGGGTGGTGTTCCTTTTATGACTGAAACCCAAACACAATCATGTATGTAATCAAGGTGTTTAAATAAAAAAAAAAAGAAAAAAAATAATTTGCACTCTAACTTGACTTAAACTAAAAAAAAAAAAATTACTTTAAAACAACTCAGTGGGTGAAGTCTAAAACATCCAAATCCAAACAGGCCATATCAAGTGTCACTTGTGAGTTGTAAATAAACCACTTAACTGCTCTGTCTTATATTTTTTTAAATAGAAATGAGAAAATTAATAAATGGAGAATCCATCACATGGTACCAAAGAGGAAAAATGTAGATAAAGCACACTTAGTATTATATCTCCATATGGGAAATAAACCATGTAAATTATGATATTCAAGCTTACTGATAGTAGGGATCTAAGTTCAAATTTTTATTTAATTTAAAAATTAAAACAAAAAATATCTGAAACTGAGTTCCAACTGAACAAAAGGGAGATATTTTACCAAGTGGAAGAGATGAATACAAAGCATGTACCTGACAGGGAATCTTCATCATTAGACTATAAAGAACTCTTTGTTTAATAATATAGTTTAAGTGGGCAAAATTATGTGAAAAAATACCTGTAAATATGTATATGATATTTCTGGTATATGTGACTATATAGTGAGTTACATACCTGTACCCACTTTGTGACTACAGACACTTGAACAATCTTAACAAATACCTTGGTGAGGTATCAATTTTTTAAGGAAAATTAAAACTAAGCTGTTTAACAACAGGGGTGGAGAAAACTGCTCTCTTGGTTCTGGTTCTGTCCTCAGTCCTAGCCTTCCTTTAACAACCATTTGGGGTCGCAACATTCTGTTGGATGTTCAGTACTGGAGACACTCACCCTTGCACTCTGCACATCTCCTTTAACCATCAGGACCTTCATGCCTTCTGGGGTCCATAGAATTTGTCTGTCTTCATAATCCTTCCAGGGGTTGCTGGAATGAGCCAGAGGATTGAGAGCTGGCTTGGATACAGTTGGAGGGCTCTTACTATTTGCTTGCTCAAAAGAAGTAGATCTACAGATGGGCACTGAGTAATTTTGTTTTTGAAGGGTAGAAGGTTGGCAAAATAAGTCTTTTTGAAACTTAGTTTTTACAGTTTCAGCATAGGCTTTAACTTTTTTCTCATCTGCATCTATTAGATAAATTTCACTCAAGGCGTGTTGTTCTGAAATTAATCGGGAGTATTCCATGATGGCCAAAACAATGGCATCCATACTCTGTGGTAAGGGAAAGCCCAAGATTCCAGGGATAGCGATGGACCTATATTTGTGGCTTTCAGCCAAATGCAGGCTTTCTAGTACAGCTTTTTTTAATAGGTCCGCACACTTCTTAGCCTTATTCTTCTCCCTCTTGGGTACTACTGCGTGAATCACGTGGTCATATGGGAGGTTTCCTGCTTTGGAGATGGTGGCAGAGCCTGGAAGAATCTTGCCCTGGCTCTTCACTATCCGGTCACAATCATGTTGGAGCTCAGGGCCTGCGGCTTTTGAAAGAAAAGCCGCAAGGCCCCAGTTATGCTTTAGATCCTCATTAGCTGCAACCACCACCACTTGCACCGGAAATCGGGCCAGATCACCCTGTTGCACAATCAGTGATACCCCCTGGGCCAAATCTGTCCTGAGGTAGAACTCCTGCCTGTCACTGTCAACTCCCTCCTTTCCTTTATTTTTCTGAAGTTCAGTAAAACAACCAAATAGCCGTTTCACCTCACTTTTATAAAACCAAGCTTTTTCCTGAAAGAATTTTCTGGCTCCTGGCTTGTCAATCTGGATGCTTTTAATACAGACTGAGTCCCGAGCGTGCCTAATGAGGTTGATTCCCTCCCCAACTTGGCTCTTGGGGCCGGTTAGTAAAATGCTCTTTGGGTAGTTTTCTGAATTAAATTGCACCTGCAAATTTTTTGACTTTAACTGTTGCCAGAGTGCTTTCTTTTCTGACTTTAAATAATAAAAAGCTAAGGGAGGTTTAACTTCAATTGACTTCTTGATTATTGTGTTTTTTTCCAGGAAGCCGAGAAGGGAAGCATGGACTTGATTTACATCTCTCACACAACCTGCTATGACGACCTTGGAGGCAGTTTCTGAAATGAACTCATGAATTACTACAGATTTTGATGAAGTGTGGTACTTTTGCAATCTACTGATGAGTTCTTTCCATTTCTTTGCATGAAGAACTGTTCTGTCCTCGACCTCTATGCACTTATAAGTTAAGGCATTCATTACTTGCTTTTCAGCTTCTACTAGGCCTTCAGAAGAACAGCTAGTTAAAAGAATAGTTGTAGACTGTAACTCATAAATGGCAAGTATTTTCTGTGCTATAAAAAGAGACCTAGAAAATTCTATACAATTTACCTGTTGCAAAAATTGAAAAACTTCAGGGGAAACCTGAATGTCCTTCTGGGACATGCTGTATACCTTCTCCTGGATCTCATACTTGACTTTATACACATCTGGGAGGGATCCTTTGAGGCACATGTGCTGAGAGGCATCATCATAAACCATCTCAATCTCTGGGTATTTGGTTTGGATACACTTCAGTGTCTCACTTTGGCACAACAGAGAATACTTCCCTGGAGAAACAGCCAGTTTTTCACTCAGACCTTGTTGTCTTCTGCTAAGCTTTTGAGCTGTCTTTTCTACTAATTCCTTGATTTCTGACTCAGTGCCTTCTACATCTTCCGATCTTCCCACCAAGGTAACAGTCTCCAGAAGTGTATCAAACTCAATTAAAAGATTGTTGTCTTCTATCGTTTTCTTAATTGTGTCCCAAGTGATTGGGTCTGCCTTAAATGAGGTGACTTTGTATTTAGACCTAAGGCCAGAGAATACTGTAGCAGCATCTTGCTGCCAGGTATTTATTGTTTCTCTTCCTTGATTGTTTAAAGTGGCTGTAGGTATGATGGTAACTTCCCCATTGAATTGGGACCAAGATAACTCACAGTGACAATGTGCCATTTCCTTATTTATCTCTTCAATCAAATTATTCTTTTTCTGCAAGAACTTCCATAAGGGTTGGCCCAGGGATTCTCTGAATGGTGCTGGAAGCTTAATCAGAGGTTTCTCCTTTCCATACAAGGCTATGCCCAGTGATTCGTAGTATGGGAACACTGAGAGGTGCACATCATTGAGTTCAAATTTCTTGGTCAAGATGGTATCTAGGACTTAGAGGAAATAAATAAAATATAACCACAGCATGTTCTGTTTATCCTGAAAAGCAAAAACCTTTCCTATTCTATTGAATGAAACCCACATGGTTATAGGATATTTGCCTCTAACATTAACATTTTCATATGTTTCAAAGCAGCACTGCTCTCAAAGTGCTCAAATATACTTGATATGTATAACATTGAAAAGGCATTCCTTCTTTACCTAGAATACTGCACCCAGCAAAACTTATTTTCAGGTTTGAAGGAAGCATACATAGCTTCAGAGATAAACAACAGCTCAGAAACTTTACAGACTCAAAATCAGCCTTAAAAGAAAAACTGAGAGGTCTACTTTAAGACAATACAGCCAACAAACACACACAAATTTCTATATACAGATGACACTAGGAGCTAGAGCAATGCAGTAGCGGTAAGGCATTTGCCTTGCATGTGGCTCACCTAGGATGAACTGCGGTTTGATCCCCTGGCATCTCATATGGTCCCTCGATCCAGGAGCTATTTCTGAGCACAGAGCTAGGAGTAACTTCTGAGTGCCACCCGGGTGGCCCAAAAGTAAAAAAAAAAAAAAAAAAAAGATGACACTAAATCCCATGACAATTATCTCTCTCAATGTCAATGGACTAAATGCACCAGTTAAGATACACAGAGTGGAAAATGGATCAAAAAGCTGAATCCGGGCCCAGAGAGATAGCACAGCGGCTTTTGCCTTGCAAGCAGCCGATCCAGGACCAAAGGTGGTTGGTTCGAATCCCGGTGTCCCATATGGTCCCCCATGCCTGCCAGGAGCTATTTCTGAGCAGACAGCCAGGAGTAACCTCTGAGCAATGCCGGGTGTGGCCCAAAAAAAAAAAAAAAAAAAAAGCTGAATCCAACATTCTGCTGCCTACAAGAACAAACATAGAATCAAAATAAAAGGCTGGAGGAAAATATCCAAGCAAACAACTCCCTTACAAAAGCTAGAGTGGCTATATTGCTATCTAATGACATAAACTTTAAACTCAAAAAAGCTATCAGGGACAAAAATAAACATTTTGTACTAATCAAGGGATATGTACAACAATGAAATCACACTCCTAAACATAATTGCACCCAATGAGGGACCAGCAAATTATTTAATACAATTGTTGACAAATCTAAAAGAATACATCACTAACAATACAACAGTTGTGGGAGACCTCAACACTTCATCATTTGATAGGTCAACCAGGCTGAAACCCAATGAGAATACACTAGCTCTAAAAAGAAAAATGGAAATGGACTAGTAGATATATATATAGAGAGAGAGAGAGCACTCCATCCCAGAAAACTGAATACACATTCTTCTCCAATGCACTTGGGTCATTCTCAGGATAGACTACATGCTGGCCCATAAAACATATCTCCATAAAATCAAGAGGATATAGATTGTAAAGACAACCTTTTCAGATCACAGTGCACTAAAATTAGAAGTGAACTACAAAGGGACACAGAAAAAAAACTTCAACACCTGGAAATTAAACAACGAGCTACTTAAAAACCAGTGGATCAGGGATAAAATCAAAAGAGGAGATCAAAATATTCCTGGAAAAAATTAGAATGAATACACAAATGATCAAAATTTATGGGATAAGCAAAAACAGTATTAAGAGGAAAATTGCTTTGCAAGCACACATCGGGAAGGAAGAAAGGGCCTACATAAATAGCTTAATGACACAGCTTATAAAATTAGAAAATGAACAAAAGGAACCAAAAATAGGGAGGCAGAAGGAAATAACAAAGCTTAGAGCAGAAATCAATGAAGTGGAAATCCAAAAAACAATCTGTACTTCTCTGGCTCCACACCTTGTGGGCAGAACTGCTCACCTCTAAAGAGCCCTCAGAAAACAACAGCAGAGAGGATCAAATCCCAGGCCACAGGACAGCAGAGAGAAACCCAAGATGCCTGCCATGTTTCAGGTCAAACATCAGAAACCCAGGAACTTTTCTTAATATAGTCAAGCCATCTACTGCAAGCTAATGGTAAATATTATTCTCAATGAAGATAAACTAAAAGCCTTTCCTCTGAATTCTGGTACAAGACAAGGCTTCCCTCTCTCACTACTCCTATTCAACATAGTGCTGGAAGTTCTTGCCATAATGATTAGGCAAGAAAAAGATATCAAGGGCAACCAGATAGAAAAAGAAGAAATCAAGTCCTCACTATTTGCAGATGACATGACACTATATACAGAAAACACTAACAACTCTACCAAAAAGCTTCTTGAAACAATAGATTCAGAGCGATGTGGGTCTGCATACTTCCCCATGGGAGGGATGTGCTGCTCTTTTCCCAAATCATTTCTCACTTGTCTTTGTTTGTTTGTTTGTTTTGGGACACACCTGGTGATGCTTAAGGGGTTACTATGGTTCTGCTCCCAGAAATCGCTCCTGGTAGGCTCAGGGGACTATGTGTGATGCTGGGAATCAAACCTGGATCTGTTCAATGTTGGCTGAGTGCAAGGCTAATGCCCTACCATACCACTATGCTATAGCTCTGGCCCCTTCTCACTTGTATTAAAGGTGACTGACACAAGTTCCAGCTCTGGTAGTCCATATGGCCCCCCAAGACTGCCAGGAGTAATCCCTGATCACAGAACCAGGAGTAAACCCTGAGCACTGCTGGTGTGCCCCTTCTCTCCCAAAAGAGCTTAGTCTATAGGAGTCATTTACCAGAGTATAAAACCTGTCTTGTCACATGCTATGTAATATTAGTGACACTAGCTGGCTCCTATGTTTCCTCATTTCAAAAAATATAGACTATAAATAGAAGTTTCTATGAGGAAATATCCAGGACATTTTTATGTCTCCTAGACCATGGAGAAGAAGGAATGAGGAGGAAAGAGGGAAGGAAGAAAGAGGGAGTAGATGAGGAGGTGAGTTTAACAGTCATGTAACATAAAAGGGTAGGGCAAAGGGGACTTTCAAAAACCCTACACTTGTCATATGTTCGGAGCCCAAAAGAATCCTTATTTAAATAATTTTCATCAGTCATTGGACCTAGAAAATTTAGACATTCTAGGAACAAACTGACTTGTCTCATACTGTTCAACTGTTTGAAGATATTTATACCCCAAAATTTTGAGATGTTAATTTATAAGCTAGAGAATTTTATATTGCTCTATCCCAGGTGTAGAATGTTGAAGACATAAAAAAATAAAAACCCCAACAGTCCTCTCTGTCCTCTTGCCCAAGAGCATAAAGTCTTTTAGACTATTTAATACCTCATTTTACCCACCTTTCCCAAATCAGAAATGTGAAAAGAGCTCTTCTTTTAAAAATAAAAGTATGCAGGAAATAATTCATCCTAACTGAGAAACATACCACATAGATCCTGGTTCATGCAACTGTTCCTTCTTTCCTTAAGTACTCAGTTCCTTTAATCACAACCGCTCAGTCTTTAGCTCTGGCCATCAGTACAATCTCCAATCTCACTTTGCACATCAGTAACATTATTTGAAGAGTGAGTTGAGGGTATCTACACTCAATGGTGTTTAGGTCTTACAACTTATTCTATGCTCAGGGATTACTCCTGACAAGGAGTTTTATGGGGTGTTGGGGATTGAACCAGAGTCATTCACACACAAGGCAAGTGTGCCCTACACATTATACTTTTTTTCAGTACTTTATTACACTATAAGTAAAAGTACACTATATATATACATATATATATATATATATACACACTATACTTTTTTTTTCAGAACTTTAGGCTTACTTTACACATTAGGGAAGAGATAATGACTCTCTACAAAATCCTTAGGTATATTTTCTTCAGATTCAATGGGACATAATTTGAAAGTAGATGTTGTAAGAACAATTTTATTATGCATTAGATAAAATCACTCTTGGTTTCTGAATGATGACAATGACATGTGAAGGAGGAAGTAATGTTACTTCTCAGGAACTACGTGTAGTTCTGAGTATTTCACTACTAACCTTGTTGAATGAGAATGTCTGCCAATCATACTCCTAAATAACAGATAATCTTTTTTTAAAAAATTAATTATGTGAATGACTCTAAGAATTATGTATTTTTAAATCCATCTCAGCTAATGACTCTAAGTCTTTTCATAGCATCAAAATTTGATATTTTGGGCACATTTCGTCTTAGTATTTAAAGAAAGTTATTTTGAAATTTAAAAAGCCAACCCACCTAGCAAAAACTTGCGAGTGCATTGAACAGATGAATAATAGACTAATTAAGCATCATTGTTTATATAAATAGGATTACTTGTGGTATTTCCAATACAGACATGAATAAAAATAAAATATAGAATTTACTGATAACTAATAAGATCAACTAAAATGGTTTAGCTTACTCCAGGTAATGTTTTAAAAGTTCAGCCTAAAGATATTACCTTTTCTATCAAAGAATTCAACTAGAGCTGAACTATCTTTAGGAAAACATTTAACTCTGGCAACTCTTCCCCCTCCATTCTGAGGATTTTCAAATAAATCTTTTAAATTCTTCTCATCCACACCAGGTGGCACGTTTTCAACCTTGATTGTTTTTGTAACTTCCAGAAGTCGTGGAGAAAGCTGAAGGTTTTTCACTATACAGTTCTGGATACAGTCACCAATAAATTTTATGATATCTATAAAAAATTAAATGAAGAAAGAGTCATATTATGAGTGCATCTTTATAATCTATTGAAGTAACTAAATTTTAACTGAAATATAGTAAGAGCTAAGCACTTGAATGTTATTATTATATTATATACAAATTATAATATTGACATTTATTTTATTAGAAATTAATATACATTAACAGCTTTTACTAATACACTAAATACCAAAGTAATAATTCATTTAATTAAAAATTATAATAGCAGCTTATTATATTGATTTAAAATATAATTTCTAAAATAATAAAAATTATTTTTTTACATTTTTGAACATCCTTCTTTTTTTTGACTTTTGGGCCTCAGTCAGTGGTATTCAAGTATTACTCCTGGCCCTATACTCAGAAATCACTACTGGTAGACTCAGGAGACCATCTGGGATACCAGGGGTTAAAGCAGGGTTGACTGCACACAATGCAAATGCCTTATCTGTTGTGTTATCACTCCAGCTCTAGGCAAAGCCTTCTTAAATAGAAGAGCTAATAGAAGTTTGCTGAATTCTCACTGTCTCTAATGAATAAATTGTTTTAGTTAATGTATATGGTGGGGTGTGGAAGTGTGCATGTCAGGTTCTCTAGTGTGATGTGATATCTCAATTGTTTTGATTTGCATTTTATTGATGATTAATGATGTAGAGCATTTTTTCATATGCCCTTTGCTCATTTGCATTTCCTGAGGAAGTTTATGTTCATCTCTTCATCATTTTTTGATGGTTTTGAATTTTTTATATTTGTAAAGTTCTACAGTGTTTTGTATATCTTTAATAACAATACTTTATCAGATAAATGATAAGCAAATAGTTTTCATAATCTATGGGTTATGTTTATATTCTGGTCCTCTTTTACTTTAAGGTAAAGAAATTTCTTAACTTAATGTAGTCCCTTTAATGTAAGTTTGTTTCCAATTGCTTTACCAACGGTGTTTCATTCATAAAGCTGCCTCTAGCTTCAATGTCCTGGAGATTTCTGCCTATGTTTTCCTCTAAGTTTCTATAGATTCTTATATAATATCTTGATATTTAATACATTTTTATTTGCCTTCTGTGCATAGCTTTGAAAGGGGTCTGAGTTCAGCTTGTTATTTTTTGCATGTGATTGACCAGTTTTTCCAATACTACCTGTTGAAGAACTTTTTCCTCTTTATATTTTTTACTCCTTTATTGAAGATTAACTGCCTGTATGTTTGAGGTTTTGTCTCTGGATTTTCATTCTATTCCACTAATCTGAGGGTCTGTCCTTATTCAAGAACCATATTGGTTTAATTGCCATTACCTTAGATTATAGATTGTGGGGGCCGGAGAGATAGCATGGAGATAGGGCATTCGCCTTGCATGCAGAAGGATGGTTAAAATCATGGCATCTCATATGGTCCCCTGAGCCTGCCAAGAGCAATTTCTGAGTGTAGAGCCAGGAGTAACTCCTGACCACTGCTGGGTGTGACCCAAAAACCAAAACCAAAAAAAAAATAAAAAGATTATAGATTGAAACTGGGGAAAGCAATACCTCCCATCTTTTTTTCCCTGAAGATTGCATTAGTTCTTTGGGGTGGTGGGTTATTGTTTCATATAAATTTCAGGAGTATTTGTTCTTTTCCTTTGAAAAATGTCATCCTCATAGGGACTATATTGAATATTTTATCCCTTTGAGAATATTATCATTTTAATGATGTTAATCCTCCCAAACTATAAGCAGAAGATTTTTTCCATTACGTTATGTCATTTTATTTTAAAGTGTTTGATAATTTTCTCTGTACAGCTCTTTCACCTATTTTGCTAAGGTGACTCCTAGGTATTTAACTCACAATTTTGAAAGGATCTTTTCTTCATTTGTTTCTCTTCCATTTCATTATTTATGCATAGAAAAGCTATAAACTTTTTCATGTTGATTTTGTAGCCTGCCACTTCACTATACAAGTTTATTGTTTCTAGATGCTTTTTTTTGGTAGAGTCTTTAGGGTTTTCCAAATATAATCATGTCATTAACAAATAGTGAAAGCTTGACTTTTTCTTTTCCTATCTGGACTCTTAGTATCTTTTTCTTACCTAGTTATTATATAAAGCAAATATAGTATACAATAAATACTATATTTAATGAATGTGGTGACAGTGAGCAGCCTTGTCTTGTGCCTGATCTTAAAAAGTTTTTCTCCAATTTATTATCCCAGTCTTATTCCATATTGAAACCTTAACCCAACTATCTCTTCTAAATTCTTTTATTTCTTTTTCTTATTTTATGGAATGCTTCACGAATTTGTGTGTCATCCTTGCGCAGGGGCCATGCTAATCTTTTCTGTATCGTTCCAATTTTAATATGTGTGCTGCCAAAGCGAGCACTCTAAATTCTTTTAAATTAATAAGTACTGATGGAGGTTCCAAGAAGTTTCAGCACAGACTTTGTTTGAATGTGGATACAGAAGATGAATAGAACACACTCTTGCAAATTCACTATCTTGGGGAAGAAAGTCTGGAAAGTAAACAAATTTCCTGTTGTCTGACTGAGGTGAGAAGGCTAGAATCACCCTTGTCTGGTGTTGGATATGAAGAAATCCAAGAAACAAATAAGTTTAGTTAGAGACTTAATAGTACGAGGAGATGGATGGAAAAAATGGCGATCTAAGTGTTTCTAAATTACTGGAAAGCTAGCACCCACAGGGAAGGCATTGTAGTAGGTGATGTTCTGTATTCACTCTTTTGTCCTGTTACCTCTCCAGGAGGATGATAATCCACATTGCATTAAGTTCCTCTACCTTCATACCTCCCTTTTGGAAATGTGAAGACCCCATAGGCTTGATTAAATAAGTATTTGCCTATTATTCGCTCTTCATTCTCTGCTGATTGCCCCTGAACAATAAATATTGTATGTGGAGGACAGTCAGGGCTCTCAGTCCTTGAGGCTGGTAGCCCCCTGGCCCTATGTTTCTTTTATCTCTTTGTCTTGTTTTCTTAATCCACGTAGAGTCCCTGTTTCAAGCCCATTCCCCCATTCACCTGGGGCTGGTCCCCACAGTCTGGGAATTAGATGAGGATGCCCAGAGACCTGAGATTCTAAGAATAAGGACACATTTACATATAGCTCAAAGGAAAAAAAAAACATTTCTGACAGAGCAAACATCATTGACATGAAACAGGGAAGTGTATTGCTGATATGTTTTTGCTGTCAGAGAATAAACATCACAGAAGAGAACAGGCAAAACCAAATGATTTGCTGGAGCTTTTTTATTTCTTACTGCTACAACCCACTATTCACAACTAAAGAGGCAGCTTTTCCTTTTATTTAAATTTAAAAACCCTGAAGGTGCCCAGGGTTTATTCCTGGCTCTTTGCTCAGGGGTCACTACTGATAGGGCTTTGGGGGATCATTTGCAGTGCCAGGAATCAAAACTTGGATTTATTGTTTGCAAATTCCCTTCCTACTGTTTTGTTTCTCTTGCTTTGGCAGTTTCTCCTCTTTCACCTTCATTGTTCATATCCATATGAGCTTCTCAGGCACAGAAATCATGAACTATTCATTGCTGTACTTATAGTACTTCACAGCACCTCATAGTAACCAGCACATAGGATTTTTCCCAATATTTTTGATCAATGAACAAAACCCCAAACATTCAGTTTTTTTATAGGCTAGTCTTCATAATAAATACACATTTTAAATAAGAATATATCCCAGTTTTGAGACTTTATCATGTCTCACATAGTTTACAAAGAGTTTTCAAACAATATCTTATTTAATATTCATAGCACGTGGGTTATGTAGGTATTGATAGCCTCATTATATAGATAAAGAAGCAAAATAGAGGGTCGAAGCTAAACATTGCAGAAAACTTTGTCTCTTAATAATTCCACTGACAACACTCCTAAAATCAGAGCCTGGAACATAAAAGATCCCTGTCTCTCTGAAGAGGATTCTTAAAATCTTATAAATTGTCCACAGACTCCCATAATGATTTAAAGGGTATTCGTTCTCAACGTACCATTTTCTTACTCATCCTTACATGTAGGATATGAGCCTAGAATTAAGATTATCTATGGAAAAAGAAAGTGATCATTGAAGCCTCATCCCTTCTTTCTTCCTAGGTAACTTGACCTTACCTGCAAGACCCCGCCCATTCCTGGGAGGAGTCTTGGAAAAGGTAGATAAGGCCTTTGACCCAGTGGATTAGCTCTCTCTGCGTTTTTGGTCTTTGGTCAGCATGGAGGTCAAAGGGAAGATGGCTGAAAGGAGTTAAGATGCAGGGCTAGCTAAGAATGGCTGTGCTTGAAAGGTTATGATATAGGCCACACACATGTGGTGAATAGGGCATGAATAAAGCTGATGCTTCCTGATGCCTGTCTCTGGATGAGTGATTCTGCCGTTCACCTAAACCTGGGACCCACCAGCTGAATGGGGGTTGCGAAGCCACGTGGCCTGGGATGGCAGGGAAAAATCCCATCCATCCATCTCCATCTTTAATTATTTAATGCTACAATCATAAATTGTGGATGTGGATTTCCTGGGTTCAAATCCAGTTCTTCTATTTATTAGCCTCCACATGCCTCTGGCTACTCTACTGTAAAACGGAGGAGAGGAGATAGCAGTAATAACACTCAAATTATAAATGTGGTGCAAGACTCATAGCAAACACTATATGAGTCTTTTTATTGCTTTTATTGCTGTCCAATGAGTTTACTTTAATAGCACCGATTAGTATAATTTCCCTCCGAGATATATAGTACATGTGTAAATGATGGCACCTCAGAAAGAATTAAGTATTAGACTTTATACTTCTGTTTGAATCTCTCTTTTTCTTTCTCTCTCTCTCTCTCTCTCTCAAGCACACATAAACACAATATTCTTACAGAACTTGTTTAATAAAGTTCAATCAACACAGTAGAATTTGGTTCCAATTTGAAATTGCTCCATTATCACTATTAAAAAGCAACTAAGTTATCTTGAAGTTTTCCTTTATAAGGCACTAAATGTGTCTAATTTTCAGAGACATTAAATGAGCTGAATGTCCAAAATTCAAAGGTGTGGTACAAAGAGAACTTTCAAATGAAGTGTCACTTGATCTTACCTAAATGTTTTCGAAAGGTCACCATAGCAATGTTAAGATCTTGTATTATGTCCACTTGAAAGTCATCACTGGACAGGCCACTTACATTTTCCACTAACAAGGTCAACATAATATCATTCACATTGTTCTTGAGGTTTTCAAATACAACCAAGGAAGAGAGAGGTTCTTTTGAGGTGTCTTTAGTATTTTCTGATCTTCTACTGACAGAGCAGATTATATTTGATTCTTCTGATACATCTGATTTATGGGCACAGAAAAGTTAAAGTGTTATGTTTACCTACCACAGTCTTAGAAACGTAAATTCTCATAATACATTGTACTTTCTTCCTTTCAACCTCATGGATAACTCAAAGGAAACCAGATCTGAGAAGTATTTTCTATCTAATTTACTTAAAAACAAAGTGAAATATTTATTATTATTAAGTTCAACTTCATTCCACCTTTCTCTGCCATATCACTCTGAGAAAACTGCCTTATCATTTACAGTACTTGAACTTTTTTTGTAGAACCATATCATTGATTTTTAGCTCAGCTTCTGAACAAGGCACATCTTTTACAGTTAATAACTCTATAACTGTTTGTTGAATTAGATATTTTCTGCTAGAATTACTGGATAATAAAGATCATATTAAAGATCAATAAAGAAATATTGCATATTAATCATATGCAAACAGCATTTCACTGATCTTGGTCATGTTTTTGCTTCAGTATATTGCAATAGTCAGTGTCCACCTACAGACTTAGTCCAATTTAATTTGCCCAAACAGGATGATTTCACTAGCCTCTGTTAACTTGATTATACATTTTAAACTTCATATTCTAAGTTTTAGTCCTGCCATGTACATTCGGTCACTTCTGAAAAATCTCCACACCATTCTAACTAATTATAAGACTTCTAGCGTTAGAGAAAATTCAGAATTCTTTGTAGGACAACCTTCAACATTGGACTTCCTCCTCCAACTCTGAGAGGGACCTTCCAAAGAGACTTTATTGAGACCATCCAACTTCATAGGTAGTTACTCTTATCAGAGTTTGGATAATTATTTAGACCTATTTACTAACTAATTTGTTAATAAGTGGGTCTGAAATCTCAAGAAAAATATAAGGCCACTGATGTATTGGAGTTGAATTACTGTTGTTGTGAATACAATGGACTTTTAAGGAAATCTGAAATAGGTCTATTTAGGTTAGTCAGAACTAGGGATAAACCCTGGGAAATTATAAGAAACCCATCCTCGATTAAATTCTAGAAGTAGGAAAGGGTTCAGCTATAAAAGTGAAAATACAAAAATTTTTGAGTCTAAACTTTAGCTTGATATTATGCACATAAAGCATTTTTTAAAAATAATAAATATTAGGGGTGGGGTAGTCACAGTAAGCATAGAGAATTTGATAATGTAGTTTCATTTGTTTTGTTTTTGTTTTGAGAGTACATTTTGCTGTGCTCAGGGCTTACTCTTGACTTTTATTTCTGGAATCACTCCTGGCAGACCCAGAGAATCACAAGGAGTATTGAGGATAGAACCATGGTTGGCCAGGTATAAGGCAAACAAACGCCTTACCCATAAGAGTTATAGCTCTGACCCCTACAGTCTCATATTTGAAGAATAAAAAGATAAGATTTCCTTTACAGAGATAACTTACTTTATAGGGCTCATGAGATTTGAAAAAAGTTTGCATACTTTATTCTATACTTTGGTACATATTCATGATAGGTAGAGACCATATATTTAACTATAAAGTCTTTTTTTTTCTGAGGAAAGACAATTGTCATTCTTATACCATTTTTTTTTCAAAAAGAGAAACAAAACATGTTTAGCAAAAGTCTAAACATATCCTCAATTTCCATTTTGAAGGATAACATTTATACATTTTTAAGAATTCCATTTGTAAGATGAATATATGCTTTACTTTTTCTGCCTCACACTTCTAGGACTTTTTCTCATCATTATAACAGCAAGCTTAGCTCCAATGGAAAGCATCTTCCACACCACTTGCTAAGAAACCTCTTAATTCCAAAGAATACCAACTGTTCCATGTCTTTGTTTCTTTTTGGTCATTTGATCTGTATCGTAAAGATTGGTTCAGTTCAGTTAAGTTCAGAAATGTGTTATTTTGTCCTAAACTGCAAATCCAGAAATAACATTACCTTCCTTCTGCAATACTAATCCCTTCCTTCTGCACTGAACCTCACAAGCTCCAGCAGCAACCCCAGGGTTCATATTCTGCAAGGCTTTCTGTGTGTAAATAGTACAGCTCTTCAACAAGGGCTTCTGCATTAGATTTCTGCAACCTAAATAAACCTTGTGTATAGGAAGAGGGGGGTGACCTAACAGTGGCATCATGAATAAAAGTAAAACTCACTGCTGAAGGAGACCTTACCTGGTTGTTTGACGTTGTCTTTAGACTTGGATTCCTGAAACTCAACAACAATATAGCAATATTAAATTACTAATAATATCTTTTCATGAAGTAAATATTCCTAGTAGAAGTTTGGAATTTAGTGGCTTTAGATATGTAATAAAATGTTCTGGCAATGATGCTGATGATTTTACCATCAGTCATACCTGGACTATCTACTCACTGATCTCAAAGTCAGTGGTACAAATGAATTACAGAAATCTCAATGAACCCAACAGTAATTGGATTATTGATTAAGATCTAAATCAGAAAAACAGCTGATATCACAGCCTTACCCTATATGACATTGTTTATAATTAATAACTATCAAATTTGTGTTTTACCTTGAAGTTTTCTGTTTTAATATTCACACTAACCAAATAATTCAATGAAACATACTATTACCATGCCATTTTACAATTTAAGAGATACTTAAAAGTATACACACTACTTACAAGTAGTGTGAATAACTACCCTCTCTGATGATATTAAAAAATACAATTCTAGATTATAAAGCAACCAGATAAGATACTATGTTTTACATCTCAGATAAGCATTATTGTACATTGAACTTGATTTTTCTAAAATGGTCTAACATTAAAAAAAATAGTTATTCCACATTCATTATTACAATTACCCTAGCAAAACCTTTCCTTCCTCCACAATTGTTAGCTGCATTTATTATTCCAGGTTGATGATACTTCTCATTCCACTCTATTTTTTCTCATCAAGTTATATCCCAAATGCTTTGGTATAACCCCCTGGGTTTTTTTTTTTTGTTTGTTTGCTTGTTTACCTTTGCAGTACTTGATCTCCCATAATGAGCTTCATCTGTTGCTGGAGGTAACTTGAGAGTTAGCTTGAATGGTCCATTTCCTGGCCATGCCAACTCATGGTTTTCTTTTTCTAGAACTTTCTGCCGAACTGAAACAAGAAAAAAACCCACGTACAAGTGGGTAAATAAATTGTGATTTACATACATAATGGAATACTACTTGCTACTAGGATAAAAGAAAGGATAAAATTCTAACAGTTTGAGGCAACTTGGATGGCATTAGAGAGTGTCAAAATAAATAAAGAAAATCAGAAATAAAGAGACAAATACATTCTGATCTTGCTCATATGTGGAGGTTAAAGATACAAAGAAAGGGATTAGAAAGTGTAAAGTAAGTGACTTTCATGTCTGAGGCCCCTAGTTTGATTCCCAGATTATAGCTGGGTTCCCTGATAACACTGGAACATTTTGAGTATAGAATGGTCATGGGTTCAGAGCATCACTAAGTTTGGTCATCTCTATTTTTTTTTAATATGGAATTCTATACTGCTACAAAGAATAATGCTATCATGCATTTTACTGCAAGGTAGATGGAAGTGGAAAATATCATGCTAAATTAAGTAAGCCAGAAGAACAATACAGGATGATATAATTTATATGTGGTATTTAAAATAACTGCATGAGGGAATGAAATGGTTTAAATGGGATTTGTCTAGAACATTTGTCCCCAGAGAATAGTGAGGAAAAGGACTATCTTGGATGCTAGGAATATAATCCTGGTGGTTTGATGCAAGGCAAGTAATCTATTGGCTGTATTATTTCTTCAACCCTACATAGAGTATTCTTACACAGCTGTACTGATGAGGCCATGATGTGGGTAAGACTCTTTCATCAGGAAGGGTTTGAGTAGCTTCACCTCAACAATTCATGAAGTGGTGAAGGAATTGCATAAAAGAATCTCTGTGGGCCGGGCGGTGGCGCTAGAGGTAAGGTGCCTGCCTTGCCTGCGCTAGCCTTGGACAGACCGTGGTTCAATCCCCCGGTTTCCCATATGGTCCCCCAAGCCAGGAGCAACTTCTGAGCACATAGCCAGCAGTAACCCCTGAGCGTTACCGGGTGTGGCCCCCCCCAAAAAAAAAGAATCTCTGTGAAAACTCATGCAATGGCTCAAAAAGAGCAAAAGAAGGACCAGATTTTAATTTCTCTTTCTGTGAGAAGGGTAGACACCTCAGGATCTTCTAAACCATATTACTGAAGATGACTGGGGTTATCCCTGAAGCCAGAGAATATGGAATGCTTTTTAGACAATGTTGCCTGCAGTCATGTGCCACATTTTTTCTTTGATTCCCAATTATCCTTTAGTTTTATTCAGGATTCAGAATGAATGTATTTGTTATGGGATTGTATGCATTATAAATGGTCACCACTGCTTCAAAAAATTAGATAGTAGAAATATTAGACGTTACCCTAATAGAGCTGAACATTTTATGTCAGCCCTCTTACCTGTGTGTTTAGTCTCCTCTATATTAACAATCACATTCTATTTTATCTAAAAAGTCAATACTCCAAGGAGACTGATAGGAATCAGGAGACAAATTATGGCCATAAAGGATGCTAAGTGAATGAGCATACAGCAGGACTTAAACTCTTATGTCACTTTATACTGTTTTCCAGATATTCAGTAACACACACACATGTACAAAAATATCCCAGTGGACTCATTCTCACTGTATTACCTAGCTAGAAAAATTGATATTCCAATTTGGGCCACACCTGACAAGCTGCTTCTGTGCTGTGGAGAATGGAGGGTGTCCAGCAGGAAATGCTAGAACAGAATGACACTGGGACTTTTATGCTGATATATGATTTTTGATATTGGATAATAATTCCTTTTAATTTCATTCAGGCTCACCAACAGACAACTGGGTCACTTCCATTTTGGAGCATATAGGTGCATATTGCCATCCCTGCCCCATGACTTTTGAGGTTCTAGGACAAGAGCAAGCACTGAAATAAATCAGATGCAGGGGCTCTGTGTGCCTAAGAGGGACAGTGGGAGCCCTACAGGAACAGAAGTGCCCCAAGGACTGGATGTGGGCTAATGCTAAAAGTTGAAAGATGACAGCACAGCTGTCTATCTGGACTTCCTTGGTAGTTGGTAATATCAGTCCAAAGAAAAATATGTTCTATTTGTTTTGAGTTCCAGAGATTGAACCAAGAACTTAAAATATAGCATACATGTGACTCATTCTGTCCACTGTTTCACACCCTGTGCCCTGACTTTGCCTCTAAAAGTCTCTGAGCCAAGTAGAGCTCTCATCCTTTACTCCGTCCTCCACTCTTATCTGGACATCACTTCCCTGTTTCAGTTTCGTTTCCCCAATTAGTCCTGCCTAGAACATTCCACTGTACTCATGGCCCTGTAAGCCTTCTTGCGACTCCTCTGACTAAAATGATTCTTAAAATACATGACAGGAAATTGGGATCAGAGGTTTTTCACGTGCCTGATCATGAAATATCATCAGAAAAATCCACAAGAAATCTACTATCTCAAGTGGATTACTAACTGGTGCTTGAGAAAACTCACAAGACTAGAAAGCAGTTCAGGGGTAAGGCACTTGACTTGCACATAGATAACCCTGATTCAATTCCTGACACCATTTATGGTCTCCAGAGCACTATCAGGAGTTATCACTATGCACAGACATTAGTAAACCCTAAATACTGCCATGTGTGGCTTCTATAAACTTAACAAAACAATAAAAAAGAGAAAGAATGGTACACAAATATTTTTCTTTCACCATGGCTTACACTGTTCAAGATGTCACTTGTCTCCCCACAGAATATAAAATGGCCTCTTAAGAGTCTAATGGTCACTGTCTCTGCTAGCAGAAATCATTGTTAGTTTTTCCCCCCAAGCACATTCATTGCCCTAAAATGTAATTGAACTTGTCTCTCTACTGCCAAAGTATGTGAGCAGACATTAGAAACTACATCTTAAAAGGGCTTGAGTAATAATACAGTGGGGTCAGATGTTTGTCTTGCATGCTGTTGACCCAGGCTTGATGTTCAGCATCCTACATGGTCCCCTGAACCTACTAGGAGTAATTCCTTAGTACATAACCAGGAATAAGACCTGATGTGTTTCCTCCCACCAAACAAACAGACAAATAAACAGACAAAAAATCTGGCACTGCCATACTTGTCCCCAAAACTAAAACAAGAAACAAACCCTCCATCTTATTGTCCACTGGTTGTCCAGATCTTCCTCTCACTCCTTGCTCTGCTTTTCCCCTAATGCTAAAAATGTTTGTATAAAGTGTGTCTTTTAAGTTAGGAGCTAAACACAATTGAGAAGCAGCAAGCAAACAATATTGTTTTTTGACACCATACAGACCACAGAAGCATTACTTTGAGTTTTAGAAAGATGAGGGTGGCATATTTCTCTGATATCAGGAAGCTCAGGACCTTTTTCATTTCTCCATTTCCCAGTCTCCCTTCTTGCTTTTTACTTTACTTAGCTTTTCTGTTTTTTATTTTTTTATTTTCATTTTTTTCCTTCTTCCTCCTTCAACCCTTTATAAAGCCCAAGAATAAGACGTTCAAGGACTGGAACATGAACACATTTTTTTTTATTCACACCGAAGTCTCACTCAGAGAGTCACTCCCTGATTTTCTAAGTCAGCTGAGCCTGTGGTTTATTGGTAGGTATTGAGGAGCCCATGAAGCTCAGACCCCTTTCTGTGTTCCCCTGGTTTCTAGGCATCTCATGGGACCCAACCTGAAATTTCCTTAGACAACACCACCCTCCCCTTGCTACATTTGAGGTTGCTGGGTGGAGCGGTATATGGTGGGATCAGACTTGCTTTGGTACTTTCAAGGCTTGAGTTCTAATCACTATCTTATCTCCCATTAATTCTTGTCTATTAGAAATTGACCTTTAAGATGTCAACAAACCACCATGATTACAAACATGTTTGTAGTTGGGTTTCAGTTATAAAAAAAAAAAAAAGAACACCTACTGATTCTGCACTCTGAGAAAACTACAGGCAGTCTCAGGGGGCCTACCCTGCTGGGGATCAAACGTGGGTGGGTTGCAGTGAAAACCAAGCTTCTTATCCACTGTTCCTTTGGAGACGTTGGTGCTGGGTCCTAGTTGTTTTTTTTTTTTTTTTTCCTCCAGCCTCCTGGCCTTGTTCCAGGGGAAAGCCAAAAAGGCAAGTGACAGCAAAGTGGCCTGACTTGAGCCCTTCAAGGGCCTTGTGCCTTCCACCCCCACACTATTCTAGCAATGCCTTCAGTCTCCAGACTAGATCCCCAGGTCCTATCCATTAGTGATCACATTATTTATGATTTCCCAGGAAACTGCTTCTCCTTAAGATTCCCACAAACCGCTCCAGTTCTAGAATTTCTGTTTTAATAAGAAGTCGAAAATAGCAATAAAACTGCAACCCTAAAAACAAAAAAAAAAAACAAAAACAAACAAACAAACAAAAAAAACAGCAACCCTGCTTGGAAACCCATCCCATGCGGGACTCACCCGGTTACTTGGCAACAGTCCCCCCACCAACTAAAAGTGAAACTCACTTTCTGAGAATTTCTGAGAATTTGTAGTTGTTTGTTGCGCAGCAGACAAGGTGCAGGGGACCCACAGCACCCACTTGCTGCAGCTGGGTAGATTCCACGGCCCCCTACCTGCAAGCTCCCCAGCGCCCCCCCCCCCCCGGGTCCCTCCTTGCCCGCCACTCACCCCTCCACCCTCCCGCTGCCTCCCGGGCCTCACCGTCTTCAGGGGAGAACAACACCAGGAAGCGGGGCGGGGTCCCGGGCACAGGGCGCACCTCGCACTCCCCGCCGCCGGATTTCTTGGAGCTCTGGAAGTACATCTGCAACTTAGTGCTCAAGTTCTTCGGGGGGTCGGGGCCCCAGGACCCCTCGACCAGCAGCGGGAAGGAGAGAGGCGCAGCCATCCTCAGCTCTGCTCCGCAGACAGAAACTTCAAGGTCCAGCCTTACTATATGTAGCCTTTGTGTCAATGATTTCTTTCCATTTCCTTTAGGGATAAACTCCTCCCTCTACCTATGTAGGGGGTTGGACTTAACACCTGCTAGGATGCCCAGTAGTTCCTCAACTTCAAGGCTGGCTAGCGTTGCTTCAGGAGCCTCAATTTCTGCCCCCTTGATGGAGAGTTCCTAAACTTAGGCACCTTCAGGCTCACTTGAGCCGGAGCAGCTCAGACAGCAACACAAAGCCATCTTCATTTCTCAGGCAGGCTGGTATTTCCCTAGCAAATTAAATGGTTAGATAAAGAGGAAGCCTCAGTCTCTCTTTCCCACTGCTTTTTACAGCTCATTCTAGTCCACTTAAGTCTATTAGACATTCCTGAAATTTCCTGGGCCCTTTCTGAGTAATTTACACTTTCCAAGACCATAAATTTTGCCCCAAGTCTTGACCTCACAGGAAAGCAAGAGACAATGGACAATACCCAAGGAGATCGTAGAATAAAATCCAAAAACACCATCCTACATACATGCATGGTGTTAGTCTTAACACAGATGGGTCCTAAATTAACAAGACCTCTCTGGGAAACAAATGGAAATCCTCTCATACTTTGTTTGATAAGTAACAAAAGAGCCATGTTTCCTTAAAAAAAAAATCCACAAAATGAGCCATATTTAACTTATGGGGAGTTTCTTTCTCTTCTATATACTTTCAATAAACTTCTATTTTCTAACCCTGAACCCTTTATTATGAAATATTTTCACTCTGGAAGATATGGAAGAACCTGGGAACTGGATGATCACAGAGACCTGGTCGCCACTCCTGCATCCCTATCAAAGACTGTAGCCTGATTGAAGGCAAAACCTATACACAGCCTCCTCTCTATCCCTTAGAAAAACAGGTATGGCTATACTTAAATCAGATGACACATTTTCCATGAAAAAAGATAAAACATAGAAACACACTTTGTAATTATGTAATAATTTAGAGCATGATACATAAGGAAAGTAAGATTTTTACTTGATATATATTGCTAATAGTGTTAAACAGTTATTAATGAGACTGTTATTATCAGTGACATAGGAGATTTTAATGCACCACCTGTAATTAAGGATAGAGTCACTAAAAAAGAATAAGTAAGAAGGGGTCAGGAAGAGAGTTCAGCAGATAAGACCTTGTTCCCTGCTGACCCTGGTCCTTTTTTTTTTATTTAAACAACATTATTACATACATGATTGTGTTTGGGTTTCAGTCATGTAAAGAACACCACCCATCACCAGTGCAACGCTGACCCTGGTTCTAACCCATCACCACATATGGTTCTTCAGATCCCTCAGGAGCAGTCCCACAGCACAGAGCTGGAAGTAAGCCCTGAGCCTCATCAGGTGTGCCCCCTCCCAAATAAAATAAAATTATAGCTTTAAATGGAAAATAAAAAAAAAACACCAATAGACATTCATAGGACAAACAGTGAATCTACTGTTTTTCTAAGAGTATACAGAACTTTTTTCAAGGATAAACTATATGCCAGTTACAAAATAGGTATCAATAAACTTACAAAGACAAAAGTCACAAGAAATGCTTCAAAACACAACGCTATAAAATTAGAGCTCAGCCACAAAGACATAATTGAAACTGCTTCAAACATGCCAAGTGCAAACAATATTTTTCTCAGCAACCATTGAGTCTGTTAGCAAATTAAAGAAGAATTTAAAATATTTTTCCAAGTGGTTGCTCAGTGCAGGTGAGTAGAAAGACAAAAACTTTGGCTGTGGCATGGGGCCGGGCGGTGGCGCTGGAGGTAAGGTGCCTGCCTTGCCTGCGCTAGCCTAGGACGGACCGCGGTTCGATCCCCCGGCGTCCCATATGGTCCCCCAAGAAGCCAGGAGCAACTTCTGAGCGCATAGCCAGGAGTAACCCCTGAGCGTCAAATGGGTGTGGCCCAAAAACCAAAAAAAAAAAAAATTTAATAAAAAAAAAAACAAAAAAACTTTGGCTGTGGCAGCAGAAGAGAGAACTTCTGTTGTGATCAGAATGATTTCATAGGAAAGGTGAGACATCAGCAAACAGTCAAGGAGGTAGGAAAGAAACCAGAAGAAAATTATGAAGAAGAGTGTTTCAGATTCTGGACTTTGCTTCTCTGCTGTTGTGGCCTGGACTTTGTTCCTCCTGCCCATCATTCCCTGAAGGCACTTCTTCAGCTGTGAGCCGTCACACCTACAAAGGGTGATGTCAGAGGAATGCAGCTGCTCTGCTTCCCAGCCTTGCATATCTTCTAGTTAATGAACCCCACCATAACACTTAGAAAACATGACAATAAAGATGCAACAATGGAGAAACAATGCAGGCCAACCCCATGCATAGAGAATGAAGATGGCAGCTGTGATGACCTGAAAACTGCTAGCCACCTTGTTAGCCTCTCAGATAAGGAGTTTAGAGAGGAAATATGGAGAATGTTCATAAAATTAAAGAAAGCATAGATTGGGCCTGGAGAGATAGCACAGCGGCGTTTGCCTTGCAAGCAGCTGATCCAGGACCAAAGGTGATTGGTTCGAATCCCGGTGTCCCATATGGTCCCCTGTGCCTGCCAGGAGCTATTTCTGAGCAGACAGCCAGGAGTAACCCCTGAGCAACGCTGGGTGTGGCCCAAAAACCAAAAAAAAAAAAAAAAAAAAAAAAAAAAGAAAAGAAAGAAAGCATAGATTGAGTTGAAAGGGACACAAATAAAAATCAAGAGGATATGAAGATAGAAATCAGAAAACCCCAAACTGCAAGAACAGGTCTGAAAAACTCAGTAGACAAAATGAAAACCTCAATGGAAAGACTCTCAACAGGATAACAGCAGCTGAGGATTGAATCAGTGAGCTGGATCAGACAAGATGCATAACAACTCCATACTACAGGAAAGATTGGAAAAGAGCCTTAAATCAAATGATCAAACAATGAAAAAATTACTGTAAGACTATGAACAGATTAAAATAGAAGTCTTTGATAAACTCAACAGAAACAACTTAAGAAGCATTGGAGTCCCAAAGACCCAGGAAGAAAATCCCCAGGAAGAATCAATAGTCAAGGACATCATTGCAGAAAAACTCCCAGAACTAAAGGGTGCATACAACCAAATCCTGCATGCCAGAAGAGTAGCAGCTAAAAGAGACTTGAAGGAAAGAAAGCACCCAAGACACATCCTAGTCATAATGAAAATTCACAGAGATGGGGATAGAATACTGAAAGCAGCAAGATCAAAAAAATGAAAATTACATTAAAAGGAGCATCCTTAAGATTTACAGCAAACCTGTCACAAGAAAGCCTCAACGCCTGAAGGCAGTGGTGGGATATAGTAACAAAACTCAATTAAATGAATGCTTCAGATAAAATACTGCACCCAGCAGACTCAAAATTTCAGGTTTGAAAGTATACATAGCTTGATGAATAAACAACAGCTCAGAAACTTTAAAGACTCAAAACCAGTCTTAAAAGAAAAATTGAAAGATCTACTTTAAGACAAGACTGAACAACAGACACACCAAACCTCTATACAAAGATGACATTAAATTCCATGAAAATTATCTCTCTCAATGACAATGAAATAAATGCACCTGTTAAGAGACACAGAGTGGCTAACTGGATCAAAAAGCTGAATCCAAATTCTGCTGCTTACAGGAAACACACCTGAATAGTCAGAACAAACATAGACTCAAAATCAAAGGTTGGAGGACAATCACCCAAGCAAACAACTCCCTTAGCAAAGCTAAAGTGGGGAGCCAGAGGGATAGCATTTGCCTTGCATGCAGAAGGACAATGGTTCAAACCCAGGCATCCCATGTGATCCCCCAAGTCTACCAGGAGCGATTTCTGAGCATAGAGCCAGGAGTAACTCCTGAGTACAGCCAGGTGTGACCCAAAACAAAACAAAACAAAACAAAAAGCTGGAGTGGCCATATTAATATTAGATGACACAAACTTCACAAACTTTAGACACAGAAAAGTTATAAGGGACTAAGATGAACATTTTGTACTAATTAATGGATATGTACAACAGGAAGAAACACTCCTAAATATATGCACCCAAAGAGGGACTAGCAAAATATTTAATACAATTATTGGCAAATCTGAAAGAAAATATCAATAATAACACAATAATAGTGGGAGACCAAAAACACTGCCCTATCTGTCATCCATGATAGGTCAATCAGGCTGAAACCCAACAAAAATATACTAACTTTGAAAAGATAAATGGAAGAAATACACATTCTTCTCCAATGCACATGGATCATTTTCCAGGATAGACCACATGCTGGCCCATAAAAATATCTTCATAAAGTCAAGAGAATAGAAATTGTACAGACTACCTTCTCTGATAACAAGGCACTGAAATTAGATGTGCATTACAAAGGAGCACAGAAAAAAACTTTAACACCTGGAAATTAAACAGCTCACTACTGAACAGTGAATCAGAGATTAAATAAAAAATGAAAATATAACATTCCTGGATACAAATGAGAATGAAGACACAAATTATTAGGATTTATGAGACACAGCAAAAGTGGTACTAAGAGGAAATTTTATAATTTTGCAAGCACACATCAGAAAGGAAGAAGGGGCCTACATACAAAGCTTAATGACACAGCTTATAAAATTAGAAAATGATCAACAAAAGAAACCAAAAATAGGTAGGCAGAAGGAATAACAAAGCTTAGAGCAGAATCAATGAAGTGGAAACCCAAAAAACTATCTGAAAGATCAATGAAAGCAAAAGTTGATTCTTTGAAAAATAAACAAGATTGATAAACCACTAACAAAACTCACAAAGAAGAAAAAAAGAGAGAGAAACTTACTAAACAGGATTAGAAATGAAAAGGGGGAGATCACTACAAATACTACAGAGATTCAAAGGGTAATGAGAGACTACTTTGAGAAACTCTATGCCATGAAACATGAGAAACTGAAAGAAATAGATAAATTCTTGAAATCTTATAATCTTTAACGATTAAACCAGGATAATCTAGCATATCTCAGCAGACCTGTCACTACAGAGGAAATAAAAATGGTAAGCAAAAGACTTACCAAAAACAAAAGCCAGGCCCAGATGGATTCACTAAAGAATTCTTTTAAACCTTTCAAGAGGAAATGCTACCAATCCTTTTCAGGCTCTTTCAGGAAACTGAAGAATCAGAAACACTCCCAAATAGTTTTATGAAGCTAACATCACTCTAATACTAAAACCAGACAGAGATACTGAAAAAAAAAAAAGAAAAAGAAAAAGAAAAAGAAAAGAAAAAGAAAACTACAGACCATTCTCAACAAAATCCTGGCAAATAAGATCCACACCTCATCAAGAAGGTCATAGACCATGACCAAGTAGGTTTTATTTCAGAAATGTGGGATAGTTTAACATATGTAAATCAATCAACTCAAGATACCCTATCGATACAAAAGGAAATATAAGAACCACATGATCATATCAATAGATTCAGAGAAAGCATTCGATAATGTCCAATACCCATTCTTTTTTCTTGATATTTATCTTTAAAACTATATTTATTTGTAGGTAAGATACAAAAGTACACAAATGTTACTGCTAAATCAAGTACATAATTTTGGCAATAAGTCCTTATAAAAAGAATACAAAACAATATGAACAAAGGAATCGATCATTTGGGAAACATTGATATATTAGCTAATTTTTTTCACAGTAGTATTTTAGGTACATATTAACATTGAATCAGGGGAATACCCATCACCAAATTTGTCCTCCCCCCATCCCAGTTCCCCTTCTGCAACCCATATACCCCACCATCACCCCCAGGCTGCTAGCTTACTATTAGTGGTCATATATCTGTTTGATCCTGGTACCCTCCCTTGTTTCCCCCTATACTTAAGAGGCAGAGCTAGATAAATCGAGTTATGTGGTTTTGTTTGAATGAAAGAAAAGCAATAGAATGGGGTACAAAATAAGAAAAAGAAAGAAGTCAAATACTTTGAAAATGGGCGGAGACTTTCTAGAGGCTTTCAACCTCAGTTTGAGAGAGGATGTGAAAAAGGTAATTGAAACACCACAACAATACAGAAAGAAATATCAAATTAAATATCCAGTGAGCACTACAGCAATAAAGACAAGCACCACACAATAGTCTCGGTTCTGAAATCAAATCATGCCAGAATGCAGAAAGAAAGAGAAAGATAAGATAAAATAAAATAAAATTGGAGATATCAAATTCAATATCTACACCAAAATAAAGACGTCAAAAAAATCGATCAATCAATAAATAAATGTGTGGAAAGATGATTATTTTGTGTTTTTTTTTCTTTTTCCACCTGCATAGGCACATTAAGTAGTGGGAATATTATAGAGGGAATTCCCTTGGCCTAGGAGTTACAGGGTTTCTTCACCCCTGAAGTATACTGTCATGGGATTAACTGTAGACTCCTTGTATGATCATTTACTCTCCCCTCGGTGCTTTTGTGGTGTACAGAAGACTTCTGCTTCTTCTTGGATGGTAAAATCAGACCTCTGTATCTAGAGATCTTGGTGACTGTGCAGCTCAAGGAATGGAGCTTATGATGAAGTCTTTCTTTGACAACACCCATTCTTGATAAAAAAAAAAAAAAACAACAAACTCTCAGCAAGATGAAATAGAAGGACCTTTTCTCAATATAGTCAAGGCCATCTACCACAAACCAATGGTAAATATTATCCTCAAGGAAGAAAAACTAAAAACCTTTCCTTTAAAATCTGGTATAAGACAAGGCTGCCGAGAGAGATTTGGGACATTGGTGATGGGAATGTTAATCTGGTGATGGGTGGTGTTCTTTACATGACTGAAACACAAACACAATCATGTATGTAATCAAGGTGTTTAAAAAAAAAAGACAAGGCTGCCCTCTCTCACCACTCCTATTCAACATAGTGCTGGAAGTTCTTGCCATAGCAATTAGGCAAGAAATTATATCAAGGGAATCCAAATAGTAATGGAAGAAGTCAAGCTCTGTTTGCAGATAACATGATACTATATTTAGAAAACCCTAAAAACTCTACCAAAAAGCTTCCAGAAACAATAAATTCATATAGCAAAGTGATAGGCTACAAAATTAACATGAAAAAAATCAATGACCTTCTTATACACCAATAATGATAGAGAAGAAATAGACATTAAAAAAACAATCCTGGGACCAGAGCGGTGGCGCAGCCGTAAGGCTTTTGTCTTGCATGCAGCTGACCTGGGACAGACCGTGGTTTGATCACCCCTCATCCCATATGGTCCCCAAAGTCAGAGGTGATTTCTGAACGCATAGCCAAGAGTAACACCTGAGCATCAACAGGCATTGCCCCAAAACAAAAAACAAATAAATAAAAAATAAAAAAATAATTCCATTC
This sequence comes from Suncus etruscus, assembly GCF_024139225.1. Taxonomy (NCBI): domain Eukaryota; kingdom Metazoa; phylum Chordata; class Mammalia; order Eulipotyphla; family Soricidae; genus Suncus; species Suncus etruscus. Next base: position 28,112,527 of record NC_064860.1, on the reverse strand, counting down.
ACATTAGTGTCACACACACTCAAAAATCTTGGACTCAACTAAAGAGGTGAAGGACCTATACAAAGAAAGCTACAAATTCCTGCTTTAAGAAATAAGAGAGAACACAGGAAATGGAAACACATAAGCTGCTCATGGATTGGCAGGATTAACATAATTAAAATGGCAATATTCCCCAAAGCATTGTACATATTTAATACAATCCCTCTAAGATATTCATGACATTCTTCAAAGAAGTTGATCAAGCACTCCTGAAATTTATTTGGAACAATAAACACCCACGAATAGCTAGAGAAATCCTTGGGAAAAGGAATATGGGAGGCATCACTTTCCCCAACTTCAAATTGTATTACAAAGTAATAGTCATTAAAACAGCATCGTATTAGAATAAAGACAGATCCTCATATCAGTGGAATAGAAATGAGTATTCAGAGACTGTTACCCAGACATACAATCAATTAATCTATGATAAAGTGGCAAGAAATGCAAAATGGAACAAGGAAAGCCTCTTCAATAACTGGTGTTGGCACAACAGCCACTTGCAAAAAATGTGAACTCAGACCTCCATCTAATACTATGCACAAAGGTCAAATCCAAATGGATTAAAGACCTTGATATCAGACCCAAAACTATAAGTTATACAGAACATGCATAGGTAAAACTCCATTGAGACTAAAGGCATCTTCAAGAAAGAAATAGCACTCTTCAAACAAATGGAAGCAGAGATAACAGATGACACTATATTAAGCTGAGAAGCATCTGCACTTCAACAGAAATAGTGACTAGGATACAAAAGCCACCCACAGAATGGGAGAAACTATTCACCCAATACCATCAGATAAGGGGCTAATAGCTAAGATATACAAGATGCTGACAGAAATTAAGAAAAAAATCTAATCCCAACAAAAAACCGGGAGAAAAAATGAACAATTTCTCAAAGCAGAACTACAAATGGCCAAAGGTACATGAAAAAATGCTCCAGATCTTTAATTATCAGGGCAATGAAATCAAAACAACAATGAGGTGCCATTTCATGCCACAGAGACTGACACACATCATAAAGAACAAGAACAAGAAGAATCAGTGCTGGCGGGGATGTAGAGAGAAAGGAACTCTTATTCACTGCTCGTGGGAATGTCATCTAGTCCAGCCTTTATAGAAAACAATATGAAGATTCCTCAAAAAATTGGAAATTGAGCTTCCATAGGATCCAGCTATACTACTCCTAGGGATATATTCTAGGAATATACAAACACAATACAAATACAAATACAATACAATACAAAATATACAATACAATACAAAAATATTTTCTGCACATATATATTCATGGAAGCACTATTTACAAAAGCCAGAATCTAGAAGCAACCCAGAGGCCCGACACTAGATGAGTGACTAAAGAAACTGTGGTACATATATGCACTGGAATACTATGCAGTTGTCAGGAAAAATGAAGTCATGAAATTTTCCTATCCATGAATGGACAAGAAAATTATGGTGAATAAGTCAGGGGGAGAGAAATAGACACAGAATAGTCTCACTCATTCGTGAGATTCAAGAAAAATAAAAGACATTATTGTAGGGATGGGCTCAATAGCACAGCGGCAGGGCGTTTGCCTTGCATTGGTCAATCCAGGACAGACCTGGTGTCCTATATGGTCCTCCTAGCCAGAAGCAATTTCTGAGCACATGGTCAGGAGTAACTCTTGAGCAACATCAGATGTGTCCCCCCACCAAAGCCTTATTGTAATATTACCCAGACACAACAGAGATGAGGGCTGGAAGGACCAGCCCATGATATGAAGCTTACCACAAAGAATGGTGAGTTCAGTTAGAGAAATAACTACACTAACAACTATCATGTCAATGGTTTTGAGTGAGAGAAGTAGAATGCCTGTCTTATATACAGGCAGGAAGCAAGGGAGGAGGAAGATGGGGTGCACTGGTGGTGAGAATGTTGCACTAGTGAAGAGGGGTGTTCTTTTAAAAATAATAATAAAAGTTTTAAAATGTACTAAGTCACATTAGGGACCACAACCACCCCTCAACACCCTTTGTCCTTAGATCTCAGATACATGTCACTTCTCCATATGCTCTAAGCCTGTTACACCCCGTGTCCATATTTGTCCTGAGAGACCTAGTTTTTTGTTCCTGAAACATCTGTATATTCATACAAAGAGCTGCAGGGATTCCATGGTGGCATAACTTCAAGTCCCCACATACTTTATTAGCTCACAGAGGATAGGGACGTTGAATTCATCTTGAATTCATGGAATCTTGTAAATACTCCAGAAAAATACCATGAATGCCCTGATTTGCCTGTAGTTATAAAACATTATTTACAGATGTAACAGATGGATAAAATTATCTAGATTAAAACAAGATGCAAAAGGAAAAGGCAATAAAGATTTTTGATGATTAATAGTTAAAAAAAAAGTTACCCACAAGTCCCTGGACATTTCAAGAAAATTGTTAGTCCTTTAATTTTCTCCTGAAATGTCAGTCTCCTTAAGAAATAAAGCTTTCTCTGTGTTTGTGCAGGTCTCGAGTCTACTTCTCTACTGGGATTTATGTGAGGCTGAGGGTTCCAAAGTTTAGAGACCTTCCAGCAAGCTGGGAGTGTCTGAGGTACCAGAAGCAGTTTGAATGGAAGACTGCTCAGGCTTGATGAAGTACAGAGGGTGACTCATTCCCCCTGGGGCAGATTCTCTAAACCAAAGGCTTAATTTAAAATCTAGGAGATTGGGCCGGAAGAGATAGCACAGCGGCGTTTGCCTTGCAAGCAGCCGATCCAGGACCAAAGGTGGTTGGTTTGAATCCCGGTGTCCCATATGGTCCCCCGTGCCTGCCAGGAGCTATTTCTGACCAGACAGCCAGGAGTAACCCCTGAGCACCGCCGGGTGTGGCCCCAAAACCAAAAAAATCTAGGAGATTTCCAGGTAAGAAAACCAAAAAGGCTGCAGGAATCCCTATATCTGATGGCTGGTCTCTATAGAATGCAATATGGATATTTCTCAATAAAGTCAGAAGAGAGCTTCCATTTGACTACATCTCACAATAGCCAGGAAGTTCCCAACAACAGATGAATGGATAAAGAAGGTGTATATATATACACAAAAATGTACATACATAATTTATACATATATACTGTGCAGTCATAAGAAAAATAAAATCATTCAGTTTATGACAACTTGATGGAATTGGATATTATCATATTTACTGAAATAAGCCAGATCAAAAGGATAAAGAAAGACAGGATGATTTCACTCACCTGTTTTATATATAGCAAAGGAAGTCAAGAGTATGACAATATGAATTGATAATAAACTCTGGGCACTGGCCAACTAGGTTTTGGAGGAGGGAGAATAATAAGGTAGAGCGGAAGTAACACAAGGAAAAATGTGGAGAATATAAAAATATGTTGGTAGTGGTAAGGTGAGGTAATTGTATGCAGTAAAATCTTAATAGTCGATCAATAAACAGCATGGGATTTAAGAAGAGTAGTAAAGGTTGGGCCAGAGTTTGCATAAGGACAGGTAATGTGCAGTAATTTTGTACACGAATACTATAAGTTTATAATAAAATTGCTTATAATAATTGAAAAAATAAAAGTACCTGTATAAATGTATAAATTTGGTATGAATAAAAAGTGAAGTAGGATGAGACAGAGATGTCCACCTGAAAGTGGAAAATAAGTTATTTTTTAATATATTAAATATATTCATAATAGGCTTATCTCATATAATTAATATGCTAATATCATGAAGTAAATTATATAACTATATCCTAGGTACTGGTCGCTCTCTGCTTGAAACTCAATTAAGAGACAAGAGTTGGTTGAGATAAACAGGTTTTTGTTGGTGTTAGCAACCCCAGAGATGCTCAACTTGTTCTCCAAACCCAATGAAACGACCTTTTGGCAAAAGCTTTAAAACAATGATTTCTACCTCCAGAATCTGCATGACAGCTTTGAGAGGTCCCTGTTTATCCCAGACTTATTCTGGGCTTCACCTTGAACATATGATGCATTAAAATGCCTTTCTGTACTAAAAAGACAGACAAGACTAAGGCCAAAGTAGTTATCAGTATATAACGTGTGTGCTTGTGTAGAATAATATAAAATTTATAATGTCTACTCACTTAGGACTATACTTAGGACTAATTTGTATAAATGCAGTTAATTGATGTTATATATCTAAAGACTTACAGAGCTAGGTCTTTAACCTCAGAATTGACAACAACCTCATTTCTCAGAAAGAAAACCCTGAAATGGCTATTAAAGAGATCATCTAGCAGAGTACCTTCTTCCTCCTCCGCCACCTCCTCCTCCTCTTCCTCCTCTTCTTCCTCCTTCTCTTCCTTCTCCTTCTCCACCTTCCCCTCCTGTTTCTTTTGCTCCTCCTTCTTCTTCATGATACATTTATTAACTCACACAGGGTCTGCTGGTGCAAGGTAAGTGCCTTAACCCTGTACTATCTCTTCAGCCCTGTTTTTAACTTTTGTTTTGTATCCCCTCTCCCTATTTTTGGGGTTTTGACAACACTCAGTGGTGCTTAGAGGTTACTCCAGGCTCTGAGTTCAGGAGTCATTCCTGGCAATGCTCGAGGGACCATATGTAATGTCAGGGATGAAACTAGGTACACTGGGTGCAAGACAAAGTACGTATCTGTTGTGCCCTGGCCCCTGTTTAGTACTTTTTAATCCCTAAGAAATCTTTTTATAAAGTCTGTATGGCTTAGGTACCATGTTTGCAATAGTGTCAATGTTTATGTTTTTGATGTACACAATGACCTCAACACACTAATATCAAACCACTATCCCTAAGTTTCTTTGAATACACCTCATCATTATTCCCCATTCTTCTCATCTCCCACCCCAATTTTTTATTTTGTATTTGCTGTTCAAGACGTGAGCCTTGTGACTACACAATGCTATCTATTTCCTCATTTTGTTTCTCTGTCTACCATTTGTACTTGGACTCTGATTTACTTTGCTCAGTAGAATATCCCACAGCTATTTACAAGAAAAGGAAAGTGAAAGTTTGGGGCACCAATCTGTGGCGTGTGGTGAGCTGGACAGAAAATATGGGTGGAGCTGTGGTTAGCAGTGATGGTCCTTGTGCTAAGATTCTTTGTTCATATATTAGAACCCATATACCTAAGAATTTGGAACCAAATTACACGTTTATTCAAGCTGAAGCAATTTGGAGGTCACAAGCTAGAAGTCAGCAAGGAGTAATCAAGCCCTTCTGAGTGAGCTTCCTCTGGCAGGATGGTAAGGCAACTCAAGGGATGGATTGGGTGTGACCCTCATGGCAAAGAGGGGGCAACAGGACTTCCTGTTGACCACCAGGATCTCTGGACTCCTGCAGAGACCCCAAGTGCTCAAAACCCTTTAGTTGGAAGGCTTTTAGCACAAGACCTTCTTTTGGATTTGTAGAGAAACCTCATTTCTAAGGGTGGGGAAGTTCTCTGCTGTTATCTCCCTCACTATTTGTTCTTCCTCTTTCCTATTTTCTTCCCTTCTTAAATTCTTATAATTAGGAGATTATTTCTCCTGTCTTTGTTCATTAAGTACCTTACATTTTCTTCCAGGGTTTTGTCTCTCCTTTCTTTTTTGACTTCTTTATCCCAGCTGGCTTGTAAGCTATCTTCAAGTTTGTCTATGCGATTCTCCACCAGTGTAATTCTATTATGGCTTGCTAACATGCATTTTAGTTCCTTTTGTTCCATTTGTATGGATTCTCTCCTCTTCTGAAAAGTTCTTCTTCGATTTGGTTGACTTGTTCATCTATAGATTTCTTAATATCACAGGTTAGTGACTCCTTCATTTCTACTGCTAAACCATTAAGATTTGATTTTAAGTCCTCATCTCTAAGGTTCAGGAGTTTGCATGGACTTGGAATATTCCCCACAGAAGATGTCTTCATTAGCTTCCCCCATTAAACTTTGCGTTTAGTGGTTTGGAGTGCCGGATTTCTCAGGCTGTTGAAAGACATGCTAGATTCAATTTGCCAGAAAGTCTATGATATAAGTTGAGATGACTTCTAGCATGTCTGCGTGGCTTGGAAAAATGAGGACTGGTGGGAAGAAAGGAAGGATGCTGGGAAAGACCCAAAAAGACAGCCCCATATGTATTTGGTGGAAGGGATTAAGCACTGAAGTTCCCTATTCCATCCCCAGCACCAACCTGGCTGGTTCCAGAGGGCAGATGAACAGTGATGGCACTGGAACCCAGAAGTAGCAAAACCAAATAACCTTCTATAGAGTAGAGCCCAAGCCATCTTTATTCATAAAGTTGTTGGTAAAATTTTAACAATTAAAAAATTGTTGGTTCTTCAAATTTTAAAAAGTTCCTTATTAGGGATATAGTAGTCTTTTATTCATGACATGTATTAAGAATTTTTCTTCTCAGCATATCATTTGTCTTATGGATTTGCTGAATGTAGCATTTATTGATTGATCATGCAAATATTTTTATGTGATAAAATTCATCACATATTAATTATGTTATTGTATCTGATCTTCTTTATAAAATTTAGGATCAAGTTTTATTTATAAATTTTGTAAAATTTTTATTAGGATTAAATTACAGAACACTGACATCTTTTAGATATTTTAACAAAATCCAAAGAATGCTATTATATTTGTTTAAATTTTTTAAAGTGTCCTTAGGACAGCTTATAATTTCTTACCTAAAGAATTCCTTGTTGATTTTGTTTCTTTTATTCTTTTTCTTATTATTATGTGATTTTATCATTCACTAATCTCAAAATGATTTGTTTAATTTATTTTATTTTTTTTATAAAATCCTTATTTAAGTACCACGATTACAAGCATGATTGTAGTTGGGTTTCAGTCATAAACAGAACACCCCGGTTCAACAGTGCAACAATCCATCACCAATGCTCCTCCCATTTCTAACTCCTGTCTGTATTTGTGACATTCTATTTCTCTCACTCACTAAGATTGTCATGATAGTTGTTACTGTAGTTTTTTTTCCTATCTGCACTCATCACTGTGGTGAGCTTCATATTGTGAGCTGGTCCTTCCAACACTCATCTATTTATTACAATAATGTTTTTAATTTTTCTTAAAGCCCATAGATGAGTAAGACTATTCTGTATCTATCTCTCTCCCTCTGACTTATTTCACTCAGCATAATAGATTTCATGTACATTCACATATAGAAAAAATTCATGACTTCATCTCTCCTGATGGCTGCATAATATTACATTGTATATATGTACCACAGTTTCTTTAGCCATTTATCTGTTGAGGGGCATCTTGGTTGTTTCCAGAGTCTGGCTATTGTAAATAGAGCTGCAATGTGGGCTGGAGTGGTGGCGTGGAGCAGTAAGGCTAGTAGCCTAGGACGGACCACAGTTCAATCCCCCAGCATCCCATATGATCCCCCAAGCCAGGAGCAATTTCTGAGCTCATAGCCAGGAGTAACCCCTGAGCATCACCAGGTATGGCACAAACGAAAAAAAACAAATAATAGCACTGCAATGAATATAGGTGTGAGAAAGGGGGCTAATGTTTTGACTTATACTTCATTTAAAAATTGAGGTAATATATCTAAACAATGAATAATTTGTTAGTGTGCAATTTGTAAATGTTATAAGTACATATGTAATTGTGTAACGTCTATAGTATGTAAAAGACATAAAAGAGTTTCGTAATTCCTCCACATTTGCCTGCCAGTTCCTTTAAAATCAAACTCTTCCCTCGAGGAGAGTCCTGAGAGTTCTAAAACATCATGTAAGTGGGACCATAGAACACAGTCTTGTCTCTCACTTGTCACTTGTCTCTCACTCAGATATAAAATTTTATTCTAGGGGCCGGAGAGGTGGTGCTAGAGGTAAGGTGTGTCTGCCTTACACACGCTAGCCTAGGATGGACCTAGGTTTGGTCCCCTTGGCATCCCATATGGTCCCCCAAGCCAGGAGTAATTTCTGAGCACATAGCCAGGAGTAACCCCTGAGCGTCAATGGGTGTGCCCCAAAAATAACAAACAAAAATTCATTCTTATAGTCACAGGAATCTTTTATTGCTTTATTTTATTTCATAGTGATTGGACACTTTTTAAGCACTAGTTGAATTCTTTAAATTTTTATATCAAGATCTATTTTCTGGGTATATATGATCTAGGTAAATTCCTATTTACTGAGAACAGTTTTACATTGTACTTCATGCTTTCTTTTATCCTATGCTTATTTGGTCGTATGATGTTCCATTTCCTCAATATTTTTTGGGGAAGGTCATACCCGGTAGAGCTCAGGAGTGATTCCTGGCTCTGAGATCAGAAGTCAATCCTGGCAGGCTTGGGAGACCATATGGGATGCCAGGATTTGATCCGGTCTCCGTCCTGTGTTGGCGGCTTGCAAGGCAAATGCTTCACCACCGTGTACTGTGCTATTGCTCCAGTCTCCTCCTTGACATTTTATAGTTTTTGTGGCCTGATATGATACTTAACATAATCTCTATTTCTGTGATTAAATAGACATTCAAATCCCCCCACACAAATACATACACACACCAACTTATTTTCCATACCCTGGAGAATATTTCACATACATGGGAGAAGACTGTTCATTCAGATATTTGGGAATGGACAGTCATCATGCACTTCTCTGTTTGTCCCAAGGTTAGGGATCTTATTTTTTATTTAATTTTTTATTTAAACTTCATGGTTAAAAGGTTGTTCATAATACAGTATTTTTTCATAAATTAAAGTTATTCATGATTAAATACAGTCATACAATGTACAACAACCTTCACCAGTATACCAATTACCCTCTCGCTCTCCCTGATGCCTTCTCCCCTTCCTGTCTCTGGGGCATTCATTTTATTCTTTTTTTTAGATTAATATCTTTATTTAAACACCTTGGTTACAAATATGATTGTAGTTGGATTTCAGTCATGTAAAGAACATTCCCCTTCACCGGTGCAACATTCAACCACCAATGTCCCAAATCTCCCTCCTCCCCATCCCACCCCCACCTGTACTCTAGACAGGCTTTCTTCTTTCCTCATTCATTCACATTGTTATGATAGTTCTCAGTGTTGTTATTTCTCTAACTGCACTCATCACTGTTTGTGGTGAGCTTCATGTTGTGAGCTGGATCTTCCAGCCCTCCTCTCTTTGTCTCTGAGGATTATTGCAAAAGTGTCTTTTATTTTTCTTAAAACCCATAGATGAGTGAGACCATTCTGTGTCTATCTCTCTCCATCTGACTTATTTCACTCAGCATATTAGATTCCATGTACATCCATGTATAGGAAAATTTCATGGCTTCATCTCTCCTGATGGCTGCATAATATTCCATTGTGTACATGTACCACAGTTTCTTTAGTCATTCATCTGTTGAAGGGCATCTTGGTTGTTTTCAGAGCCTGTCTATTGTAAATTGCATAGCAATGAAATAGGTGTGAGGAAGGGATTTTTGTGTTCCTAAGGTATATTCCTAGGAGTGGTATAGCTGGATCATATGGGAGCCCAATTTCCAGGTTTCGGAGGAATCCCCATATTGCTTTCCATAAAGGTTGGACTAGACGTCATTCCCACCAGCAGTGAATAAGAGTTCCTTTCTCTCTGTTGCGAATCAGCCCCTGATGAGATTGACTGATGGAGAGATGGAGGATGAAGCCTTTCTCCTCCAGCTCGGACCACGCATCTGTTACCCTGTTCAGCCGGCAGTTCTGAGGTGAATGCAGCAGGAGGAAAGCCAACAGGCAGCCAGGCTTCCGTGAAGAGGCCGAAGCCAAAAGGCCTAAGAATAGGCCCCAGGAAAAAAAGCCCCTCACCTTCCACAGACCCTTGCTTTTATGACCCAGAATCAGGTACCACCCAATGGTGGGAACAGAATCAGGTACCACCCTACGGTGGGAGCAGAATGCCAGGTCACACCCTAGGGTAGGGCACAATCACCGATCAGGGTCAGTAACATAATAATCCCATAAAAATGTTTACATACACAACACTCCCCATATCCCCACCAGTACTGCTTCTTCTCATTCTTTGTGATGTGCGCCAATCTCTGTGGCATGAGATGGTACCTCATAGCCATTTTGATTTGCATCTCCCTGATGATTAGTGATGTAGAGCATTTTTTCATGTGTCTTTTAACTATTTGTATTTCTTCTTTGAGGAAGTGTCTGTTCATTTCTTCTCCCCATTTTTTGATGAGATTAGATATTGGGTTGTTTTTTTTTTTTTTTTTGTAAAGTTCTGTCAGTGCCTAGTATATTTTTTGGATATTAGCCCATTATCAGATGGGCATTGGGTGAATAGTTTCTCCCTCTTAGTGGGCAGCTCTTGTATCCTGGGCACTATTTCCTTTGGGGTGCAGAAGCTTGTCAGCTTAAAAATTGCCATCTGTTTATTTCTGCTTCCACTTGTTTGGAGAGTATTGTTTCCTCCTTAAAGATGCCTTTAGTCTCAATATCATGGAGTGTTTTACCTACACGTTGTTGTATATATAATTTTATTCTTTATTTATATATGTATGCACATATATATATCTTTTTTCTTTTTTATGGTGTTTCGGCCACACCCATTTGATGCTCAGGGGTTACTCCTGGCTAAGCACTCAGAAATTGCCCCTGGCTTGGGGGGACCATATGGGACGCCGGGGGATCGAACCACGGTTGCGATCTTTCCTTGGCAGACACCTTACCTCTAGCGCCACCTCGCCAGCCCCATATCTTTCTTTTATTTTCCTTTTAGACACTTTGGTTTGCAGTTCAGTGCGCATTTCTTGCCACCGATGTCCGAGTTTTTCCTCGATGCTTTCTCTCCTTGTCTCTGGGGCAGGCATTTTACTTCTCTCTCTTTCCCTCTTCCCTTTAGACTTTGGTTTGCAGTACAGTACCTTTCTGCCACCAGTGTCCCTAGTTTCCTTCTCACTCACCCTCCCCTGCCTGCCTATGATTCAGGCATTTTACTTCTTTCTATCTCTCGCCACTGTGGTTTGCACTGTTGTTTGTGAAGTGGTGCTATGCACGCCACTTTATCCACTTTCAGCACACATTTCATGTCCAGAGCGATTAATTCCAATTATCATTGTATAATACTACTTATTTAATCTAATTATACTCTCTGCTCTTTGTGGCAAGCTTCCTATCATAGAGTGGTCCTTGTGATTCTCATTTCTATTTTTCTCTGAATATTATTACCATACTATCTTTTATTTTTCTTATATCTCACAGATAAGTGAGATTGTTCTATATCTATTCTTCTCACTCTGAGAGTCAGGACTTTTTAAAAAATAATATCTTTATTTAAACACCATGTTTAAAAACATGATTGTAGTTGGGTTTCAGTTTATTTGGTTCTTTTTTGGGGGGGGCGGGGTCACACCCAGCAGTGCTCAGTGGTTACTCCTGGTTCTACACTCAGAAATCACTTCTGGCAGGCTCAGGGGACCATATCAGATGCCGAGATTCGAACCAACGTCCTTCTGCATGCAAGGCAGATGTCTTACCTCCATGCTATCTCTCCAGCCCCCAGAACACTGCTCTTTACCAGTGTAACATTCCCACCACTAATGCCCCTCCTTCCCCACACCTTGCCTGTATTCAAGGCAGGCAACTTACTTCTCTCACTTATTAAAATTGTTATGGTAGTGGTTAGTGTAGTTAATTCTCTAACTACACTCACCAATCTTTGTGGTGAACTTTATATCATAAGCTGGTCCTTCTGGCCCTCATCTCTGGGCATTATTGCAATAATGTCTTTTATTTTTCTTAAAACCCATAGATGAGTGAGATTATTCTGTATCTCTCTCCCCCTCTGGTGTATTTCACTAAGCATAACAGTTTTCATGTCTATCCATGGATAGGAAAACTTCATGACTTCATCTCTTGATGGCTGCATAATATTCCATTCTGTATATGTATCACAGTTTCTTTTTTTTTTTTTTTTTTTTTTTTTTGGTTTTTGGGCCACACCCGGTAACGCTCAGGGGTTACTCCTGGCTATGCGCTCAGAAGTTGCTCCTGGCTTGGGGGACCATATGGGACACCGGGGGATCGAACCGCGTTCCGTCCAAGGCTAGCGAAGGCAAGGCAGGCACCTTACCTTTAGCGCCACCGCCCGGCCCCGTATCACAGTTTCTTTAGTCCTTCCTCTGCTGAAGCACATCTTGGTTGTTTCCAGATTCTGGCTATTGTTAATAGTGCTGCATGACTATATGTGTGAGGAAAGTATTTTTATATTAAGTTTTTGTGTTCCTAGGGTATATCCCTAGGAGTGGTATAGCTGGATCATATGGGAGCTCACTTTCCAGTTTTTTATGAAATCTCAATATTGTTTTCCATAAAGGCTGGATTTTTTCCATAAAGGCATTCCCACCAGCAGTGAATGAGAATTTAGGCATCTTATTTCTTACTGATGTTCTGTCTGGTTAGTCTGTCCAATGATGAGAGTGGAGAATAAATTTTCCTACTATTGTTTGGTTGTGGGTTTGTTGGCCCCACACCAGAGGGCTAGGTGTAGTTGCACCTTTTGTGGGGTTAACATGTCCTAAAACTATGCAACTCCTGCATTATAGTAAAAACCTGAATTCTGTGAGAAACCTAAATACTTAGCCCCTCAGCATGAACTTGTCAGGTGGGACAGGATTACATCAGCGAAGATGGCAAGCCTGTGAAAACAGCAACTGTACTGAGCATGGCACACCTTAGTAATAATTGTTGTTTGATTAATAACTGTTGTTTGGGAATGGCATCTCACTGTGTTGAAGACAAGAAGACCAAAGTTTATTTTTAACTTAGTGAATTCTAGCACAGTTTTGATGCTCGGGAGCAGAGAGATAGTACAGTAGGCAAGGCATTTGCCTTGCATTCACCCTATTCGGGTTCAGTACTGCCACTCCATATGTTCTCCTAAGCACTACGAGAAGTGGTCACTGAGTACAGTCAGTAGTGAGCCTAAAAACAGGCTCCCAAACAAAATAAAATTGATGTTCCATATGTACGTTGCATTCAACATTCTCCTATGTGAAGTTGGCATTTTTCAGCTTGCCAAACCAAACTGAAATCTCTTCTCTTCTCTTTGAGCCTCAGCTTTCTTTCTTTTCTCAACCAGAGAACCACTCCTCAACTCTGGACTTACCCAGAGCTCTTTGTTCTGTAGAGCTGAATCAACCTGAAATGATGATTCTTTTTTCCCTTTGAATTTTCTCAGCAAGCCTCCATGTTGTGCTCTGTTCAGGGTTTTTATTTGTTTATTTTTTGTTTTGGGGCCACACCTGGCGGCCCTCAGGAATACTCATGGCTCTGTGCTAGAAATCATTCCTGGCAGGCTCAGAGGACCATATGGGATGCCATACCACTATCCTATTGCTCAGGTCTGCTCTGTGCAGTTTTATGTATTTTCTATATTAATGCCACTGGAGAGTGCTTACAGAGCAGGTTTATTATTTTTTAAATCATCTTGTCCCTGTCACATTGTTTTTAACTTTCTTGATGTTGTTGTTGTTGTTGTTGTTGTTACTGCTGCTGCTGTTGATTTGCAATATATGGTTGTAATATTTAAGGTTTTTTTTTGGTGGGGTAGCATACCCAATGGTGATCAGGGCTCAGAGGTCACTCCTAGAGAGCTTGGGTCTCCAGTCAGATTGCCAGAGATCATACGTAGGTTGTTCCCATGCAAGGAAAACACCTTACTTGCTGTACTATTGCTCTGGCCTGCATGGTTGCATTATTTTAAAGAATGACTTTGAGACTGTATTTTCCATTTCTATTGCTTACCCATATTTTTCTTTATTTTATTTTTTCTTACTATGAGGACTACATAGTATTCTGAATAATAATATACAATATTAGTAATAATATAATATAATACAATATAATATAATGATATAATTTATAGAATATAATTAAACAGTACATTATATTATATAATAGTCATATATATTATATATCATTTATAATATTATTGTATATAATATTTATATATAATAATAGAATATTTATTCTATATTACTCTATTCTATTCTATTATATAGGAATGGTGATAGAATACCTATATGATTTTTAAAAATTTTACCATAAAGGTAATTTCTTTCCTTTTTTGATATTTAAAGGTATTTTTAAATCAGTTCTCAAGAATAAAGTTACATTAGAGGACACGTAAGTGATTTGGAAGTCCATGAAAGCTACCATATTCTTTTTCATTTTATTTTGTTTTGTGACCACACTCAGCAGTGCTTGGAATAACTCCTAGCTTTGCACTCAGGAATCACTCCTGGTAGTTTCAGGAGATAATATGGAATGCCTGGAATCAAATATAGGTAGGCTTCTGCACTATGTCTCTGGCTCCAAGTCACAATATTGTTTTTTTCTTTTATCTTTTCCTTTTTTGGGGAGGGAAGCATAAAAGGCAATGTCAGGATTTTCTCTTGGTTTTGTTCTCAGATGTCACTATTCCTGGTGGGCTTAGTGTACAATGTGGGATACTGGTGATCTTATGCAGGTCAGCAGTTTGCCAGGCAATTGCCCTACTAGATGTACTATTGCTCTGGAATAGCCACCGTATTCTTGCTGGGATATATTCAAATCAAATAAAGGCTTTGAAAAAGAATCTAGGAAGATCTGTACAGAAAAAGTTATTATTAAATAATGGTAAAATGAACAGCAAAACACTTCTCAAGATCTCAATTGAGCTACTGTTCTATTTATTTGGCTTGCTTTGCTTTGTTTTATTTTTGTGAGAAAGTGGTCCAGACCCATCAGAACTCAGGGGCTACTATTGGCTTTGAATTCAGAAGTCACCTTATAGATCGTTAGGAACCATGTAAGTCCTGAGGATGGAACCAAGGCTAATTTTAGATAATGCAAATGTCTTGGCACCTGTACTAGCTCTCTTGACCTACATCCATTTGAAATTTTCTCACTTAAGTTTATCATTGCATCCTGCCATTTTCTCTCTTTTTCTCTTGTTTTTATGTAGTTTATTTTTTAAAAATTTTTTTAAATAAAACCTTTATTTAAGCACAATAATTACAAGCATGATTGTAGTTGGGTTTCAATTATAAACAGAACACCCCCCTACACCAGTATAACATTTCCACCATAGAAGCCCTATCCCTCCTCCCCCACCCATGCCTGTATTCAAAACAGGCATTGTACTTCTCTCATTCATTAACATTGTCATGCTAGTTGTTAGTGTAGTTATTTTCCTAACTGCACTCACCACTCTTTGTGGTGAGCTTCATCTTGTGAGCTGCTCCTTCTGACCCTTACTCTATTGTCTCTCGAATTTTTACAATAATGTCTTTTATTTTTCTTAAAACCCATAGATGAGTGAGATTATTCTGTGTCTATCTCTCTCCCTCTGACTTATTTTTCTCAGCATAAAAGTTTCCATGTACATTCACATATAGGAACATTTCATGACTTCATCTCTCCTGATGGCTGCATAATATTCCATTGAGAATATGTACCACAGTTTCTTTGGCATTCCTCCGTTGAAGGGCATCTTAGTTGTTTCTAGAGTCTGGCTGTTGTAAATAGCACTGCAATAAATATAGGTGTGAGGAAGGGATTGTTGAATTGTATTTTTGTGTTCCTAGGGTATATTCCTAGGAGTGGAATAGGTGGATTATATGGCAGCTCAATATCCAGTTTTTTGAGGAATCTCCATATTGTTTTCCATAAAGGCTGGACTAGATGGCATTCCCACCAACAGTGAATGAGAGTTTCTTTCTCTTCACATCCCCACCAGCACTGTTTGCTCTCTTTCATTGTGATGTGTGACAGTCTCTGTGGCATGAAATGATATCTCATAGTTATTGATTTGCATCTCCCTGAGGATTAGTGATGTGGAGCATTTATTTGTCTTTTGGCCACTTGTATTTTTCTTTGAGGAAGTGTCTGTTCATTTCTTCTCCTCATTTTTTTTGATGAAATTAGATGTTTTTTTCTTGTAAAGTTCTGTCAGTTCCTTGTATATTTTGGATATTAGCCCCTTATCTAATAGGTATTGGGTGAATATTTTCTCCCTCTCAGTGGGTGGCTCTTGTATCCTGGGCACTATTTCCTTCGAGGTGCAGAAGTTTCTCAGCTTAATATATTCCCATCTGTTTATCTCTGGTTTCACTTGTTTGGAGAGTGCTGTTTCCTCCTTGAAGATGTCTTTAGTCTCAATGTCATGAAGTGTTTTACCTATGTGTTGTTCTAATATACTTTATGGTTTCAGGGTTGATATCAAGGTTTTTAATCCATTTGATTTTGACCTTTGTGCATAGTGAGAGTGTTAATCAACAATTAAAATTATTAAAATGTGCATAGGGCAAGGGGATATCAAGGGCCATCCTTTTGCTTAAAACAGGTAGAATACATTATGTAGGTTTATTTATCTTTTCCTAAATATTGTAAGAGTGGACTTAATTTTTTATTGTCTTATCATTTGAACAAGTAGCTTCTTCTCTGCACATTTTTTTTATTTTTTTGAGATCAATGTAAATTACAAATTTCTCATAGCTATATTTAAGGTACATAGTGAGAATGAATTAGGGCAATTCCTACCACCAGTGATGACCTCCCTCTGCCACTGATCCCAGCATGCATCCTGTACCTTGACCAATATCCCCTGGACTGCTATTGTAACAGGACATTTTGTGTATAGCTTGTTGTGGTTTGGGTCTCTTGATTCTATTGTCATTAACGTTGAGTTGGGTATTTAAGTCTGATCCTTTTTTATTACCATTCAATGCTCATGAGAATGCTTTGCCCCTGGTGTAGAATTAAATACTAATTATAGTCCTTGATGGCTGTGGATGATGGTGGGTGGATGGTGAGGCCTTTCTTGGCCAGGCCAGATGCCTGCAGTTTCTTTGGCCTGGCAGTTCTGAGGGTTCAGAATAACAGATAGGAAATTATCCACAGCAGTCAAATTTCAGGAGACATGAAGCTTTATTATTAGTTAGGCCCTACCTGCCATGTGCATTTCAGCTAAACTTTTAAGCAGCCTCCTTCAGCTACCCTGCATCTATCCTGTCTCCATCATCTCTCCATGCTGCTTCCTGCTGAGGCTTCTTGCTGAATCTCTTCCTAATCTCTCTTTTATCGCCCTCCCCCAGGCCTTAATTACCAATCTCAGACCTTTCCCAACTGTGGGCTGGTCTGATCATCAGGTAAAAAAAAACAGGAAGTTGGGGGGAGAGGTACCATCCACTTTTTTTCTTAGTTTGTAGAACATATAAATATGAGTCAGAACAAGATGATTTATGTTCTATGATTCTGATTAAAAAAAAAAAAAGAATGTGGACAGGAGACCCTGTCTAGAAGCTATAAATATGAATTTTCAAAAATGAGAAAAAAAGAGGGGGGCTGGTATGGTATTTTGTTTTTGTTTTCTTTTGCATCAGAATTGGGGAAATTAGAAAGAAAATTCCCTTGGCCTAAGAAACAGAGGATGTCGCCACAGTTTAAGCATATTGTCATGAGCCTGACTACAGACTCCAGACCTATTCATTGTCAAACCTCAAAGACTTTCTTTATAGTGCCAGAAAATGTTCTGCTCAGTTGTGGTGTCAAAGTCAGTCCTCTATAATTGGAGATCTTGGTTTTTGCACAGATCCTAGGACAAAGTCTAAGATAGAGTATTTCTTTATGATTCCAGAAGTTCTGCTCAGTCACGGTTGCTGTAGTCAGTCTTCTGTATTTAGTGATCTTAGTTTTTGCACAGATCGAATGATGGAGTGTCTACTGATATCATTTCACTGTTAGGTGATGAGGTAAAGCAACAACGATCAAGTTGTTGCTGTTTCCTCTTCAACAAGATGTTGTATGAACCTGCTCTGGGCAAGTTGGTGCCAGAGTGGTATTAGGGACTTCCCTGGGGGGAGTTTACTTCTTACTGCTGCTACAAGAAACTGTGCCAGTTCTAAGGTTGGGATCTATGCTTCAGGTTTGGATGGTCGATGTGCAATCACATGAGGCTAAGTCCATATGACATATGTTCAGGGTGGAAGGAGTCCCTGTATTATAAAATTTATGAATTCTTATTCCTAGCAGATAAGAACTTGTTTATATACATATGATTTCCCCATTTTAGTCTGACTATGCAAAAAGGGACAATGCCATGTTATATTGTTGGTACATTTGGGGCTAAAATAAAACCAAACTATACAAACCCTGTGCCCTGGTTTTGACCTGAGCTTTTATCCCAAACAAGCCTATTCTTTAGTTTTGTTTTTGTTTTGGGGCCACACCTGGTGATGCTCAAGGGTTACTCCTGGCTATTCACTCAAAATTCGCTCCTGGCTTGGAGGACCATATTGGACGCAGTGGGATCGAACTGAGGTCCGTCCTAGGTTAGCACATGCAAGGCAAACGCCCTATCACTTGCTCCACTACTCTGGTCCAGGGCAAGACTATTCTACTAGAATTTCATACTAAGCAGAACCAAAACAAGCAAAAATAAAAATTAGAATGAAAAAAGGGGGATTGAGGAGACTACATTTACATTTGGAAATAAACCCACTAAGGGGTATACTATTAAGAAATTAAACATACAAGGAAAATATAGATATCCCCATTAAGTCTTTTGAAATAGTCTTTGAGGACGGATGAGATTCAGGGCACAGTTTCATCCCACACCATGGTCTTATTAAGTCTGAGAAGTGGTTTGTAGCCATAAGGTATCAGGTAGTGTCCTCGAGCGGGGGATCCCTCTGGAGATGAGTCCAGTAGCAATAAATAGCCCACATTGAGGGGGCTGGGAGAAAGAGGCCGCATGAATTGCATCAGCAGGAGTGATGGTTGCAGTTTCTTGTTGGGGAGAGAGATGAGGGGTTGAGACTATGTCCTTTTGCTTTGAGAGCTGGGTGGCAACATTCTGGGGCAGGTGAGAGTCCCAATTCCTAAGGAATTATGAACTCAGGGTAAAAGGGTTAAATAGAAAGAGATAACAGAACAGGACTGAGGGTTGAGAGGATAAAAGGAGTTCTGAATGGGTGGGAGGAAGGATAACATATTACAGGGGCTGTATACAATATAGGCATGGGTTGTTTACAACATAGATGAGGCAAACAGAGGAGTTCACTGCATAACAGTTTTTTTTTAACATTTTCTTTTTTTTTTATTTAAACACCTTGATTACATACATGATTGTGTTTGGGTTTCAGTCATAAAAGGAACACCACCCATCACCAGTGCAACATTCCCATCACCCAAGTCCCAAATCTCCCTCCTCCCCACCCAACCCCCGCCTGTACCCTAAACAGGCTCTACATTTCCCTCATACATTCTCAATATTAGGACAGTTCAAAATGTAGTTATTTCTCTACCTAAACTCATCACTCTTTGTGGTGAGCTTCCTGAGGTGAGCTGGAACTTCCAGCTCTTTTCTCTTTTGTGTCTGAAATTTATTATTGCAAGAATGTCTTTCATTTTTCTTAAAACCCATAGATGAGTGAGACCATTCTGCGTTTTTCTCTCTCTCTCTGACTTATTTCACTCAGCATAATAGATTCTGTGTACATCCATGTATAGGAAAATTTCATGACTTCATCCCTCCTGACAGCTGCATAATATTCCATTGTGTATATGTACCACAGTTTCTTTAGCCATTCGTCTGTTGAAGGGCATCTTGGTTGTTTCCAGAGTCTTGCTATGGTAAATAGTGCTGCAATGAATATAGGTGTAAGGAAGGGATTTTTGTATTGTATTTTTGTGTTCTTAGGGTATATTCCTAGGAGTGGTATAGCTGGATCGTATGGGAGCTCGATTTCCAGTTTTTGGAGGAATCTCCATATTGCTTTCCATAAAGGTTGAACTAGACGGCATTCCCACCAAAGGGTTCCTTTCTCTCCACATCCCCGCCAGCACTGTTTGTTCTCATTCTTTGTGATGTGTGCCATTCTCTGTGGTGTGAGGTGGTATCTCATTGTTGTTTTGATTTGCATCTCTCTGATGATTAGTGATGTGGAGCATTTCTTCATGTGTCTTTTGGCCATTTGTATTTCTTTGTATTTCTTCTTTGTCAAAGTGTTTGTTCATTTCTTCTCCCCATTTTTGGGTGGGATTAGATGTTTTTTTCTTGTAAATTTCTGTCAGTGCCTTGTATATTTTGGAGATTAGCCCTTTGTCTGATGGGTATTGGGTGAATAGATTCTCCCACTCAGTGGGTGGCTCTTGTATCCTGGGCACTATTTCCTTTGAGGTGCAGAGGCTTCTCAACTTAATATATTCCCATCTGTTAATCTCTGTTTTTACTTGCTTGGAGAGTGCAGTTTCCTCCTTGAAGATGCCTGAAGTCTCAATGTCCTGGAGAGTTTTGCCTATGTGTTGTTCTATATATCTTATGGTTTGGGGTCGGATATCGAGGTCTTTAATCCATTTGGATTTTACCTTCGTACATGATGTTAGCTGGGGGTCTAAGTTCAATTTTTTGCAAGTGGCTAGCCAGTTGTGCCAACACCACTTGTTGAAGAGGCCTTCCTTGCTCCATTTAGGATTTCCTGCTCCTTTATCAAAAATTAGGTGATAGTATGTCTGGGGAACATTTTCTGAGTATTCAATCCTATTCCACTGATCTGAGGGTCTGTCCTTATTCCAATACCATGCTGTTTTGATAACTATTGCTTTGTAGTACAGTTTAAAGTTGGGGAAAGTAATTCCTCCCATATTCTTTTTCCCAATGATTGCTTTAGCTATTCTAGGGTGTTTATTGTTCCAAACAAATTTCAAAAGTGCCTGATCTACCTCTTTGAAGAATGTCATAGGTATCTTTAGAGGGATAGCGTTGAATCTGTATAACGCCTTGGGGAGTATTGCCATTTTGATGATGTTAATCCTGCCAATCCATGAGCAGGGTATGTGTTTTCATTTCCGCGTGTCCTCTCTTATTTCTTGGAGCAGAGTTTTATAGTTTTCTTTGTATAGGTCTTTCACATTTTTAGTCAAGTTGATTCCAAGATATTTGAGTTTGTGTGGCACTATTGTGAATGGGGTTGTTTTCTTAATGTCTATTTCTTCCTTATTACTATTGGTGTATAGAAAGGCCATTGATTTTTGTGTGTTAATTTTGTAGCCTGCCACCTTGCTATATGAGTCTATTGTTTCTAGAAGCTTTTTGGTAGAGTCTTTAGGGTTTTCTAAGTAGAGCATCATGTCATCTGCAAACAGTGAGAGCTTGACTTCTTCCTTTCCTATCTGGATTCCCTTGATATCTTTTTCTTGCCTAATCGCTATAGCAAGTACTTCCAGTGCTATGTTGAATAGGAGTGGTGAGAGAGGACAGCCTTGTCTTGTGCCAGAATTTAGAGGGAAGGCTTTTAGTTTTTCTCCATTGAGGATAATATTTGCCACTGGCTTGTGGTAGATGGCCTTAACTATATTGAGAAAGGTTCCTTCCATTCCCATCTTGCTGAGAGTTTTGATCAAGAATGGGTGTTGGACCTTGTCAAATGCTTTCTCTGCATCTATTGATATAATCATGTGGTTTTTATTTTTCTTGTTGTTGATGTTGTGTATTATGTTGATAGACTTACGGATGTTAAACCATCCTTGCATTCCTGGGATGAAACCTACTTGATCGTAGTGGATGATCTTCTTAATGAGGCATTGAATCCTATTTGCCAGGATTTTGTTGAGGATCTTTGCATCTGCATTCATCAGCGATATTGGTCTGTAATTTTCTTTTTTCGTAGCATCTCTGTCTGGTTTAGGTATCAAGGTGATGTTGGCTTCATAAAAGCTATTTGGGAGTGTTTCCACTTGTTCAATTTCATGAAAGAGTCTTGCCAGGATTGGTAGTAGTTCCTCTTGGAAAGTTTGATAGAATTCATTAGTGAATCCATCTGGGCCTGGGCTTTTGTTTTTGGGCAGACTTTTGATTACCATTTTTATTTCATCAATGGTGATGGGGGTGTTTAGATATGCTACATCCTCTTCTTTCAACCGTGGAAGATTATAAGAGTCCAAGAATTTATCCATTTCTTCCAGGTTCTCATTTTTAGTGGCATAGAGTTTTTCAAAGTAGTTTCTGATTACCCTTTGAATCTCTGTCATATCAGTAGTGATCTCTCCTTTTTCATTCCTAATACGAGTTATCAAGTTTCTCTCTCTCTCTTTCTTTGTTAGGTTTGCCAGTGGTCTATCAATCTTGTTTATTTTTTCGAAGAACCAACTTCTGCTTTCGTTGATCTTTCGGATTGTTTTTTGAGTTTCCACTTCGTTGATTTCTGCTCTCAGCTTTGTTATTTCCTTCTGTCTTCCTATTCTAGGGTCCTTTTGTTGAGTACTTTCTAGTTCTATTAGCTGTGTCATTAAGCTACTCAGGTAAGCTCCTTCTTCCTTCCTGATGTGTGCTTGCAAAGCTATAAATTTTTCTCTCAGTACTGCTTTTGCTGTGCCCCATAAGTTCTGATAGTTTGTGTCTTTATTGTCGTTTGTTTCCAGGAACCTTTTGATTTCCTCCTTGATTTCATCTCGGACCCACTGGTTATTGAGTATGAGGCTGTTTTTTTTTTTTTTTTTTTTTTTTTTTTGGTTTTTGGGCCACACCCTATGACGCTCAGGGGTTACTCCTGGCTATGCGCTCAGAAGTTGCTCCTGGCTTCTTGGGGGACCATATGGGACGCCGGGGGATCGAACCGCGGTCCGTCCTAGGCTAGCGCAGGCAAGGCAGGCACCTTACCTCCAGCATCACCGCCCGGCCCCAAGTATGAGGCTGTTTAACTTCCAGGTGTTAAAGTTTTTCTTCTGAGTCCCTTTGAAATTTACAAATAATTTCAGAGCCTTGTGGTCAGCGAAGGTAGTCTGCAAAATTTCTATCCTCTTGATCTTATGGAGGTATGTTTTATGTGCCAGCATGTAGTCTATCCTGGAGAATGTCCCATGTACATTGGAGAAGAATGTGTATCCAGGTTTCTGGGGATGGAGTGTCCTATATATATCCACTAGGCCTCTTTCTTCCATTTCTCTCCTCAGGTCTAGTATATTCTTGTTGGGTTTCAGTCTGGTTGACCTATCCAGTGTTGACAAAGCAGTGTTGAGGTCCCCCACAATTATTGTGTTGTTATTGATATTGTTTTTCAGATTTGTCAACAGTTGTTTTAAATATTTTGCTGGCCCCTCATTTGGTGCATATATGTTTAGGAGAGTTATTTCTTCCTGCTCTACATACCCCTTGATTAATATAAAATATCCATCTTTGTCCCTTACAACCTTCCTGAGTATAAAGTTTGCATTATCTGATATTAGTATGGCCACTCCAGCTTTTTTATGGGTGTTGTTTGCTTGGATAACTTTTCTCCAGCCTTTTATTTTGAGTCTATGTTTGTTCTGACTATTCAGGTGCTTTTCTTGTAGGCAGCAGAAGGTTGGATTGAGTTTTTTGATCCATTTAGCCACTCTGTGTCTCTTAACTGGTGCATTTAGTCCATTGACGTTGAGAGAAAGAATTGTCCTGGGATTTAATGCCATCTTTATATCGAAATTTGGTGTGTCTTTTGGTCAGTCTTGTCTTAGATTAGGTCTTTCAGTTTTTCTCTTAAGACTGGTTTTGAGTCTGTAAAGTTTCTGAGCTGTTTTTTGTCTGTGAAACCATGTATTCTTCCGTCAAACCGGAAAGTGAGTTTTGCTGGGTACAGTATTCTAGGTGAAGCATTCATTTCATTCAGTCTTGTCACAATATCCCACCACTGCTTTCTGGCATTGAGTGTTTGTGGTGACAGGTCTGCTGTAAATCTCAAGGATGCTTGCTTGAATTTAATTTCCCCTTTTGATCTTGCTGTTTTCAGAATTCTGTCTCTATCTGTGGGATTTGTCATTGTGACTAGGATGTGTCTTGGGGTGGTTTTTCTTGGGTCTCTTTTGGTTGGTACTCTTCGAGCATGCAGGATTTGATCACATATATTCTTTAGCTCTGGGAGTTTCTCTTTAATGATGTTCTTGACCGTTGATTCTTCCTGGAAATTTTCTTCCTGGGTCTCTGGGACTCCAATGATTCTTAAGTTGTTTCTGTTGATCTTATCATAGACCTCTATTTTCATCTGTTCCCATTCTTTGACTAATTTTTCCATTGTCTGTTCATTTGTTTTAAGTTTTTTTTCCAATCTCTCCTGTTGTATGGAATTGTAATGTATCTCATCTTCCACAGCACCAAGTCTATTCTCAGCTTCTGATACCCTGTCCCAGAGCTTATCCATTTTGTCTTTCACTTCGTTTACTGATTTTTTTCAGGCCTGTTATTTGACATGTTATTTCAGTTTGGAGTTTTGTGATTTCTGTCTTCATATTTTCTTGATTCTTATTAGTGTTCTGTTCTATTCTGTTCATGGTTTCTTTGAGTTCTTTGAGTATATTCCATATTGCTACTCCAAAGTCCTTATCTGAGAGATTGATTAGTTGGTTGGTCGTTAACTGGTCATCAGAATTGTCATCTTCATTCTCTATGTCTGATGCTGGCCTGCGTTGTTTCCCCATTGTCACACTTGTATTGTGGGTTTTTCTACGTGTTGTGGTGGTATTCATTGGTTATATGATGCAGGCAACGCACTTCTCTGGCTCCGCCCTTTCTGGATGGGCCGACTTGCCTCCAAGGTAGGGGAGTCCTCCGTGGATGAAGCCTCACACAGGATCAAATCTTAGGCCCAAGCACGCAGCAGAGAAGACAGTCTGGAGAGAAATTCTTGCTTCTGTGATCCAGCACAGTTCTTAGTGTGGTTTTTTCTTCTT
This sequence comes from Suncus etruscus, assembly GCF_024139225.1. Lineage (NCBI taxonomy): Eukaryota > Metazoa > Chordata > Mammalia > Eulipotyphla > Soricidae > Suncus > Suncus etruscus. The sequence continues at coordinate 28,087,835 of NC_064860.1, read as the reverse complement.
GTGATGGTGTTCTTTTTTTAGAAAGAGCGCACGGCTGCGTAGCGAAGTGGAGCTAAGTGCCTTCTGGAGCCTCTTTTCAGCCCACTCTCAGGAGGTTCACGCAACAGGATAGCAGAGAGACACACACAGGCAGCACTCACAGTTTTTCACAGTCGGGCCCCACTGGTCAGGCGTAGTTTTCACTCGCTCGCTAGGCAGCTTCAGAATGCTGTATTTTTGGGGTTCACTTCCCAGGACTCTGAGGAGAGTCACTGGCTCGCTGGGTAGCTTCCGAATGTAGTTTCTTTGGGGTTCGCTTCTCAGGGCTCTGAGGAGAGCTTCCAGAGTTCAGGAAAGACAGAGAAGGGTAGGACAGGGCTCCCTTCCGGTGCTCAGTTTCCTCAGAAGAAGCACAGCCGGGTGGAGACTCTGCAGGTAGAGCAATCAGCACTCTGCCTGGAAACCCCCACATCCAGCCATTTCTTACTCACGCACTGGCTCGCTGGGTAGCTCCCGAATGTAGTTTCTTTGGGGTTCGCTTCCCAGGGCTCTGAGGAGAGCTTCCAGAATTCAGGAAAGACAGAGAAGAGTAGGACAGGGCTCCCTTCAGGTGCTCAGTTTCTGGTTCGCTGGGTAGCTTCCAAATGTAGTTTCTTTGGGGTTCGCTTCCCAGGGCTCTGAGGAGAGCTTCCAGAGTTCAGGAAAGACAGAGAAGGGTAGGACAGGGCTCCCTTCCGGTGCTCAGTTCCTCAGAAGAAGCACAGCCCGGTGGAGACTTTGCAGGTAAAGCAATCAGCACTCTGCCTGGAAACCCCCACATGCAGCCATTTCTCACTCACTCACTGGCTCGCTGGGTAGCTTCCGAATCGCATAACAGTTTTTTTAAGAGAATGATTTTTTCTGTTGTGTGATCTATTATGTCCCTTTAAGTATTAAGTTATGATTTATATTTCTATAAAATTATATAATTATATGTCACATAATATAACTATCAATTATTTACATTATATAACTTAGATATAATTTTATATGCCCCTTTAAATTATAAAATACTATGATTAATTGCAAACAACAAATTAGGGATAGGTCCTCATTTGGGTTCCTTCAGAGGACCTGAGATAAGATTCAAATGCAAATGACTTTAAGAAGGAAGTAAAGGACACTGATAAGCACTTTATCAATTTACTCAGCACTAGGTCCCATGAAGGAAAATGCAAACTGAGTCCTATCTTAGAGGCAAGATTGTTGGTTTAGTTTTACACCAACTCTTGCCAATCCTGTGGATGGAAGAGTGACTTAATGTATATGCGCTTCCTCTCCAATAAACCAGCAAGCAATTCAGGCTTTGGTATTATGGAAAGTATACATACAAGAATATACAATTGGAACTATGACTGGTGTGCCCTTAAATAGCAAGCACCAGTGGATATGGATAGTCTGCTATGTTTGAATTTCAGGAGGAAAAAGTCAAATCTTAACTGCCATTCAGGTACTAATTACAAGTTCATGTGCAAACATTGTGCCAATAAATTATCTGCCTTTGAATATTAGAACTTGAACTCTGCAAATTTTTGACACCTTTACAAACATCATCAGATTGCATTATATGGAAATACTTTTTATTGTTTCTCCACAGACAACAGGCCAAGTCAACTGGAAAGCTGAGATAGTCTCATCCCAAACCAAAGAAGGTTTAAAACCAGTGTTGATAACTGGAGATGTAACATGTTTTGCTGTAAGTGTTACCATTTAGTAACTTCTTCAAGGAGCAATGATATCAAAGAACTTACTTCTTGATTTAATATCAAAGATTAAAAGTATCTCATTTGAAGAATTATGCTGGTTTCTACTAATTATTCCCGATAATCTTCCACATGCACGACAAACTGATGTGTGCAAATCCACCACTTTTCTCTAACCTATTTTGACCTATCTTCTTCTCTTTTTCCTATTATTTTTTGTTATTTCTATTTCTATGATTATTCTATTATCAGTGTTAATGGGGAAGATACAGATGCTTCATATTCTCTCACCCCTCACATGCACAACCTGTTGATCCTGACTAATCACTTTCTGAGACACAGCAGAAAGGGAAAGAGACAAGAATAAAGTCTAACTAATCAGTTTGGCTCCTGCCTATTCCTACTCTCCTGTTGCTTCTTTCCCCTTGGAGAACTGACAACCATTGATATTCCTTCCTGGCTCTACATCAGAATTATCTGAGGAAGTGTTTTAAGAAACACTTCCAGATTCTTTCATTAGGGGTCTTGATTTTCATTGGTTCAGTCTGTGATCTTGGACTGGATGCCAGTAATTTCTGAATTGATTCCTAGGTGACTTATATGAAGCTAAGGGCTAAAAATTATCGACCTGAATGTTTTCAGAATTCTATAGATTGATAATTAGTTGCCTTGCATTGAAGATACTGGAATGAGAACTGTTATGAGAAACCTGGATACTAATGAATTATGAAACATATATATGTATATTAAACTCCTTAAACTTCTTTGTTATGTGATTTCAGGAGTTTGTCCTCAGATATATAAGCTGAGAATTTGAATCTTTGGGGGCAGGAATTGGAGATGGGATTAGGGATTCGAGTCATACCTGGTAACACTTGAAGCTATTCCAGGATATTTGCTTGGGAGGTGCTGAGGCAACCATGTGGTGCTAGGTATCAAACCTGTAGCACACAAAATGTGTGCTTATCTCTTTGAGCTATCTTTGGTCAGAGAAGTTGATCTCATTCTTATAGATAATATCCAGCTCATAAACTTATTTATAAAATTGAATTGTCATTCTTTAATTTTCTAATAGAAAGAGAATTGCTTTGGATAACAATACTAGTTAACTGTAACTGTTTCTTGATGAGTATAATCAGAGTAGAAAATAACTGAATGATCTCAAAGTGCAGCAAGTTACATTTTACGTTAGGAATCAGCACAGTGTATTTGTTCCACAGGTCCACTCTAAAGTAGGTTCTGATGGGAGTCTTTGCTATTCCTGACCACCCAGAGCTCTTAATCAGCATCTCCCTTATGCTTCTGCACCTAATCTTTTAAATTATTAATTTTTAAATTTATCGTTTGGTGGGAGGGTATCTCACAAACCAGAGTTCACTACTGACTCTGTGCTCTGGGCCTCTTCCTGGTTCTGTGCTCAGGGAGCACTCCTGAGTGAGCGAGGACATTTGCAGTGCCAGAGATCGGAGCAGGTGTGGCATATGCAAGGAGAGGGACTTACCTTTGTTTTATATAGCTGGACATACTCATTGTATTTTACCTTGCTTAGTTAGTACTATAGTATCTTCATTTGAGATTGATGAGAAAGCCCCAGTCTTTGCTTTATGTAATTTATTGCTTACTAACTTCTTGTGCTCCATCGACTTTGTAGTTCTCTTTTTCATTTCCTTCTCTGAATTTTTTTCTCTCTCTAATTAGTTTTAAGTCCCACCAAATAGCCTCTCACAATGTATCTTGTATATGCCTTTTCCTTGTCAATTCCAGTCAGCTCTTACTTCTGTGCTTGCACTTACTTCAGTGCTTCCTATGCTTTAGTTCCTCTTTCTCCAATTTGTTTTCTACATTGCTGCTTGATACATATTTCAAAGGTAGAGTTTTGATAGGTACTTTCCACTGTTTAGAGGATAAAGTCCAAAATGTAAAAAAGTTTTTTATTCTTTTCATTATCTGCTTCCAAATCTCTCCTCATCCTTGTGTCTTACTGTTGAAAGTCACTTACCTATAGCTCTATCCATATGTAGTTCTTTAGGTTTTCTTATATTTCCACCCAATACAATGTCTTATTACTTTATCTTTTCCTATCACTTAGGTAACAATTTTTTAAGAGTTGTCCCAAACTCCTACCCTTTGCTAAAACTTTTACCAACCAGTCCAGTATTGCTAACCTAAAAAACACCTAGGGTTCACACCCTAGTTTGAGGGGGTCACACAGTTTTAAGGATAAAACGCAGGGCCCTGTACATGCCAGGCACTCTACCACTCAAGCCATATCTTTACCTCTTGATTCTGCCTTTTCTTTCTTGTTCTTTCTTTCTTTCTTTCTTTCTTTCTTGTTCTTTCTTTCTTTCTTTCTTTCTTCCTTTCTTTCTTCCTTTCTTTCTTTCTTTCTTCCTTCCTTCCTTCCTTCCTTCCTTCCTTCCTTCCTTCCTTCCTTCCTTCCTTCCTTCCTTCCTTCCTTCCTTCCTTCCTTCCTTCCTTCCTTTCTTTCTTTCTTTCTTTCTTTCTTTCTTTCTTTCTTTCTTTCTTTCTTTCTTTCTTTCTTTCTTTCTCTCTCTCTCTTTCTTTCTCTCTCTCTCTCTCTTTCTTTCTTTCTTTCTTTCTTTCTTTCTTTCTTTCTTTCTTTCGTTCTCTCTTCTTTCGTTTTTTCTTTCTTTTTAAGCGTGGCAAGTGTTGTTTTTTTTGCATAGGCCCAGAAAATATGGGTAAATGGGGGAAAAAAAAAAAGCCTCGTCCTAAGTACAAAGAAACCTTATCCCTGAAGTTCTCTAGCATTAGACCTTCTCTGGGCTCCAGGCATACTGGTTTGTCCAACCCCTTAGTCATTTTCTGTGGTAATTTTTTTTTTTTCACAAATTAGCTGTTGTTGTTGTCCAGTTTCTGTAGTTAAACATTCTAGTTTCTGTGCCAGAAGGATTCTGGTTTCTGTGTTTCATCAAGTCAGGATGTGGAATTCCAGTTTCACCTCACCATCAGATGTGGAGCATCCTTTCTTTTTTTTCTCCTTCCTCTCTTTCTTTATGTATTTATTTATTATCTTCTGAATTTACATAGCAATTAATATTTGTATATAGGATAGAGTTCCTTTTGATTATCTTACATTTAAGTGTTAAGTTTATTTTACTTTTTAAAATGTCATATTATTTCCTTAAATAGGAATCGATGAAGAAAGTGAGACTATTTTGAAAGTGAGGACAAATAGGACTATATCTAATTATGTTTTTTTCTGGAAGATTTGATCACTCACTTTATCTCTTCAGGCTTATTTTCAGGCCATGAATACCAATTATTTAGAATGAGAGAGAGAGAATGTAGACGAGATGTACAGGCAGAGACACCTTTTAACTTATAATGAGTAGTGACTACACAAATATATATTACCAGATTTCCAAATTTGAATATGAAATTAAATAAATTGAATATAAAATATCAACCTCAGGGTATGGTCTGAGGTCATAGCTCTAAAAATTTGGCCTCAGCATAAATATTTATGTTCACTTCCTGGGCCTTCTGTAGACATTTGGGGCTGGCAAAACCTCCCTTCAGATGAAATAAATTCACCCATCTTCTTCTAGATATGTTAATACATTAAAAATTATTCTCAATATCTGGCTTCATAATGACAGTGCTGTTTTAGTCTTTCTCAATCTTTCTGTGTTTTATCTCAATCTGCTTTACTACCTTTTTCTTCTTGCTTCCTCTCTTCTTTCCTTATTCTCTCTGTATTCTTTTTTTTAATATATTTTTATTTAAGTAACATGATCATATTTGGGTTACAGTCATAACCAGAACACCCCCCTTCACCAGGGTAACATCACCCCCTCCCCCACCTGTATTCGAGACAGCATTCTACTAGTTATTTTTTTTTAAGTTCAGTTAGTTGTATTTTTTTTCCTTAAAGGATAAGAGTAAAAAAATATAGTAAAGGTGTGGTAGTGGCAATCGCTGTTGTTTGCATAGGTCCAGAAAAATGGGAAAATGGAAAAAAATCCTTGACCTGATTACAAAAAGGCCTCACTTCAGAAGTTTATTGGCATAAGACCAACTCTGGGTTCCAGGCATACCAGTCCGTCCAACTCGAGTCATTCTCAAGGTCCCTGTGAAACTTTTTCACACTTTAGCTATTGTTGGTATCAGATTCTTATATTTAAAGACTCTGGATTCTGTGCATTTCTTTCCTCGATGTCAGGCTGATGTGGAGCATCCTCTAGTTTCAGCATACCATTAAATGTGGAGCAATCTGCCCTGCATGCAGACTGTTTCTGAGTCGTCTGGGTGTTGGGAGCACTCTTTGGAGTAAGTCAATGCCAAAGCAGTGGTAGGTCTTCCCTGGTAGAGGCTTGGATCCTGGTAATGTTATAGACAATTGTGGTTGTTTCCATAGATGGTATCCATTGTTCAGGTGTGTGGGGGCGATGCCCATTCTTCTGAGGCCTAAGCCAAATCATTATGCCAATGTTCAGGGTAAAAGGCCTAATTACATTACCAAATATGTGTTCCCATCTCTATTAGATAAGAACTTGTTTGAATATGTATTATTTTCCCATTTTAATGTGCCTATGCAAAAGAGAAGCAATGCCACAATATATTGTTGGTGCATCTGGGGGCCAACGAATAAAGTCCAACATTCCACGTAACTTGGCTCAAACGTGAAATCTATACAGAGATATTCTTCTACCAGTATTGCTTATAAAACAGATCTCAAAGGGGGAAAATCAAACAATCAAATAACAAATCCAGTGGGCAAAATTGTCACTATGTGAGGATGTTCGAAAAGAGTTATAGATGTTAAGGGAATACATCCGAGATATACAAAGGAGATACACGTGTCCCTTTTGTGTTTTAGAAATAGTCATTAGGGAGGGGGGTATTTCCAAGACACCACTTTGGTCTGTGATTTGGACAAGCAAAGAGAACATGGAGTCATGTCCTCCCCTTGTTGTCTGCTGAAGCTTCCGTCTCCCTGAGAGGCGTTTGCTTCCTAATTGCTGGAAGTTGAAAGTTCACGAGTCCCCTCCCAGCCCCTTGCAGGAGCAAGGAAGTCTGGGGTCTCTTTTAAATTGCACTTCACCGGTACCCACTTGCTGGGACCCTGAGCAGGTGTCCAGAAATAACCCTGGGGATGGGGAGGAAGGAGAGAGAAAGCTGGGGGAGGGGGGGGACAGCCAAGGCTGCATCTTCACCTTATCTTGGCCAAAAAGCCTACAGCATGAAACCTTGCCCTGACGAGTTGCCTGCTGAAGCTTCAGATTCCACCCAAAAAATGACTGTGAAAGATACGTAATCTACCTTGGCCAAAACAAAAATCATTAGTACAGAAAAATGGTTAAATGTGGGGTAACAAGAGATGGGAGTGAGGGAGTAAAGGAATAAAACGAGCTCCTGGATGGCGTTCAGATAATGACAAGCAATGAAACACAATGATATCCATATATTTGTCATAATGTTCGGTTTCACAATACATAGGTTTAATAAGGAAACTTCCCTGGTAAGTCCTATTGCCAGAATCTATTGTGCTGCTATTCCTCCCGGCTCCCAGGAAGGAAGGAGATCCTTCCCGAGCTAGAAGGCCGGAAGGTCAGAGCCCCCACCCCCAGACCCTCCCTTTGGAGCTGGAAGCCCCTCTGTATTCTTTTTCCCTTTTATTCTTTTCTGCTTCTGTCTCAACCTTTATCTCTATTTTGTTTCTTATTCATTTTCATAGTTTTGTTCTATTTATTACATTTTAGCTTGATAGTTGTGGATAATATATTTCATTAATTTCTGAATTTTGAGAGCATGCGTGATCAGATGTTTAAGCACTAGCATCAAATAGTAAAGAGGCTAGGGCCAGCAAATCAGTATGGCAGATAACAAATCTTGTGCATTATTTTATTTAACTTAAGAAGTAATTGATGCATAATAATTATTTATTGTTTTTATCTTTAACATGTTATTGTCTTTTCTTAAGACTAATGCCATTGTCGATACCGTCCCCTCAAATCTTCAACTTCGAGGAGGACCACTCTCTCAGTCACTTTTGCACAAAGGTGGGCCAATGCTTCAGAAAGAGTTAAATGCCACCATGCAGGAAACACAGAGGAAAGTAGGTAGCATATTCATGACAAGTGGCTGTAATCTGAACTGCAAAGCTGTGTTTCATGTGGTGGTTCCAGCATGGAATTATGGAACAGATTCTTCTTTGCAGGTAGAGAAAGTCCTTCATTTACATCTCATTTGCAATGGTATCTTTCAGGCATGCTATAGAGCTTTGATTTGTTACAACTGCTATTAGCATCTAGGGTATAAAGCCCCAGACATGCCATTAAACATCCTTCAAACTGTATACTAGTCCCTTACAGCAAAGACTTATCTGGCCCAGGCTGAAAACCCTAGCATGTTTGAATCCTGAATATTTGCTGAATATTGAAATCTTTATTACACTCTTTAGAGGAACACTAAAACTACCAATTACTGCAGAGCAATTGACTTTCAATTATAGTAACAATTATTGGGATTATTCATGAATAGTATCCAAAGATTGGTGTTATATTTTATGTATTTTGGAAAAATGTTGATGGACCACACCTGCAGTGTTCAGAGCCTACTTTTGGCTTTGTTCCCAGAGGTCAACCTTAGAGGTGTTTGCAGGATCATATGTAGCACAAGCTGAGCTTGCTTCTATGCAAAACAAATGCCTTAACACTTGTTCTATATCTTCGTTCGCCATGTCTAAAGATTATCGAAATAACTCTCCAATATAACAAAGAAAAGCATTTAGAGAATGAAGGGCCAATGTTCTTCTTTTGATAATCAGTTCTCACCTTTACATAGTTTAATTGTCCAACTTATTTTTTCAGAATATAACAATAAGATGTATATTGTTGAAAATACATAAAAGAAAAAATGAAAATGGATCCAATAGCTTAGAGATAATTTAGGCAAATGTTTTGCTGTATTTCCTTCATTCAACTTTATGTATGTTTTTAATTGTTTATATTTCCATTAAAACATTTTTTAGAATTTTTATAAAACATTTTTTATAAAAGATTTTAAAAATACTATCTTTATTTAAACACCATGTTACAAAAATGATTGTAGTTGGGTTTTTGTCATAAAAAGAACACCCCCCTTCACCAGCTCAACTCCCATCACCGATGCCCCATCTCCCTCCTCCTTACCGCCTGTATTCGAGACATACTTTCTACTTCCCTCACTCATTGACATTGTTTTATTGTTCTTTTTTTTTTTTTTGGTTTTTAGGTCACACCCAGCAGCTTTTAGGGGTTACTCCTGGCTTTATGCTCAGAAATCACTTGTGGCAGGCTCAGGCGACCATATGGGATGCTGGGATTTGAATCACTGTCCTTCTGCATGCAAGGCAAATGCCCTACCTTCATGCTATCTCTTCAGCCCCTCACTCATTGATATTGTTATGATAGTTCTTAGTGTAGTTACTTCTCTAACTGAACTCACCACTCTTTGTGGTGAGCTATATATCGTGAGCCAGTTCTTCCAGCCCTCATCTCTGGTAATTATTTCAATAATTTATTTTATTTTTATTTCTTTTTTCTTTTCAGATGAGTGAGACTATTCTGTGTGTGTGTCTCTCCTTCTGACTACTTCACTCAGCATAATAGTTTCTATGCACATGCATGTATAGGAAAATTTTATGACTTCATCTCTCCTGATGGCTGCATAATATTCGATTGTGTATATGTACCACACATTAGGAATACAAAATCTCTACAAAAATTTCTTCCTTCCTCACACTTATATTTATTGCAGCACTATTTACAATAGCCAGACTCTGGAAACAACCAAGATGCCCTTCAACAGATGAATGGCTAAATAAATCATTTTTTCCAAATACATTATCATAAGCATTTACTTCAATTCCAACAAGAAACCATTGTTTGGGACTGGAGCGGTGGCTCAAAGGGTAAGGAATCTGTCTTGCCCATGCTATCCAAGGACAGACCACTGTTAAATCCCCCGGCATCCCATATAGTCCCCCAAGCGAAGACGATATCTGAGTGTATAGCCAGGAGTAACCACTGAGCATCACCAGGTGTGGCCCAAAAACCAAAAATACAAAAAAACGTTGCTTATGTAGACATTATTATGCTGTTGCATCATCCTCTTCAGAATGATTTTAAGTCTCTTGATCCTCTAACTACTTCCTCTTATCATTTCCCTCTCTGACTTCCTAGACCATAACATATCAACAGTTGCAGAGAGGAACAAGTTAGAGTTGCTGTAGTGGCATATTATTTTCTGTTTTCCACTAGCTGAGCCCTGACTTACTTAAATTTACTTTTTCTATTTCAGATTATGGCAAATATAAATAAAACATGTCTGAAAGCCATAGAACAATTTTCTTTCTCTTCAGTCAGATTTCCTGTGATTGGAACAGGAGGATTAATGTTTCCCAAATTGATGTTTGCTGATCTAATCCTTTCAGAAGTGTTTAAATTTAGTAGTACTTTGTGGCAAAAAACTTTACAAGAAGTTCACTTTGTGGTACTACCAAATGATTATCAAGGCCATCAGGTATTGTTATATATTTCTTGTTTTCATTCTGGCAAATAAACCAAGTACTCAATTATTTTTAGAGATCTATAAATAACAACATTTTCTATTTCTATGCTAATAAGTGTTGATTGTTGCCAGGTTTTGTCATATCAATTCACCATTTTTGGTTCTTAATATAACACTTAATATAGCAACTCAAAAATCTTAGAATGTTCAACAAGAATTAAGGGAACAAATTAATTATTAGAAAAGCATATAATTAATGGTATAAAGTATTATTTAATTATTGCATTTAGTATTTTGTGTGTGGTTATAGAGACTAAATCCAGGGCCTCACAAATGCAAAGGAAGTGCTCTATTGCTGAGCTACATCTCTTGCAAAGAATATAATTTTGTTATGAACTAAATGAAAGCTAAGTCATAGCTTATATAGAAAAATATCTGGATAAGAAAGCTTCACAATTTTAGTTATTTGTTTAGAAGAAAGTGAATCTAATCAAAATTTTAAGGGTCTATAACTAGAGATACCATTACTATAATTGTAGACAAGCAGTTAAAGTGAGTGTTTCACCTTTGTCTCCTTCGTCTCTCTAACTGAGGATGAGACCCTCTAGAAGAATTCCGCTTATTTTCTGCGTATTAGACCTTTACCCCAGTTTACTACTATTCCCTTCTGCAAACAAAACCACGTAAATTGAACTACTAGTCCTGCCCCCAGTTAGAGGGGGAAATAAGGGAGGCACCAGGACCAAACAGGTGGAAGACTACTAAGTATTAGGCTAGATACAGAGAGAACAACATATTCTGGCAGTCCTAGGGGTGAGGGAAGAGCATAAGGGAGGTAGGACAAAAACGGAGGTGTAGGGAGGACAAATTGGTGATGGAAATCCCCCCTGATTTTATGTAAATATGTACCTAAAATATTATTGTCAACAATATGTAAGCCACTATGATCAAAATAAAAATTTTTAAAAAAGTGTATTTACCAAATACTTACCAACATATTGCTCTTGCTCAGCACTCTCTCACAGATCAGTGCTATGGGACTCTAGGGCCAATTCCAGTGATAGTAACCTGGCAGTGCTGGTTTGATGGTTAAATGCTTGGGCCAGTGATACAGGGATGTTCAACTTGGTTAGGAGATACTAAGTCACAACTACAGCTGTGGGGAACATGCTATGTTGGAGATTTAACTAAACCTTGTCATGCAGGGTATATGCTCCAGAATTTGGAACTATTATCTGACCATCTATCTATTTTGTTTGATTGATTCTTTTTTTTGGGGGGATGCACTTGGTGGTGCTTAAGGAGACTCCTTTCCCTGTACTCAGAGTTAACTCATGGTGATGTTCAGAGGTACAATGTCAAGGATCGAAACTGTACCTCTTTTTGCCAAACATGCACTCTGGTCTTTTAGCTATTTTACTGGCCCTACTAAAATCATTTTACCTTTAAAAAGTTCTATCAGTTTTATATAAATTGTGCCTAATTACAGTGAAAACACAAACAATATATAAATGCAAAGAAAAAAATCTAGGTTCAGATTGAATCTTAATAACCAATTAAAGACTGAGTGTAGTAAACTCTAAATTTCAGTTTTGTCATGTATCAAAAGTGCACAGCAATAACAACTTTCAGAAATGTGAAATTTAAGAGTGGATGGAGTTAAAGTGTTTAGCAAACTGAGGAGACCTCAAAACTTCTTACTTTTATTTATTATCTGAGTTTAAAGACAATTGCTACGAAGTTGACATTTTAAGAGGATATAAGAAAACATTTTATTTATTTTGGTTTTGAGGCTCAGGACTTACTCAAAGTACTCAGGACTTACTCCTGCTATGCATTTAGGAATTACTGTTGGCAGTGCTAAGAGGACCATAAAGGATACTAGGGATCAAAATTGGTAGACTGATGCAAGACAAACAGCCTACATTGTAATACTCTCTTGACTGGTAATTTTATTTTACAAGCCCTTAATTATATTCAGCATCTGAGATAAAGATATGGTATTCAAAAATAATGTAAACCATTACCAGTATTCATTGAGAAAATTTCTAGGCTGAACCACAACTATTTAACTAAAAAGTCTCTGAGGTAAGAGTCAATCTATTGAGAAATATTTGTTCTTAACTTATGATCAATGCTTCAAAAATTTATATTTTTACAGACTTTTGTTCTAAAATTTCCATTTCTAGGCATTTTTAGATGGGTTTACTAAACGATCAAGTGAAATTTTTGATATTAAGATGAAGATGCTAAACTCTGGAGGTACTACTCAAGGTAGGTAAAGTTGTGCTGACCGAATTTTTTTATGTATTAACTCTTATGTGGATGATGAAGATTATGAGAAAGAAAAGCAAACTCATACCAAGAATAACTCAGTGATGGAGCAGGTGTTCTAAAATGCTCTATTGTCATCCCCAACTTAATTATATTGTTGTAAACGCAATAATTGGTAATAAGGCCATGGTTTCTAATATGTGATGATAAAAGATAGCTAATATGTGTAAAGCATATTACATTTTGCTGATTATTTTTATAAATATTGTGCTATTTACTTACTATGATAAATGACCAGTGATTCATTTAGTCACTGAGGGAGAGAATGGAAAGAATAATGAACGTAACAGATAGGTAGAAATGGCATACTAAAGTTATAAAGCCTCAAACTGAAGAATGGACAGTAAAATGATACAAAGGTAATTTCCTCTGACCTGCTTTTATATTGCTGCTCCAGTATTTTATATATTTTGGATAAGCAAGATCATTTTGTGTTTGACTTTTTTCTCTGGCTTACTTCATTCAACATGCTATCTTTCAGTTCCTACCAGGTTGTAGAAAATTACATTATTTAATCTTTCCTTGCAGTTGCAAATTATGTATATTTTCCATATCTTCATAATTTATTCATCTTTCATTGAATACCTAAATTGATTCCATATATTAGCGATTGTACTCACTTCAGCAGTAAGCAATGTTGTGCATATGAACTTTTGAATGTATGTTTTAAGTCCAGGGGTTCCTTGGAGAGATACATGAGATTGGAATTTCTAGGTCATATGGCAACTCAATCCTATCTTTGTTCAAGACTCCATAAGCCATTTGGATATACACTTTAATGAGAAGAAAATGAAATGTGTAATTCTCTTTTTTTTTTCCTTTTTAGCACTTTGGGACTTTACCAAAAAATTGCCCCCTCCCACAAATAAACCTTTGTATTTCGGAAAGACAACACGATCACCAATTTTTCAAGCATGTGGTGAAAATGTAAAACATGTTGTAAATGACGTCTTCTCTATACAAAATCTGACTGACAATGGACAACATTCATGTAGCAGTGAAGCAGACTGCATCAAATATTTTAATGAAAAGAAAGGTGAGGAACTAAGTAGGGAGAAGAGTAGCTTAACTGTTAAGGAAATGCTTAACAGTAAAAATGTAAATGTTTTCATATCTTTGGACCACAAAAAAACTTTCTTAATATTCTTGGAATTACCAATTAAAATCAGAAAGATATAAATACAATTGAGAAGATAATAATGACAGCTAGATTAGTCAAAGAACAGGAGTATGGGGCAGATACAATCAGGAATTTGTAGAGTGGTAATACTGTATAGGGACAGCAACGTTTTTCATTGTTTTGGAAAAATAACCAATCTGCAGCTGGAGAATGCAAGAAAATTCGGGAACAATACGATAGATATTAGAATTAATAATCAGACCTAAACAGTGAATTTGCTCACAAACACTGCCATAAATGCAAAGGGAGGGCCCGGAGAGATAGCACAGCGGCGTTTGCCTTGCAAGCAGCGATCCAGGACCAAAAGTGGTTGGTTCGAATCCTGATGTCCCATATGGTCCCCCGTGCCTGCCAGGAGCGATTTCTGAGCAGACAGCCAGGAGTAACCCCTGAGCATCGCCGGGTGTGGCCCAAAAACAAACGAAAAAAAATGCAAAGGGAGACACTTTGCTTATTGAGCGTATCACAAAAGATAAAGGTAAGTCAAAGTTTCATGCCTTTTTTTCCATTATTTTAAATCAGCATTGGCTTTAACACTGTTTTGTACATACTCCAAACTTGTATTCAAGTAGATAAATTCATGTAGCTCTTATGAAACAAATCACAAAACTTGGTCTGTGCTGTTGGATCTGTTATGACTGGTGAAGTACATAAGCACAAACATACACATACCAACATGCGAATGACCAACATAATGTAATAGAAGCTAGAGCTAACATTTATTCTCATCCCTGTATTTTACCAGTTTCTCAGTCAGTTTTCTGGGAAAGATAATAGCTGATTCTCACAGAGAAGAAAATCCATGAGGTTCCATGGAAAGAGATCTCAGGTTTTCTAGAACTAAACCTAGTCACAACCATAATCCTTACCCTAACCTAACCAAACAATAAACCTAACACTAAAATAAATAACACAAAATCTTAAGTTCCAGCCCTCAGAGATCCAATATATCTGTGGGTTGCTTACAATAAGTAATTGGTTGTCTTTGATGTAGATTGCCTTGAAGATTATGTTTTCCTACATATAATAAATTTCTTGAACATATTAATTAGAATTTTGTAAAGCAAATCCACAATAATATTCAGCTTTGCAAGGAATACAAGGAAAGTGGATTGTGTAGATAAGTCTACTGAATTTGAGGGAGTCCTAAAATGTCTATTTTTTAGTTATGGTCCCTTTTTACTGGAGCAATATGGATCAACAGAACTTCTTCATGGAAGTCTTACCTTCTCATGAAGAATATCAATATGTGGCAAACCAGTTTAAACAGAGCTGCTCAAAGTTCACCATAATAAAGGTAAAGCTGCTAATGAGTGATTTCTTTTTTATTGGGGGCAGGGTGAGTTACTCCCAAGTAGTACTCAGGAAGTTGTGGTGATTGAGAGGGATTGTGGGAGTTGAATAGGGGATCGACAGCTATTCTTTTCTAACAGAGCAATAATTTGATTGGTGAGCCTGGGGTGCTATACTGCTCTATTAAAAGCTATTGTTTCTAATAAATTATTGTTTAATAGAAATCTATTTCTATTAAAATAAACTATTAAAATTTATTGTTTCTAGAAGATTTTTGTGGAGTCTTAAGGATTTTAATATACTAAACATAGTATCATACCAAAAATAGGAGAACTTTTAGTTTTCTTTTCATATATGGTATCGTATTGATATCTTTTTTTTTTTTTTTACCTAACTGCTATATCAAGTACTTCCTGAATAGAAGTGGTGAGAGTGGACAACCTTACCTTGTGCCTTATCTTAGAAGGAAGGCTTTTGGATTTTCCCCCATTGATTATGACGTTTGTCATAGACTTGTGATAAATGGTTTTGACTATACTGAAAAAATTCCTTCAATTCACATTTTGATGAGAGGTTTTATTTTTATCAAGAATGGGTTTTGAATCTTATTAAATGATCTTTCTGCATTTATAGATGTAATCATATGATATTTCTTTGATTGGGATAGTACATTATGTTGATTGGCTTATGTGTATTAAACCATTATTGCTTTCCTGGAATGAATCCTTCTTGGTCATAGTGTATGATCGTTTTGATGCATTGTTGAAATCTATATGCTAGAATTTTTTTGAAGATCTTTGCATCTGTGTTCACAAAGGATATCAGTCTGTAATTCTCTTTCTTGTGGTATCTCTGTACGGATTTTGGTGTCAGAATGATGTTAGTTTCATAGAAACTATTTGGGAGTGTTTCTTCAATGTCCTGAGAGACCCTGAAAAACGATTTGTAATAGGTCTTCTTTAGAGGTTTCAAAGAAATTGCTAGAGTATTCATCCAAGCATTGACTTTTGTTTTGTGGTATACCTTGGATTGCCATTTGATTTATTTGAAGGTGATATATCTGTTCAGTTATTTCAGATTGCCTTGGTTCAATCTTAGAAAATATTGTAGTCCAAGAATTTTATCATTTCTTCTAGGTTCTTAATTTCATAACCTAAGGATTCTCAAAGTAATATTATGAACCTTTTGCTTTCTGTTGTGTTTTTTTTATGATGTTCAACTTTCATTTTTGAATCAGTATATTAGGATTCCCTTTCTTTTTGAGTCTTGCTAATGGATTATAACTTTTACTTACATATTTAAAGAACTAGCTTTTGGTTTCATTGATCTTTTGGATCATTTTTTTTAACTTCAAGTTTATTAATTCTGCTCCAAGTTTTACTATTTCTTTTCTCCAGAATATTTTGTGTTCCTTTGTTGGTCATTTCCAGTCTTACATTTTTTGTAGTTATTTATGTGGGTTCTTCCTTCCTTCCTTCCTTCCTTCCTTCCTTCCTTCCTTCCTTCCTTCCTTCCTTCCTTCCTTCCTTCCTTCCTTCCTTCCTTCCTTCCTTCCTTTTTTCTGAAGCATGCAAAACGGTAAACTTTCCCCTTAATGAGATTTTGCAAATTATGTTAGCTCATATCTTCATTCTGATTTGTTTTAACCAACCCTTTGAGGTCCTCTTTGATATTCTCTTTGACATGCTGATTTTTCAGTAATGACATATTTTAAGGTGTCTGAGTTTTTTCTTTCTTTCTGTTTGTGATTAACTTTTATTTTTAGTGCATCATCTCCTGAGAGGATCATTGGTATGATTTCTTACTTTTAACTTTTTGGAGATGTTTTTGTGTCCCAGCATGCAGTCTAGCCTGCATGTTTCATGTGGATTAGGAAAAATATGTATTTGGCTTTGGGGGGGGGAATGAAAAACCCTATTTATGTCTACTAAGTCCCTCACTTTCATTTCTCCCTTCAAAGAAAGTGTTTCCTTACGAACTTCAGTTTAGCTCATCAGTTTAGAGGAGTTGATGAATTGTGTTGCTATGAATGGTCTTCAAATCTATAGGAATTCGTTTTAAGTATTTCTCTGGTACTTCAATAGATACGTATTTGTTTAGAAATATGATCTTCTCATGGTGTACATGTTCTAAAATACTTAAGAAATGAGCTTTGCTATCTCTTATAATCTTTTGGAAGTCTGTCATCTTATAGTAGCATGGCCATAACAGCATTTTTGAGGGTTTTCTTCTTGAAGTATTGTCTTCCAAAAATTGACTTTTGAGTCTGTATTTTCTCTAACTTCAATATTATTTTGGTAGGCAGCAGAATGATTCAAATTTCTTATCCATCCTCCCACTCTGAGTCCCTTATTTGTGCATTGAGACCATTGACATTGAGCAAGATTATTGTCATAGAATCTTGTGACGTCTTCTGTAGAATTTTGGTGTACTTGTGGCACTCATTTAGTCTTAAAGTGACCTCTTTAGTTCTTTTCTTTTCTTTTTCTTTTTTTTTGGGGGGGCACACCCTTTTGATGCTCAGGGATTACTCCTGGCTAAGCACTCAGAAATTGCCCCTGGCTTGGGGGCACCATATGGGATGCCGGGGGATCTAACTTGTGGTCCTTCCTTGGCTAGTGCTCACAAGGCAGACACCTTACTTCTAGTGCCACCTCACTGGACCCTTTAGTTCTTTTCTCCTCCAGCCTTTGATTTTGAGTCTATGTTTATTCTGACTATTTAGGTGTGTTTCTTGTAGGCAGCAGAAAGTTGGATTCAGTTTTTTGATCCATTTTGCCACTCTATGCCTCTTAATGGGTGCATTTAGTCCATTGACATTGAGAGAGATAATTGTCATGGGATTTATTGCCATCTTTGTGTAGAAGTTTGATGTGTTTGTTGGTCTGTCTTGTCTTTAAAGTAGATATTTCAGTTTTTCTTTTAAGGCTGGTTTTGAGTCTGTAAAGTTTTTGAGCTGTTGTTTATCTGTGAAGCTATGTATACTTCCTTCAAACCTGAAAGTGAGTCGGGCTGGGTGCAGTATTCTAGGCGAAGCATTTATTTCATTGAGTTTTATCACTATATCCCACTACTGCCTTCTGGCCTTGAGTGTTTCTGGTGACAGGTCTGCTGTAAATTTCAAGGATGCTCCCTTGAATGTAATATCACTTTTTGATCTTGCTGCTTTCAGTATTCTATCTCTATCTGTGGGATTCATCATTGTGGCTAGTTCTTTTCTTAATGGTGGTTTTGAGTCTCTGTAATTCTGGGGCTGTTCATAATATATGGAGTTGTGTTCTTCAGATATGAGTGAGAATATGACAGTAAAGTTTTCTTGGCAAAGCATTCATTTCTTTGAGTTTTTTCTCACTATATTCCATCATTGTCTTCTGGCCTACAGGGTATCCATTAGTAAATCTGCTATGTCTTTTTAAAATTAATTTAAAATTAATTTCCCTTTTTTTTTTTTTTTTTTTTTGCTTTTTGGGCCACACCCGGTGATGCTCAGGGGTTACTCCTGGCTATGCGCTCAGGAATTGCTCCTGGATTGGGGGACCATATGGGACACTGGAGGATTGAACCACAGTCTATCCTAGGTTAGTGCATACAAGGTAAACGTCCTACAACTTGCACCACTACTACAGTCCCTAATTTTCTTTTTTGACCTAACTTAGTACTCTATCTCTATAGTTTTCATCATCCTATTAGGAAACATGTTGAGAAGTTTATTTGGGTCTCTTTTACCTGTGACCCTATGGACTACCAAAATCTGGGTGATTGCACTCCACAGCTCTGGGAACTTCTTCATAGTGTTTTTGGCTCTTGCTCCTTCATAAGAGTTGTCTTCCTTGTTCTCCATAACCACGATGATTCTTTTGTTGTTTCTCTTAAATTCTTCCCAAAGTTCTCCTGTGATCTGTCATTTATTTGACTTTTAGCCCCATATTTAGTTGTTGTTTGGAGGTTTTATTTATTTTTTTTTTGGTACCTCTTCTGCTAGTTCACTTATTCTGTTCTCAGCTGCTGTTACTCTGCTGAGAGGCCTTCCAGTAAATTTTTCATTTTGCCTATCAAGTTTCTCAGTTCTGCCATTTCTGTTTGTATTTTCACATTTTGTTCTCAGATTCTCTTGTGCTTTATTGGCTGTACATGCATTGTTTCTTGGAACTTGTTGAACATCCTCAACATTTCTATTCTGAAATTCTTTTCAGGAAGATTATATAGAGAGTTAATACTGAGTATGTCTTCAGCCACTACTTCTGTTAGGGTTTTGTGAATTGTTACTTTTATAGTATGAAGGTGAGTCTCTCTGACAAAAAAAGAGTCTTCCTGTTGCTAGGAAAGTCTCTGGAAGCAGCTTTAGGGGAATGTGAGATTAATTTATGGCTGGGCTATGGCTAACAAGGTCACACTTCTGGGATTTGATCTTACCTGTAAGGTTCTACTGCAAGTCACATTTGATTAGGCAGATTGAGTTCCATTACCATTGATTTGTGTGCTGCTTTCTCAAACTACCTGCTTGAGAAGCCACCACTTAGAGAATGATATTTTACAGTTTACTTCAATGATTTTAATGATGATAACTCAAAATCAATATCTAAATCTCTGATTAAAATTCCTTAATGTGGTCCCTAATGTATCACTGTTAAAATTTTGTAATAAAATTAATCATTTCCAGGGGCTGAAGTGATAGAACAGAGGGTAGGGTGGTTGCGGTGTATACAGTCTACCCAGGTTCAATCCGATATGGTCCCCCAAGCCTTCCAGAAGTAATATCTGAGTGCAGAACCAGAAACAACCATTAAGTACCACTATATATGGCTCTACATTTTAAAAAAATGTTATAAATGAATCATCTCCAGACTATATTTCTCCTTTCTTCCTCATTTTTTATATGCTTTCACTCTGAGTAAAGGTAATTTTTGTCTGTTTGTTTCTGGGTCACATCTAGCAGTGCTCAGGGTTTACTCCTGGCTCTGAACTCAGAGGTAAGTCCTGTGTGCACAATACAGAATGCTGGGGAGAGAACCCATGATAGTTGCATGCAATGTATGTTCCCTACTGCTTTACTATCCCTCTGGGTCAATAAAGCTAAATTTTTGAGTACACTCCTTTTTTCATAATAATAAATTTTTCAGTAAATTTTGCATTTTCTTGCATTTACTTGCTAAGCAGCCTATGTTTTCCATGAAACTAAAATCACTTACCAATTTTAAATGCTAAAGTATACTAGAAATAATATCCTCAGATAAGACACCAGTTTAAAAAAGTGGAAAAAATAAAAATAACCCAGTTCTATTGCTAATTCAGTGACAAACAAACGTGATCCTATGTAGTAAATTAACAGAAAACTACAGATTTGTACTTGAGTTTCCTAAGCAAGATTCATAATGTTTACCAATCTAAAGTAATGTTTAGAAATCTAAAGTAAATCATTTAATAAAGAGACACAGTTATTTATAGCACTGAAACCATCTCCTCAGAGATTTCTCATGTTAGTCAAGAACTGGAAAATGCATCAAAATTAGACATATGATAAAGTTAATGTAAAATTTTAGGGGGCAAAAGAGATAGCATGAAGGTAGGGTGTTTGCCTTACATGCAAAAGGATGGTGGTTCAAATCCCGGCATACCATATGGTCCCCTGTGCCTGCCAGAAGCAATTTACGAGTGTAAAGCCAGGAATAACCCCTGAGCGCTGGGGGTAACCCAAAAAATTTATACCATTGGACTCTATGGAATATTTGTAGGATCACACTTAGCATTGCTTTAGGTCTTACCCATGGCTCTGTAGTTCTGACCACAGAACTCCTGGTAGTGCTTGGAACTATATATGCTGCAATAGATTAAACCCAGGTTGACAACTTGCAGGACCATGGTTTTACCTGTTGTATTATATCTTCACTTTACAACTGGTTCTTTAAAAAGCCTTTGATGTAAATGATTTGACACATACAATAATATAAGTTCTCAAGACAATGTGATTCAAGTATGTACCTCTTTGATGCTGTATTCTTAAACATCTAATACATTTTGTTCAAATACCAACTATAGTCCTCTGTGCTGGGTTACTGTCATATTTTGCTGAGATGCCAAATGAGATTGAGCATGATTGTCTGCTTGACCAGTAGTATCTGCCGTATGCCCCAGAAATTTACCTTGTGTTGTTACCTCTAACTAGAGAAATTACTTCAGTGGACTTTTCAATTATGTCTTCTGTAATCTGCCAGTGTATGACATGAAAGAAGAGATAGATTGTATTGAAGGAGCTTTTATGTGAAAATATTATTATGAAATGTGGTTTATCTAAAAAAAAAAAGAAATGTGGTTTATCTTCCATATTCCTTGACATTTAGGCTTGTTACTCAAATTTTTAATATACACAAACTTCGAACTAGGTTCAGCACTCTGCTATATTTCCTACATTTCTTTTTTGTGCTGAAGCACTTAGCAGTAAGTTACATTCATCAGGAAATCCAAATATTCTGATGCATATTTTCTTTTTCTTTTCTTTTCTTTTTTTTTTTTTTGGTTTTTCGGGCCACACCCATTTGATGCTCAGGGCTTACTCCTGGCTAAGCACTCAGAAATTGACCCTGGCTTGGGGAGACCATATGGTATGCGGGGGGATCGAACCATGGTCCTTCCTTGGCTAGTGCTTGCAAGGCAGACACCTTACCTCTAGCAACATCTTGCTGGCCCCCTAATGCATATTTTCTAGCATAAAAATACCCTCAAGGATCACTTATACTAGCAGCTGGGGGCGGTAAGGAAGGAGGATATGGGGTGCATGCTGAGAATGGGGGTAGAGGGAGGACAACTTTGGTGGTGGGAATTCCCCTGATTCAATGTCAACATGTACCTAAAATATTACTGTGAAAGATTTTTAAACCACTTTGGTCAAAATAAAAATTATTATTATATTAAAAAATTAAAAAAAAAACACTCTCTAAATGAACAGTGACATCAGCTCATGATGGTAAATTAACAAATTCATATCAAGAATAAAATGTCCACTTTATTTCATAATTCAAAAGAGCATTCTTGGGGGCCAGAGAGATAGCACAGCAGTAGGGCATTTTTCTTGCATGCAGAAGGACAGTGGTTCAAATCCCAGCATCCCATATGGTCCCCTGAGTCTGCCAGGGGTGATTTCTGAGCATAGAGCCAGGAGTAACCCCTGAGCGATGCCAGGTGTGACCCAAAAACCTAAAAAACAACAACAACAACAACAAAAAAAGAGCATTCTTAAAATTCACCATCTCCACTCAGATCTCATTTGTAAATAAGATTTTATCATTATTTCTTCTTGTCTCTTATGATTTACAATAGTCTACTGCATCCCAAAATTTATTTCTATGACATTAAATTAAAACTATTTGAAATAGTTTTACCAATTGAATCATAGAATGCTCCACATTTTGGTTTTGCCTTACTTAGGTTTTTGTTTTGTTTCATTTACACTAAGCACAATTTCTAGTTCATTCTAGATTTATCTAATTCCTCTTGGGTCCTGAAAAACATAACTAAGGAGATTCCATCATTACCTCATAAGGCCAATTTCTAGAGTCTGGCCAAAAATATGGTAATTTTTCTCTGCAAGGAGATCCTATATTCTGGAATTAAAGTCTCACTTCCAACTAACACAGAGTAGAATTTTTATTCATTAATTTAATTCTTTCATGGAAGTTTAATAAAAAAAAATTTGTAAAACACAGTAAAGTAGACTAGTATCCCAGAAAGCCTGAAGAGAGATAAAGTCACATGGTTAATTCTAGGAATTAAAATAGCAAAGCAGGGCCAAAGAGATAGTACAGTGGGTAAAGTGCTTAACTTTTGAGGGACTTCAATCCCTGGCATCTCATATGGTCTTGCAAGTGCCACCAGGAATAATTTCTAAAGGCAATTCTATGAGTAACTCCTGAGTATCACAATGTGTGCTCACAAAGCAATAAATAAGTACAATGACAAAGCAGAAGTTGTAGTGACAAGTAGACTAAGTTCTTATTATGAGAACTTAACACAAAACCACAGTTTTCTTTCATGTGGTGTATGTCAAAAATTATTTAGTATTTTCATAGGATCTGCTTTGTAAAACATTTGATGTAAAAACATTGCTAAATACAGAAAACTACCTCCTGAGATTAAATTTGCTCTTAGTATAATTTCTATTTATGAGAAATTGTGATTTCTGTTTCATCTGTTGTATCTTTCAAAGTGCTCTCTGTACTATTAAAATGTTCTTCCTGATTTATTTGCAGATTAAGAGGATCCAGAATCTAGACCTTTGGAATACCTACCAGATTAGGAAAGAAATAATGGATGCCAAAAATGGTAACATAATCAATGAAAAGCAACTCTTCCATGGGACAGATGTTGATTCGGTGCCTTATATCAACAGAAATGGCTTTAATCGCAGTTATGCTGGAAAGAATGGTAAGAAAGTGGGTCATCTATCTTATCCAAATGAGATGTGAACCACAAGAACTCATTGGTTATGGTTTGTCTTAAAGGGGCCCGAATACATTTTTCAAGGCAAGAAATCAAAATCAGGGCCCAGAGAGATAGCATAGCGGTGTTTGCCCTGCAAGCAGCCGATCCAGGACCAAAGGTGGTTGGTTCGAATCCCGGTGTCCCATATGGTCCCCCGTGCCTGCCAGCAGCTATTTCTGAGCAGACAGCCAGGAGTAACCCCTGAGCAACGCCGGGTGTGGCCCAAAAACCAAAAAAAAAAAAAAAAAGAAATCAAAATCAGTGCTAGGAGAACTGGGAAAGAAAGTTTGAAAAAATTGCAGATATAGTAATCGCAATCATAATATAGTATAGCATAACAATAGTAATAAAATAGCAATAGTATAGTAAGTGGATGACTCATGGGTGACATGAGTTTCAAAGCAACAAGGAGAGGGTTAGGACTTTGAATACACACAAGTAACCAGAAGTGACTCAAATAGGAGAGAAGACAGAACTAAGATTTAAAGAAAAAAGGAAGAAACCACATGAGGGGTACCATGAAACATATTCTAATAAGATACTAATTGTATCAGAAGGAATATGAGAAGGTGAAGGGAGAACAAAACCTGTTCAAAGAAAGAATAGCTGAAACTTAAGAGCAGAAACAACTACCGTATTTTCTAGTGTATAAGATGATTTTTTTTTTTTTTGGTTTTGGGGCCACACCCGTTTGACGCTCAGGGGTTACTCCTGGCTACGCGCTCAGAAATCACTCCTGGCAGGCACGGGGGACCATCTGGGACGCGGGGGATCGAACGGCGGTCTGTCCTACGCTGGCGCTTGCAAGGCAGACAACTTACTTCTAGCGCCGCCTCTCCGGCCCCAAGATGACTTTTTAACGCAAGAAAAAATTCTTAAAAGTCGGGGGTCATCTTACACACACAGTTATACAGCATGCTGAAACTTACTCCAGCTTCAGGGACTAGTGATCCACCCCCCTCTTGCCGCCTCATCCCATGCAGCTGCCAGAGGTCATCACTCAGTCCTCTGCTTGTCCTGATTAATTTTTAGGGCACACAGAGGTGCTGAGTTACTGAGCACTGCATCCCATCAGCCTCCAGGTGTCATCGTTGATAGGCGGCTTTCTGGTGCTCAAACCCTGTATTTTTTGTTTGTTTGTTTTTGGGCCACACCCGGCTTTGCTCAGGGGTTACTCCTGGCTATCTGCTCAGAAATAGCTCCTGGCAGGCACGGGGGACCATATGGGACACCGGGATTCGAACCAACCACCTTTGGTCCTGGATCGGCTGCTTGCAAGGCAAACGCCGCTGTGCTATCTCTCCGAGCCCGAAACCCTGTATTTTAACAGGAAAAGTAGGGGGTCGTCTTATTCACTCAGTCATCTTATATGCCGGAAAATATGGTATATAATCCAGAAAAATAAACAATCAAATCTCGAAAGTCAAAAAGATCTATATCAACAGATGTAACTAATAAATTATTAAAAGCCAACTATAAAGGGGAAAGACAAAAGATTTTAAGGGAAAATATAGAGTGTAGCATTAAATAATTAAGGATGGTGCTGGATGGTGAAGGATGGATTGAAGGATTCTTCCCTGCCATCCCAGGCCACGTGGCTCCGAAACCCCCATCCAGCTGGCGGGTCCCAGATTTAGGTGAACGGTGGAATCAGACTCATCCAGATACAGGCATCAGGAAGTATCAGCTTTATTCATCCCTATCCACCACATGTGTGGCCTATATCATAACCTTTCAAGCATTCAGCCATTCTTAGCTAGCCCTGCCTCTTAACTCCTTTCAGCCATCTTCCCTTTCACCTCCTTGCTGGCCAAAGACCAGAAGCGAGAGAGCCAGCCAAAAGCCCTAATCCCCTCTGGTCCATACCTTATCTACCTTTTCCAAGACCCCTCCCAGGAATGGGCGGGGTCTTGCAGGTAAGGTCAAGTTATCTAGGGAGAAAGGGTGAGGGATGAGGCTTCAATAGAGCATAAAAAAGACATTCTTCAACTGCTAATTATGACTGGCACTAAATACAACAATCTGTTGCACACAAGAAATACATTTGAAATCAGAGCAAAAACAGGCTCAAAAATCAAAGGTAGGAAGACAAATCTTCAAGCAAACAACTTCAAAAAGGCTGGAATCAGAGCTGGACAGACAGCATAATAGAGGACATTTGCCTTGCATGAGGCTTACCCAGGTTCAATCCCAGCTGAGTATAGAGGCAGAAGTAACCCTTGAGGGGCTGGAAAGATAGCATGGAGGTAAGGTATTTGTCTTTCATGCAGAAGGTTATTGGTTCGAATTACGGCATCCCATATGGTACGCCGCGCATGCCAGGAATGATTTCTGAGCATGGAGCCAGGAGTAACCCCTGAGCGCTGCCGGATGTGACCCAAAAACCAAAAAAAAAAAAAAAAAGGAAGTAACACTTGAGTTCTGCTGGGTGTGGCCCGAAAACAAACAACAAAACAAAAACAAAAAGGCTGAAATGGCCATGTTAGTATAAAAGAACATAGACTACAGGCTCAAAAAGATCACAAAAGATAATGAATAAATCCTTAATAATTAAGGAACATGGCAGGGGTCTCAAACTCAATTTACCTGGGGGCCGCAGGAGGCAAAGTCGGGGTGATCCTTGAGTGCAAAGTCAGTAGTAAGCCTTGAACACTGGAGGGTGTGACCCAAATAACTAAAGCAAAACAAAACAAAAAAAGATTCCTCTAGGGCAGGGCCACAAAATGTTGTACGGGGGCCGAAACGGCCCGTGGGCCACGAGTTTGAGACCCCTGAGTATACCATGAAGAAATCACACTTCTAAAAATGTACATGCATAATGAGGTTCAGGCAAAATACATAAAACAACAGTTAATAGACTTGAGTAAGACATTGTAAAACAGTAATAGTAGTAGTAAATTTCAGCACCACTTTATCACTTTATCACCTCTTGATAGATCAACTGTTATAAAATTCAGTAAGAAAATACTCTTTTTTGAAGAAAGAAATGGGAGGAGCTTAGTAGATAGAAATAGGGCTTTTAATTCCCCCCAAATCAAATAAACACTGTTTCTAGTGCACATGAGACATTCTCCAGAGTAAACTACTGGTAAGAACACAAAACATACCTCCGCAAAGTTGAGAGGATAGAAATCACACCAAATACCTTCTCAGACCATTAAGCATTGAAAATAGTTGTTAATCATAATACCTGGAAACACAATACCTCCTTTCTGAACAACCAGTGAATCAGAGGGGAAATTAAAAGTTTTCTAGTAACAAATGAGAATAAGGATACAAATTACTAAAACTTGTGAAACACTGTAGCTAAGAGGAAAGTTCATAATTTTTGCAAACATTCGTCAAAAAGGAAGATAGAGCCTACACACACAACTTGACTGCACAGTTTCTGAAATTGGAAAAAGCAAGCAGGATAAAGGAAATAATAAAATTTAGAGAAAATTAATGAACTAGATTTTCCAAAAATAATTCAAAGGATTAATAAAACAAAAAGTTGTTTCTTTGAATAACAAAGATTTATAAACCACTAGCAAGACTTGAGGAAAGAGAGGGAGAAACTTAGTAAATAAAATTAAAAACAAAAGAGTGGACAGACCACATAGAAATTCAAAGGATCATGAAAGATACCTTGAGAAGCTCTCTGCCATGAAACAAGAGAACCTAGAAGAAATGGATAAATTCTCGGACTCCTCTAATCTCTCAAGACTGAATCAAGATGATTTGGAATACATGAACAAACCTATCAATATTGAGAGAATGTAATTTATAATACAAAGTTTTTCTTAAAACATAATGAACTAAGACCTCTTTCTAAATCTTTCTACAAAACAGATTAAACTAAAATGGATGAAAGTCCTGAATATCTGACCTGAAACAATAGGTACACAGAGAAAAATCTAGTAAATACACTCTTTGACATTGAAGCTAAAGTATCTTGAAGGATGAAATACCTTTGACCAAGCAAAGATAAATGGAGGCGAAGATAAACATTAAATAAATTAAACAAATAACTAACATTTATTTATAAACATTTATAACATTTAGTTATAAAAATAAACATTAAATGAAGAAACTTCTGAAACTCAAAGGAAATGATGACCAGAATATATACATGATTATATCAATAGACACAGAGAAAACATTTGATAAGGTCCAACACCCATTCTTGATCAAAACTCTCAGCAAGATGGGAATGAAAGGAACCTTTCACAGTATAGTTAAGGCCATCTACCAAAAGCCATTGGCAAATATTATCCTCAATGGAGAAAAAAGTAAAATCCTGCCCTCTTAATTCTGGCACAAGGCAAGGCTGTCCTCTCTCATCACTCCTCTTCAACATAGTACTGGAAGTTCTTGCTATAGTGATCAGGCAAGAAAAAGATATCAAGGGAACCCAGATGGAAAAGGAAGAAGTCAAGCTCTCACTGTTTGCAGATGACATGATACTCTACTTAGAAAACCCATAAGACTCTACCAAAAGGCTTCTAGAAACAATAGACTCATATAGCAAGGTGGCAGGTTACAAAATTAACACACAAAGCCTGTCTAGAGTACAGGCAGGGGTTGGATTGGGAGGAGGGAGATTTGGGACATTAGTGATGGGAATGTTGCACTGATGATGGGTGGTGTTGTTACATGACTGAAACTCAAACACAATTATGTATGTAATAAAGTTGTTTAAATAAAAAAATAGTTGAAAAAATAAAACAAAAAAAATAAAAACACACACAAAATCAATGGACTTTCTATACACCAATAATAATAGGGAAGAAATGGACATTAAGAAAATGACACCATTCACATTAATGCCACACAAACTCAAATATCTTGGAGTCAACTTGACTAAAGATGTGAAGGACCTATACAAAGAAAACTATAAAACTCTGCTCCAAGAAATAAGAGAGGACACACGAAAATGGAAACACATACCCTGCTCGTGGATTGGCAGGATTTACATCATTAAAATGGCAATACTCCCTAAAGCATTGTACAGATTTAATGTGATCCCTCTAAAGATACCCATGACATTCTTCAAAGAAGTGGATCAGGCACTTTTGAAATTCATTTGGAACAATAAACACCCTTGAATAGCCAAAGCAAATATTGGAAAAAAGAATATGGGAGGCATCACTTTCCCCAAGTTTAAACTGTATTACAAAGCAATAGTTATCAAAACAGCATGGTATTGGAATAAAGACAGACCCTCAGATCAGTGGTATAGACTTGAGTACTCAGAGAATGTTCCCCAGACATACAATCATCTAATCTTTGATAAAGGAGCAAGAAGTTCTAAATGGAGCAAAGAAAGCCTCTTCAACAAGTGGTGTTGGCATAACTGACTAGCTACTTGCAAAAAAGCGAACTTAGACCCCCAACTAACATCATGTACGAAGGTAAAATCCAAATGGATTAAAGACCTCGATATCAGACCTGAAACCATAAGGTATATACAACAACACGTAGGTAAAACACTCTATGACATAGAGGCTAAAGGCATTTTCAAGGAGGAAACTGCACTCTCCAAGCAAGTGAAAGCAGAGATTAACAGATGGGAATACATTGAGCTAAGAAGCTTCTGCACCTCGAAGGAAATAGTGCCCAAGATACAAGAGCCACCCACTGATTGGGAGAAACTATTCACCCAATACCCATCAGATAAGGGCTAATATCCAAAATATACAGGGCAATTCTACAAGAAAAAACATCTAATCCCATCAACAAATGGGGAGAAGAAATAGAAAGACACTTTGATAAAGAAGAAATACAAATGGCCAAAAGGCACATGAAAAAATGCTCCACAACACTAATCATCAGGGATATGCACAGGGAGATGCAAATCAAAACAACTATGAGGTACCACCTCACACAATTGGCACACATCACAAGGAATGAGAACAAGCAGTGTTGGTGGGGATGTGGAGAGAAAGGAACTCTTATCCACTGCTGGTGGGAATGCTGACTAGTTCAACCTTTCTGGAGAGTGATATGGATATTCCTCCCAAAACTGAAAATTGAGCTTCCATTCGATCCAGCTATACCACTCCTAGGAATATACCCTAGGAACACAAAAATACAATACAAAAACCCCTTCCTTACACCTATATTTATTGCAGCACTATTTACCATAGCAAGACTCTGGAAACAACCAAATGCCCTTCAACAGATGAATGGCTAAAGAAACTGTGGAACACATACACAATGGAATATTATGCAGCCGTCAGGACAGATGAAGTCATGAAATGTTCCTATACATGATGTACGTGGAATCTATTATGCTGAGTGAAATAAGTCAGAGAGAAAGAGAGAGATGCAGAATGGTCTCACTCATTTATGGGTTTTAAGAAAAATAAAAGACATTTCTCAACAATTTTCAGAGAAAAAAGAGAGGAGGGCTGGACATTACAGCCCACTTTATGAACCTCACCACAAAGAGTGATGAGTTTAGTTAGAGAAATAACTACATTGAGAACTATCCTAACAATGAGAATTTATGTGGGAAATAGAAAGCCTGTCTAGAGTACAGGTGTGGGCAGGGAGGGGAGGAGGGATATTTGGGACATTGGTGATGGGAATGTTACACTGGTGATGGGGGGTGTCATCTTATATGACTGAAACCCAACCACAATCATGTTGGTAACCAAGGTGTTTAAATAAAAAATATTAAAAAATAAAAAAGACAGCTTGCTCAGATAAGTCCCTATTTAAAACCCTACAGTGGTTTCCCATCACCTCAGGATAAAATCTAAGCTCCATCTCTTCCTTCTTTTCATTCCTCTACCTCCCAACCTCTCAGCACCAAAGTCTCACTAAGGGAAGTTCCACCCCTTTCCATATTGAGAGCATTTTGGAAATTCCAGAGGGTGGTTTCAGTAGTCTGGTTGCGTGAAGTGGGTTACTGAAATTTAATGGATGGAAGGTCAGAAATGCTAGATACCCTCCCCTCCTAATATAATTCTTCAGCGGGAAATATGAATTATAAAGAGAGACAAACAATTATACTTTACATTTTTGATTCAAAAGTTTGGCTCCTATTTATGATCTCATTTCTAGTTATTATGGTTGGATTCTCTCCAACATACACACATCCAATACAGACACACAAATACTCTCATTACAAGATCCTTGAGAATCTTTGGTTAAGGTCCCTAGGGAAACAACAAACATAAAATGAAAATTAAAAGTAACTCTTTAATGTAAGGATTTCATTATATCAGAGGCAATAGTTGGAATATATTAATGCTAAATATTTTTGTTTCTTTGAAATTCAAATTCAATTAAATTTCTGGGTTTTGTTTTTAAAAAAAAAAGAAAAATGAAGTAATAAAATTTGCTTATACATAGATGAAGAGTATTATGCTGAAGTAAAATGAGTCAGATACTTAGGAATCTTACTCAGGATGCTCATTTTTATTGCAGTGATCTAAAAGTCTATCTATATTTAGTACCATATCTTTTATATTACTGTTATACCATATCTTTTTAATAACTGATATACTGCCACTTTGAACTTCTATTTGAAGCTGTAGAAAGTTATCTACAGCTTCTTTCCTCCCAATAATTGATTTAGCCATCATGAAAGTTATTTTTGTATAAGTTTCAGATATATTTGCTCTTTTTCTCTGAAAAAGTCATCAGTATTCTTATAAGAAATGCACTACTTTGTATTGCTTTGTAGTTTAGTGATGTAAATCCTCCAAATCCATATGACCGGATTGTTTACATTTCCTCATTTTTCTCTCATATTTCTTGAGGAAGTAAAAAAATATTGGGGCAGGAGTGATAGCACGAATAGGGTGGTTTTCTTTGCATGCAGCTGACTCGGGTTCTATCCCCATCATCCCATATGGCTCCCTGAACTTTCCAAGATTAAGTCCTGAGTGCAGAGCCAGGAGTAACCACTGAGCACCATCAAGTATAACCCAAAGTAAAAAAAGAAGTGAAAAAATAAAAAGAAAAGACATAGGATGATTTCTCTTATATGTGGAATGTAAATAGAGCAAGCAAATTATGACAAAAATAACTAATTTAGTGAAAAAAAAAGGGCTCTTACCAGAGTGAGGCAGGAAAGTGGCTGAAAATCAGTCTCAATTTAATCCTGAGGTTGGAACTTGAACTTCAGTGCTAAGTGTGTTGATGCTTATAAATACAGAATCATGTATAGGTGTATAACTCAAAAGTTCCCTTGATATTGTAAACCAATGACAAATTAGTAAAATTTTAATTTAAAAAAGAAATAAGAAGGATTTAACGTGATTTGAAGATCATATAACATATTGATGAATATTTTGAAATACAGACTAAATTGTAATTCTTAAAATATTTTTGTTTTCTCTTGACAGGTAGTTCATATGGAAAAGGAACATACTTTGCAGTTAATGCCAAATATTCTGCCAAATACTCTAAACCAGATGCCAAAGGAAATATGTATATGTATTATGTGCGTGTTCTCACTGGAATTTACACAGCTGGAAATTATGCCAAATTAATTGCACCTCCTCCAAAGAATGATCAGAATCCTACTGATCTGTATGATACTGTCACAGACAATGTGCAAAATCCCAAATTATTTGTTGTTTTTTATGACTACCAAGCTTACCCAGAGTACCTCATTACTTTTAAAGATAATTTTTGAAGAAATTATTCATCTCCATATATCTAGCTGTAAATTGAGTTTTTGTTCTTCACCAGATTTTATCTAAAATCAAAGAATCCTTACACTAAAAATTAGCTTGCCATTCAAAATTGGCGTCAACCAATTTGTAAGCAATACATTTGAACATTTAAATCAGATAACTTAGTTACCATTTTGTTTCCAAAACTCTTAGCATGCATTTTATGAAAGAAACAATAGGTTTGTAATTTCAACAATGAGAATAACATTACAATAGAATTCCCCTACTCCATTTTCCCTGGGAATGTGTTTCAAGATCCTTGATGAATGCAAGAAACCGGGCATATAAGCACTAAATCCTATATATGCTATTATTATGCTATGATGCCTTTATTTTTTTAGTAACACACAACTATGATAATTAACTGATAAATTTATAGAATTCCAACAATAATAGATTAAGTTATTATAAACTAAAATAAAAGTTCTATGAATGTTCCTGTTCAAAATATTATCATATAGGTACGATTTCTGACTTCTATTGACATGTGACTGAACCATGGAAAAAGAAATTATGAATAAAGGGGTATGGCTCTAACCTTAAAGTCAGAAGGCAAAGCTGTGCCATTTCAGCTGCTCTTGAGTACACAGCAGGTGTCCCCATCTCAGGAGGCAGATTTCTGTGGGCATGGTACTAGTGTGTGGTTATAGCCGCTGTTATTCTGGAGATAAAGATAGTGTCATATTCATTTTTTATATCTTTACTAAGGTCTGTATCTTGTTTGTATAGATCCTCAGGAATGTTTAATAAAACAAAGTAAATTAAAAAGCCTAGTCAGATTCCTAATCCAAATCATCTCTTTAGAGTCCTTGATTTAATATAATTTTATCTCAATTTTAAATTGATTCCATGTTAGGGAACAAAAGACAATGAAATGTGAGCAACTCTAGTTAAGACTCTGGTTTGCAGTGCAGTTGCATCCTGATTTGTCTAGGGCTCACAGAGTAGTTGAATATCTGTTGAGGGCACAGTTAGCAGTACTGACTCCAATGATCTTTGGAAATCTTGAAACAAAATCTGCCTTTTATAACTTTTTTCTCTTAGTTTTTCTCTTAGTTTGGCTTCTCTATTCTTCATTAAAGGGTGTCATGCATGTCACTTTTTTCCCTTTCAACACCCATTTCTTGTCCAAAGTGATAAACTCTAGTTATCATTATCATAGTGGATCTTTCTCTACTCTAACTGTATTCACCACATTGTAACAAGCTTCCTTGTTACTGGTCCTCCTTTCCTTTATCATTATTCTCTCTAGATCTGATTGTCATACTGCCTTTTATTTTTCTTATATAACACAAATAAATGATATTATTCTATGTCTATTTCTTTTTCTCTGAATCTTCAAAAAGAGAAAGACAGAGAAAGAGAAAGAGAGAGAAAAGCAAAATGCCTGCCTCAGACACAGCCATGGGGGATGGTTAATAGGAGAGAAACAGGGGACATTGGTGGTGTGAAAAGCACACTGGTGATAGAAGGGTGGTGTACATTCTATAATTGAAACTAAAGTAGAAACAATTTTGTAATCACGGTGCTTAAATAAAGAACGTATAAAGAACAATACATTTGGTTGCTGCCTACTCCATTCTCAGTAAAAATACCTCTAATGTGAGTAAATGAACCTTGAAGTTAAAAATAGTATTTTTTTCCTTTTTGTAAATTTTATTTAAAGAAAATGCATCACATAGTTGTCATAGTTCACCATAATATATTTGTATTCTGATAAGTGAAAGCAAAATTATTAAAGGAACAAGGAAGAGAAGAAAGTTTTAAAATTAAAAATAAAAAAAATAAAAAATACATTAGAAAGCACATTTGTAAAATGTATTGTATACCCAATTAAGTAATTAATACAATGACATAATGTTTAATAAGCTCATGTTGTTAGCTGTCCATTCTGTTACATTGGTGTGTTCCTAAAGTTTGGTTGTACTGGTGTCCCAGAAGTTAGATCTGTTGCACTGATCTGTGTATAGCTAAAAGTGACCCTTGAACATAGAGCCAGGTGCAAGTCTTGAGCACTTCCAGGTGTAGCTCCAAACAAATTTCCTTTAAAAATCTTCCAAACAAATATCCAACTCTCTTCCATTTCTTTGCATTAGAAAAAAAAAAAACTTAGCTGTGGGTGTTCTGTAAGCCCCCCGAAGGGGCCCGGCCAGCGGAGAGTGGACGAGAGGCTCACAAACAACTGCATCTTTATTTTGCAAAGCTCAGATCACACAGCCACACCTTGAAAAAAATCTAAGAGAGGTTAATAATAATAAGGCCCAAAACAGGATTTCCATTCAAAGGCGATTTAATGAGGTTCAGCACCTTCTTATATAGAGAAGGTACAGGGGGCAGGCAAAAGGCAGTGTCAATCACTCTTTTCAGTGCACAGACTATCTCATTTTTCCAAATAAGGTATAAACACATGGCAGGTAGGTTGGAACAAGGAACATAACATCATTCCCCAAATATGGAAAGTGGGCAGGGGGCAGTCATGCTAGACCCTGGGTAGTCTGTTTGGCCACATTCCTAAACTCTTAACAGATTTATGGTGGGGCAAAGTTCTTAAGGAATAAAAACCCATGTTGCACAAAACAATAAAAGGTACCTTGTTAACTCAAGAATGTGGGCTAGGGAAATCTAACTTCATTCCAGGCTGTGTTTCTCTCCCCTGGGCTAAGAAATTATTTATTACTTTGTTTCCTGCTGGCCCAGGGGTTTTGTAGCAAACAGCACGTAGGACTGGAAAATGGCAGAGAGGTTTTTGCAAAAGTGGCCACTGTCATGTCACGGTAGCCAACACTTAGCTAGATACTGTGTTTTTGTTGAAATGCTTGTTTCATTTAGTTTGATTATTTATTTTAACCAAAATTCTCTCCTGGTTTGTAGTTGTTTAAGATAGAACAACAGCAAGTTTTAGGAGCTACTTCTTTTTGGGGGGGGGGTGGGTTTCACATCCGGCAGTGTTCAAGGGTTACTCCTAGATCTATGCTCAGAAATCACTCCTGGCAGGCTAGGAGGACCATATGGAATGCCAGGATTTGAATTACCATCCTTCTGCATGCAAGGCAGACGCCCTACCTTCATGCTATCTCTCTGACCCTGCTACTTCTTTGATTTTTTTTTCTCCTGGGGTTCTATCTCTGTCTTTGAGACTTTTTGTATTATAATGTGTTTTTAATATTTTGTTTGGATTACTTTAGTTGGAACTCAGTGTGTATGACTAAATACTGAAACTGGGAATTTCCTAGGTATAAATTCTTTGACCAATAGTTTTCACTAATGTCTCCTTCCAGTTCTTCTGGTAGTCCTATAACTACCATGTTTTTCAATCTTGTGACTTCTAGCTATTTTCTCACACCCTGTTTCATGTTTTCTCTCTTGGATGCCTCAACTATGATTTCTTTTAGTTCCTTAAATAGTCTCACAAGGGGCCGGGAAGGTGGCGCTAGAGGTAAGGTGTCTGCCTTGCAAGCGCTAGCCAAGGAACGGACCACGGTTCAATCCCCCGGCGTCCCATATGGTCCCCCCAAGCCAGGGGCAATTTCTGAGCACATAGCCAGGAGTAACCCCTGAGCGTCAAACGGGTGTGGCCCAAAAACCAAAAAAAAAAAAAAAATAGTCTCACAAAAGTTATTTTAAAAACTTCATTGATATATTATTGAGTTGGTGGTGTTGAGGGAACCATTCAAGGCATTATCTTCTCCCATGAATAATGGTGAACTCCTACTCTTCTTCATGTGACAACTGGACAGTGAGAGCTTTGGTTCAGTGCCTGTTAAGGTACAGGCCTGTGTTGCTATCAAATGTGATATTCAGCAATTAATCTGAAGACTATGCTGCTGTATTTATGTTTCCTTGTGCTGCTTCTTGAGCCTTGCAGCATGAATCTGAAATAGTTCTCTACATATAAAGTTTCTAGATACTCATCCAGACCCTATTTCTTTAGTCCTTGTGTTTGGGAACTAGGGCCTTGTTTTGGGGAACAAGGTAGATATACGTATCTACCTTTCCCATCTCTCACTTCCTGATCAACTTCTATAATGATCAGGTTGACATATAAAATTAATGCCTACCCAAGATAAAATTTTGGGGTCTGTACTATCTTTTTGTGCCTGTGCCATATGGAAAGAGAAGCTTCTGCCTGAAGTTCTGGAAAAATTAGGCTTGCAGAATTGTGTTTGCAGTGGTATATATTATAGTTTTTGCTAGATTGAAGTCATCTGAACTCAACAGTCTTCTTGTCTAGACCTTGTGCAGTTGGAGATCCTAAATGTTATGAGATGGTCTATAACCCAAATGCTTTATTACATGTACTGATCATCCCACAGTGTCTTTGCCTTCCTCAACTCTTAATCACATAGTCAAGCATCCTATAATATCTCCTCACAATATGGAAACTCTTTCTGTACTTTTAGCTTATGAATTAAGTGCTCTTTCTCTGTAGGACCACTTTTGTAATCTTTTATTTTGTTGCATTTTTCTCCAGAATGTGATTTTACAATTAGCTTTGTAGAATGGATCATAAAATCAAGGAAACATTTAGAAACCCTTAATCAGTTAATAAAGATATATAAGAAAAGACTCAGATGAACAGTGAGAGAAGACACATAGAGAAGGATATGGGCGAGTCTTGATGGCAGAAACTACTAGTCTGTAGAGTTGAGTTGCACCACTATCCTGATACATATTTGTAATCACTCATGTGTAAGAAGAGAACTCTATAGTTTTGGAATTTTTATGAAGATTTATTTATAGATATGATGGATCATCAACTCTATCTTTACGCTACTCCTAAAACTAATAGGACATACAAAAAACCCCAAACTTTAAACTAGCAATCACATATAGAAACCACCATATTGCCTCCAAGTTAGGACCCATGTGAAACACACTTCATTATTCATCTCTAGTGGAGTATAAATTGACATCATAACTCTAATAAACTATCCACACAACAACATATAGAAAACACACCAGGACTGAAAAGGTCACAATGGGTAAGCAATGCAAAATCTTACCATGCTTAGTAAGCAAAGATAAAGCCTCAAAGACTTAACCAGTAATAACTAACTGTATAACCTCACTGATAAGGACTTTAGAGAAGAAATGTTAAATATGTTTAAGGAGCTCAAAAAATAAACAAACAATGAAACAGACACCCAACAAAACTAAAACAAATTCTATTCTATGAGAATCTAAATTAGAAGACTACAAGCTGAAATGATACAACTAAAGGATTTGGTAGGTGATGTGAAACTCGGGGGAAGGCATCAACAGCAGAATAACAGCATCGGAGGGCCTAGTTAGTGAATTTCAAGATGAGATGCAGAAAACCTCTAGAAAACAGTAGAATTAAGAAAGCCTCAAAATAACTAAAGAGTAGACAAGAAACTATGTCATGATTTATAGAGGAACAACTTAAGAATGATCAGTGCCTGAGAATCCCCAAAATCAACTCTAATGAAGAAGCAACAGTCAAATAAATAATTACAGAGAAGTTTCCAGAGTTGAAGAATTCAACTCATATATTCAAGAGTACCAGCAAAAAAAAGACCCAAATAAAAAGACTTCATGAACCACCCTTACCAGAATATTTAAAGCCATAGAGACAGAATGCTGAAAGCAGCAAGGACAAGGAAGAAAATTATATACAAAGGAGCTTTCTTAGGATTAACAGCAGATTTATCAAGCAGGATAATATTTGCTCAAAGACAATTGTGGAATATTGTAAACAAATTATTATTATAAAAAATAACTTATACATTAAAGTTTGATCAATTGAACAATTTTGGGTTACAAAACTCATTTGCTTCTCTTTCAATAGGAAAACATTTGTTAGCCTAGGATTTTCTTATAAATAGTGAAATGAATTAAGCTTTTACTTACATTAAATCAACTAGGTATCCTAAATACAAAGTGTAGTGCAAAAGACTAGCTACAAATATAGCACCACTTCATATTACCTATTTTTTGGAAAGGTCACTATGACAACTTCACAATCTTGTATTATTTCTATTTGAAAGTCATCACTAGACAGGCCACTTATATTCTTCATCAACAATATAATTTACATATGTCTGAAGATTCTCAAATGCAACCCAAAAAAGACACTCTTTGGAGGTACCTTCAATGTTTTCTGATCTTCTATTGACAGAATTAGTTGTATCCAGTTCTTCTAACTCATCTGATTCTATGGGGGAAAGAAAGAGAGAAAAAAACATGGTCTAGAGTGGTGGAGCAGGCGGTAGGGGTCTGTCTTGCACAAGCTAACCAGGATGATCCCCCGGTGCCCATAAGTCTCCCAAGCCAGAAGCAATTTATGAGAGCATAGCCAGTGTGGGTCACCGGGTGTGGCCCAACCCCTCCCAAAAAACAATCCCCCCCAAAAAACCAAATGATATCATATTTATATACCAAAATTTTAAGAAATCAAATTTTCATAATTCATTATCCTCTTTCCTTCCTAATTGACCCATGGAAACAAACTTTAAAAGGTGACTTGTGCGGCCAGAGAGATAGAACAGCGGTAAGGCATTTGCCTGGCTTAAATGCAGAAGGACGGTGGTTCGAATTCCGGCATACCATACGGTCCCCTGAGCCTGCCAGGAGCGATTTCTGAGCATAGAGCCAGGAGTAACCCCTGAGCACTGCTGGGTGTGACCCAAAAACCAAAACAAAACAAACAAAAAGGTTACTTGCATGATTTATTTAATAACAAAATTATTTAATTCAGTTCTACTTTGATCTCTTATTGGCCCTAATAATAAAACCAGGAGTCAAGATATAGAACTAGAAGAGTTGGGATAATTGGAAAGTCTTCTCTAATTAACTATTAAATTATATAAATGTAAGCTAAGTAAAATCAAAGTGAGGCATAATACCATGAATGAAGAATAGACAAAGTTTTGAGATTGCGCCAAACTATTTCAGGTATTAGTGATGTTCAAATTATGAAACTATGAAATTGTGTGAAGAGTATAAGAAAGACAGAAAAAAATCAGTTTTATCTAAACATGGGATAAACTATCTTACAGTTGACTTAAAAGTTTGAGCCAGAGAATTGTTTAATGAAAAGAATGAGATGATACTCACTATGATTGCCAAACAATCTATGCATTTTTGTTTTGTTTTGTTTTGGGGTCACAGCCTGCAGTGCTCAGGAATTACTCCTGGTTTTGTGCTCAGAAATCACTTCTGGCAGGTTCAGGGGGGACCAAATAGGATGTTGGGGATCAAACCCTGGCTGTCCACATGCAAGTCAAATACACTACCCACTGTGTTATTGCTCAAGCCCTCCACTTTCAGCATTTTTGTTGTTGTCTTGGGTCACACCTAGTGATGCTCTTGGCTTATTCCTGGCTCTATAGACAGGGATCATCTTGGTTGGACTCTAGGGGCCATGACGGGTGCTGAGGCTTGAACCCAAGTCAGCATATGTAAGGCAAGTGCCCTACCCACTATACTCTCACTCCAGTCCCTGTACTTTCAGCTTTAAAGTGAGGGTCATTGAATATAGGAAGGTCAATCAAGACTTTCCTGTCATGCTGGACATGTGTTGTAATATATGAGAAAGGGAGAAAGGAACTGAAAGATGAATAGGGAGAAATGTAACATTTCTATGTCCAGTATTGCAAAAGCTTAAAGAAGAGTGATGACTCAAGTTTCTAAAAACAAAAACAAAAACAAAAAACCTTGCCGAATCAGCCCTTCCTTTTCCTTTTGTTTTTCTCCTTTTAAATTCATATTTATAGCTTCTAGACAGGGCTTTTGCCTGCTTTCTTTCTTTCTTTTTTGTTTTGTTGTGGGGTTTTTTGATATATATATATATATTGCTATCTCTTTAAAAACAGAACCATTGGGGGCCGGAGATAGCATGGAGGTAAGGCGTTTGCCTTTCATGAAGAAGGTCATTGGTTCAAATCCCGGCATCCCATATGGTCCCTCGTGCCTGCCAGGAGCAATTTCTGAGCATGGAGCCAGGAGTAACCCCTGAGCACTGCTGGTGTGACCCAAAAACCACAAAAACAAACAAACAAACAAACAAAAAACAAAACAAAACAAAAAACCCAGAACCATTGAACAAAAATCATCTTGTTCTGCATCTTAGTTCTATGTCTTTCTACCAGTTGAAGGGGGGAAAAGTGGGGAAAAAAGTGGTGGAGGGAGGTCAACACTGGTGATAGGAATTGCCCTAATTCACTGTCACTATGTGCCTTAAATATAATTGTGAAAGACTTGTAATTCAAAAAAAATAAAGCAAATTTTAAAAATTAAAATAAAAGTAATTAGTAGGTATAGTATAGAATGGTTCCATACTCAAAGAGAAGTAAGGCAGTCAAAAGAGTGCTGGCTCATGCAGGAGTGGACATAGCTGATTTTATACAAGTTTTCTTCTAACACATTTCTAAGATAAATTCAGAATGCAATTTAGAAGAGTGTGCAAAAGATATTTATTTAGAAAAAATCAGAATATACTAACCACAATGAATCAGTAGTTGCCTGTTCTTGCTCATGTCTTTATTAGTGTAATTGGTGGTTTCCACCTTTCCTCCCAAGTCAACTTAATTCTCCAGACCAGAGCATTCTCTCATGACCTACATTGGTCTTATCAGTCTCTGTGAACTGATTTTCTGCTTTTAACTTTATGACCTGAATTTTAAGTCTTCCATATACATTTTACTCATTTCTGAAAAGTGTTCTACTTTTCTACTTATTTCAGAATCCTAGCCTTTTAGCCATTTTCATCATTCAATGTAGAGAGAAACCTTTATCATTAGATTCCTTCAATTCTAAAAGAAGCCAAGTAAAACCATGAGGATGGCACATATTAAGAATACTGAGAACAATCTCTGTTGGTGAGGATGTGGTAAGAAACTAACTCTTTTCTAGTGCTGGTGGGAATGCCGCCTGATCCAACCCCTATGGAATAAATTATGAAGGGTTCTCACTAAACTCAAAATTGAGCTGCCATACGACCCATCAATCCTTCTTTTGTGTATCTATCATCAGGACAGAAAAACAATCATCCAATAGAATGTATGCAAACTGCATACACTCAGTACAATAGAATAGCCAAGATTTGGAATCAGCCTAGATGCCCAACAACAGAAGAGTGGATCATAAAGATGTGGTACATATATACAATGGAATACTACATAGCTGTCTACATATATACAATGGAATACTACAATGGAATGATGTATTCATGCAATTTTCAGCAACATGGATGGAACAAGAAGAGATGATGTTAAATGAAATAAGCCAGAAAAAGAAGGATAAATTCAGAATGATATCATTTATAGGTGATATTTAGAATAACTTAACGAAGAAACTCAATAGTCTAGAGATGGTAGTTGTCTTGAACACCATTAACCCCAAAGTACAGCGAGAAGAGAAGAAACTCAGTGGAAGAGGACAAATACAAAAGTTTATATTCTCTTCTTTACTTCAAAGAGACTTTCAGCAATGAATACAGCTATTTAGATTGAGCAAGTGTCCAATCACCTGCTCTTTATAGATGTCTATAATAATGTTCTCGTGCTTTTATCCACAGAAACAGGTGAAGAATGTGTTAGGAAGCCATGGACTCCAATACAGTACGCACTCTAAGGTTAGTGCCTAAATTTTACTATAGCTATATTAATTCCTTGATCTTTTTGTTCACAGTGGTACTCGGAGATATAGGTTGGTCACCTTAGTTTCATATTGCAATGCTATATTATATTACTCAAGACAGTACTAATTAAGATAATGTCTTGACAAAAATTCTAATATTTTCATTTTCCATTTTATTATGCCTAACATGATCTAATGTTTATATTCACAGATGACAATGGAATACACAAATACTTGCCATAAACTGCTAGAGAGCTCATTCATTGTGTTATTGCAATTGATTTCTATTGTAGTTACTTGTGTGTTATATCATAATGCTCATGATTTCAGTTTGCTTTCAGGAAACTGAATGCTGGATGCTCAAGACATGCTAGATGATATTTTGTAGTGTAGACTCCTCTTACAGTGCTCATTACCATATTGTTTAGTTTTCTAGACTTGAAAATTATGATTGTTTTAAAAATGCTTTAAACACAATCTAACCCAGGAAGCCTTTATTCAGTAAAGTTTACCCTCACCAATGATGATTTGCCTTGAACATGGAAAAACCTTTCCATCTGACTTGCCATCTTCATGTTTTTTAAGCATTCTGACCCATTTCACCTAGGTCAGATTTTCAACTGCATTCCATAGATAGATCTTCAGTGTCTGTCTATGTGTGTGCATGAGTTTATGTGTTGGCCACCTTAATGCCTGTCTAATATCCATCTGTAATATATATA
This sequence comes from Suncus etruscus, assembly GCF_024139225.1. Lineage (NCBI taxonomy): Eukaryota > Metazoa > Chordata > Mammalia > Eulipotyphla > Soricidae > Suncus > Suncus etruscus. The sequence continues at coordinate 28,045,321 of NC_064860.1, read as the reverse complement.
ATGTCTATGTTGTATATTGTTATATAACTCTTACTCTCCCCACCTCATCCCCCACTTACCACTTTACAAATCCTTTTCTAGCCCTTCACTCTTTCACCCCTGATCTATTATTTCTCTCTATTAACCTTTAGTAACCTCAATTCTTAACTTCTCAGAAATCAGAACATTTCCCAACTCCAACCACCTGCCGACCAAGAGCTCCCCTTTTGCACAAACCTTTGGATATGAATTACTTTGTTTTATCACATATTTCTGCATTTTTCTTTAAATTTAAGAAGAAAGGACTAAAGAATGGCTGGGGTCAGGGGCCAGGTAATCTCAAAAGCATTGTTGAGATCCATGGACACTGGGATTCGAACCAATCACCTTAGGTCCTGGTTCGGCTGCTTGCAAGGCAAATGTCACTGTGCTATCTCTTCAGCCCCAATACTTTTTACAAATGTGCTTTCTAATGTACTTTTTTAATTTTATTTTTAATTTTAAAACTTCCTTTTCTTCCTTTTTCTTTTAATAATCTTGCTTTCACTTATCAGGATACAAATGTATTATGGTGAACTATGTCAACTATGTGATGCATTTTCTTTAAGTAAAATTTACAAAAAGGAAAAAATGCTATTTTTAACTTCAAAGTTCATTTACTCACATTAGAGGTATTTTTAGTGAAAATAGAGTAGACAGCAGCCAAATGTATTTTTCTTTTTTTTTTTTTAATAATTTTTTTTTTTTTGGTTTTTGGGCCACACCCTGTGACGCTCAGGGGTTACTCCTGGCTATGCGCTCAGAAGTTGCTCCTGGCTTCTTGGGGGACCATATGGGACGCCGGGGGATCGAACCGCGGTCCGTCCTAGGCAGCGCAGGCAAGGCAGGCACCTTACCTCCAGCGCCACCGCCCAGCCCCAAATGTATTTTTCTTAATACATTCTTTATTTTAGCACTGTGGTTACAAAATTGTTTCTACTTTAGTTTCAATTATAGAATGTACATCACCCTTCTTCATCAGTGTGCTTTTCCCACTGCCAATGTCCTCTGTTCCTCTCCCATTAACCATCCCTCATGGCTGTCTCAGGGGCAGTCATTTTGCTTTTCTCTCTGTCTTTCTCTATCTTTTTCTTTTTGATGAGTCAGAGGAAAAGAAATACACATAGAATAATATCATTTATTTCTGTTATATAAGGAAAATTAAAGGCAGTATGGCAAGCATATTCAAAGACAATAATGATAAGGGAAAGGAGGACCAGTCCATGATAGGAAGCTTATTACAAAGTGGTGAATGCAATTAGAGTAGAGAAAGATCCACTATGATAATGATAACTAAAGTTTATCACTTTGGACAAGAAATGGGTGTTGAAAGGGGATAAAGTGACATGCATGACACCCTTTAATTAACAATAGAGCAGCCAAACTAAAAGAAAAACTAAGAGAAAAAAAGTTATATAAGGCAGATTTTGTTTCAAGATTTACAAAGATCATTGGAGTCAGTATTGCTAACTGTGCCCTCAACAGATATTCAACTACTCTGTGAGCCCTAGACAAATCAGGATGCAACTGCACTGCAAACCAGAGTCTTAACTAGAGTTGCTCCACATTTCATTGTCTTTTGTTCCCTGACATGGAATCAATTTAAATTGCGATAAAATTATATTAAATCAAGGACTTTAAAGAGATGATTTGGATTAGGAATCTGATTAGGCTTTTTAATTTACTTTGTTTTATTAAACATTCCTGAGAATCTATACAAACAAGATACAAACCTTAGTAAAGATATAAAAAATGGGGCCCAGAGAGATAGCACAGTGGCATTTGCCTTGCAAGCAGCCGATCCAGGACCAAAGGTGGTTGGTTCTAATCCTGGTGTCCCATATGGTCCCCCGTGCCTGCCAGGAGCTATTTCTGAGCAGACAGCCAGGAGTAACCCCTGAGCACTGCCCGGTGTGGCCCAAAAACCAAAAAAAAAAAAAAAGATATAAAAAATTAATATGACACCATCTTTATCTCCAAAATAACAGCGGCTATAACCACACACTAGTACCATGCCCACAGAAATCTGCCTCCTGAGATGGGGATACCTGCTGTGAACTCATGGGCAGCTGAAATAGCACAGCTTTGCCTTCTGACTTTAAGGTTAGAGCCATACCCCTTTATTCATAGTTTCTTTTTCCATGGTTCAGTCACATGTCAATAGAAGTCAGAAATTGTACGTTTATGATAATATTTTGAACAGGAACAGTCATAGAACCTTTATTTCAGTTACTATAATACTTTAATCTATTATTGTTGGAATTCTATAAATTTATCCATTAATTAACATAGTTGTGTGTAACTAAAAACAAGGCATCATAGCATAATAGCATATATAGGATTTAGTGCTTATATGCCCGGTTTCTTGCATTCATCAAGGATCTTGGAAACTGGAGTAGAGGGATTCTACTGTACTGTTACTCTCTCTTTATTGAAAATACAAACCTACTGTTTTTTTCATAAAATGTATGATAAGAGTTTTGGACACAAAATGGTAACTAAGTTATCTGATTTAAATGTTCAAACTTATTGCTTACAAATTGGTTGACATCAATTTTGAATAGCAAGCTAATTTTTAGTGTAAGGATTCTTTGATTTTAGATGAAATCTGGTGAAAAACAAACACTCAATTTACAGCTAGATATATGGAGATGAATAATTTCTTCGAAAATTATCTTTAAAAGTAATGAGGTACTCTGGGTAAGCGTGGTAGTCATAAAAAACAACAAATAATTTGGGATTTTGCATATTGTCTGTGACAGTATCATACAGGTCAGTTGGATTCTGATAATTCTTTGGAGGAGGTGCAATTAAATCGGCATAATTTCCAGCTGTGTAACTTCCAGTGAGAACACGCGCATAATACATATACATATTTCCTTTGGCGTCTGGTGTAGAGAACTGGGCAGAATAGCTGGCATTAACAGCAAAGTATGTTCCTTTTCCATATGAACTACCTATCAGGAGAAAACAAGAAAAATATTTTAAGAATTACAATTTAGTCTGTATTTCAAAATATTCATCAATATGTTATATGATCTTAAAATCACGTTAAACCCTTCTTAATTCTTTTTTAAATTAAAATTTTACTAATTTGTCATTGGTTTACAATATCAAGGGAACTTTTGAGTTATATACTTATACATGATTCTGTATTTATAAGCATCAACACACTTAGCACTAAAGTTCAAGTTCCAACCTCAGGATTAAGTTGAGACTGATTTTCAACCACTTCCCTGCCTCACTCTGGTAACAGCCCTATTTTTTCACTAAATTAGTTATTTTTGTCATGACTTGCTTGCTTGCACTATTTACACTCCACATATAAGATAAATCATCCTATGTCTTTTCTTTTCATTTTTTTCACGTCTGTGTTTATTTTGGGCCATAGTTGATAGCGCTCAGTCCTGGCTTACTCCTAGAAGGTTCAGGCAACCAAATGGGATGACAGGGATAGAAGCCAAGTCACCTGCATGCAAGGAAAATTACCCTATTCATGCTATCACTCCTGCCCAATATTTTTTGTACTTCCTCAAGAAATATGAGAGGAAATGAGGAAATATAAACAATCCAGTCACATGGATTTGGAAGATTTACATCATGTAAATGGCAATACAAAGATAATATCCATTGATGATATAAACTAATGTAATTTTCTTGAGATATTTGGTTGGTTTCAGATTGTGTTATGAGGACATTTTTCCTAGACAGTTTATTTTCCCATACGCTCTGATTGTATCTCTCTGTAAAGCTTCATAAACTGTCTATATTTTTCTCATTTGTTTGTTTGTTTGTTTTTCAATCATGCCCAGTGGCTCTCAGATGTTACTCCAGGCTCTGAACTTAGAAATTGCTCCCAGTAGGCTCAGGGGACCATATAGGATGCTGGGAATCGAACCTGCATCTGTCCTGGGTCAGCCGCATGCAAGGCAAAAGTCTACTGCTGTGCAATTGCTCCAGTCCTCAAAATGTGTGCCTTGTGTAATATTTTTATTTTATTTTATTTTATATTATTTTATTTTATTTTATTTTGGTTTTTGGCCACACTCGGTGACGCTTGGGGGTTACTTCTGGCTATGTGTTCAGAAATCGCTGCTGGCTTGGGGGGGGACCATACCAGACGCCAGGAAATCAAAACGCAGTCCATCCTAGGCTAGTGCTTGCAAGGCAGAAGCCTTACCTCTTGCGCCACCACTCCTCCTTGTGTAATATTTTTAAATAATTTCTCCACTTCAAATGAGTCCCCTTTAAGACAAACCATAACCAATGAGTTCTTGTGGTTCACATCTCATTTGGATAAGATAGATGACCCACTTTCTTACCATTCTTTCCAGCATAACTGCGATTAAAGCCATTTCTGTTGATATAAGGCACCGAATTAACATCTGTCCCATGGAAGAGTTGCTTTTCATTGATTATGTTACCATTCTTGGCATCCATTATTTCTTTCCTAATCTGGTAGGTATTCCAAAGGTCTAGATTCTGGATCCTCTTAATCTGCAAATAAATCAGGAAGAACACTTTAATACTACAGAGAGAACTTTGAAAGATACAACAGATGAAACACAATAAAAAATGTTCATAAATAGAGGTTATATTAAGAGCAAATTTAATCTCAGGAGGTAGTTTTCTGTATTTAGAAATGTTTTTACATCAAATTTTTCACAAAGTAGATCCTATGAAAATACTAATTAATTTTGACATACACCACATGAAAGAAAACTGTGGTTTTATGTTAAGTTCTCATGATAAGAACTTAGTCCACTTGTCACTACAACTTCTGCTTTGTCATTGTACTTATTTATTGCTTTGTGAGCATATCTGGTGATACTCAGGAGTCACTCCTAGAATACCCTTCAGAAATTACTCCTGGCGGCACTTGCAAGACCATCTGAGATTCCAGGGATTGAAGCCTCTCAAAACTTAAGCACCTCACCCACTGTACTATCTCTCTGGCCCTGCGTCGTCACTTTAATTCCTATAATTAACCATGTGACTTTACCTCTCTTCAGGCTTTCTGGGATACTAGCTTACTTTACTATGTTTTACAAATTTTTTATTAAATGGCATGAAAGAATTAAATTTATAAAAAATAATTCCACTCTGGGTTAGTTGGAAGTGAGGCATTAATTCCAGAATACGGGATCTCCTTGCAGAGAAAAAATACCATATTTTTTGCCAGACTCTAGAAATTGGCCTTATGAGTTATGATGGAATCTCCTAAATTATAACTTTCAGGACCCAAGATGAATTAGATAAATCTAGAATGAACTAGAAAATGTGCTTAGTGTAAAACAAAACAAAACAAAAACCTAAGTAAGGCAGAACCAAAATGTGGGGCATTCTATGATTCAATGGCTAAAACTACTTCAAATAGTTTTAATTTAATGTCATAGAAATAAATTTTGGGGTAAAGTAGACTATTGTAAATCATAAGAGACAAGAGGAAATAATGATAAAATTATATTTAGAAATGATATTTGAGTGGAGATGGTGAATTTTAAGAATGCTCTTTTGAATTATGGAATAGAGTGGACTTTTTATTCTTGATATAAATTTGTTAATTTATCATCATGAGATGATATCACTGTTCATTTTGACAGTTTTTTTTTATTATAATAATAATTTTTATTTTGACCAAAGTGGATTACAAATCTTTCACAGTAGTATGTTAGGTACATGTTGACATTAAATCAGGGGAATTCCCACCACCAAAGTTGACCTTCCTCCACCGCTGTTTTCAGCATGCATCTCATATCCCCCTCCCATACCCCCAGGCTGCTAGTATAAGTGGTCCTTGAGGGTGTTTTTATGCTAGAAAATATGCATTAGAATATTTGGGTTTCCTGATGAACGTAACTTACTGTTAAATGCTTCAGCACAAAAAGAAACGTAGGGAATGTAGCAGAATGCTGAACCTAGTTCGAAGTTTGTGTATATTAAAAACCTGGGTAACAAGCCTAATGTCAAGGAATATGGCAGATAAACCACATTTCATAATAATGTTTTCATGTAAAAGCTCCTTCAATACAATCTACTTCTTCTTTCATGTCATACACTGGCAGATTACTGAAGACTTAATTTGAAAAGTCCACTGAAGCAATTTCTCTAGTTAGAGGTAACAACACAAGGTAAATTTCTGGGTCATACTGCAGATACTACTGGTCAAGCAGACAATCTTGCTCAATCTGATTAATCTGATTTGGCAGCTCAGAAAAATATGACAGTAACCCAGTACAGAGGACTGTCGTTGGTATTTGAACAAAATTTATTAGATGTTTAAGAATACAGCATCAAAGAGCCACATACTTGAATCACATTGCTTTGAGAACTTATATTATTAGATATGTCAAATCATTTACATCGAAGGTTTTTTAAAGAACCAGTTGTAAAGTGCAGATATAATACAACAGGTAAAACAATGGTCTTGCATGTTGTCAACCTGGGTTAAATCCCTTGTAGCATATATAGTTCCAAGCACTACCAGGAGTTCTGTGGTCAGAACCTCATAGCCATGTGCTCTAGGATAAAACCTAAAGGACTGCTAAGTGTGATACTAAAAATATTCCATAGAGTCCAATGGTATAAATTTTTTTGTTTTTGTTTTTGGGGTCACACCTGGCAATGCTTAGGGGTTACTCCTGGCTCTATACTCAGAAATCGCTCTTGGCCGGCTCGGGGGACCATATGGGATGCTGGAATCTAAACCACTGTCCTTCTGCATGCAAGGCAAGTGCCATACCTTTATTCTATTTCTCCGGCCCCCCCAAATTTTATATTAACTTTATCATATGTCTAATTTTGATACTATTTTCCATTCTTGACTAACATGGGAAGTTTCTGAGGAGATGGTTTCAGTGCTATGAATAATTGTGTCTCTTTATTAAATGATTCACTTTAGATTCGTAAACATTATGACCCTAGCTTAGGAAACTAAAGTACAAATCTGTGGTTTACTGCTAATTTACTACATAGGATCATGTTTGTCTGTCACTGAATTAGCAATAGAACTGGGTTATTTTTCTTCTTTTCCACTTTTTTTCAACTAGTGTCTTATCTGAAGATCTTATTTCTAGTATACTTTAGCATTTAAAATTGATAAGTCCTTTTAGTTTCATGGAAAACATAGGCTGCTTTGCAAGTAAAATGCAACAAATTGCAAAATTTACTGAAAAATTTGTTATTATGAAAAAAGGGTGGGCCCGGAGAGATAGCACAGCGGCGTTTGCCTTGCAAACAGCCCATCCAGGACCAAAGGTGGTTGGTTCGAATCCCGGTGTCCCATATGGTCCCCCGTGCCTGCCAGGAGCTATTTCTGAACAGATAGCCAGGAGTAACCCCTGAGCAAAGCCGGGTGTGGCCCAAAGACCAAAAAAAAAAAAAAAAAAAAAGAAAAAAGAAAAAAGAAAAAGAAAAGAAAAGAAAAAAGGGAGAGTACTAAAAAATTTAGCTTTATTGACCCAGAGTGATAGTACAAGCAGTAGGGTACATACATTGCATGCAACTACCATGGGTTCTCTCCCCAGCATCCTGTATTGTGCACACAAGAGTTACCTCTGAGTGAACCCTGAGCACTGCTGGATGTGACCCAAAAACAAACAAAAATTACCTTTACTCAGAGTGAAAGCATATAAAAAATGAGGAAAGAAGGAGAAATATATTCTGGAGATGATTAATTTATAATATATGTTCTTAAAATTTTGGATCCATATCTAGTGGTACTCACTGGTTACACCTGGCTCTGCCTCAGGTATTACTTCTGGAAGGTTTGGATGACCATACAGGATTAAACCTGGTCAACTGTATGCAAGGCAACCACCCTACTCTCTGTGCTATCACTTCAGCCCCTGGAAATGACTAATTTAATCACAAAATCTTAATAACAATACATTAGGTCACTGGGATCACATTATGGAGTTTTAACCAGAGATTTAGATATTGATTTTGAGTTATCATTATTAAAATCATTGAGGTAAACGGTAAAATATCATTCTCTAAGTGGCTTCCTGAGAGGTAGCTTGAGGAAGCAGCACACAAATCAATGGTAATGGAATTCAATCTGCCTAAACATATGTGACTTGCAGTAGAACCTTACAGGTAATATCAAATCCCAAAAGTGTGGCCTTGTTAGCAGGCATCCATAGCCCAGCCATGAATTAATCTCACATTCCCCTAAAGCTGCTTCCAGAGACTTTCCTAGCAACAGGAAGACTCTTTTTGTCAGAGAGACTCACCTTCATACTATAAAAGTAACAATTCACAAAACCCTAACAGAAGTAGTGGCTGAAGACATACTCAGTATTAACTCTCTATATAATCTCCCTGAAAAGAATTTCAGAATAGAAATGTTGAGGATGTTCAACAAGCTCAAAGAAACAATGCACACATGGCCAACAAAGCACAAGAGAATATGAGAACAAATTGTGAAAATACAAACAGCAATGGCAGAACTGAGAAACTTGATAGGCAAAATAAAAAATTCACTGGAAGACCTCTCAGCAGAGTAACAGCAGCTGAGAACAGAATAAGTGAGCTAGCAGAAGAGATACCAAAAAAACTCCAAACAGGGGCCAGAGAGATAGCATGGAGGTAAGGCGTTTGCCTTTCATGCAGAAGGTCATTGATACAAATCCCGGCATCCCGTATGGTCCCCTGTGCCTGCTAGGAGCGATTTCTGAGCCTGGAGCCAGGAGTAACCCCTGAGCACTGCTGGGTGTGACCCAAAAACCAAAAAAAAAAAAAAAAAACCTCCAAACAACAACTGAATATGAGGTTAAAAGTCAAATAAATGAACAGATCCAATAAATGAACTTTGGCAAGAATTCAAGAGAAACAACCAAAGAATCATTGTGGTTATGGAGAACAAGGAAGACAACACTTATGAAAAAGCAACAGCCCAAAATCTCAAAGAAACAAATGCCTTGCCACATAAACTTTACAGACATATTCTCATTCATATTTGAAGAACACAACTCCATAGATTAAAAACAGCCCCAGAACTACAGAGACTCAAACCACCATTAAGAAAAGAGCTAAAGAGGTCACTTTAAGACTAAATGAGTGCCACAAGTATACCAAGCTTCTACAGAAGATGTCACAAGAGTCAATGACAATAATCTCACTCAATGTTAATGGTCTAAATGCACATAAAAGGGACAGAGTGGGAGGGTGGATTAAAAAATTGAACCATTCTGCTGCCTACCAAAATAACATTGAAGTCAGAGAAAACAAACTCAAAGTTAATTGTTGGAAGACAATACTTCAAGATACCTCCTCAAAAATGCTGTTATGGCCATGCAACATAAGATGACAGACTTCCAAAAGATTATGAGATAGCAAAGGTCATTTCTTAATTATTTTAGAACATGTGCACCATGAGAAGATCATATTTCTAAACATATATGCATATATTGAGATACCAGGGAAATACTTAAAACAAATTCCTATAGATTTGAAGACCATTCATAGCAGCACAATTCATCAACCCCTCTCAACTGATGAGCTAAACTGAAGTTCAGTAAGGAAACACTTTCTTTGAAGGGAGAAATGAAAGTGAGGGACTTAGTAGACATAAATAGGTTTTTCATCCCCCCTTCAAAGCCAAACACATATTTTTCCTAATCCACGTAAAACATGCAGGCTAGACTGCATGCTGGGACACAAAAACATCTCCAAAAAGTTTTAAAGTAAGAAATCATACCAATGATCCCCTCAGAAGATGATGCACTAAAAATAAAAGTTAATCACAAACAGAAAGGAAGAAAAACTCAGACACCTTAAAATATGTCATTATTGAAAAACCAATGTGTCAAAGAGAATGTCAAAGATGACCTCAAAAGTTTGCCTGAAACAAATCAGAACGAAGATATGAGCTAACATAATTTTTAAAATCTCATTAAGAGAAAGTTCACAATTATGCATGCATCAGGAAGGAAGGAAGGAAGGAAGGAAGGAAGGAAGGAAGGAAGGAAGGAAGGAAGGAAGGAAGGAAGGAAGGAAGGAAGGAAGGAAGGAAGGAAGGAAGGACAGACTCACATAAATAACTACAAAAATGTAAGACTGGAAATGACCAACAAAAGGAACAGAAAGTACTCTGGAGGAAAGAAATAATAAAACTTGAAGCAGAATTGATAAACTCGGAGTTAAAAAATGATCCAAAAGATCAATGAAACCAAAAGCTAGTTCTTGGGCCCAGAGAGATAGCACAGTCGTGTTTGCCTTGCAAGCAGCTGATCCAGAACCTAAGATTGTTGGTTCGAATCCCGGTGTCCCATATGGTCCCTCGTGCCTGCCAGGAGCTATTTCTAAGCAGACAGCCAGGAGTAACCCCTGAGCACCGCCAGGTGTGACCCAAAAAAATAAAAAATAAAAATAAAAAATAACTAGTTCTTTAAATATATAAATAAAAGCAATAAACCATTAACAAGACTTAAAAGGAATCCTAATATACTGATTCAAAAATGGAAATTGCACATCACAAAAGACACAACAGAAAGTAAAAGGCTCATAATATTACTTTGAGAATCTTAAGGTTTATGAAATTAAAGAACCTAGAATAAATAATAAAATTCTTGGACTACAATATTTTCTAAGGCAAACTAAAATAACTAAACAGATCTATCAGCTTCAAATAAATCAAATGGAAATCCAAGGTATACCACAAAACAAAAGTTAATGCTTCGATGGATACTCTAGCAATTTCTTTGAAACCTCTAAAGAAGAACTATTACAAATCATTTTTCAGGGTCTTTCAGGACATTGCAGAAACACTCCCAAATAGTTTCTATGAAACTAACATCATTCTGACACCAAAATCCATACAGAGATACCACAAGAAAGAGAATTACAGACTTATATCCTTTGTGAACACAGATGCAAAGATCCTCAAAAAAATTCTAGCATATAGATTTCAACAATGCATCAAAACGATCATACACTATGACCAAGAAGAATTCATTCCAGGAAAGCAATAATGGTTTAATACACATAAGCCAATAAACATAATACACTATCCCAATCAAAGAAATATTATATGATTACATCTATAAATGCAGAGAGATTATTTAATAAGATCCAACACCCATTCATGATGAAAATAAAACCTCTCAACAAAATGTGAATTGAAGAAATTTCTTCAGTATAGTCAAAACCATTTACCACAAGTCCACGACAAATTTCATATTCAATGGGGGGAAATCCAAAAGCCTTCCTTCTAAGATAAGGCACAAGGTAAGGTTGTCCACTCTCACCACTTCTATATTCAATATAGTACAGAAAGTACTTGCTATAACTGTTAGGTAAGAAAAAGATATCAAAGGGGCATCCAGATATGGAAAGAAGACTTCCAAGTTCTCCTGTTTTTTGGTATGATACTATATTTAGAATATTAAAATCCTTGACTCCACAAAAATCTTCTATAAACAATAAATTTTAATAGTTTATTTAATATAAATAGATTTCTATTAAACAATATTTTATTAGAAACAATGGATTTTAATAGAGCAGTACAGCAACCCCAGGCTCACCAATCAAATTATTGCTCTGTTAAAAAAGAATAGCTGGTGATCTTCTATTCAACTCCTACAACCCCTCTCAACCACCACAACTTCCTGAGTATCACTTGGGAGTAGTTCATCCTGCCCCCAGTAAAAAAGAAATCACTCAGCAGCAGCTTTACCTCTATTATGGTGAATTTTGAGCAGCTCTGATTAAACTGGTTTGCCACATCTTGGTACTCTTGATGATGACAAGGTAAGACTTCCATGCAGAAGTTCTGTTGATTCATATTGCTCCAGTGTAAAGGGATCATAACTGAAAAATAGACATTTGAGAACTCCCTCAAATGCTGATAGACTTATCTACACAATCCACTTCCTATATTTCTTGCAAAGCTGAATATTATGTGGCTTTTCTTTACAAAATCCTAATTAATATGTTTGAGAAATTTATTATATATAGGAAAACATATTCTTCAAGGCAATCTACATCTAAGACAACCTAATTACTTATTGTAAGCAGCCCACAGATATATTGGATCTCTGAGGGCTGGAACTTAAGATTTTGTGTTATTTATTTATTTTAGTGTTAGGTTTATTGTTTGGTTAGGTTAGAGTAAGGGTTATGGTTGTGGTTAGGTTTAGTTCTAGAAAACCTGAGATCTCTTTCCATGGAACCTCATGGATTTTCTTCCCTGAGAGAATCAGCTATATCTTTCCCAGAAAACTGACTCTGAGAAACTGGTAAAATACAGGGATGAGAATAAATGTTAGCTCTAGCTTCTATTACATTATGTTGGTCATTCTCATGTTGGTATGTGTATGTTTGTGCTTATGTACTTCACCAGTCATAGCAGATCCAACAACACAGACCAAGTTTTGTGATGTGTTTCATAAGAGCTACATGAATTTATCTACTTGAATACAAGTTTGGAGTATGTACAAAACAGTGTTAAAGTCAATGCTGATTTAAAATAATGGAAAAAAGGCATGAAACTTTGACTTACCTTTATCTTTTGTGATACACTCAATAAGCAAAGTGTCTCCCTTTGCATTTATGGCAGTGTTTGTGAGCAAATTCACTGTGTAGGTCTGATTATTAATTCTAATATCTATTATATTGTTTCCAAATTTTTTTGCATTTTCCAGCTGCAGATTGGTTATTTTTCCAAAACAATAAAAAACATTGCTGTCCCTATACAGTATTACCACTCTACAAATTCCTGATAGTATCTGCCCCATACTCCTGTTCTTTGACTAATCTAGCTGTCTTTATTATCTTCTTAATTGTATTTATATCTTTCTGTTTTTATTTGATAGTTCCAAGAATATTAAGAAAATATTTTTGGGGGTCCAAAGATATGGAAACATTTAAATTCTTCCTTTTAAGCATTTCCTTAATAGTTAAGTTACTCTTCTCCCTAGTTAGTTCCTCACCTTTCTTTTCATCAAAATAGTTGCACTCAGCTTCACTACTATATGAATATTGTCCATTGTTAGTCAGATTTTGTATACAGGAGAAGTCATTTACAACATCTTTTACATTTTCATCACATGCTTGAAAACTTGGTAATTGTGTTTCCTTTTCAAAATACAAAGGATTATTTGTGGGAGGGGGCAATTTTTTTGTAAAGTCCCAAAGTGCTAAAAAGGAAAAAAAGAGAGAATTACACATTTCATTTTTTTTTTCTTATTAAAGTGTATATCCAAATGTCTTGAACAAAGTTAGGATTGAGTTGCCATTTGACCTAGAAATTCCAATTTCATTTATCTATCTCAGGAACCTCTGGACTTAAAACATACATTCAAAAGGACATATGCACATCATCACTTATTTTTGAAATGAGTACAATAGCTAAGATATGGAATCATTTTAGGCATCCAATGACAGATGACTGAATTATACATAATTTGAAACTTCAAGGAAAGGTTAGATAATTGTAATTTGCTATAACCAGGTTGGAACTGAAAAGTAGCATGTTGAATGAAGTAAGCTAGAGAAAAAAAAGTCAAACATAGAATGATCTTGCTTATCCATAATATATAAAATAATTAAAATAGGAAATGTAGTAAAGGGGAAATTCCTAGATCACCTTGGACCCCAGAGCCTAGGAATGAGAACAGAGAAGAAAAAAAAGATGGGAGGGAAGATGAGAAAGGGAAATAATGTGGCTATAGGAGTCTGCGTTTTGGTTATATTTGGTGTGTGGGATAGTGTTATACCTATACATCCTAAAACATAGACTAAACAACACTGAAAACATGAGATCTAAGCTGAAATAATCAAATGCCTCAGTGTCAAAAAAGGGAGTAGAAGAGACTGGTTGGAGTATGGAAGCAATAGTGATGGGAGTTTACACTAGTGGTGAGAATAAATTTAAAATATTATGTGACTCTAACTCAACTAACAATAATAATAAATTACAGGCTGTTCTTTAATTAAATAAATATTTTAAATTTCTTTAGGAAAATCCAAGTTCTTTATTTACTGGGTTATCTTGAAAACTCAGTTAAGCTTGATCTTTCCTACATGTCAGAGGTATTTGTATTTTAAAAAGAGAGAAGCAAAACCAAGAGAAAAAGGATTTCATGAGGAAAAGTATAATTAAATCATTCCTTTAAGTCACAGCCAACTGTACTACCAAACTTTATTGCTGGAGAAATGAGACTTGAAGAATGAGATAAAAAGAGGCTAAGACTCACAGCTGCTGCTGAGTTCTCAGATATTCAGAAGTTCCAGGAAAATCTTTGGTACTACTGATCCAGTACTACTTAGAAATTATAATGATAGACACATTGTATTGAGTATTTATCATGTTACAAGTATTGTTCTGAACTTTCTATACATCTGTTTAAAAGATAGGGAGCAGGGACATAGCTCAAAGGACTTAAGTCCATGTTTTTCATGTAGAAGGTCCAGGTTTTATTCCTAAAACCACATGGTCTACCAAGCATCAAAGGAAATGATCCCTGACTTGGCGTGATTTCCTGAAATATGAATTTAATTAAATAAATTAAAATCACCATATTTTTCTATTTCTTCTATTCAGAATCAAGACAAATGCTCTACAGATGAACCACATTTCTATTTCACTACTCTTAATCAAAATGTTCCTCTATGAAGACTAAATTTAATTTATAAAGTTCTAGATACTAGGGATGGGGGAAAATTTTCTAGATACTAAAATTGGTATGTTGTCACTACCCGCAAAGGTATGTCTCCATTTATTAAAGAAGCATGCACCAGATGTGGCTTTTGGCTTTCCTGGTGCAGTGCCTAATTTTCCTCCCAAGAAATATCTGCCAGGGGCCGGGCGGTGGCGCTAGAGGTAAGGTGCCTGCCTTGCTGCGCTAGCCTAGGACGGACCGCGGTTCGATTCCCCGGCGTCCCATATGGTCCCCCAAGCCAGGAGCGACTTCTGAGCGCATAGCCAGGAGTAACCCCTGAGCGTCAAATGGGTGTGGCCCAAAAAAACTCAAAAAAAAAAAAAAAAAAAGAAAGAAATATCTGCTAGAAGGCCCATTGGAGAATTCAATCATTGATCCTTGCGTGGATCACTGGCGATATTTCTGTCATACTTCTTACATGGTAGTGACTTAACATTTTCGCTTTAATTAGTTTCTGCTATACTACAGAAATTCGGCCTTAGCTATCCTGCAGTCATTAAAGGAATTTCAGTACCAAAGAAAACTGCTAGAAGTTTCCTGCTGGCTTAGTATATTTGCAACTCAAAGTCCAGCCAGCTATCTCTCTTTCTGTCAGCCTTTTTACTTCCAAGGCCAAGTCAAAACATAGCATCTTCAAGACAATGATCTTCTCTCCCTGCCTTTGAGCACAACAGCAGAATGATTTCTGCCTCAGGGACTTTCCCTGTCACTTTAAATACCTGCTTACAAACAGGTTTGGTCAGTGTAGAATTAGGCTATTTTACTAGGTATAATTATGTACCCCTTTCTTTAGTGTTATTTCTTTCTATTACCAGATCATAGGAAGTGGGTCTGAGCCCCTAGCTAGAATACTATTTCCCTCAGGTTAAGAATATTTGTTATCAGGAGTAAACCAGGATTCCTGCTATCCCTTAATTTACATCAGTAATGACACCTAGGGCCAGGAACTGCTTTGATATGTAAGAATTTAGTCTTCCTTTTATCCTCTAATTCCTAACTGAAACCTATTCTATTCTAAGGTCACAAACCATCTAAAGCTATGTGTATGTGTTCTAAAATCAAACAATGTACATTGTATTCCTTTCATGTTATGACTGCCTCTTTTTCTCTTTATATACTCCCTTGCCTGAAGATTAAATTAGTCCCACTCTTGCCAGAAATGTGTTTTCCCCACACATACTGCGTGTGGTATCATTATTTCATATTTCATATTCATCCACATCGTGTATCCGCTTCTCCCAGTGAGGATTTATGGACCCCACTAAGGTCTTGCTTAGGGACGCAGCACATCCCCAGAAGTATGTATTATTTTTTACTGAATAACATCCTTTTACTCTACATCTGGTAAGAGCATCCTAAATTTCTTTTGGAAAACAAACTTTCCCCTATTTTAGATAGTGGACCCACAAGATCAATTAGGCAGCATATGTTTTTTTTAGGCCAGGTAGAATAATTTTGGTTCCCTATCTCAATAATGACTTAATTTATCAGATCAACTAAAATTGGTGATCTTTTCAGAATGAATCGTAGGCCTTTCAAGATCACTGTTGTTCCCAGGCATTATATTTCTTATAGTGAGAAACTCTACTGGATTACTTTCTTTCCTTTTAGACCTGAATATACAAATATATGGACCAATGGCTGGTAGTGGTAAGATTTCATTATGCAAAGCCTGAGGATAAGGATAACACAGCAGGGAAAATAATAATAGATTAAAGGTGGGTGTGTAGTTTAGTGCATTATGTTCTATTTCCAGCACCACAAACAAGAAAGGAAGGGGACTGTCAGGAGAGAGAGACATATAAAGAAAACCATAGTGTATATATAATAT
This sequence comes from Suncus etruscus, assembly GCF_024139225.1. NCBI lineage: Eukaryota > Metazoa > Chordata > Mammalia > Eulipotyphla > Soricidae > Suncus > Suncus etruscus. Next base: position 28,028,809 of record NC_064860.1, on the reverse strand, counting down.
CTACATAATACTTGGATTAAACTGCATATTAAAGCCAGGAAATATTGGATTTATACTCACATTAATCAATGTATTGCTTACACCAATATATTTGGAATTTCTATTACTTGCTACTGTAAGAGGAATAACATCAACTATTTTAATTTTATTACTTATCATCTTACATGCAACCTTGGAGACCGAGGGTTGAAAGTCAAATGACATGGAGTTTTCTCTTTGTTTCATATTGTCACAGAATATTTTTAGTAGCTCTGGTACAATGACAATAATTTTGACATATTGTAATGATGAGGTAGGATATTCCGATGCAAATTCTGCAACTGAACTGATGATGTCATCAGCAACCAAGACAGGATTTTTTCCAGCATTTCCTGAAAAATATTTTAATGTGACAAAAGGAAATTTTATCTGGTGTCAGTTCTCTGGCAAGAGTTAGCAAGTGAGCTAGGGAGAGAGTGAGAATGCTTGGATGCAGTAGGTGTGAGTTTGATCCTGGTACAAGATTGTCCTCTATGCTTCTCAGCAGCAACTCCACCCCTACCCCCAGCATCAGCACCCAACTGTACTAGACATGGCCCAAAATAAAACATAAATATTAAAGATTTGGTGCTGACAATGAAGAAAGCAACCTGCAAGCTGTGAGAGCTAACCATGGATGTTAGTGTCCAAAGTGAACAAAAATAATTTCATAGAATATCATCAAACATAGTCACTCTGAAATAATAATAAATTAAGACTCTATAATATATATAATTATATAGTATATAATAATACATATTATATACTATATATATGAATAAGACTACACAGTCAAGTTTGATCACAGTCAACATCATTAATACTATTCAGCCCCCCAAAATGGCCAAATGCTCCTCTCTCTTATCTTGACTAACTGAGCAATTATCACTGCAGTGCAGAGAAAATGACATGTGATTTGAATATTGAATATCTTGGTTCATTTCCTAGATTTCCACAGATAAATTGTATGATTTTGAGCAAGCCATGTGGTTCCTTCTTGTATTAGCTTGCTGAATTGTCATAGCAAAGTGTGACAATTGCTTAAGACTTGTGACTTACAGGGGCATCTCCCACCTTGATCACATGTCATGTAGACCCAAATTAGACCCCAGGGAATTAGACACCTACCTTCCAGCCTTGACTCCCGGATCCCAGACATAGCAACGACACAGTTCTCCACAACAGCTCCAGGAACTAAATCCCTTCCAGGGCACCCTTAATACTGCTCTAACACCAACATGTGCCAGTTCTAAAATGATATCCTGAGAACGAGGAAATGGGAACAACTTGATCTAAGAGCAGGTTGTACTACCTCACCAGACAACGATAAGACAAAATCAGAAGACTTGCCACCCCTTGATCTGTGTAAAGCTAAGATCGCTATCTACAGATGACTGGTCGTTACAACCATGACTGGACAGTACGCATCCTGGGACCAACAACAAAGCTCTAGTCGACATTTTAGTCTACTATCTGTACAACAAACAATATCTTTAATGCCAGAGATCTGACTGAGACAATTGCAACTGAACGGGTATTCTGGAAACAACAAAAGACTCTATCCCTGGCTCCATCCTAGGAACAGTGCAATGACCATGACCACCAACTACAGAAGATGGATTAAAACGACACGGAAGGAACAGAACTCCTAGAACCACAAAGAAAGGCTTCATCATAAGCCTTATATATATATATAAAATAAAATAATATAACAAGATTAGAAAGGTAGTACAGTGGGTAAGGTGTTTTTTTCAGGCAGCTACCTGAATTCTGTACCCGACGATCATATATATCCCCCAGCATATGATAATTAATTATATTACAGCAATATAATTAATTATATACTATATTAGTATAATATGTAATATACAAATAATTAATAATTCAGAAACTAATCTAATAACTCCTCTCAGACTTATAGATGACCATCTTCCCGTATAATTGCCTGGTCTTCCCTCTATGTCTTGCAGATTCTAAATCTCCTAACAAAGCACATTCTCATATTAGGTTAAGGACAAGCCTAATGACCTTTTTAACTTGATTACTCCTTAGAGTTCTTCCTTCCAAAAACAGTCACATTCTGAGGGATTGGAGGTTGAACTTCAACATATTTTGAGGGCACATATATATAACATCTTTAAACTTCACTTTACTTAGAGAACTGGGGTGATAGTAGTAGTCAATATATAATAGTGATAAGTGATAATACTAACCATTCTTAGTAATTACTGTTCTAAGAAACTAAGATAGTTATTAAGAGAAGTATAGTCAAAAATATATTGAGAAAAAAAATCTTAGGCCAGCTTCCTGGTTTGAACTATATTGTGTTGTCTACTAGTTCTATAGTCTTTTGTTCTAATTCTTTGCTTTTGTTTTGGGGTCATAGCTGGTAGTGCTCAGGGCTTATTCCTACTTCTGTGCTCAAGAATCACTCTGGGTGTGCTCAGGAGAACATATGTGTTGCCACAATCAAACAGAGGTTAGTCATGTGCAAAGTAAGTGCTCTACCTTCTATCTCTGCAGTCCTTGGCCTGCTTTCTAATACCTTAAATTCTTTTTTTTTTTTTGGCTTTTGGGTCACACCCGGTAGGGTTACTCCTGGCTCTGTGCTCAGAAATCACTCCTGGCAGGCTCGGGGGACCATATGGGATCTGAACCACCGTCCTTCTGCATGCAAGGCAAACACCCTACCTCCATGCTATCTCTCCAGCCTCTAATACCTCAAATTCTTACATGCAAAATTGGAAAACTAATAATTAGAGGAAGGTATAGATTTTATTGAAGGTAGAAAACGAAGTACACAGTGTATTATTTAGAGGATATAACACATTGGTTATTGAGAAATGAAAATAGTTGATATCAGGAAAACCCTCAAAGATTCCAAAAGTAGGACCAGAGCAGCAGCGCAGCAGTAGGTTGTTTGCCTTGCACATGGCTGACCCAGGATGGGCCTTGGTTCAATCCCTGGCATTCCATATGGTCCCCCAAGCCAGGAGCGATTTCTGAGTGCACAGCCTGGAGTAAACTCTGAGTGTCACCAGGTGTGCTCCACAAACCAAAAATAAAGTTTCTAAAAGTACATTTCATATTTATATACCTCAGAAGAATATAAAATTATAAATAGAACATTGTGGGCAGTACACTCCCAGCATCGCCACTCCTGGAAATAGTTAAAGAACCACATATATGCGGTGCCAGTGATCTAACCAAGGTCTGTCACATGCAAGGAAGGCACCTTTCCTACTGTACTGTCTTTCCTGGCCAATACTGTCTTTCCTGGACAGGTCTGTTAATTTCTTTAATTTTCTCATTTTAATCAAAGATAATGAGCCTACTGAATGTGAGTCTTTAAAAAAAAAATAGCTTAAATAGTCCTTTGATACAATCTTTTATGTTTTATTTACCCTAGTTGTGAGATGGGTATATAAAAGTCTCCAGCACAGTTTATTTATATTTTTTCTGAAGTCCTATCAAAAATTAAATTTTGAAGTTGTTTGCTAAATGTCTATTCATTGATGTATATCCATATATTTATTAAGGAAAGGTGATTTATTATGCAGCTAATAATACTTTCAGGCACCCTATGTTCCAATGTGCTCTACCATTTGAATCATATCCCAGTTTAATATGCTGTTGCTCTGTAATTATCTTAGAAATCCTACTTTGTCTTGGATTTCATTAATTTGAATTCTAAAGTTTTATGAGATTATAAGAATATCAATCCAATTTTCCATGTTCCATTGCTTAGCATGTCATTTTAATCCTTTTATTCTTTTTTTTTTTTTTTTTTTTGGTTTTTGGGCCATACTTGGCGATGCTCAGGAGTTACTCCTGGCTGTCTGCTCAGAAATAGCTCCTGGCAGGCACGGAGGACCATATGGGACACCGGGATTCGAACCAACCACCTTTGGTCCTGGATCTGCTGCTTGCAAGGCAAACGCCGCTGTGCTATCTCTGGGCCCAATCCTTTTATTCTTATACATTGTTTTTTATTTTACATGTGATTTCCATAAACAACTTATTAAAGTATCTTCAAAAATCAAAAAAAAAAAGCAGATATTTAGAGCCAGAAAATAAACAAAAAATAAAATCAAGATTAAAAAGGTAGCACAGTGGGTAAGGTATTTTTTTTTTCAGGCAGCTAACCTAAATTCTATACCCAATCACCATATATATCCCCCGCCCAAGCACTATGATAAGTGATCTCTGAGCACAAAGCCAGATTCTTGCAGTACATAAAAAATATATTTTATATATAATATATTTATGTATTATATATTATTATGTATGATAATATATTAATGAAACAAGCATAGGTCCTAAGCTCTAAGCTCCAGATAGGAGAGGTTGCCTGCTGTTTTATATCATGGGTGTTGCCTAGATTTAGTACTGAGTTTGACTGGGACTAAGTCTAAATAAATCTGAATTATTTGAATTTATGAGTGATGAGAAAGTATGCAAACCTGCTCCGATGACTGGTAGACAAACAGATGTGTACTTGCTCTGTTCACACTCTTCTAAAACACTGGAGACTGTTTCCCAGACATCATTTCTCCCAAGAACATGGATTATCTTCTTACACTGTAAATATCCTCCTTGCGTAATTATATAATCTCTGTGAGTCTGGGTAGCTAGGGAAAGAAGGAAGAAAACAAAGTATTATTTACAAGATATAACACGTTGGTTATTGAAAAATGAAAATAGTTGACATCAGGAAACCTGTCAAAGATTCCTAAAATCCAGCTTCCCCTGTCCAGCTGGTATCACTTTTGGGGTCCCTGACAGGCTCGTTTTCTTTACAATTTGTAGAGCACTAAATTTGTGTGTATGACACCTGCATTTAATTTCTGACCCAACAATAATTTAAAAAATGTACACAAAATTCATTGTTTCTTCTGATCCTCACAGCATTTTATGATACACATTAGCAAAACATTATAGGTAAGAGAATTAAAGCTCTTAGAGACACAAACGCATGCCTAAGATTATTGGGTGTATGTAGAACATGGATAAATAGGACTTAGCTCTTTAAAAAAAAAAAAAAGAGCCCAGATTTGGGCTTTTTTAATACTAAGGAAAGAAGAGATGTGATGGTTGTAAAGGATCCCTCCTTACAACCACCAAGTGACACCACCTATGTCTGTTCTTCCTGTTGAAATGATCTTCTGAAACCTACTCCTTACTGCTTCCCAGTTCTCTCCTAGAAATATACTCAGCATTCTAATTTTCAAGAGAGACACTTTCTAATTTTTGTAAGCAATAGTTACATGTAATCATACCTAGAGCAGCACATTCATATTCCACAGCCGGTCCAGCAGCTTCTAAAATTGCTTTTGATACCCCTGAAGAAATATATATTAATACATATTCATGATTAAAGGCATAGGTTAAAAATTCAGTGAATGGGGGCTGGAGAGATAGTATGGAGGTAAGGCATTTGCCTTGCATGCAGAAGGACAGTGGTTTGAATCCCAGCATCCCATGTGTTCCCCCAAGCTTGCAAGGAGCGATTTCTGAGCCTAGAGCTAGGGGTAAACCCTGAACACTGCCAGATGTTACCCAAAAACCAAAGAAAACAAAAAAAAATTCAGTGAATGGTAATAGCTTTTGTTCATTAGATATTTGTTCAATTTACCCTTGTGTAGACAAGCTATTGACAACCCTCCTCCAAAACTCAATATTTCTATAGTAATCTTTCTTGAATGACTGAGAGACAATGCAATCTGACTAATCACATGTTGGTACTACCCAATAACTGAAAATCTCCAAGACTTTAGCTTTAACATCTTGTTTCCCCGGGCCCGGAGCAATGGAGCAGCAGTAGGGCATTTGCCTTGCGTGCGCTGACCCAGGACAGACAGCGGTTTAATCCCTCGGCATCCCATATGGTCCCCCAAGTCAGAAGCGATTTCTAAGCTCGTAGCCAGGAGTAACTAACCCCTGAGCATCACTGGGTGTGGCCCAAAAAATTAAAAAAAAAAAAATGATTTGTAATTCCCTGAAATCTTTGCATCCTAAGCTATAAATAGATAATATAGAATAAAAAGTTTATTTCTGATCTTAAAGCTCAGTAAAATTAAGCACTTTGCTTAAGTGTTTTTGTTTTATTGGTTTTGTTTTGTTTTTCACAACTGAGCAGAGAGGTGACTCGCTTCAGTCCTGTTAATGGTCTCATCAAGGACATTGCTTTAGTACTTCGTTCATGTTTAATGACAAACCAGTTAAATGACTGAAAGCAAATGGACTTCATATTCAGTTAGTTTAATCTACCACATATTAGTTAATATGTGACTAGTTTCTTATCTATTTCATAATGTCTAGACAAGTACTTCTCTTATAGGTTTATTTGAATATTCAAAGGATATTATGTATGAAAAATGTTTAGCATAAAATTCCCATCCAGATTATAAAGCCTCATCAATCTATTTTATTTCTTAGAGATTTTTGTTTATTTTGTTTGTTTGTTTGTTTGTTTGTTTGTGGGGGCTATACCTAGTTGCACTTAGGGGTTACTCCTGGTTCTGTACTTAGAAATTACTCCTGTTGGGCTTGGGGTATCATTTTGGATGCTGGGGATTAAGCTTGGGTCAGTCATATGTAGCATTATGCTATCACTCTGGCCCCATAAATTTATTTTTAAATAAGGAAGGACTGCGGACCCGGTTTGATCCCCCGGCGTCCCATATGGTTCCCCCCAAGCCAGGGGCAAGTTCTGAGCGCTTAACCAGGAGTAACCCCTGAGCATCAAACGGGTGTGGCCAAAAAACAAAAAAAAAAAAAAAGAATAACTTCTTTTTTTAAATTATTTTTATCTTTATTTAAACACTGTGATTACAAATATGATTGTAGTTGTATGATTTCAGTCATGTAAAGAACACCCCCCTTTACCAGTGCAATATTCCACCACCAATGGCCCAAATCTCTTATTTTTCAGTTCATTTTATTTTTGTGTTAGAGATATGTTATCAAAATGTGAAAATACAAAAAGTATAGCCTAAAATAAATTACTTATATAATATATACCACTCACTTTTAAATATTTTTGTGATGGGGCCAGAGCGGTGGCACAAGCAGTAGGGTGTTTGCCTTACATACACTAACCTAGGACAGACCCCGGTTTAATCCCCCAGCATCTCATATGGTCCCCCAAGCCAGGAGCGATTTCTGAGCACAGAGCCAGGAGTAACTCTTGAGCGTCAATGGGTTTGGCCCCCAAACCAAATATATATAGGTATATATACCTATATATATTTGTGTTTGTATTCTTTAAACTTGGAATTTTTACTAAATATTTTAGTCAACTATGTCCACACTTTTCAACTGACTTAGCAATGAAGGAAATTACCTCTAATATCAGATCATCTACACCAGTCCAGTCACATCTGATTGACCAATGAACTAAAATTAATACCTATAGAATCATTTGTGCAGAAAAAGTTCCAAAATATTTTACAATTTGGAAAAATATTTAAACTTTTATTTATATTTACCTTACCTTTTGAAATCAATATTTTGCAATATTAAGATAAATTGGCATGAGTATATATATATATATATATATATATATATATACAATTATAAATTAGTCGATGTAAGAGGAGATTATGTTCAAATGTGTTGCCATCAATAAGAATGGTCAAACATTTTAAGAAAAAAATAAATGTATTTCATTTTTGGATTGGGATAGAATATAGACATGTATAGGAGATGAGATATGAGTGCCAATGAGTGCTTTAAAAAGAGAAATATAATTTAAGTGTGTATTATGTGTGGTTAAATTATTATAACTGTGAGTTTGATAGTTCAGAAGTGTACAGGGCATGAGAATAGACACTAATAATTAAAAATATAGGCTATACTACCTTGATATTAGTTATACCCTATTTAATGCTCCTCTGTAAATCAGGCATTTGGCAGGCAGTGAAACTAAGGGTTAGAGAGGTTATGGGATTTATTCAAGGTTACACAATGTTAAATGGTATAATTGTAATGTAAACCTAAGACTTTCTGAATCTAAAGTCCATATATTTTCTCCATTACTGTCTTCTCAGGATTAGATTAGCCACAATCTCCTCTCCCATTCATTAGTCTGTTTAAGACATACAATCAAGTATAATGATTAAATAAGCACCTGTTTTCACATTAAATGTCCTTGTTGTAGAATTTACAATAACATCTGCAGTTTCTTTGGTTATATCTCCAATAGCCACTTGAAAAGTAATGCCACCAAATTTCATTTCATGCCTTGTGGATGTAGGGTTAGAGACTATTCCTGGAAAGAAAAAAAATGTATAAAAGGAAAACTGACAGCAAGAGAACTTACATCAATGTACTTCCTGGTTTTCTCTTTTACCCCCCTACAAATCCAACATTAACTGTTGAGTTGTCAAATTATATTTTTTTCATAAAATCAGAAAATAATGTTTTATGGTATAGATTAAGTACCTACATATTTTCAGATAAACAAAATACAGTAGAAAAATCTAAGTGGATAATCTTTTGATTTATAAGTATTGCTGAGGTGTCATTCATGAGACAAGAAGAAAAAAGAAGGAAGTGGAAATTACATTACTTTCTTTATGGTTTTTAGGTCACGTCCAATAGCACCCAAGGTTTACTCCTAGTTTTGCACTTCTGGCAGCCTTGGAGGACCATATGGGTTGACCCTACCTATTGTGCTACTGCTCTGGCCCAAAGACATTACTTTTATAATAGCAATCTTTCTGGGATATTTTTGTGGCTTTTATTAAGATATTACTGACAAAAATTACATATATTTAATGTGTACAATGTTATATTTTGATATGTGTAGCCATTGATTACAATTGAGCTGTACATCACATATTTTTATTTTCTTTGTGAGCTTAAAACTTGAGATCTACTTTATTATCAAATTTCAAGCATATAATACAGTACTATTATCAACGTGCATGGCAAATAGTTAATGTATAAAGCACTGTACATTAGGACTCCAGAAATTACTGAACTTGTAATCAAAAGGTTGTGGTTCAAGAGGATTCTTTTATTACCATTTTACAAAAAGGATAATTTCCTCGGAGTAGCTAGCTAACTAACTTAAATAGGAACTCTTCCTGTTGTATCACTTCATACTGGAGTAGCAATATAAAAGCAGGTCAAAGGAAATTACCTTTGTATCATTTTACAGTCCATTCTTCATTTTGAGGCTTTATAACTTAGTATGCCATTTCTACCACTCCGTAACATTCATTAGCTCTTCCATTCTCTCCCTCAGTGACTAAATAACCCGTTAGTAATTTATCATACTAAGTAAATAACACTATTTATAAAAATAATCAGCAAAATGTAATATGCTTTACACATTTTAGCTTTCTTTTATCATCACATGTTAGAAACCATGGCCTTATTACCAATTATTGCATTTACAACAATATAATTAAATTGGGGGTGACAATAGAGCATCTGCTCCATCACTGAGTTATTCTTGGTATGAGTTTGCTTTTCTTTCTAACAAACTTCATCAACCACATAAGAGTTAATACATAAAAAAAAATTCGGTCAGCACAACTTTACCTACCTTGAGTATCTCCAGAGTTTAGCATATTCATCTTAATATCAAAAATTTCACTTGGTCGTTTAGTAAACTCATCTAAAAATGCCTAGAAATGGAAATTTTATAGCAAAAGTCAGTAAAAATATAAATTTTTGAAGCATTGATCATAAGTTAAGAACAAATATTTCTCAATAGATTGCCTCTTACCTCAGAGACTTTTTAGTTAAATAGTTGTGGTTCAGCCTAAAAGTTTTCTCAATGAATACTGGTGATGGTTTATATTATTTTTGAATAACACATCTTTATCTCAGATGCTGAATATAATTAAGGACTTGTAAAATAAAATTACCAGTCAAGAGAGTTTTACAACATAGGCTGTTGGTCTTGCATCAGCCTACAAATTTTGATTCCTAGTATCCTTTAGGGTCCTCTTAGCACTGCCAACAGTAATTCCTAAATGCAGAGCATTTACTCAGGAGTAAGTCCTGAGTACTTTGAGTGTAGTCCCAAAACCAAAATGAATAAATAAAAAAATGTTTTCTTATATTCTCTTAAAATGTCAACTTCGTAGCAATTGTCTTTAAACTCAGAAAATAAATAAAGGTAAGAAGTTTTGAGATTTCCTCAGTTTGCTAAACACTTTAACTCCATCCACTCTTAATTTTCACATTTCTAAAAGTTGTTATTACTGTGCACATGATAAAACTGAAATTTGGAGTTTACTACACTCAGTCTTTAATTGGTTATTAAGATTCAATCTGAGGGCCCGGAGAGATAGCACAGCGGCATTTGCCTTGCAAGCAGCCGATCCAGGACCAAAGGTGGTTGGTTCGAATCCCGGTGTCCCATATGGTCCCCCGTGCCTGCCAGGAGCTATTTCTGAGCAGACAGCCAGGAGTAACCCCTGAGCACCGCCGGGTGTGACCCCCCCCCAAAAAAAAAACCCAAAAAAAAAAGATTCAATCTGAACCTAGATTTTTTTCTTTGTATTTCTATATTGTTTGTGTTTTCACTGTAATTAAGCCCAGTTTATATAAAACTGATAGAACTTTTTAAAGGTAAAACTATTTTAATGGACCCTTTAAAATAACTCAAAGATCAGAGTGCATATTTGGCATATAAGAGGTCCAGTTTTGATCCTTGACATTGTATCACTGAACATCACCAAGAGTTAACTCTGAGCACAGAGAAAGGAGTCTCCTTAAGCACCACCAGGTGCATCCCGAAAAACAAAAGAATCAATCAAACAAAATAGAAGGTCAGGTAATAGTTCCAAAGTCTGGAGCATATACCCTGTGTGACAAGGTTTAGTTAAATCTCCAACATAGCATGTTCCCCACAGCTGTAGGTGTGACTTAGTGTCTTCTAAACAAAGCCAGGTTGAACATCACTATATTACTAGCCCAAGCATTTAACCATCAAACCAGCCTGCCACGTTAATAGCACTGGAATTCGCCTCAGAGTCCCATAGCACTGATATGGGGGAGAGTGCTTAGCAAGAGCAATATATTGGTAAGTACTTGGTAAATGTACTTTAACTGCTTGTCAACAATTATAGTAATGGTACATCTAGTTATAGATCCTTTAAAGATTTGATTAGATTGACTTTCTTCTATACAAATAACTAAAATTGTGAGACTTTCTTATTCAGGTATTTTTCTATATAACAAAAGCTGTGACTTAGTTTTCATTTAGTCCATAACAAAATTATATTCTTGGCAAGATCTGTAGCTCAGTAATAGAGAGCTTCCTTTGCATTTGTGAGGCTCTTGATTTGGTCTCCATAACCACACACAAAATACTAAATACAATAATTAAATAATACTTTATACCATTAATTATATGCTTTTTCTAATAAGTTATTTGTTCTCTTAATTCTTGTTGAACATTCTAAGATTTTTGAGCTATATTAAGAACCAAAAATGGTGAATTGATATGACAAAACCTGACAACAATCAACACTTATTAGCATAGAAATAGAAAATATTGTTATTTCTAGATCTCTAAAAATAATTGAGTACTTGGTTTATTTGCCAGAATGAAAAAAAAAGAAATGTATAACAATACCTGATGGCCTTGATCATCATCTGGTAGTACCACAAAGTGAACTTCTTGTAAAGTTTTTTGCCATAAAGTACTACTAAATTTTAACACTTCTGAAAGGATTAGATTAGCAAAAGTAAATTTGGGAAACATTAATCCTCCTGTTCCAATCATAGGAAATGTGATTGAAGAGAAAGAAATTTGTTCTATATAACTCAGACATGTTTTAATTATATTTGCCATGATCTGAAATAGACAAAGTAAATTTAAATTAGTCAGGGCTCAGCTAGTGAAAAACAGAAAATAATATGTAGCTACAGCAACTCTAACTTGTTCCTCTTTGCTACTATTGACTTTGCTATGGTCTAGGAAGCCAGAGAAAGAAATGCTAAAAGGAAGTATTGTTTTATTCTGAAAAAATAAGTTGGACAATTAAACTATGTAAAGGTGAAAACTGATTATCAAAAGAAGAACATTGGCCCTTCATTCGTGACCACATATCAAAATGCTTTTCTTTGTTATATTTGAGAGTTATTACGCTAATCTTCAGACATGAGGAACCAAGATATAGAACAAGTGTTAAGGCATTTGTTTTGCATGCAAGCTTGTGCTACATATGATCCTGCAAGCACCTCTAGGATTGACCCCTGGGCACAAAGCCAAAAGTAGGCCCTGAACACTGCCAGGTATGGTCCATCACAATTCTTCCGAAGTACATAAAACATAACACTAATCTTCGGGTACCATTCATGGATAATCCCAATAATTGTTACTATAATTGAAAGTCAATTGCTCTGCAATAATTGGTAGTTTTAGTGTTCCTCTAAAGAGTGTAATAAATATTTCAATAATTACAAAATATTCAGCAAATATTCAGGATTCAAACATGCTAGAGTTTTCAGCCTGGGCCAGATATGTTTTTTGTTGTAGGGGACTAGTATACAGTTTGAAGGATGTTTAATGGCATGTCTGGGGCTTTATACCCTAGATACTAATAGTAGTTGTAACAAGTCAAAGGGGTGCTGACAGCTCTATAGCATGCCTGAAAGATACCATTGCAAATGAAATGTAAATTAAGGACTTTCTCTACCTGCAAAGAAGAATCTGTTCCATAATTCCATTCTGGAGCCACCACATGAAGCACAGCTTTGCAGTCCAGATTACAGCCACTTGTCATGAAGATGCTACCTAATTTCTCCTGTGTTTCCTGCTTGGTGGCATTTAACTCTTTCTGAAGCATTGGCCCTCCTTTGTGCAAAAGTGACTGAGAGAGTGTTCCTCCTCCAAGTTGAAGATTTGGGGGGACAGTATTGACAATGACATTAGTCTTAAGAAAAGACAATAATATGTTAAAAATAAAAACATTCAACAATTATTATGCATCAATGACTTCTTAAGTAAAATGAATTAATGCACAAGATTTGTTATCTGCCATACTGATTTGCTGACCCTAGCCTCATTACTATTTGATGCTAGTGCTTAAACATCATCATACATGATCTCAAAGTCAGATATTAATGGAATATATCAAGCTAAAATGTAATAAATAGAACAAAACAATGAAAATGAATAATAAACAAAATAGATATAAAGGTTGAGACAGAAGCAGAAAAGAATAAAAGGGAAAAAGAATACAGAGGGAATAAGGAAAGAAGAGAGGAAGCAAGAAGGAAAAGGTAATAAAGCAGATTGAGATAAAATACAGAAAGATTGAGAAAGACTAAGACAGCACTGTCAAATGCATATGCATATGCAGTCAGAAATTGAGAATAATTTTTTTTTTGTTTTTTTTTGGTTTTTGGGCCACACCCGTTTGACGCTCAGGGGTTACTCTCCTGGCTATGCGCTCAGAAGTCGCTCTTGGCTTGGGGGACCATATGGGAGAATAATTTTTAATGTATTAACATATCTAGAAGAAAATGGGTGAATTCATCTCATCTGAAGGGAGGTTTTGCCAGCCCCAATGGTCTACAGAAGACCCATGAAGTGAAGATAGAAATTTATGCTGAGATCCATCTTTTTATAGATATGACCTCAGGCACTACCCTGAGGTTGATATTTTATATTCAATTTATTTAATTTCATATTCAAATTTGTAAATCTGGTAATATATATTTGAGTAGTCACTACTCTTTATAAGTTAAAAAGTGTCTCTGCCTGTACATCTCATCTAAATTCTCTCTCTCATTCTAAATAATTGGTATTCATGGCCTAAAAAGAAGCCTGAAGGTATAAAATGAGTGATCAAATCCTTTGTATTGTTTCGTTTTTTTTTTTTTCGGGCCACACCCATTTGATGTTCAGGGGTTACTCCTGGCTAAGAGCTCAGAAATTGCCCCTGGCTTGGTGGGACAATATGGGATCGCGGTCCTTCCTTGGCTTGCAAGGCAGACACCTTACCTCTAGCACCACCTCACCGACCCGAGTGATCAAATCTTTTTTTTTTTTTTTTTTTTTTTTTTTGGTTTTTGGGCCACACCCACCTGTGCTCAGGGGTTACTCCTGGCTGTCTGCTCAGAAATAGCTTCTAGAAGGCACGGGGGACCATATGGGACACCGGGATTCGAACCAACCACCTTTGGTCTGGGATCGGCTGCTTGCAAGGCAAACGCTGCTGTGCTATCTCTCCGGGCCTATCAAATCTTAAAGAAAAAAATCATAGGACCCGGAGAGATAGCACAGCGGCGTTTGCTTTGCAAGCAGCCGATCCAGGACCAAAGGTGGTTGGTTCGAATCCCGGTGTCCCATATGGTCCCCCGTGCCTGCCAGGAGCTATTTCTGAGCAGACAGCCAGGATTAACCCCTGAGCACCGCTGGGTGTGGCCCCCCAAAAAAGAAAAAAAAGAAAAAATCATAAGTAGATACAGTTCCATTTGTCCTTATTTCCAAGATAATCTCACATTCTTCATTGTTTCCTATTTAAGGAAATAATACGACATTTTAAAAAGTAAAATAACATTAATATTTAAATCTATGTTAATCAAAAGGAACTCTATCCTATATACAAATATTAATTGCTATGTATATTCAGGACAGAAGAAAGGAAAGAAAGAAAGAAAGAAAGGAAGGAAGGAAGGAAGGAAGGAAGGAAGGAAGGAAGGAAGGAAGGAAGGAAGGAAGGAAGGAAGGAAGGAAGGAAGGAAGGAAGGAAGGAAGGAAGGAAGGAAGGAAGGAAGGAAGGAAGGAAGGAAGGAAGGAAGGAAGGAAGGAAGGAAAGAAGGAAGGAAAGAAGGAAGGAAGGAAGGATGGAAAGAAGGAAGGAAGGAAGGAAGGAAGGAAGGAAAGAAGGAAGGAAGGAAGGAAGGAAGGAAGGAAGGAAGGAAAGAAGGAAGGAAGGAAGGAAGGAAGGAAGGAAGGAAGGAAAGAAGGAAGGAAGGAAGGAAGGAAGAAAGGAAGGAAGGAAGGAAGGAAAAAAGGAAGGAAAAAGAAAGAGAGAGAGAAAGAGAAAGAAAGAGAGAGAAAGAGAAAGAAAGAAATGAGAGAGAGAGAGAGAGAGAGAGAGAGAGAGAGAGAGAGAGAGAACAGGCAGAATCAAGAGGTAAATATAAGGCTTGAGTGGTAGAGTGCCTGGCATGTACAGGACCCTGCGTTTTATCCTTAAAACTGTGTGACCCCCTCAAACTAGAGTGTGAACCCTAGGTGCTTTTTAGGTTAGCAATACTGGACTGGTTGGTAAAAGTTTTAGCAAAGGGTAGGAGTTTGGAACAACTCTTAAAAAATTGTTACCCAAGTGATAGGAAAAGATAAAGTAATAAGACATTGTATTGGGTGGAAATATAAGAAAACCCAAAGAACTACATATGGATAGAGCTATAGGTAAGTGACTTTCAACAGTAAGACACAGGGATGAGGAGAGATTTGGAAGCAGATAATGAAAAGAATAAAAAAACTTTTTTACATTTTGGACTTTATCCTCTAAACAGTGGAAAGTACCTATCAAAACTCTACCTTTGAAATATGTATCAAGCAGCAATGTAGAAAACAAATTGGAGAAAGAGGAACTAAAGCAGTAGGAAGCACTGAAGTAAGTGAAGGCACAGAAGTAAGAGCTGACTGCCGAATTGACAAGGAAAAGGCATATACAAGATACATTGTGAGAGGATACTTGGTGGGACTTGAAACTAATTGGAGAGAGAAAAAATTCAGAGAAGGAAATGAAAAAGAGGATCACAAAGTCGATGGAGCACAAAAACTTAGTAAGCAATAAATTACATAAAGCAAAGACTGGGGCTTTCTCATCAATCTCAAATGAAGATACTATAGTACTAATTAAGCAAGGTAAACTACAATGAGTATGTCCAGCTATATAAAACAAAGGTAAGTCACTCTCCTTGCACATGCCACACCTGCTCCGATCTCTGGCACTGCAAATGTCCTAGCTCACTCAGGAGTGCTCCCTGAGCACAGAACCAGGAAGAGGCCCAGAGCACAAAGTCAGTAGTAAACTCTGGTTTGTGAGATACCCTCCCACCAAACGATAAATTTAAAAATTAATAATTTAAAAGATCAGGTGCAGAAGCATAAGGGAGATGCTGATTAAGAGCTCTGGGTGGTCAGGAATAGCAAAGACTCCCACCAGAACCTACTTTAGAGTGGACCTGTGGAACAAATACACGGTGCCGATTCCTAATGTAAAATGTAACTTTGATATCATTCAGTTATTTTCTACTCTGATTATACTCATCAAGAAACTGCATCAAACAGTTACAAAGTTAACTACTATTGTTGTCAAAGCAATTCTCGTTCTTATAGAAAATTAAAGAATGACAATTCAATTTTATAAATAAGTTTATGATCTGGATATCATCTATAAGAATGAGATCAACTTCTCTGACCAAAGATAGTCAAGGAGCTAAGCACAAATTTTGTGTGCTACAGGTTTGATCCTAGCACCACATGGTCCCCTCAGCACCTCCCAAGCAAATATCCTGGAATAGCTTCAAGTGTTACCAGGTATGACTCAAATCCCTAATCCCATCTCCAATTCCTGCCCCCAAAGATTCAAATTCTCAGTTTATATATCTGAGGACAAACTCCTGAAATCACATAACAAAGAAGTTTAAGGACTTTAATATACATATATATGCTTCATAATTCATTAGTATCCAGGTTTCTCATAACAGTTCTCATTCCAGTATCTTGAATGCAAGGCAACTAATTATCAATCTATAGAATTCTGAAAACATTCAGGTCGATAATTTTTAGCCCTTAGCTTCATATAAGTCACCTAGGAATCAATTCAGAAATTACTGGCATCCAGTCCAAGATCACAGACTGAACCAATGAAAATCAAGACCCCTAATGAAAAAATCTGGGCATTTGTTTCTTAAAACACTTCCTCAGATAACTCTGATGTAGAGCCAGGAAAGAATATCAATGGTTGTCAGTTCTCCAAGGGGAAAGAAGCAACAGGAGGGTAGGAATAGGCAGGAGCCAAACTGATTAGTTAGACTTTATTCTTGTCTCTTTCCCTTTCTGCTGTGTCTCAGAAAGTGATTAGTCAGGATCAACAGGTTGTGCATGTGAGGGGTGAGAGAATATGAAGCATCTGCATCTTCCCCATTAACAATGATAATAGAATAATCATAGAAATAGAAATAACAGAAAATAATAGGAAAAAGAGAAGAAGATAGGTCAAAATAGGTTAGAGAAAAGTGGTGGATTTGCACACACCAGTTTGTCATGCATGTGGAAGATTATTGGGAATAGTTAGAAGAGACCAGCATAAATCCTCAAATGAGCTACTTTAATCTTTTATCTTAAGTCAAGAAGTAAGTTCTTTGATATCATTGCTCCTTGAAGAAGTTACTAAATGGTAACACTTACAGCAAAACATGTTACATCTCCAGTTATCAACACTAGTTTTAAACCTTCTTTGGTTTGGGATGAGACTATCTCAGCTTTCCAGTTGACTTGGCCTGTTGTCTGTGGAGAAACAATAAAAAGTATTACCGTATAATGTGATCTGATGATGCTTTTAAAGGTGTCAAAAACTTTGCATAGTTCAAGTTCTAATATTCAAAGGCAGATAATTTATTGTCACAATGTTTGCACATGAACTTGTAATTAGTACCTGAATGGCAGTTAAGATTTGACTTTTTCCTCCTGAAATTCAAACATAGCAGACCATCCATATCCACTGGTGCTTGCTATTTAAGGGCAACCAGTCATAGTTCCAATTGTATATTCTTGTATATATACTTCCCATAATACCAAAGCCTGAATTGCTTGCTGGTTTACATATACATTAAGTCACCCTTCCATCCACAGGGATTGACAAGAGTTGGTGTAAAACTATACCAACAATCTTGCCTCTAAGATAGGACTCAGTTTGCATTTTCCTCCAAGGGACCTAGTGCTGAGTAAATTGATAAAGTGCTTATCAGTGTCCTTTACTTCCTTCTTAAAGTCATTTGCATTTGAATCTTATCTCAGGTCCTCTGAAGGAACCCAAATAAGAACCTATCCCTAATTTGTTGTTTGACAATTAATTACAGTATTTTATAATTTAAAGGGGCATATAGAATTATATCTAAGTTATATAATGTATATAATTGATAGTTATATTATGTGACATATAATTATATAATTTTATAGAAATATAAATCATAACTTTATATTTAAAGGGACATAGTAGATCACACAACAGAAAAAATCATTCTCTTAAAAAAACTGTTATGCAGTGAACTCCTCTGTTTGCCTCATCTATGTTGTAAACAACCCATGCCTATATTGTATACAGCCCCTGTAATATATTATCCTTCCTCCCCCTCATTCAGAACTCCTTTTATCCTCTCAACCCACAGTCCTGATCTGTTATCTCTTCCTATTTAACCCTCTTTACCCTGAGTTCATAATTCCTTAGGAATTGGGACTCTCACCTGCCCCAGAAAGTTGCCACCCAGCTCTCAAAGCAAAAGGACATAGTCTCAACCCCTCATCTCTCTCCCCAACAAGAAACTGCAACCATCACTCCTGCTGATGCAATCCATGCGGCCCTCTTTCTCCCAGGCCCCTCAATGTGGGCTATTTCTTGCTACTGGACTCAGCTCCTCAATCCCCCTTTTTTCATTCTAATTTTTATTCTGAAACCCAACTACAATCATATTTTTAACCAAGGTGTTTAAAAAGCGATATTAATCTAAAAAAGGAATAAAATGAATGCCCCAGAGACAGGAAGGGGAGAGGGCATCAGGGAGAGCGAGAGGTAAATTAGTATACTGGTGAAGGTTGTTGTACATTGTAAGACTGTATTTAATCATGAATAGTTTTAATTTGTGGAAAAAAACTGTATTATGAACAACCTTGTAACCATTAAGTTAAATAAAAAATTAAATAAAATAATAAGATCCCTAACCTTGGGACAAACAGGCAAGTGCATGATGACTGTCTATTCCCAAATATCTGAATGAACAGTCTTCTCCCATGTATGTGAAATATTCTCCAGGGTATGGAGTGTGTGTATATGGGTGTGTGTATATGTGTGTGTGGGGGATTTGAGTGTCTATTAAGTCACAGAAATAGAGATTATGTTAAGTATCATATCAAACCACAAAAACATGAAGGTAGAAACTAACTATAAAATGTCGAGGAGGAGACTAGAGCAATAGCACAGCCCACAGTGGTGAGGCATTTGTCTTGCAAGCTGCCAATACAGGACGGACCCCGATGGAATCCTGGCATTATGGTCTCCAGAGCCTGCCAGGGTTGACGTCTGATCTCAGAGCCAGGAGTCACTCCTGAGCTCTACTGGGTGTAACATTGAGGAAATGGAACATCATACTACCAAATAAGTATAGGATAAAATAAAGCATAAAGTACAAAGTAAAACTATTCTCAGTAAATAGTAATTTACCTAGATCATATATACCCAGAAAGTAGATCTTGATATAAAAATGTAAAAGAATTCAACTAGAGGCCGGCAAGGTGGCACTAGAGGTAAGGTGTCTGCCTTGCAAGTGCTAGCCAAGGAAGGACCACGGTTCAATCCCCCGGAGTTCCATATGGTCCCCCCAAGTCAGGGGCAATTTCTGAGTGCTTAGCCAGGAGTAACCCCTGAGCATCAAACGGGTGTGGCCCGAAAAACCAAAACAGAAAGGATTCAACTAATGCTAAAAAAAAAAAAGTGTTCAATCACAATGAAATAAAAATAAAGCAATAAAAGATTCCTGTGACTATAAGAATTAATTTTTGTTTGTTTTTTGGGCCACACCCATTGACGCTCAGAGGTTACTCCTGGGTATGTGCTCAGAAATCACTCCTGGCTTGGGGGGACCATATGGGATGCCAGGGGAATCCAACCTCGGTCTGTCCTAGGCTAGTGTGGGTAAGGCAGACACCGTACCTCTAGCACCACCTCTCCGGTCCCTAGAATGGATTTTTATATCTGAGTGAGAGGCAAGACTGTGTTCTATGGTCCCACTTACATGATGTTTTAGAACTCTCGGGACTCACCTCAAGGGAAGAGGTTGATTCTAAAGGGACTGGCAGGCAAATGTGGAGGAGTTGTGAAACTCTTTTATGTCTTTTACATACTATAGACATTACACAATTACATATATACTTATCAAACTTGCAAATCGCACACTAACAAATTATTCATTATTTAGATATATTACCTCAATTTTTAAATGAAGGATAAGTCAAAACATTAACCCCTTTACTCACACCTATATTCATTGCAAAGCTATTTTTTGTTTGTTTGTTTGTTTGTTTTGGGCCATACCTGGTGACAATCAGGAGTTACTCCTGCCTATGCGCTCAGAAATTGCTCTTGGCTTGGGGGATCATATGGGATGGTGGGGGATTGAACTGTGGTCCGTCCTAGGCTAGTGCCGGCAAGGCAAACCCCTTACTGCTCCACACCACCGCTCCAGCCCACACTGCACCTTTGTTTACAATAGCCAGACTCTGGAAACAACCAAGATGCCCTTCAACAGATGAATGGATAAAGAAACTGTGGTACATATATACAATGTAATATTATGCAGCCATCAGGAGAGATGAAGTCATGAATGATTTTCTATATGTGAGTGTACATAAAATCTATTATGCTGAGTAAAATAAGTCAGAGGAAGAGAGATAGAAACAGAATAGTCTTACTTATCTATGGGCTTTAAGAAAAATTAAAGACATTATTGTAATAATGCCCAGAGACAATAGAAAAGAGGGTCGGAAGGACCAGCTCACAATAAGAAGCTCACCACAAAGAGTGGTGAGTGCAGTTAGGGAAATAACTACACTAACAACTATCATGACAATCTTAATGAAAGAGAGAAATAGAATGTCTGTCACAAATACAGACAGGAGTTACAAATGGGAGGGGCATTGGTGATGGGAATATTGCACTGGTGAAGGGGAGTGTTCTTTTTATGACTGAAACCCAACTACAATCATGCTTGTAATCATGGTACTTAAAGATTTTATAAAAAAAAATAAAATAAATTAAACAAATCACTATGAGATTAGTGAATGATAAAATCTCGTAATAATAAGAACAAGAATAAAAGAAACAAAATCAACAAGGAATTCTTTAGGAAAGAAATTATAAACTATCTTAAGGACACTTTAAAAAATTTGAATAGGGCTTGGAAAGATAGCGCAGCCGCGTTTGCCTTGCAAGCAGCCGATCCAAGACCAAAGGTGGTTGGTTCGGTGGTTGGTTCGAATCCCGGTGTCTTATATGGTCCCCCGTGCCTGCCAGGAGCTATTTCTGAGCAGACAGCCAGGAGTAACCCCTGAGCATTGCCAGGTGTGGCCAAAAAAACAAACAAAAAAATGTTTTTGAATATAATAACATTCTTTGGATTTTGTTAAAATATCACAAAGATATCAGTGTTCTGTAATTTAATCCTAATAAAAATTTTACAAAATTCAAAAATAAAACTTGGTCCTAAATTTTATAAGGAAGCCCGATACAATAAGATAATATGTGATGAATTTTATCACATAAAAATACAAAACATTTACATGATTAATAAATAAATGCCACATTTAGCAAATCCATAAGACAAATGATATGCTGAGAAAAAACATTCTTAACAAGTATCATGAATAAAAGACTACTATTTCCCAAAAAAGGAACTTTTTAAAATTTGAAGAACCAACAATTTTTTAAATATTTAAAATTTTACCAACAACTTTATGAATAAAGATGGCTTGGCCTCTACTCTATAGAAGGTCACTTGGTGTTGCTCCTTCTGGGTTCCAGTGCCATCATTGTTCATCTGCCCTTTGGGAGCAGCCAGGTTATTACCAAACGCATATGGGGCTGTCTTTTTGGGTCTTTCCCAGCATCCTTCCTTTCTTCCCATCAGTCCTCATTATTCCAAAGCACACAGACATGCTAGAAGTCATCTCAATTTATATTATAGACTTCCTGGCAAATTGAATCTAGCATGTCTTTCAACAGCCTGAAAAATCCAGCACTCCAAACCACTAAACGCAAAGTTCAATAGGGAAGTTAATAAAGACATCTACTGTGGGGAAAATGGAAAGAAATCCTGTCATATCTCCAAGTCCATGCAAACTCCTAAACCTTATAGATGAGGACCTAAAATAGCAATAGAAATGAAGGAGTCACTAACCTGTGATATTAAGAAATCCATAGATGAACAATTCAACCAAGTCAAAGAAGAACTTTTCAGAAGAGGAGAGAATCCATAAAATGGAACAGAAGGAACTAAAATGCATGTTAGCAAGCCATAATAGAATTATACTGGTGGAGAATCGCATAAACAAACTTGAAGACAGCTTACAAGCCAGCTGGGATAAAGAAGTCAAAAAAGAAAGGAGAGACAAAATCCTGGAAGAAAATGTAAGGTGCTTAATGAAAAAGACAGGAGAAATAATCTCCTAATTATAAGAATTTAAGAAAGGGGAAGAAAATAGAAAAGAGGAAGAACAAGTAGAGAGGGAGATAATAGCAGAGAACTTCCCCACCCTTAGAAATGAGGTTTCTCTACAAATCCAAAAGAAGGTCTTGTGCTAAAAGCCTTCCAACTAAAGGGTTTTGAGCACCTGGGGTCTCTGCAGGAGTCCAGAGATCCTGGTGGTCAACAGGAAGTCCTGTTGCCCCCTCTTTGCCATGAGGGTCACACCCAATCCATCCCTTGAGTTGCCTTACCATCCTGCCAGAGGAAGCTCACTCAGAAGGGCTTGATTACTCCTTGCTGACTTCTAGCTTGTGACCTCCAAATTGCTTCAGCTTGAAGAAACTTGTAATTTGGCTCCAAATTCTTAGGTATATGGGTTCTAATATATGACCAAAGAATTTTAGTGCAAGGATCAGCACTGCTAACCACAGCTCCACCCATACTCTCTGTCCAGCCCACCACACGCAACAGATTGGTGCCCCAAACTTTCACTTTCCTTTTCTTGAAAATAGCTGTAGGATATTCTGCTGAGCAAAGTAAATCAGAGTTAAAGTACAAATGGTAGACAGAGAAACAAAATGAGGGAATCGATAGCATTGTGTAGTCACAAGGCTCAGGTCTTGAACAGCAAATACAAAATAAAAATTGGGGTGGGAGATGAGAAGAATGGGGAGTAATGATGAGGTTTATTCAAAGAAACTTAGGGATAGTGGTTTGACATTGGTGTGTTAAGGTAATTTTGTACATCAAAAACATGAACATTGACACTATTGTAAACATGTTACCTAAACCATACAGAATTTATAAAAAGATTTCTTAGGAATTAAAAAGAACTAAACAGAGGCCAGGGCAATAGCACAACAGATAGGGACTTTGTTTCACACCCAGAGTACCGAGGTTCATCCCTGACATTACATATGGTCCTCAAGCATTGCCAGGAATAACTCCTGAACTCAGAACCTGTAGTAATCCCTAAGCACCACTGAGTGTTGCCCCAAAACCCAAAAAGTGGGGGAATACACAAAAAATACAGTGCTGAAGAGATAGTACAGGGTTAAGGCACTTACATTGCACCAGCAGACTTGTGTGAATTAATGTATCATGAAGAAGATGGAGGAGCAAAAGAAAAAGGAGGGAAAGGAGGATGAGGAAGAGAAGAAGGAATAAGAGGAGGAGGAAAAGAAGAAGGAAGAAGAGGAGAAGGAAGAGAAGAAGGAAGAAAAGGAGGAGAAGAAAGAAAAAAGGAAGAAGAGGAGGAGGAAGAAGAGAAGGAGGAAGAAGAGGAGGAGGAAGAAGAAGGTACTCTGCAAGGTGGTCTCTTTAATAGCCACTTCAGGGTTTTCTTTCAGAGAAATGAGGTTATTGTCACTCTGGGGTTAAAGTCCTAGTTCTGTAAGTCTTTAGATATGTAACATCAATTAACTGCATTTATACACATTAGTCCCAAGTATAGTCCTAAGTGAGTAGGCATTATAAATTCCATATTATTCTACACAAACACACATATCATATACTTATAACTACTTTAGCCTTAATCTTGTCTGTCTTTTTAGTACAAAAAGGCATTTTTCATGCATCATGTATTCAAGGTGAAGCCCAGAATAAGTCTGGGATGAATGGGGAAAAACAATCACCAGAGCTGTCATGCAGATTCTGGAGGTAGAAATCATTGTTTTAAAGCTTTTGCCAAAAGGCAGTTTCATTGGGTTTGGTTGACAAATTGAGCATCTCTGGGGTCACTAACACCAGCAAAAAACCTGTTTATCTCAACCAACTCTTGTCTTAATTGAGTTTCAAGCAGTGAGTGACCAGAACCTAGGATATAGTTACAGAATATACATCATATATTAGCATATAAATGATATGAGATATAGCCTATTATGTATGTATTTGATATATTAAAAATATCTATTTTTCACTTCCAGATGGACATCTCTGTCTCATCCTACTTCACTATTTCTTTCAAACCTTTTAAGAGGACCTACCAATCCTTTTCAGGCTCTTCCAGAAAAGTGAAGAAACAGTAACACACCCAAATAGTTTTTATGAAGCCAACATCACCCTGATAAGAAAACAAGACAGAGATGCCATAGAAAGAGAACTACAGAACAATATCCCTGATGAACACAGATGCAAAGACCCTCAACAAAATCCTAGCAAATAGGAACCAACACCTCATCAAGAAGATTATACACTGTGAACAAATAAGATTCATCCCAGAGATACAAGGCTGGTTTAACATATGCAAGTCAATTAATCTAATATACCATATCAACAAAAGGAAAAATAAAAATCACACGATCATATCAATGGATGCAGAGAAAACATTTGATGTGATCAAACACCCATTTGTGATAAAATATCTCAACAAGATTGGAATGGAAATAACTTTTTTCAACATAGTCAAGGCCATTTACCACAAACTCATGGCAAATATTATACTAAATGGAGAAGAACTGAAAGCCTTGCCTCTAAAATCTGGCACAAGACAAGGTTGCCCCTCTCACCACTTCTATTCAAAATAGTACTGGAAGTACTTATCATTGCAATTAGGCAAAAAAAAAAAAAAAAGATAGCAAGGACATTCAGATAGGATAGGAAGAAGTCAAGCTCTCACTGTTTGCAGCTGGCATGATATTATCTTTAGGAAACCCTAAAGACTATACCAACAAACTTCTAGAAGCAATAAATTCATAAAGAAAAGTGGCAGGCTACAAAATTAGCACATAAAAATCAATGACCTTCTTATACATAAAAAATGATAGAGAAGAAATAGATTTTTTTAAATCCCATTCACAATAGTACCACAGAAATTCAAATACCTTGGAGTCAAATTCACTAAAGTGGTGAAGGATTTATGCAAAGAAAACTACAAAACACTGCTTCAAGAAATAAAAGAAGATACAAGGAGGGACTGAAGAGATAGTACGGCAGTAGGGCATTTCCCTTGCATGTGATCAACTCGAGAGGGGCCCAATTTGATTCCCGGCATCCCATGTGGTCCCACAACCTGCCAGGATAATTTCTGAGTGCACAGCCTGTAGTAATTCCTGAATGCCACTGGGTGTGGCCCCCAAACGAATCAATCAATCAATCAATCAATAACAAAATAAAGTTAAAAAAAAAAAGAAGACTCAAGGAAATGGAGACATATACCCTGCTCATGGATTGGGAGAATTAACACCATTAAAATGGCAATAATCCCCAAAGCATTATACAGATTTAATGCAATCCCTCTATGATAACTATGACATTCTTCAAAGAAGGGGATAAAATACTCCTTAAATTCATTTGGAACAATAAACACCCACAAATAGCTAATGCAACCCTGAGAAAAAAGATGGGAGGTATCACTTTCCACAACTTTGAATTGTACAACAAAGCAATAGTCATTAAAATTACATAGCATTGGAATAAAGACAAACCCACAGATCAAGACTTGAGTATACAGAGAATGACCGCCAAACATATGATCAATTAATCTTTGATAAAGGGGCTAAAAATGCAAAATGGAGCAAGGAATGCTTCGTCAACAAGTGGTATTGGTTAGGGCCAGAGAGATAGCACAGCTGTGGGGCATTTACCTTACACAGCCAACCCAGGACAGATGGTGGTTCAAATCCTGGCATCCATATGGTCCCCTGAAATTGCCAGGAGGGATTTCTGAGAGCATAGCCAGAAGTAACCTCTGATTGCCTCTGGGTGTGACCCAAAAATCAAACAAACAAGCAAACAAAAAAAGTGGAGTTGGGACAACTGGCTAGCTCATGCAAAAAAAGCAAACTCAGACCTCTCTCTAATGGCATGCACAAAGGTCAAATCAAAATGGATTAAAGACCTTAATATCAGACCTGAAGCTGTAATGTATATAGAAGAAACTGTAAGCATAAACACTCTATGACACTGAAACTAAAGGCATCTTCAAGGAGGAAACATCACTGTCCAAACAAGTGGAAACAGAAGTAAACAAATGGGACTATATTAAACTGAGAAGCTACTGCACTTCAAAGGAAACAGAGAGTAGAATACAAAGGTAACTCACAGAATAGGAGAAAGTATCCACTCAATACTCATCAGATAAGGAGAAAATATCTAAGATATACAACGTATTGACAGAACTTAACAAGGAAAAAACATCTATTCCCATAAAAAATGGGGAGAAGAAATGAACAGACATTTCCTCAAAGAAGAAATACCAATGGCCAAGAGGAACATGAAAAAATGCTGCACATGAAAAATATCTGATGCAAATCAAAACAACAATAAAGCATCATCTCACACCACAGAGACTAGCACACAGCACAAAGAACAAGAACAACCAGTGATAGCATGGATGTGGTGAAAAAGGAACTCTCTCACGGTGTTTAAATAAAGATTAAAAAAAAAAGAAAGAAAGTAACCAAACCAGTAAAAAAAAAAAAAAAAAAAAAAGGAACTCTCAGGGCCGGAGAGATAGCACTTCTGGTAGGGCATTTGCCTTGCACGCAGCTCACCTAGGATTGACAATGGTTCAAATTTTGGCATCCCATATG
The DNA here is from genome assembly GCF_024139225.1 of Suncus etruscus. NCBI lineage: Eukaryota > Metazoa > Chordata > Mammalia > Eulipotyphla > Soricidae > Suncus > Suncus etruscus. The sequence continues at coordinate 28,001,810 of NC_064860.1, read as the reverse complement.
GTCCCTCAAACCTGCCAGGAGTGATTTCTGAGCACAAAGCCAAGAGTAACCCCTGAGTATCGCTGGTTGTGACCCAAAAACCAAAATTAAAAAAATAAAAAAAAAGGGGGGCCGGGTGGTGGCGCTGGAGGTAAGGTGCCTGCCTTGCCTGCGCTAGCCTAGGACGGACCGCGGTTCGATCCCCCGGCGTCCCATATGGTCCCCCAAGAAGCCAGGAGCAACTTCTGAGCGCATAGCCAGGAGTAACCCCTGAGCGTCACAGGGTGTGGCCCAAAAACCAAAAAAAAAAAAAAAAAAAAAAAGGAACTCTATTCACTGCTGGTGGGAATGCAACCTTTCTAGAAAACAATATAGATATTCCTCAAAAACTTGGAAACTGAGTTCCCATATGATCCATACTTCTAGGATTATATCCTAGGAACATAAAACTATGCACAGTACAAAAATGCCCTCTGTACTCCTATGTTTATTGTAATACTATTTACAATAGCTAGAATCTGGAAACAAACCAGGTTCCCAACAATAGATGAGTGGCAAAAGAAATTGTGATACATGGAATACTATGCAGCTGTTAGGAAAAAGAAGTCATGAAAGTTGACTATAAATGAATGAACATGAAGACTATTAAGTTGAGTAAAATGATTCAGAGGGAGAGAGATAGACACAGAATGGTCATATTCATCTGTGAGATTTAAGAAAATTAAAGGACAGTATAGTATAGGGGCTGAAGCAATAGCATAGTGGTAGGGTGTTTGCCTTGCATGCTGAGGACCCAGGACTGACCTGGGTTCCACAACTGGCATCCCATATGGTCCCCCGTGTCTTCCAGAAGAGATTTCTGTGTACAGTCAGGAGTAACCTCTGAGCACAGCTGGTGTGGCCCCAAAAACAAAAAAAAATTTTTTTTTTATAAAGACAGTATAGTCATAATGCCCAGAGACAATAGAAATGCGAGCTTGAAGGACCAGCCTGTGATATGAAGCTTACCACAGAGTGGTGAGCACAGCTAAATAAATAACTGCACAATCTACCAAGACAACGATAGTGGGAGAGAAATAGAATGTTTGTCCTGAAGATAGGCAGGGGGTGAAGGAGAAGATAAATGAGCAACATTGATAGTGAGAATGTTATCTTGATTAAGGGTGGTGAACATTCAATGATTGAAACCCAACTATGAACTGTTTTGTAACCACATTGCTTAAATAATCATCAAAAATAAACAAACAAACAAACAAACAAACATATGTATTTTTAGAGGACCCAGGATGCATCCAAAAGGAAATTTGTTCTATTGCCAAATGAGAATCAGGAAAATATTATAATTAACTAAAGAACTGTATAAGTAAAAGAAAGTTCAATAAAGGTTTGACTATTCTCCTTTAGGGTTATGTCTGCTTTAATATTAACTGTGATGTTATGACTTACAAACAGAAACATATTTAATTTTTATTCCTGTTTCTGGCACAGGAAACCTCAAACCCTTGGAAGTCTTTAAATGCCAATGAGATAAAAAAAAATGGGTTGTTTGTTTTTGTCATATTAACTTTGTGACTTTTGAAAAGAACTGAAGGTGGGAAATTGGTTGCCTGAGGAACCAATCACATTAGAGGATTAGAGCTTTCTTCTCTACCTGACCCCAGGGTGGAGAGGGGCTAGAAATTGAGTTTATTCTCTAACAGCTAATGATTTGATCCACTGTGTCTGTATATTTCAAGCTTCCTTCAGCAGCCTTCAAAAAACACTGTTGGAGAAGTTCTATGTGGGTAAATATGTGTAAAGTTATAGAAAATGATGTGTCCTTAGGATACTGAGGCTTAGGTAATTTATCCCATAGTGGCTCTACATTATCTCTGGCACCTGTCACTTCATGCATTATGTCTTTTATTAATAAATTGATCATCTACATGAGTAATGAGTTTTATAATTTTCATAGTTTCTGGTGACAGTGATAATATAGTCAATGCTATTAAAGTTATACTGTGATGCTCCTTAGCAAATACACAAAACCAAACAAAGATGTCAGTATACACATGGGATAGTGTTTTACACTGTCTTGTAAAATATAGCCAAAATCTAACCCTAATAAAAAAAAAAAAGACCAAAGGTGTGGGGAAAGAATACAATTTATTTCTAGTATGAATCACATTTTATTTAAAGTATTTACCAAAAGCAGTTTTCCAAAGCTCACTAATTATTCACACAGATATTACTCACAGCATATACAATTATTCACTAATAATACTGATTATTCACAGCAGATTTAAAGCAATTAAACACCACTATAAAGATTTTGATGAATTATAAAATAATTATAAAATGTATAAAAATTATAAAATGTAAATTCTGACAATAAAATAAGAAAAAAATGTCAGTTATCTTAGATTTCTTCCATTGTTTGGGCAAAGGATAAAATTGTGCAGTCTTCAGTGTTCCAAATAGAACATCCTTTGATTTGAGAAATCCATACAAATAGGAACTCCTAGATCTGCTCTCTGGAAAAGTGAGGTTCAGTATTGCAACTGGGGTACAGAAAGCTTACAATCAAATTATCCTTTAAATCCTAATACTTTTACAATAATTCTGTAACTTTAACAAGGTATTTTTACTCTCTATGCATTAATTATTGTTATTAGTAAGCATATCTATTATATATATAAAGTCTTTAAGGGACAACTTACTTATATGATAAACTTTAGCTATTATTACTGACAAAAAATGTACATGTGTGTTATATATATTTTTAAGAAAAAAGAAGATATCTCACCATTTTAGGAGAAACACAATAACCAGACAACCTATTACTATCGATTTCTTCTTGAAAACCATTTGAAAGTAAATTATGACATGTTATATATTCCTCAGGGAAAGTTCAACTCCTGCCTTTTCTTTCTCCATAAACAGCTAGGGTGATATATTGTAAGGACAAAAAGACAACTTGATGGAGCATAGTGAAAAGATGGAAAAACTACTAAAAGGGTTATAAAAGAAAATTACAATCTGGGAACAAAAGTAAGATTACTTATCTAGTAAAACCAGAAGTGAAGTATACTCAGATCACTATTATCTAGAGAAAGGGACATTCATGAATATGTGCACCCCATATGGCAGATTACAGAATCAAGAGAAAACAAGGGTCAAGCTAGAAGTCTGGTCAATGTTCAGAATTCAATGCTCAACAGCCAATTTTTTGGAGTAAAATATTCAGGTTTTGTAACTTAGTTCTATGCTAGATTCCTCTCTGGCTATCTAGTTTCTTCTCTTCCACTTTTCAATAAACTTTCTATTTTCTGGGAGGAAAAAAGGAAGAAAAGAAATTCAGCCTTTTGGGGTGGAAATATTGTATAGTAGGTATGGTACCTGTCTTTCATGTGACTGACCCAGGATTAATCCCCAACACTCCTCCTAATTCCTCCCAAGCCGTGCCAGGAGTGCTCTATGAGCCCAGAGTTCTAAGTAAGCCCCGTGTACTGCTGGACATGGCCCAAAACAAAACATAGCATATAGAAACAAATAATAATTTTAGACCATAGCATTCCACTTCTCTCCCCAAAATGACAGACTAGCATGTTTTAACACTTATACAAACTACTACTTGAGATGACAATTTCAACAGGCATTTCTACATAAAATTTGATTGATAATGATTTTATTTAATCTTCTGAAAGCTTGGTTCAAGACATTCTAATAGTACTTCTTATTCAATTCCTTTATCTTTCAGCTCCTGTTTGACACGTTTCAGATAATTCGGATCAGGATATCCATAGCTAAAGAAAGGGGGAAAAATTCCTTAGTTTCATCACAAATGGTTTTAAAAAATCTGCCCAGTGGCATTAAGATTCAGTATTATGATTATTCAAAAACAATTCCATAGGCAGATAACTTAAAATTACTTGTAAAAGTACAGATGGAAGTCATTTGTTAGTATTCGAGCCTAGCTGTCTTCCCAGGACCTGCCTTCTAATAAGGTGCTTATTTTAAGTATATAGTAAGCAGAGAATAATAAAGTTAGATTATACTATATTTTATGGGGAATAATCATGTGATAATGGAGGATTTTCAAATCTAGAAAATTTGCAAACATCTCAGGATGGTTTCACTTTCAAATAGTAAAGGTCTGACTGAGGCAGTCTGAGACTAATTTATGTTTGCCTATACTGCAAAATTCACCACCTGTAACTAAGATTTTTTTTCTAGAATATTGCTAGCGTGAATTCCAGACCTCTATGGGCCCATGGAAGAAGTGGGAATAGAAAGGGTGATCTTTAAAACAGACAAACTAAGTAAAATTTGCAAAGCCTACCTTTCAAATGGACATAAAGCCCAATATTAATACACCTCTGATGCCACTCAACTAGGATTCTGAATACCTTCTAACCCTTCATGAAAAATTTAGTAATGTTTGATACTCTAAGATAGAAGGACAGAGATGATGCAAACCAAGACTCTGCCTTTAAGATTTTATACTGGATGGGGCCAGAGCGATAGCACAGTAGTAGGGCTTTTGCCTTGCACGGCTGACCCAGGATGGACCTCGGTTCTATCCCCCAGAGTCCCAGATGGTCCCCCAAACCAGGAGCGATTTCTGAGCGCATAGCTAGAAGTAACCCCTGAGCGTCACCGGGTATGGCCCCAAAACCAAACCAAACCAAAATTCAACAAAAATACAAGATTCCATTTTGGGTTAGCAGCTCAAATTACTGTACCCAGGAGTAACATTGCTATAGTTTCCTTATATGACTCATCCTCAAAAAGGCAGTTTACAAATGCCTATTCTTTCTAGCAAACATGTTCCAAAAGGTTCTCACCGTGCTGGTCCCCCAAATGTGGCTGTTTTGTGGTGAATATCATTCCATGTAATAACATTTGAGACTCCTGATGTGTGAGAATACCCCACTGTGAAAATCAGTTTTCGGTCAAAGGCCCTTCGAAGCAGATTCAAAACCTCCTTTCCTTCCTCATTATTAGGCAAGTATGCTGTTCGTTCTATTCCAAGATAGCTCTTCCCTGGGTTTGGGTGCATTTCCTGTATAAAGACAAGACAATGCCACACATAAACACGGCTGGGGCTAAATTATGCTATCTGTACAAATACACAATTTGTAGATCGGAAAAATGAAAAACAAAAAAATATATTGGAGGTTTGCTGATATCCCCAACCATTCTTAGTTTTCTTTTTTTGTTTTTTGTTTTTGGGCCACACCCGGCAGTGCTCAGGGGTTACTCCTGGCTGTCTGCTCAGAAATAGCTCCTGGCAGGCACGGGGAACCATATGGGACACCGGGAATCGAACCAACCACCTTTGGTCCTGGATCGGCTGCTTGCAAGGCAAACGCCGCTGTGCTATCTCTCCGGGCCCCTTAGTTTTCTCTTTTTTAAATTAATGCTGGGAACACGGTCATCTTCCTAACTCCCTTCACTGTAACAGTTTCCCACCATTTTTTTCTGTCTTAAGAGACTTCAAACGAGCTACATGATAAGCAAACTCTATTACTGTTACCCCTACTTAAAGTGCTTCAGAGACTTGAAATGATGCTCTTTTTAGGCAACTTGATGTCTGATTGAGAACAGAACAGTGCCTTTTGCTCTAGACATTCTAATTTAGTGGAAAGAAACCCAGGTATCTCAAAAACACTTACTGTTTGTATGCCTCCTTTCATTTTGTAAGTGATGATAATGGTGCCATGCTGTTCATAACCTGAAATTGAAGACTCTGAAAAAGACACATCCATGGTACCCTCTGGCTGGTTCCCTGTCAGGATACCATAGGGAGTCATGCACAGAGGACAAAATGGTTTATATTTCATGGCTTTATTGATACAGTCATTGCAGAACTCATGTTTACACTCTGAGAGCACTTTTTTGTTACGAATGGTATCCAAGCAGATCATACATTGATTCTTATTCTCATCCATTCCTGTGTTCCCAGCACTGGCTGAATGCTGGAATGTTGGTGGAGCTATCTTTGAATTGTTACTATCAACATCCACAGTTGTTTGAGGATCCCCACTCCATTTCTCTCTAGTTAATAAAGACATTCCCTCTTCTTGTAAGACATACTGCTTTGCCTTCTCCAGGAGACTTGGCAACCCAATCAAAGTCATTGTCTCTTGATTTGACACAAAGTGTACATTTGGATGATTTTTCCTAAAATCATCAGAGAACTTTTTGCCTTGCAAGTGCTTTTTCTTCTTGCCCAAAGATTTCAATAAAAGAATTTCTTTTGTCAACTGACTTGAAATATCTTGATAAGCATCGATGAAATTTACATATGCATGCACAGACAAATCTAATTCCTTGTTCTTAGGTTCAAATATAATGTAAGTTTTCTGGTTTCCTTCTGAAACACGACTTTGACAGTCATATGTTTTTTCTATCTCAGATATTTTCTGGCATAATTCAGTTCTCAAAAGCTTTAACTGGGGAGTATCAACCCCAATTCCATTCATCATGTATTCAGGAGGCTGTATTTTCAAAGATACCTTAGTAAGACTTTCAGGAGTTGAGGAAGCAAGAAATTGTTTGGCAGCTGTGATATCATCTTGGGTCCCAATGAGAGTTAATCCTTTTTTATTCTCCTTTATGAGGAGCTTTTCAAACAGGTGGACCAATTTCTGTTTGATTTTATGTGGCTTCTCATTATCTGGTAAAATGATATGCTCCTCCTTCAGAGCTACTGTAACCTTTTGAAATTCACTAGCAAAAGAGTTAAGAGCTAGGTTACAGTTATTTGATTGATTTTTGATGAAGTCTAAATGGACATAGGGTGAACATTCCTGAATTTTAATTTTTATACCAAATTTTCTCTCTATGGATTCTAATTTATTGGGAGAGACATATTTGAAATATTCAAAGAAAAGCAAAGGAATTTCACAATGCATGTTTTTTTCTTCAGACCTGTTTTGTAGTTCTGAGGGAGTAAGTAGTTGCTTCTCATGAAGTAAACTTACATTATTGTTTGAACTTGATGGGTAATGCAGTTGCCTCTCCAGTAAACTAACACTGTTGTTCCAGCTTGGTGGATGGAGTAATTGACTCTCCTCTAGTAAAGTGGAAGAGCCACATTTCAATTCATTGTCAAGTAGTTGCTTGCTCAAGTAGTGATATATTTTTTCAATATCTCTGAAGTCACCACACACCTTCTCTATCCCTTTGCTGCCCTCCATTTTTTTGATATTGGGGCAGAGAGTGGAGATATGGTTCCTTTGCTCTTTAGAAAACAGGTCACAATTCAGATCAGCGGTGACATCAAGAAAGATCTGGAATTTGAAAGAAACAAGTGAAATCTCACAGATATCCAGGCTCCCATCACCTCTCAGGAGAATATATGGAAGCAGTCATAAACCCTTGCTCCTTCAGGCATACTTCTTTCTGTGTCTGTAGAAGGTTCTTAGCCCAGAAGTGCTCAGCCCTGTCAGACTCAGGACTAGTTCCAAGATCCTATTGTTAATATAGAATCTAAGCACTAGCATTTTGAAGAAAAAAAACTTTAAGGACCAAAATATTAGATTTTAGAGCTTCCTATATCTGCTTGCCCTTGGAAAAGGAGGCAGAGAGAAAGCAATTCAGCTTTCTGTGCAAGTTGCAGAGTCTCTGAACCAGGAAGGAATGGATAATTCTAAAAATGATTCCTTTTTCCTATTGGTTTTTTCTTCTTCAACTCTGCCTCTTTTTGTTTAAAATATGGTTGTCTATACTGGGTAGTGTTTGGGGGACCAGATGCCACACCACAAGGTGCTGAGTTGGTATTACAATGTTGGAGATGAAACCCAGGACTCTACCATATGAGCTATCTTCCCAGACTCTACTTTTTAAATTGTTTTTGGTTTGTTTTTGTTTGGGGGCCACACCTAGCAATGCTCAGGGTTTACTCTTGGCTCTGCATTCAGGAACTGCTTCTCACGGGCTTGGGAGAATGATACGGGATGCCAGGGATTGAACCCAGGTCAGTCATATGCAAGGCAAGTGCTCTACCCACTAGACTATCTCTCTGCTACCCTCCTTTTTTAATTTAAGGAGTTAATACTTACCTAAATGCAATGTTTATGAACGCTATAAACCCTGACCTTTAGAATGCCAAATATAAAACAAACATACTACATTATGCCTAAAAGGGAAAGAGACAAACTGAATGTTTCTAATGTTTTGTTTCCCCATTTCTCATGTTACTTTGCACATACTGCTTCTGCCTTCAAACTGTTTCTTGAGAATGATCCATTGTTTGGGGGAGGCCTGAATTCCATCCTCAACATCCCCTGGTCCCCCAATCATAGTCAGGAGTGATCTCTGAGCACTGAATCAAGAATAAACCGTGGACATTACTACACTACACAAAATTCAAGCTATAATCATTTAATAATTGGTCCTCTACAATCCTTGTATCTGGGCTCTGATCTTTCACTGTTGCCCATTAGAATTCCCATTCTCCATAAAGCTGCCAGAAAGACCCTTTGGAAATGTAAATCTGTCCTCCTTCCCTAAAAGAGGGTGTTCTGGATCTAATTTCCTGCCTGAAGGGGATCAAATGGAAGGGTTACATATCTCAGTACTTGTGCTTCCCTCAACCTCAAACATTCTATGCCCCGAAATCCATGTGTCCAGTTACTTTACCTTATTAATACTTAAAATTTAAGAGATATTCCTGTCATCCTACTTCTAGTGGGCCATTTCCTTTGCCATATTTCCCTTCCTAATATTGACATTGGCAAATATCATATGCTATATTTCTTATTATGGTCTGATTCCATCACTAAATTGAAGGTCCCTTGTGGCAGAATATCCTAAGTTACTGGCTGAAGCCTGGAACACAGCAGGCAGTTGATAATACATTGTCAAATGACTTTAAATGGCTGGCTCCTTCTCATAATTCCAGTTTCTGGCAAATGTAACCTTTTAGAGAAGTTATTTCTTACTCTTAGACAGAGGTAATACTACTTCTCCTTCATAGCTCTGGCTCTTTGACTCTAAATGGCAAAAAGCCCATATGTTCTTCTTAGCACACATCTCTCCAGAATAATTTTTCTGATTGTGTTTATTTCTTATTGTTTTTCTATGTAATGCCCTAGTGCTAGCATGGACCTGGTCTGTATAATTACTTCTGTGTGCCTGTGCCTAAAATTCTGCTAAACTTGGAGTTAAGATCTCTCTCTGTAAATAGTAAGAAGATCAATAATGCAATTTGGAAAGGAAATAGCACTTAAAAGAAAACAAAAAAGCAAACCTACTCCTAAGGGTGTTGTTGCTCAGGGCAGAACACCCGCCTTCCTTATTTAATTATAGTACTAGAAACAAATGTACTATGGTAAATACCTTTTGGACACAGGAAGCCACAGTGTCTGGAATATATTCTTCATTTAGATGCTTCTCATCTGACCTTTGCTCTTCTCTTACTTGAGTCAATGAAGAATTTCTGAGTTGGGTATTCATCTCCGTTGGATTTTCAGTGGGATCCAGGTAAATTGTCACAATTTTATCATCAAGTGTAATATTATGATTTTCCTTTTTCAATACTCTCTCTTTATCTTCAGTGGAGAAATTAAACAAACTTATTACATAGAAATTGGAGATTTGAAATATTTCACATATTTGACATGTAACCTATATTTTGATTTTGATTTTGGGGTCACACTTACCAGAACTCAGTGCTTACTACTCATTCTGAGTTTAGAAATTACTCCTAGCACTGCTGGGGGAATCTTAAGTGATGCCAGGGATCAAATCAGTGTCAGTTGTGTGTAAGGCAAGCACTTTACCCCTGGACTTTCTCTGTTCCATATATTCCAATTTTAAATAATTTTCTTATTCATGCACATTTACTCTTCCCCTCAAGCTCTCAGTAAGAGCTGCTTTCCACTCTTGGAAAAGTAGATTAATGATAAGGAACATGGCAACTAGCTATTTAAAAACTCTAATTCGGTGGTAGAGAAGGGATTGTTGAAGCCATACTTTGAGAACTCAGGTCTACTCCTGGCTCTGTACTCAGAAGTGACCCCTGCTGGTGACTATAGATACACATACATACATACATACATACATACATACATACATACATACATACATATATATATATATATATATATATATTAATAGGGGGCCAGAGATAGGATGGTTCAGCTCTCATAGCAGGTGTAAAACACCTTAAGTCCTTTACTGTCTCTCCAGGCTCTATTCAAAACTCTAAAGAGGACCTCTTAAGTTTTACTGTTGAAAAAAAGTTTGATGATAATAGAACAATGTCTTTTCATTAAAAACATGGAATCAGGGCCCGGAGAGATAGCACAGCGGGCGTTTGCCTTGCAAGCAGTAGATCTAGGACCAAAGGTGGTTGGTTCGAATCCCGGTGTTCCATATGGTTCCCCGTGCCTGCCAGGAGCTATTTCTGAGCAGATAGCCAGGAGTAACCCCTGAGCAAAAGCCGGGTGTGGCCCAAAAAACAAAACAAAAAAAAAAAAACATGGAATCAAGTTTTTATACATGGAATCAACTAATGCCCATCAACAAATGAGTAATTACAAAAGCTGAAGCACATACTACTTTGCCATTTAAGAAGATATCACATTTTTCTTTAGGACATAATTAATAATCTTGAGGTGATTATGCTAAGTGAAAAAAAACTCATTAAGTGAAAGATGATTCCAGATGGTTTCATGATGGAACAAAAATTACTATTGCAAAAGCATTTACAAAAGGCAACAAAAATCTAATTCCTAGACTCAGTGATTACCAGATAGATAGATACACACACACACACACACACACACACACACACACACACACACACACACACAGAGAGAGACGTGTGTAACTAAGCCCCCGAAAATATTGTAAACCAGTGATGAATCAAATAAAAAGAACACACTACGGTGTAAGGCTCTATACAGTATTAAGTCTCAAATTAAAAAAAAAAAAAAAGTTGAGCAGCAAGCAATACAGCTGTGGCTGTATGAACCAGGATTCAAAAGGACCCTGGAGTACTGCCAGGAGTAAATCCTGAGCACCATCCAGTGTGTCCCTGCCTCCCCATAAAGAGTTCTGAAATGATCTCCAGGTCCCAGTTCAATTCTATGGAAAACATGAAACTTAAGTCCCTTTCCAAGCCCCGGAAATTCCAACCAATATAGACCATGAACTCCCTGATCCCACCCAACCTCTCCCTAAATCCCGGACTGCCCCAGCCTAGCATGATCTCCACGGTCAAGTGGGAGAGGGCTCTGACACTCGATGGGGCCAGGGTAAGGGCTTGGGGCGCAGCTCACCTGCCCTGGCCTGGAATCTCACCAGGAAAGTGTCCGGGCCTCCTTGGTCGTGGGGACGAACCGTGCACTCACCACCCCCCGAAGACCGGCTCTGGAAGTAGAGTTCCAGCTTTCGATGTAGCCGGGGACCGGAGTGGCTCACCCGCACAAGCATCGGGGATGGCGGGTCGGATCTGCAGGCCATGGCTTTGGACTGCGGGGTCGTAGCAACCGCTCGGGACTCAAAAGGACGGGAAATGGGGCCGCAGGGTACTCCGCCCCAGCAGCCTCGGACAGAAATGTTTCAGTTTCGTTTTCCTGGGGAGCCTTTCTTGTTCCCCGCAGAGCCCCAGCCTCGCTCCTAACAGCCACCTTCCCTCCCTGCAGCAGTCAGCCTGGTGAGTAGCTCTGGGTCCCCCATTCCTGGGCGGTGGATTTGGGGCGTGCTCGTCGTCTAAGAGGCGCCTTTTTGGGGTACTAGAGGAGGGTATTCAGGGCCGGGAGTTCCCAGGTAGAAATCTAAGGTTGAAAATCTAAGGTAGACAATCTAAGGTTGAAGCCAAAGAGAAGTTCCATAGGGAAGAGATGGTGGTTTTGTTTGTTGGTTGGTTGTTTTTTTTTTTTTTATAACTGAAACCCAACTGCAATCCAAACTACATGTTTGTAATCATGGTGTTTAGATTAAGGAATTATTAAAAAAAAAGGGGGGGGGAAGAAGTTAGCTAGGGGACCCCAGAGCCCTCTTCTAAGAAAAGAGTTGAAAGGAAATTTTTAAAAAGTCACGATTCTTTAAACTGTTGCTATTACTTGCGGTTATAATGCAGTTCACTCTGAATTCAAGTTGCTCAAATTGTATTTTTCTGAAAATTTGAACTTGTTCACCAACATTAAAATGTAGCACTTGTTTCCTCCGCTGGCTCTCCCCTTGGGACTTTTCCCTTTCCCTTTCTTAATGTTATGGGAGAGGTACATATGTAATTTAACGCGTGCCTGTGTGTTTGGGGGGGATTTATTGGGACTAGAGACAGCTCAGTGCTGGGGATCCAAGCAGGCTTTCAGCATGCGTAGCGTATGCTAAATCCTGTAAGCCACGCCTCCAACCCTGAAACTTTTTTCTTTTAGCAGCCATGTTCTTTAAAATATAAATCAGTGGTGGAGAGAGGACAACATTGGTGGTGGGAATGCCCCTGATTCAATGTCACCATGTACCTAAAATATTACTGTGAAAGATTTGTAATCCACTTAGGTCAAAATAAAAATTATTAATAAAAAAATCACAAAAATATACATAAATCAGTAAAGTTAATGATGCCGTTAACTCCTGTATCTTAAAATGAATCATTTCATCCTGAATCAATGCTAGAACTGTAAGAATTATCTTTCACAATTCTTTTTTTTACATATATCTATTCAATCCAGTGTTGCTTTCACCCATCACAGTGCCCTTGGCACTAGCCACAGTTTTTCTTTTTCTTTTTTTTTTTTTTGGTTTTTGGGCCACACCCGGCGTTGCTCAGGGGTTACTCCTGGCTGTCTGCTCAGAAATAGCTCCTGGCAGGCACGGGGGACCCTATGGGACACCGGGATTCGAACCAACCACCTTTGGTCCTGGATCGGCTGCTTGCAAGGCAAACGCCGCTGTGCTATCTCTCCGGGCCCTAGCCACAGTTTTTCAAGAGCTATTTGTGATTCACGGCCCCCTACTGGCAGCACAGGCTAGATGGTGAAACATTTTGTTAAATTTTGGGGGGAGAAACAAAATTGTAAGCAGGGAAAACAACTGAGTGACCTTCCAGGTATGTATTTTAGGAAATTGGTGTTGAAGATAAATTTACTCAAATTCAAATGAGAGCTACAAAAACCAAGTTAGGAGAATAGGAATTTTTTATTCTGTTAGCTCTCTGTGCAGTGGGGCAGGACCTCAAACCTGCCATGAATGACTCAGACTGCGTCACATTTAAACCCTAAATTTACATTACAATGTGTCAATTAAGAGCATGCAAGATTGACAGAAATCTGTAGTGAGAGCAAAACATTGTCCTTGACATCCTGACAAGATTTGAGGGGAACAAGATAGGGTTACTGAAAGGATTAGAAAATGATCTCTTGGAGCCCTTACCACAGCACAGCAGGTAGGTTTTTGCCTTGCACGCAGCTGACCAGGGTTCAATCCCTGACATCCTATATAGTTCTCCGAGTCTGCCAGGAGTTATTTCTGAGCACAGAACCAGGAGTAACCCCTAAGTGCTGCCAGGTATGGCCCAAAAATTTAAAAAATGACCTCTTTTATACTGCATACTTTCCTATAATTTATCAAGAGCCAGTCTAGATGGTTGCTCACAAATTCCAGCATCTATCAGGCAGTTAGAGTCAGCACAGACAGCATAAATGGGTACCCATAAATCCCAGGGACCAACTTTTCATTCTTAGTTGGCTTAAGAGTATCTGAATTAAGTTTTCTTTTCCATTTCAATATTATTGCGCTCTCTATATATGTACATGGCTAGTAAAAATGGAAATAGATCAATATATGTCTATTGTATATGGCTGGCAAGACTACAAATAGATCATTTTTTATGGAAAACAACTTGACAGTACTATCAGAACTACACATACTTTATGATTTGATAATCTACGTCTAGAAGTTTGCCCCTTTGATTTACTCCTGTATGTTGCAAATCATGTACACACTTCTTTTTTAAAGAAGTTACCATCATATTTAAGTTTATATTATTTGTGTACACAGTTACTGCATACCACCACCATCTCAGAAGTGCCACTGACCTTCTACCACTGTTCTATTTCATCCTTGCTCTATATCATCTTTTACATTGTTCTATATCACCTATTAATTCTCCTCAACACTACTACTTTTTGTTGATTGATAATTTTTGTTTTGTTGCATATTATTACATCACTTTACCACCACCAAATGATCAAGACCCTCTACTAATGCCTTTATGTTAAAACTGTTCACCTCATTTTTCTCCTTTGTCCCCAACATGATATTCTCGAGTCTAAATCCAGTGACCAGGATTTATTATCAATTGATATTATCTATACTCATCATGTACCACAGATGAGTGAGATCATCTGGTTTTTGTCCACTTGCTCTTTGGTTTTATCCACTTGTTTATCCTACCTAATTTTCAGATAAATATTCATAAATAAAGAGGCTAGTAGTAAAATAACATATAGTGAAACTATGCTATGGGAATGCAAAATAACAAAGCTGTCTGTTAATGTGGAAAGATCCCTATGAAACATAAAATGGAAAAGGCAAGATGCAGAAGTGTAAGTATAAGATCTTTACCTCTCAGATAAAAATACATCAAAATAATATTGATTTCCGATGGAATAAGGCAATCTAGTGAGGGATTAGGAGGGAGCATTATATACTTCCTGAATTTGAACTAGTGCCCTTTATACTTATTCAAACAATAAATATAAAATATAAATATAAATATAAAATTAAGGGGCCAGAGTAACAGCGCAGCAGTAGGGTGTTTGCCTTGCACACTGCTGACCCAGGAGGGACCTCGGTTTGATCCCTAGTGTCCCATATGGTCGCCCTAGCCAGGATTGATTTCTGAGCGCATAGCCAGGCATAACCCCTGAGTGTTACTGGGTATGGCCCCAAAACAAAACAAAAAAAGAATATAAAATTAAATACATTTAAGTATTTCAATAATATTTTTATTTAAGCACCATTATTACAAATATATTTGTAGTTGGGCTTTAGTTATAAAAAAAAAAGAATACCCCTTCACCAGACATTTAAATATTTTAACACATGTTTTCCATAACTCAGGAAAGAGGCCCCAAAGTGAAATGGTATTTATCAGTGGACAAGAATGATAGGAACATATGTGAGAGTGATTTAGTAGTAAGGATCCATATATGGACTGGGTAGGGGACAAAAATAAAAAATTTTGGATTTCTGAATATAATGGGTAAATTAGATTGTTTACTAAATTTTAAAATTCAGTAGAGATAGCATGCAGTGATTTTGAAGGAGTTGACTGAGGATAGTATGTATTGTGGAGAAAGGAATGGGGAGTGAGGAGACGATAGGTCCAGTTTTGCAGAGTCTATAATAACAAAACTATAAGACATCCAAGTGGAGTTGGAAAGATAAGGCTCAAGAAAGCCATAGCATTAGGATACAGATATAGTAATAATTTTTGAAACTGGTAGAATACAGCCATAAAGAGTGTACAAGTACCCTAGAGAACAGGTAAAATAAAATAAGAAGTGTTTCTGACAAAAACTTAGGGCAAATAACTATGGGTGGGCCTTAGAAATAAATCCTGGGAAAAGGTCTAAGACAATGTAAGGACGAAGGGAAGAGCCCTGAGAGATAGTGCTAGTGTTAAGATATTTGCCTAACACCAATTCTGGTTTGATCTCCAGCACTGCATATAGTACCCCAAGCACTGATAAGGGTGACCCCTGAGTACAGGGCAAGGAGTAGCCTCTGAGCCTCAGATGGGCCCTAAACCTCTACCTTTCAGACAAGAACCAATTGCAGATAACAGTGAAGGCTAAGCAAAGTCCGAACAAACAAATAATGAAGTTCTATAAGAATTGCATAAATATCATTACACAAAATAATCCATTGGGATTAACTACATGGAAGAATGCTGGGCAGAAGTGGGGAGATAGATTACAGCAATTAATGGCGCAGATACATGGAGAAGAAGTAAAGTCCTTCATACTCTCCCTGAGAAGAAAGAAACAATAGTAGAATCTAATGATAAAATGTTGGGAGGACTTTTATTGTTATTTTTTGAAAATGATGGGGCCAGGTAAGAGCTCTAAGCCTTTGAAGGGTGTGATCCAAAACTTACAACAATTCTAATAAATAGTAAATAATAAAATAAAAGATATAGAAAATTTGGGATAATTTGCTCCTTATTTCTTTATCATTGTTGGTTTGTTTTTTGTTTTGTTTTGTTTTCTTTTCTTTTCTTTTTTATATTTGTTTTTGTTTTGGGCCAAAACCAGTGACGCTCAGGACTTACTTCTCTACTCAGGGGATCACTCTTGGCTTTAGGGATTGTATGTGGTGTCAGACAGCAAAGCCAGGTCATCTACATTCAAGATAAGCCCCCTGCCCACTACTTCTCTAACTACCAGCCCTTAATTATCCTTATAGTTAAAAATTCTGCACCCCTCCACCCTATACTCTAATATGTATGCAGGAGTCTGTCCAGAGACTTAGCCTTAAGAAAATAAGTGCAAGCCCAACTAAAGTCAAAGCTCATTAGAAGTCCAGGCCAAAACAGGCACTGAAGTCTTTTCTTTTTTCCAAAAACAGCATTTGGGCAAATATGCATTTTGGGGCCCCATGATAGAACTTTGCAAGAGGCTACTAATTTATTCCCTGACACTGCCCTAGGTGCCTATGTGTGATTCCAGAGGCACTGTTCTTTATGACCCTCAACACCATAAATATGCACTGTATAGGACACTACGGCTTAGTACATACAAGCACCAAAACTAAACTGAAGCCCTTAATATGCACTACAACCAAAAGCATTGAAGTCCCCTAACCAGGTGTATGACTACCAATCATGGCAACAAGAAGGAAAGGGGGAACATAACCATGAAAAGAAATAAACAAAATTTAAAAAGGCTTCTAAAATGTACTTTGTCTTTGCATTTTAGGATTACACTGAACTTGCTGCTTTTTTTGACCATATGAATTTATTCTAATGCCATAAATAATTATATAAAATGTTTGTTTTAAAGGTCTTATCATTTCAGAGAACTAAAAGCAACTTTGTGAGCAAGTATTGACAACTGTGTCTTTTAATATTGTTGTAGTTGTTGTTATTAAGGCCACATGATTGGGAACAAAGCGATAGCCCAGCAGCTAGGGTGTTGGCCTTGCACATGGCCAACCCAGGTTCAATCCCTGACATCACATATGGTCCCCAAAGCCTGCCAGGAGAAACTCCAGAGCTCTGCCAGGTGTGACCCAAAGACAAAAAAAAAAGTTACCATGATCTACAAAGTTGTCTATAACAGAGTTTCAGACATATAATGGTCTCACACGGACATCAACCTGTCACCAGTGTGAACTTTTCTTTACCAGTGTCCACTGTTCCCACGGACCTCCAACCCACATCTGTATCTTTAAAGACACATTTTCACCATTATAGTTTCAAAAAATTGGTTATATCTTCTAATATTTGTTTTTCTAGAATTTGGGATGTTTATCTAATTATTTCCTTTATTAACTAGATTAAGATACTTATTAACAGGGGCTGGAGAGGTGGAGCGGTAAGGCTCTAGCCTAGGACGGACCCGGTTCAATCCCCCCAGGGTCCCATATGGTCCCCCAAGCCAGGAGCGATTTCTGAGCACATAGCCAGGAGTAACCCCTAAACATCACTGGGTGTGGCCCAAGACAAACAAACAAAAAAGATACTTATCACAAATTCTAAAACAAACTCAATATTGTTTCCCCTTTCTTTTACTCTCCAGTACTCATAAAGCTGAGGATTCCTCAGTGCTCAGTGTTCTTTGAATGCTTTTTCTTCCTCTTGAATCATCGACTTCTGAAAGGTCAACATCCTGCTACTATCTTTCCAGTCTCATATCCTCCAGAAGCTTTATCTGCTGTTGCTCCTATGGCTCTTTTCTTTCGCTGAACAGCTGGTATGGTTTTAATGGAACCTGTTTGTAAAGGTTGTGAAATAAGAAGTAGCAATAAAAACAATTTCATCAATTAAATTGAAAACTACTCAGAAATCATGTTTATTCCTACTATGGAGGATTGTCACTAAATTCCCTAAGATGGTGCTCAATGCTTGTTTTCTATTTATTCCTAGAGTGGCTTCCATACTTGAGAACTCTGCTCAGAAGTGCAAGCGAGTATAAGCGTATTATCTCAGAGAAGTGAAGAATGGATTCTTTCAAGGTAAAAGGCATCAATCTGTCTAAATCATGAACCTCAGTCAGTCCATGTTCTTATAACAGCAAGAAATCTGGTGTCTTCAGTTGTATTGGTAATACTTCTTGCATCATGGGAGAACCAAGAATAAGATAATACTACTAAAAAAGCCAGCAAAGGCTATAGATCTGGTGCAGCAGATAGGGAACTTGCTTTGCACACTGCCACTCTGAGTTTGATGCCCAGCACTAAATTGGTCTCACAGAATAACCAGGAGTGAACTCTGAGCATAGCACCAAGAGTATGTCCTAATTACTCACTGCCGGGTGTGGCTTGGGCAAAAAAACTCAATTAAATGAGACAGCATGTGGATGGATGAGTTTTGAAAGTGCCATTTTAGTATCAAATTTTGACTATCTACTCATTCAGCAGAATTCCCCTTTTGCAAGAGAAGGGGGAGAAGGATGATAAATAAAAATAGAGAACAAAGACAAGATATCTGTTTAGCTTACATTCCAGATTGAGACTTGCATTGTAATATAAGCAATTGAAAGTGGACTCTGACTTGTGTAGCTACCAGGAATGTTCAGTCCATGAGGTGCATATCTCTTTTGTTGTGTTTAAAGAAATTGCTTAGGAATTTGGAAATTAAATGTCTATCTGAGAGTTTGGGGTCATTTTGGTTTCTGAGCTCTGGAAATTCCAAGCACCATTCTCCAATCCTAAATTTGAAGGGCGTTGGCCTATAGGAAGCATGGTAGAATCATGTTTGCTGGAATATTTAGTATTTTAAATATTTCAAGCACACAGATTAATACAGAGGTGTACATTTCTTCTTCCATCAAAACCAGTACTTTTAGCAAGGATTATTTGAATGTAATACATATCGTTCGTTACCTGTGATCATGTGATTTCATCTTTAAACTACTCTCATATTTTTCTTCACAGGGTCCTAGAGAAGCAACTTACATTGATAAATCAGGTAATCATTCTCACTCTGAATATTTTGCTCAAATATTACTTTGTTGGAGAAAGGTGCAGACAGAAAAAGAAGAACAGGAGAGATAGTATAGAGGTTAAGGTGCTTGCCTTGGTTGCAGCCCACCTAGGCTTAATCTCCATAACCATATATAGTCCCCCAGACACTGGCAGGAATCAGTTTTGAGCAAAGAATTAGAAATACCCATGAGCACTTCTGAATTTAGCCCACCATCCTGTTCTGCTCCTCTGAAAAAAAAATAGATAGGATGTGTCCTTCATGAGTGCTGAGAAGATTTAGAGGCAGTATACACCAGCACACATGTTCTTTTAGGATACCTATTATTATTATTTTTTTTTTTTGCTCTGTGATGTGAAACACATCTGACCAGAGCTAAAATTGTCTGGAAGACATGACCCACTGACTTTCTTTTTTTTTTTTTTTTTTTTTTAAATATTTTTTTTTTTTGGTTTTTGGGCCACACCCGGTGACGCTCAGGGGTTACTCCTGGCTATGCGCTCAGAAGTCGCTCCTGGCTTGGGGGACCATATGGGACGCCGGGGGATCGAACCGCGGTCCGTCTCCTAGGCTAGCGCAGGTAAGGCAGGCACCTTACCTCGAGCGCCACCGCCCGGCCCCGACCCACTGACTTTCATGTTCAACAAGGGCTATAAGATGAAACCTACCTAATCCTAGTAGTGACTCTCCTAAGATTATTTTCTTTTGGTTTTTGAGCCACACCAAACAGCTCTCAGAGATTATTCCTGGCTCTGCACTCAGAAATGACTCCTGACAGGCTCAGGAGACCATATGGGATGCTGGGATGCAAGTCACTGCATGCAAGACACATTGCCTTACCCACTTTGCTATTACTCTCGCCCCCTCCCCTAAGATTTTAATAGTGCCATCCAGATGGATATAGCTACACAGATTAAATTTATTTGAGTAATTAAAGCCACTAGAGATGTTTCTAGGTGACTTATGACTAGGTTGTGCCATGGGGTGCTTTTATTTGGGTTTCTTATATAGTTGGTACTCTTTCAACATTCAAGATGTGCATTAATGGGCTTGCAACTTCTCAGAAATAATTTCTTTTTGACTGTTACTTCTTCACAGGGTTTTCTGCCTGTCTCTCTGGGACCACAATCATTCTTATGTTCTTCCTATTGAATTATCTCAAAGTTCTATTGTTGTCTGTTTGCTTATTTTGAGGATTTTTGCCATCTTCTATTCATTTATTTTAAGGCTTTATTTCAACTTTTTCTGCTATATGAAAGTGTATACACCTCATCTTCCAACTGTTACTCTGCTGATGAGGCCTTTCTGTGAATTTTTCATTTTGTCTACCAATATTTTCAGTTCTGTTATTTCTGTATTGATGTTTTCTCTTTTCTACTCTCATATCCTATTGAGTCTTATTGGTTGTTTGTTCTGCTCATTCTTTAGTTTCTTGGAGTTCTTTGAACATCCTCCACATTGCCTCTCAAAATCTTTATCATAGAGGTTATATAATTGTCTTATAACTAGTTGGGTCTTCTGAACTATCGTACACTGGGCATGTTGGTATTCTGTTTTGTTTTCCTACTATAACCTTGGCAGTGTGGTGGTAGGTATTTTTGCATGTTGTACTGGAGCTCATGTTTAGAAGAAATGTGCAGCCTTGGAGTGGAGTTGCTTTTCTAGCAGTGCACTGGTCTCACCTCTTCAGCATCATGACCTAACTGGTCCTGTTTATTATTCAGAAATTCCTTCATGAGGCAGGCTAAGCTGGTCCTATTTACCTCTCAGCAATCCAGCAGTCCTCTCATGACCCACCTACAGTGTTCCATCTTTCCTGTGTTGTGAGCCAAGCTGATCCTGCTTACCTCTCAGCAATCCCATTTCTGGACTTTGATCCCTCAGTTTTGTAGTCCATTTTGTCACTCTGTGTGTGTATGTGTCTCTCTCTCTTTCTTTCTTTCTTTCTTTTTTTTTGGGGGGGGGGGGCACACCAGGTGACGCTCAGGGGTTAACTTGGAACAATTTCCTGTTTGGCTCAAGGGACTATATGGGATGCCAAGAATTGAACCTGGGTCCTTCATGGGTCAGTTGATTTCAAAGCAAATGCTATCTCTCTGGCTCCTACTCTGTGTCTCTTAATTGATGTATTTAGACCATTGACAATGAAAGAAATTATTGTCATGGAGTTTTGTGCAGTCTTTATGTATAAATGTGGCATGTTTGTAGGATTTGTCTTAAAACAATCCCTTTAAATTTTTTGTTAAATATGGTTATCAGCCTGTGAAATCCTGATCTCTGGTTTACCTGTGAAATTTTGTATCATTCCTTCAAATCTGAATGAGAGTCTGACTGGATAAAGTATTCTTGGTGAGGCATTTGCTTTGTTGAATTTTTTTCAGTATATCCACGACTGCCTTCAGCCTTCAGTAAAACTGCTGTAATTCTTTTGTAATTCTTTTTTTTTTTTGAAACCATTCTGAATTACAAGTCTTTCACAGTTTTATATCAGGCATTTAGTGACAGTGAATTAGGGCCATTCCTATCACCAGTGTTGACCTCCCTCCACCATAGTTCACCATATGCATTCCATTTATCCACCCCTAATCCCCAGGATTACCAATGTAACAAGTTCATTTTGTGTTTAGTTTGTTGTAGTTTAGGTCTCTTGATTCTGGTGTCTTTGACTTTGTCTTGGGTATTTAGATCTGACCCCAATGTTTACCCACTCAATTCTCCTGAGACTGCTTGGCCCCTGGGCCCCATACACTTATTTTTTCTTTTATCAATTTGTAGGAAGACATAGAAATATGAGACAGATAGTAATGAATCAAGTTTGAAAGTTCTATGAAAAATGCAGAAGCCCTTATCTATAATATAAGTAAAATTTAAAAAAGAAAAGAAAAAAAAGAAGAAGAAGAATGGCAGGGAGAAGGGCAGATGTGGCTTTTTTTTATTATCTTTATTTAAACACCGTGATTACAAACATGATTATAGTTGTATGATTACAGTCATGTGAAGAACACCCCCTTCACCAGTGCAACATTCCCACCACCAATTTCCTGGATCTCCCTCACACCTGTACTTGAGACAGGCTTTCTACTTCTCTCATTCATTCACATTGTTATGATAGTTTTCAGTGTTACTTATTTTGAATATTCACAGCAATTGTTGGGGAAAATTAGAAAGGAAATCCCATTGAACTAAGAGATAAAGGGTGTCTCCACCCATGAAGCATACTGTCAAAAGACTGACTACAGGCTCTGGCATGTCTCTATGGTTCCAGAGAAAGTTCTGCTTAGTCATGGTTGTCAAAGTCAGTCTTCCGAGGTTAAAGATTTTGGATTTTGCACAGGTCCAAGGGTGAAGCTTAAGATAAAGTCTTTCTTTGTGGTCCACGACAAATTATGTTTAGTTGCAGTTGTTGTAGTCAGTCTTGTGTCTTAGAGATCTTGGTTCTTGAGCAGATTCTAGGATGGAGCATCTTCTGATTTCATCGTATTGTTGGGTGGTACCTGTAGATCAAGTTGTTGCTGTTTCCTGGTCGTCAGGATACCTTATTGACCTACCCTGGAGCAGGTTTGTACCATGGAGACATTTGAGCCTCCCCCAGGGTGAGTTTGATTCGTATTGCTGGTGCCATAAACTATGCAATACCAATTGAGATTCAGGGTTGGACAGTCGATGTCTGATCCATTGAGGCCTAAGTCAAGTCTCCATGACAAATGTTAAGGGTGAAAGGCAGCCCCGCACTATAAAATGTATGAGTTCCTATCTCTATTACATAAGAACTTCTTTCTATATGAAAGATTTCCCCATTTTAGTGTGCCTATGCAAAAAGGAACAATGCCACATGATATTTCTGGTGCATATGAGGGTAAAAATAACAAGCTAAACAATCTCTGTAACCTAATTTTAACCTGAGCTCATAACCCAACCACAGCTTTTCTATACAAATTTCCTACTAAGCAGATCCACAACAAGGATGGGGAAGCTTCATTTACATATGGAAATAGACACTAAGAATAATAACTATTGGGGCAGGAGTGGTGGCTCAAGCAGTAAGGCATCTGCCTTGTACATACTAACCTAGGACAGTCTGCAGTTCGATCCCTTGTCATCTCATCTGGTCCCCTAAGTCAGGAGTGATTTCTGAGTGCATAGCTAGGAGTTATCCCTGAATGTCACCTGTTGTGGCTAAAAAAACAAATATATATGTATATATATATATACATATATATAAGACTATTAAGGAAATGCATCTACAGAAACATACAAAAGAAATATAGAAATCCCCTTTAAGTCTTTTGAGATAGTTGGGGGGTATAGAATCCAGAGAACAGTTTTATCCCATCCCATGGACTGTGGAGTATGAGAAATGGTTCACAGAAGTTGGGAATCAGGTAGTGTCCTCCAGGTGAGGGTTCCTTGGAGCCAAATCTCATAGTAAGCCAATAGTCTACAGTGGGAAGAGGTGGTAAATAAAGGGCTGCATAGAATGGGTCTGCAGAAACATTGTCTGCAGGTTCTTCCCAAAGTGAGACATAGCAGGCAGAGAGGGTGTCCTTTCACTTTGGGAGTTGGATGGCAGCTTGCTGGGGTAGGGTGAAGTTTCTGATCCTTGAGGAGTTAAGAACTGAGGGTGCCAAACACCACGAAAGCACCACCAGTAGAGTAAATGAACCTGAACGGAGTCTATAGCTAATCCCGTGACAATATAACCCAAGGGTGGAGAAACCCCATAATGCTTAGGCCAAGTGAATTCCTTTTCAAATGACCCCAATATTTACTGTGCCAGTGCAGGAGGGAAAAAAAAGGCAAAAAGCACAAAACATTTTTTTATCTTTTATATATTATTTTTTATTCTTCATTTATTATTATTATTTTTATTTTTATTTACCTATCTACTTTTTGTCGATTTCTTTGTTTTGGTGTGGTTATTGAAGTTGTTGACCCCATTTATATTTATATTGGTTTCTGTTTGTTTGTTTCTTCTTTTCTTTCTTTTCTTTCTTTAGGTGCTCTGCCATGTTTTTTAACTCAATACCATGGCTTTTTTTGTGGTGCCTATCGTTATCACTGGAGTGCTCACGGGATATTTGACAATTCTTTTGGTACTGTGGGGGTGTTTCACCATATTTTTCTCCTTCATCTCTCAAACAGACGATGAGAGCCTCTAGAAGGATTCCGCCCATTTTCAGCATATTAGACTTTTACCCCAGTTTACTACTTTTCTCTTCTTCAAATAAAACAACATAACTTGAACTATATAGTCCTTCCTCCCAGTTAGAGGGGGAAATAAGGGAGGCACCAAAACCAAGACTTCTAAGTAGTAAGCTAGGTACAGAGGGGACCACATATTCTCGCAGCCCCGGGGGTGAGGGAGGAGGATATAGGAGGTAGGAAGAACACGGAGGGGTAGGGAGGACAAATCGGTGATGGGAACCCCCCCGATCTTATGTAAATATGTACCCATAATATTATTGTCAAAAATATGTAAACCACTACGATCAAAATAAAAATTATATTAAAAAAAGAGAACTGAGGGTGAAGAGGGTTAAATACAGGAATATAGAGAATCAGGTTTGGGGGGGTGAGAGTATAGAAGAGGATTTGTAGGGTAGTAGATGGGGGTGGTGAGGAGGGATATCACATAATAGGAACTATATACAATAAAGGCAGGGATTCAAGAATATCTCAAAAGACTTAATAGGAATATCTATATTTTCTCTTTATATTTAAAACCTCAATAGTTATACCTCTTAGTGAGTTTATTTTCAAATGTAAAGGTAGCCTCCATCAATTTTTAAATGTTTTTAAATTATTATTATTTATGATTTTTATGTATTTATTATTTTTTAAATTTCACTTGTTTTGTTTCTGCTTGGTATGAAATTCTAAGAAAAAAAGTCTAGCTTTTATATAGTCTATCATTCTTGGTTTTTTTTTTTTTTAGGTTTTTGGGCCACACCCGGTAACGCACAGGGGTTACTCCTGGCTATGAGCTCAGAAGTCACTCCTGGCTTGGGGGACCATGTGGGACACCGGGGGATCGAACCTCGGTCCATCCTAGGCTAGCGCTGGCAAGGCAGACACCTTACCACTAGCGCCACCATGCTTTCTTTTTCTTTCTTATTTTTTTTCTTGTTTTTGTTTTTTTGTTTTGTTTTGTTTTTGCCATTGCTGGTTTTTTTTTTCCATTTGTTTTGTTTTCCAACAGAACCACAGAACTTGAATCATCTTGTTCTGCCTCATAAATTGAGCAGGGGGCAGGAGTGGATGATACCAGGAGCAAACAGTTGCTTGAAATTTGAGTAAAAATAAAAAATGATCAGACCTAAACACCAAATCCAAAGTCAATGACAACACCATCCAATACCCCCAATCTTCAACAAACTCTACATAAATGGGACCTGTTACACTAACAGTTCAGGGGGCAAAGTGGGGCAGTATTGGATGCATCCTGGGAACAGGGGTGGAGAGAGGACAACACTAGTGGTGGGAATTGCCCTGATTCACTTTCACTATGTACCTTAAATATAATGTTAAAGACTTGTAGTTTGCACTGGTCACAATAGAAATTTAAAAAGAGAATGAACAATACAATAAAAAATTAGAACATGGTAATAGCAAAAAATATATATAGGCAGGGATTATATACAATACAGATTAGACAAGCATAGAGGAGTTCACCATGTGCACACATATACACACACAGACACAGTGGAGATCTATTCATAAGTTACAGTTGAAGAAGTGACCCTTATGGAATGGGTCAGAGCTCTTAGAAAATGAGGCTGGCACTTGGAGGGGGTAAGGTTTTCTAGTATCTAGGCAATTTATCGATTGTGGGGATAAACTTTGCTAGATAAAACTTCTGGGATTAGATTGTGCATGGAGCATTCTTAGAACAATCATACTTTTCCCGTCAAGGGTACTAAGCAATATGATAGTGAGCTCTATAAGAGGAGTCTACTCATGGTGTGTCATTTACCATGTCTCAAGCATCCAGATTCCTTTCCTGGAAGAAAACTGACAATGTGGACCTTGTGGTCTAAGATCAATATAGTATGGCTTAAAAACAAAAACAAAACCAAATTGTAAAAAAAACAGTCAATGAATGGGGCCTATAACAGAAGTCTATGATGTGCAGTTGTTTATTTCAACAGTCTGTGTGTATATATGCAGCAAATCATAATAGATATAATCAAATGGAAGGTGGACAAATTGGAGTATTTTGTCAAGGCTTTACCATTTTGAGACTGTATTTGGAGTCTAGAATGTTAAAATATTAAAATGCAAAACTTGGGTGACAAAACTATATCTTCAAGAACCCCTGATGGACAAGAAAAAAGTTATTATAGACATAATTAAGATATTAAAATATTTTAATGGTGAGCTCTGTAGTGTGAGTCCTTGGCTTCCAAAAGCATACTGCACTTGTTTCTGTAGATAAAAATATTGGAAAATTATTATAGGACTCTATGATGAACAGTTGATTGAACACCTGTTCAGTCTAATCAGCTGTACTCCTTTACTGCAGACTTCTTCGAAGTGTATGTTTCTCCTCTTCTACTGAGTTTGTTTACTTCTCCTCACTAATCTCTGGCACTTACAATGATTGAGATATCTAACTATTAATTCATTGTAAATTTCATATAGATATATTAAGTACCACATATAGTGAAATCATTCTCTATCCTCATTTAACATAACTTTTTAGTTTGATGTAGTCCCATTTATTTAGGCTTGATGGTAGAGATCTTGTATCCCATCATCAAACACATTTTTAGGTGAAGTCTTGGAGTGTTCTGCTTACGTTTTTCTATACGAAATTCATGGACTTGGTTATAATCTTAAGGTTTTTAATTCAATGTGAATTGACTTTTGTATAAGGTGTGAGAGATATAGATCAATCTTTAATTCCTTACACGTGGTTAACCAGTTGTTCCAACCGCCTTTGTTGAAGAGACTGTTTTTGTTCCATTTCAAATCCTTGGCTCCTTTCTTAAAGATTAGTTGACCATATACTTAGGGACAAGTCACTGGATATTCTATTCTGACCAGACCTTTGGTCTGAAATTCTGTTTTTGTTCCAATACAGTGCTGTTCTGATCACAATGTCTTTGTAGTAGAGCTTCAAGTTAGGTTAAGAAATGCTTCCCAGTTTCTTGTTTTATAAAATGGATTTAGCTATCCTAGCTCTTTTATGATTCCAAATTAACTTTATAATTGGTTGTTCTAAGTCCTTGAAGAATGATGTCTGAATTTATATAGGAATTGAATTGAATCTATATAATAGTTTGGGTAAGATGGTCATTTTAATATTGATTCTTCCAATACATAAGAATGGGACGTTCTTCTATTTCTTTATGTCCTCAACAATTTCTATCTGAAGTATTTTGAAGTTGTTTTTATTAACATTTTTATTTAAACACCTTGATTACAAATATCATTGTAGTTGTGTTTAAGTCATGTAAAGAATACCCTTCACCACTGCAGCATACTCATCACCAATGTTCCAAATCTCCCTCCTGCCCACCCCACCCCACCCCACCTATACTCTAGACTGGCTTTCTATTTCCTTTATTTATTCACATTGTTAGGATAGTTCTCAGTGTAGTTATTTCTCTAACTGCACTCACCACACTCTATGGTCAGCTTCATGTCATGATCTGGACCTTCCAGCCCTCCTCTCTTTTGTCTCTGAGAATTATTGCAAAAATGTCTTTTATTTTTCTTAAAACCCATAGATGAGGGAGACTATTCTGCGTTTATCTCTTTCCCTCTGACTTCTTTCACTCAGCACAATAAATTCTATGTACAACCATTATAGAAAAATTTAATGACTTTATCTTTCCTGATGGCTGCATAATATTCCACTGTGTATATTACCACAGTTTCTTTAGCCATTCATTTGTTGAAGGGCATCTTGGTTGTTTCCAGGATCTGACTATTGTAAATAGCACTGCAATGAATATAGGTGTGAGGAAGGTATTTTTGTATTGTATTTTTGTGTTCCTAGGGTATATCTCTAAGAGTGGTATAGCTGGATAGTATGGGAACTCAATTTCCAGTTTTTGGAGGAATCTCCATATCGCTTTCCATAAAGGTTGGACAAAACAGCATTCCCACCAGCAGGGAAAGTGAGTTCCTTTCTCTCCATATCCCACCAGCACTGCTTGTTCTTATTCTTTGTGATGTGCGCCAATCTCTGTGGCTTGAGATGGTACCTCATAATTGTTTCGATTTGCATCACCCTGATTATGTGGAGCATTTTATGTGCCTTTTGGTCATTTGTATTTCTTCTTTGACAGAGTGTCTGATAATTTCTTCTCCCCATTTTATGATGGAATTAGCTTTTTTTTTTTTCGTAAAGTTCTGTCAATGCCTTGTATACTTTGGATATTAGCCCCTTATCTGATGGATATTGGGTGAATATTTTCTCCCACTAAATGGGTGGCTCTTGTCTCCAGGGCACTATTTCCTTTGAGGTGCAAAAGCTTCTCAGCTTAATATGTTCCCATCTGTTTACCCCCACTTCCACTTGTTTGGAGAGTGCTGTTTCCTCCTTAAAGATGCCTTTACTCTCATAGAATATTTTACCTATGTTGTTGTTCTATATACCTACAGTTGCAGGTCTGATATCAAGGTCTTTAATCCATCTGGATCTGACCTTCATACATAGTGTTAGCTGGGGGTCTGAGTTTACATTTTTTTTCAAGTGGCTAACCCATTGTGTCAACACCATTTGTTGAAGAGGGTTTCCTTGCTCCATTTAGAATTTCTTGCTCCTTTATCAAAAATTAGGTATTGTATGTCTGGGGACCATTCTCTGAATACTCAAGCTGATTCCACTGATCTGAGGGTCTGTCTTTATTACAATGCCATGCTGTTTTGATAACTATTGCTTTGTAATACAGTTTAAAATTGAGGAACGTAATGCCTCCCATATTTCTTTTTGACAAAGATTACTTTAGCTATTCAAGGTTGTTTATTGTTCCAAATGAATTTCAGAAGTGTTTGATCCACTTCTTTGAAAAATGTCATGGTTATCTTTAGAGGGATCACATTAAATCTGTACAATGCTTTAGGGAGTATTGCCATTTTAATGATGTTAATCCTGCCAATTCATGAGCAAGGTATGTGTTTCCACTTCCGCATGTCTTCTTACTTCTTGGAACGGGGCTTTATAGTTTTCTTTGTATAGCTCTTCACATCTTTAGTCAAGCTGACTCCAAGATATTTGAGTTTGTGTGACACTAATGTGAATGGGGTTGTTTTCTTAATGTCTATTTCTTGCCTATCATTATTGGTGTATAAAAGGGCCATTGATTTCTGTGTGTTAATTTTGTACCCTGCCACTTTGCTATATGAATATATTATTTCTAGAAGCTTTTTGGTAGTCTTTGGTTTTCTAAATACAGTGCCATGTCACCTGCAAACAGTGAGTGGTTGACTTCTTCCTTTTGTATCTGGAAGCCCTTGATACCTTTTCTTGCCTAATCACTATAACAAGTAATTCTATTACTATGTTGAATAGAAGTGGTGAGAAAGGACAGCCTTGTCTTGTACCATAATTTAGAGGGAAGGCTTTTACATTTTCTCCATTGAGGATGATATTTGCCATTGGCTTGTGGTAGATGGCCTTAACTATATTGAGAAAGGTTCCTTTCATTCCCATCTTGCTGAGAAATTTTATCAAGAATGGATGTTAGACCTTATCAAATGCTTTCTCTGAATGTATACATGACCAATACATGATTGTATTGATATGATCATGTGATTTTTATTTTTCTTGTTGTTAATATTTTGTATTATGTTGGTAGATTTATGGATGTTAAACCATCCTTGCTTTCCTGGGATGAAACCTACTTGATCGTAGGGAATGATCTTCTTTATGAGGCATTGGATCCTATTTGCCAGAATTTTGTTGAGAATCTTTGCATCTGTGTTCATCAGGGATATTGATCTGTAATTTTCTTTTTTGGCAGCATCTCTGTCTGGTTTTGGTATCATATTGATGTTGGCTTCATAAAAACTATTTGGAATTGTTTCCGTTTTTTCAATTTCATGAAAGAGGCTGGCAAGGATTGGTAGTAGTTCCTCTTGAAATGTTTGAAAGAATTTATTAGTGAATCTATCTGGGCCTGGGATTTTGTTTTTGGGCAGACATTTGATTACTGTTTTAATTTCCTCAATAGTGATGGGGTGTTTAGATATGCTACATCCTCCTCGTTCAACAGTGAAAGGTTATAAGAGACCAAGAATGTATCTATTTTTTCCAGGTTCTCGTGTTTTGTGGCATAGAATTTCTCAAAGTCCTCTCTAATTACCCTTTGAATCTCTTGCAATACCTGTAGAATCTTCCCCTTTTCATTTCTAACATGGGTTATCAAGTTTTTCTCTTTTCCTTTGTGAGTTTTGTCAATGGTCTATCAATCTTATTTATTTTCAAAAAACCAACTTCTGCTTTTGTTTATCTTTTGAATTTTTGTTTGTTTGTTTGTTTCCACTTCATTGATTTCTGCTCTAAGCTTTGTTATTTCCTTTTGTCTCCCTATTTTTTGGTTCCTTTAGTTGATCATTTTCTAATTTTATAAGATACATCATTAAGCTACTCAGGTAGGTCCCTTCTTCCTTCCTGATGTGTGTTTACAAAGCTATAAATTTTCCTCTCAGTACCGCTTTTGCTGTGTCCAATAGGTTTTGATAGTTTGTGTCTTCATTGTCATTTTTTTCCAGTCAACTTTTGATTTTTTGTTTAATTTTATTTCAGACCCACTGCTTGTTCAGTAGTAGGCTGTTTTATTTCCAGGTATTAAAGTTTTTCTTCTGTGTCCCTTTGTAGTACACATATAATTTCAGAGCCTTGTGGTCAGCCAAGGTAGCCTACAAAATTTTTATCCTTCTGATTTTATGGAAGTATGGAAGTATTCTCCAAGTCTATCCTGGATAATGACCCATGTACATTGGAGAAAAATGTGTATCCAGGTTTCTGGGGGTGGAGTATCCTATATATATCATACTAGGCCGCTTTCTTCCATTTCTCTTTTCAGGGCTAGTATATTTTTTGTTGGTTGACCTGTTAAGGAGTGACAGGACTGTGTTGAGGTCTCCCACAATTATTGTGCCATTATTTATGTCCTCTTTTAAATTTGTCAATTACTGTACAAAATATTTTTCTGGGCTCTCGTTGATGCGTATATGTTCAGCAGTGTCATTTCTTCCTGTTGCACATATCCCTTGATTAGTACAAAGTGTCCATCTTTGTCTCTTACAACTTTTCTGAGTCTATAGTTTGTGCTATCTGATATTAATATGGCCACTCCAGCTTTTTTAAGGGTGTTGTTTGCTTAGATGATTTTCTTCCAGCCTTTGATTTTGAGTCTATGTTTGTTCTGACTATTCAGGTGTGTTCTTATAGCAGCAGAAAGTTGGATTCATCTCTTTTATCTATTTAGCCACTCTGTGACTCGTAATTGGTGCATTTAGTCCATTGACTTTAAGGGAGATGATTGTCATGGAATTTAA
The DNA here is from genome assembly GCF_024139225.1 of Suncus etruscus. NCBI lineage: Eukaryota > Metazoa > Chordata > Mammalia > Eulipotyphla > Soricidae > Suncus > Suncus etruscus. The sequence goes on along the minus strand of NC_064860.1, from coordinate 27,970,168 downwards.
TGTCATCTTTCTTTATACATTTGGTGTGTCTATTGGTCTGTCTTGTCTTAATGTAGACCTTTTAGTTTTTCCTTTAAGGTTGTTTTGCATCTGTAAAGTTTCTGAGCTGTTGCTTATTTGTGAAGCTATGTATCCTTCCTTCAAACCTGAAAGTGAGTCAGTCTAGGTGCAGTATTCTAGGTGAAGCATTCATTTCATGCAGTCTTGATTCAGTATCCCACCACTGTCTTCTGACTTTGAGAGTTTCTTGTGACATATATGCTGTAAATTTTAATGATGTTCCTTTGAATGCAATTTCCCTTTGAGATCTTGCTGCTTCAATATTCTATCTCTATCTGTGGGATTCTTCATTGTGTCTAGGATGTTTCTCTTTTAGCTGGTACTTTTGGGCATGCAGAATTTTAAGGCATGCAGTCTTTAGGTCTGGGAATTTTTCTGTGATGATGTCTTTGACTGTTGATTCTTCCTGGGGCTCTCCTTCCTGGGCCTCTGGAATTCCGATGATTTTTATGTTGTTTCCGTTGAGTTTTTCAAAGAGTTCTATTTTCATCTGTTCATATTCTTTGAGTACTTTTTCATTTCTGATCGTTTGTCTTACGATTCTTTTCCAATCTCTTCTATATACAATTTTTTCTGCATTTCATCTTCCAGTTCACTCATTCTGTCCTTGGCTGCTGTTACCCTGTTAGAGAGGCTTTCCATTGAGATTTTTAGTACAGCTACCATGTTTTTCAGACCTATTATTTCAATTTGGAGTTTCTTGATTTTTATCTTTGTATTCTGTTCAGTTAGAGCTATGTTTTCTTTGATTTCCATGAGGATCCACCATATTTCTATCCTAAACTCCTTATCTGGGAGACTAATCAGATGATTGGTATTTTGGGGTCATCATAGCTATCATTTGCATTCTCTGGGCATGATGTTTGCCTGCGAGGTGCCCATTCTCATGCTTATATTGAGATTTTTTTTTCTGTGTGCAATGGTGACGGTTTATTAGTTAGAAAGAGCATGTGGCCGTAAAGCGAAACGGAGTGACCGTGCTCTCTGGAGCCTCTAGGAGACAGTTTTTGCTGTGTCTTTCTTGGCCTTCTCAGGAGAGTTTCAGGAGACAGAAGAAAAGAGAAACAGACAAAGGTGACAAGTCCCCTCAGTCTCTCTCCCAATTGCTATGCTCACTGCACGGGCCTGTTTTGAAGTTTTTATGGTATAGTTCTCTTACCTCTCTTATTAGGTTGATTCCTAGGTTCTTTATATTTTGGACACTATTTTAAAAGGTATAGACTCTTTGATATCTTCTTCCTCTGAGTCACTATTAGTATAAGGAATGCCACTGTCTTTTGTGTATTGACTTTGTAACCTACCACTTTGCTATATTGATTTATTATTTCTATGAGCTTTTTCTGTAGACTCTTTGGGGGTTTTCGATGTGTATCATATCATCTACAGATAATGCTAATTTGACTTCCTCTTTTCCTATTTTAATTTCTTAGATTTCCTTATCTTGTCTGACTCTGCTATAAAATTTCCCCTAAATACTGCTTTTACTGTATCCAATACATGTTGGCAATTTGTTTCTTCATTGTCATTTTTCTCAAGGAATCATTTTATTTCTCCCTTGATTTTCTCTGTGATCCAGCTGTTGTTGAACAGCATGTTATTTAGTCTCCAGTTGTTTCTTCACATCTTTTCACAATCAATCTTGATTTCTGTGGTATTGTGGTCTGATAGAGTGGTTGGTATAATTCTTATATTTGTGATTTTATGTAGGTTGGTCTTCTATTCTAAAATGTGGTCTTTCCTCGAAAAGGTTTCATGCACACTGAGAAGAATGTGTATTCATCTTTTTGGGTATAGAAGTCCCTGTATAGATCCATTAGTCATAGTTCTACTTTCTCATTTAGGACTCTTTTGTCATTGCTAGTGCTCTGCTTAGTGGATCCATTTAGTGGTGTGTTGAAATCTCTCACTATTATCACATTTCCTTCCATGTTTCTCTAGATTTGTGAGCAAATTCCTTAAATATTTTGCTGACTCTACATTAGGTACATAAATATTGATCAGCACTTGTACTTCTTGGTCTAATTTTCTCCTGATCAATAAGTAGTGTCCATCTTTGTCTCTGAGTACTTTTTTGAGGTTGAATGCAATTTGATCTGATATAAGTATGGCTGCCCCAGTCTTTTTTTTGTTTTCCAGCAGCTTGTATAATTGTTTTTCATCCACTTACTCTGAGTCTGTGAATATCCTTAATTTGTAAGTGTATTTTGTGCAGGCAGCAGATATCCAGGTTTTGTTTCCTGATCCACATTTTGTTTCTGTTCTGTGTCTTTTGATGGGAGAGTTTAGTCCATTAACATTTAAGGAAATTATTGACAGAGAGAGTTGCTGTGCCATTATATTGTGTAGGGTTGTTGTTACAATTGGGAAGTTGGATTGTGTATTTGATCTCTGAGTAGCTCTTGTAGCACTGGTTTATTTAGTGCAAATATTGCGAGCTCCTTTTTGTCTGAGAATGCTTTTAACCCTCTATCCCATGTAAATGTGAGTTTTATTGGGTAGTGGACTATAGGTTTAAAGTTTCTTTCACTCAAAAGTTTAAAAAGTGCTCCATTCTTTTCTTGCCTGGATTGTTGCAAATGGAAGGTCTTGTTTGATTCTTTTGTTCTTTCCTTTATAATTGAGGGTTTTATTCTCCCTTGCTGTTTTAAAGTGTTCATCTCTTTTTTCTTTTTTTCTTTCTTTTTTTTTCTTTTTTTTTTTTTTTTTTTTAGCTTTTGGGCCACACCCGGTGGTGCTCAGGGATTTCTCCTGGCTGTCTGCTCAGAAATAGCTCCTGGCAGGCACAGGGGACCATATGGGACACTGGGATTCTAACCAACCACCTTTGGTCCTGGATCGGCTGCTTGCAAGGCAAATGCCGCTGTGCTATCTCTTTGGGCCCTCTTTTTTCTTTTTTCTTTGTTTTTTTTTGGGGGGGGCACACCTGGTATCACTCAGTGGTTACTCCTGGCTATGCACTCAGAAATAGCTCCTGGCTTGGGGGACCATATGGGATGCTGGAGGATCGAACCACAATCTGTCCTAGGTTAGCAGCTTGCAAGGCAAATACCCTACCACTCTCACCACCACTTCAATCCCTCTTTTTTTTTTTTTTTTTCATTTTGATAACTATATGTCTTGGTGTTGTTCTGTTAGCTTCTTTTTTGTTTGGTAGTCTTTTTGCCTCTTGAATTTGTACAGCAGCCTCTTTCCAGAGAGTGGGAAAGTTCTCTTCTATTATCTCCCTCACTAGTTGTTCTTTGCCTTTCTCTTTTTCTTCTCTTTCTGGTATTCCTATAAGATGTATATTGTTTTGTCTTTGTTCATTAAATACCTAACATTTTTTTCCATTGTTTTGTTTCTTATTTCCTTATTGACTTCTTTGTCATTGCTGGCTTGTAGTTTTTCTTCAAGTTCCTCTATGCATTTCTTCACATGTGTAATTCTGCTATTATGGTTTGCTAACATGTTTTTTATTTCTCTTATTTCCATTTCTATGAATTTTCTCATCTTCTGTAAGAGTTCTTCTTTGATTTGGTTAAATTGTTTATCTATAGATGTCTTAATTTCCCAGGCTAGTGATTCTTTGATTTATATTGCTAAAACATTCATTGCTGACTTTAGGTCCTCATCTATTGGGCTCCTGCATTTTGGTGGACTTGGAAACTAGCTAGGATTTCCCTTCATATTTCTAGATGCTAGTCTTTTCCTTAATTTACCAATATTTCTTTGCATTTGGTAGTTTTGAATGTTGAAGTTTCAGGGTGTTTAATAAAGTGGCCTGCTGAACTAATTGTATTGTAAGTGAGTAAAGGTTATGCAATTTTTACTTTATTTTTCCTAGACAACTAAGGTTACCTAAGTATGATAGAGGTATTGCAAACTATTTCATTATTTTGTTCCTCTGGCTTTTTTTTTTTTTTAAAGCTGTGGATTTTCTAAGGAAAAAGAATGGGAAATTCAACTAATCTAGATTTGTTTAAAATGTCTTCACTCAGAAGCTAAGGTGTCTGTGCAGTCTGGGGGTAGCACAGGGGAGGGGAGGGGAGGGGAGGGGAGGTGGAGCTTGCAAACCTGAGTCTGGGTGTAAGTAGCCTGGTAGGGTTTTTTTTTTTTTTTCTCCAACCTGAAGTGTTTAGCATGTGGAATGTTCTGGAGGTAGGTAGAGGTCCTGATGCTCTTAGTCATGGTCCCAGAATGTTTCGGGGGTGCCTTAGCCAAATTAGGGTCAAGCCATCTGAAGGCAGCAAGGAGGAGGGGAGTCAGAATTCTGTAATTTTTTTTGTTTGTTTGTTTTTTGTTTTTTGGGCCACACCCGGCGGTGCTCAGGGGCTACTCCTGGCTGTCTGCTCAGAAATAGCTCCTGGCAGGCACGGGCGACCATATGGGACACCAGGATTCGAACCAACCACCTTTGGTCCTGAATCGGCTGCTTGCAAGGCAAACGCCGCTGTGCTACCTCTCCGGGCCCAGAATTCTGTAATTTTTAAATATACTCCTTTGTGGGGCTGGGCGGTGGCGCTAGAGGTAAGGTGCCTGCCTTGCCTGCGCTAGCCTTGGACGGACCGCGGTTCGACCCCGGTGTCCCATATGGTCCCCCAAGCCAGGAGCAACTTCTGAGTGCATAGCCAGGAGTAACCCCTGAGCGTTACCGGGTGTGGCCCCCCCAAAAAATATATATATACTCCTTTGTATGTGATTTTCTTCTTTTATCTTGCTGAGTTTAATATTCCATCTACAGTTTTCATCATTCTGATTAAATTGTGTCTTGGAATATTTTTATTTGGATCTCATTTAGCTGGTATCCTTCATACTGACTTCCAGAATGTGAGTGCATACACTTTTCAGTCTATATTTGACTACTTCTTCATAGGGCTTTTCTTTTCATCCTGGCTGTCTGGTTCCTTTATGGTTCTTATATTTTTCCTCTTGTATTCATCCCAAAGCTCTTTGGTCAGTTGTCTTCTTAAGATTATTTTCATTTACTTTTGTTTGGAGGTGGTGTGTAACTCATTCTAAAAGTTTGTTGGTTCTATCCTCAGCAACTTATACCCTACTATTGAGGCCTTCCAGTGAGGTTTCCATCTTGCCTAGCACATTTTTCTGTTATCATTTCTGGTAAAAGTTTTCTCATTCTGGGCCCGGAGAGATAGCACAGCGGTGTTTGCCTTGCAAGCAGCCAATTCAGGACCAAAGGTGGTTGGTTCGAATCCCAGTGTCCCATATGATCCCCTGTGCCTGCCAGGAGCTATTTCTGAGCAGACAGCCAGGAGTAACCCCTGAGCACCGCCGGGTGTGGCCCAAAAACCAAAAAAAAAAAAAAGTTTTCTCATTCTGACTTTATATTCTCTTGTGTTTTATTGACTGTCGATATTTTTATATTTTTATTTAAACATCTTGATTACAAATATGATAGTGATTAGGTTTCAGTCATGTAAAGAACACCTCCTTCACCAATGCAACATTCCCACCATGGCTGTCCATTCTATTGTTTCTTTGAGTTCCTTGAACATTCTCAACATTTTCTTTCTAAAGTCTTTATCAAAAGGTTATGTATTTGCTTGGTAATGTTTGGGTCAAGCAGATACCAGCTTCACTCTCTAAGCATGGTGGTTTTTGTGTTCCTTTCCAACTGTGACCTTTGAAATCTGGAAGTATTTTGTGTTTTGTGTGGCTTAGTATCTAGAAGAAATTTCATCTTTAGCATGCTGATGTGGAGGTAAAATGGTTCTTTTCAGTCACAAAGAGAACACCAGTACCCCTCTGCCTCAATTTCATGGAACTGTGTAACTTCCTCCACTTCAATGTCACAAAAATTGTGCCAAAACTGAAGTATGGCAAAAAATTATTTCCTCTAGCACTCCTCATATCAAATATTTAGTGACTTTTAGGATTATCTCTTAAAAAATGTAATCAAGCAAAACTCCTTATTTCAGACTTGTTTTTAAGTGAAACTAAAGCACACTGACAAAGAAAACAAGTTACTAATAAAGACAATATTTACATTCTTGATTATTAATGAAGCTCTTTCCATTATTTGTGCCTTCAGTTAAGAAATTTCCACACTCGAAAAATTTACATATATATAAAAATTCATGAACCCCCCATTTACGATATTCTTTCCATTACCAATATTACAAAATCTACCACATACTTTATGTTAAGCACATGACTAAGAACTTTATGAATGGCTGATATCCATATAATACAATGATACTGTATATCATTGGTTTTGTTATATGTATGTGTAAGAAAGATAAAAAGATGGGCAAACTCAAAATGTAGTGACAATTCATACTTTTCAAATGAACTCTTGCTAATTTATTTTTATCTTTTTTCCTTTTCTAGAGACTGGTGGTTTTGAAAATAACCATAGTTGGCAAATTCCCATTAGTCTCAATGACTTCAGAATTTTAAGTAATAATGAAAGTCTACTTTGTGAAATCTTTGAGAAGAAGTTTGACTGTCTCTCTGTCCTAGAATCTCCAGTTCAGGAATGTAACAGCAATAATTCTTTGATAATCTTCAGGAAAATGCTGATTCCTGGGCTAGAGTTATCTGTTTGGAACGATGACCTTACCAGGCATGCTGTTGATGTAGTAGTGAATGCAGCCAATGAAGACCTTCTGCACTGTGGTGGCCTGGCAGGTGCACTGGTGAAAGCCGGTGGCTATGAAATCCAACGTGAAAGCAATCTTTACATTTCCCACCATGGCAAATTGCCAGTTGGTGAGATAGCTGTCACAGAAGCATATCAGCTTCCTTGCAAATACATTATCCATGCTGTTGGTCCTCTGTGGAATGTAGCGAAAAGAGAGGAATGTATCCATTTGCTAGAAGTAGTCATTAAAAATATTCTGAATTATGTCACAAACTTACCCAATATTAAGACAGTAGCAATTCCAGCGATAAGCTCTGGAATTTTTGCCTTTCCTCTGGTTTTGTGTACAAAGACCATTGTGGAAACTATCAGCAGCTATTTTCAAGATAAACGACCAATTGGTAATTTGAAAGAAATTCATCTCGTAAGCAATGAGGATCCTACTGTGTATGCCTTTCAAAGCGTTTCAGAACTCATTCTAAAGGAGAACAAGCTGGAATCCGGGGTAAGTCAATATTGAGATGCTATACCTATGGTTTTCCTGAACTGCGCAGCCATTATCTAACCCTGAAACCTTTATTTAGCAAGGCCCAACTTCATCACTGACAAAATGCCTAGAAAATGGGAAAAACCTCCCCACTCTGACCCACCAACCCAATCTCTTTAATTTGATTTATTAAATATTTTTATTTATTTTTACTTATTCGTCTATTTTTCTGTTCTCTCTCTTATCTTTTGCTCTCTCTTCCCCTCTTATATAAGATATACCTAAGCTAATTATTTATCTTAATTCAACCAGTCTGTAAAAACTCAGACCCATTCTTTTAGGGTCAGACCTCTTACAACACCTTAAGAATAAATCACTAATGTTTGTCTTTATGTGGGCATGAATACATAGAGAGAGGACTCCTCCTCTATGAAAGCCAAACCTAAATTGTAAACAAATCATGCCTATAGTGTTTATAACCTCTTCTATGTACAAGCCCTCCTCTCCCCTTCAGATATTCTTTTTTTTTTTTTGGTTTTTGGGCCACACCCGGCTATGCTCAGGGGCTACTCCTGGCTGTCTGCTCAGAAATAGCTCCTGGCAGGCACGGGGGACCATGTGGGACACCGGGATTCGAACCAACCACCTTTGGTCCTGGATCGGCTGTTTGCAAGGCAAACGCCGCTGTGCTATCTCTCCGGGCCCTCCCCTTCAGATATTCTATTATACCTTCACCCCCAATCCAAATTTGATACCCCGCCTTATTAATGCTCTTTACCCTCAGTTATTAATCCATTAGGTATTAAGATCAACCTTCTGCCTCAATAAGTCATCACCCACCTCCCAAGCAAAGGGACGCCCATTCAGCCCCACATCCGGTACCCCAGCAAGAAACCACAACCAACACTTCAGCTGACTCATGCTCTGTGACCCTCCTTCTCCCCACCAAATGTGGACTGTTGCTTGATACCAGATTCATCTCCAGAAGGACCCCAAGTACAAGAACTCTACCCAAGTGTTTTCAGCCACCAATCATTTCTCAAACTCAGTATAACCAGGGTTTGTGATGATAATGTGCCCTAGATCCTACCCTCCACAAGAATATCTCAAAAGACAATGGGAAGCCTATATTTCCTTTATAAGTTGAAGATCTCTATAATATTACCTCTTAACCTGTTTATCTCCAAATGTAAGGTAGTCTCCTGCATCACTTAGTTCCCTTCATTACTTTTTTTAAACTCATTTTTATTTATATTTTTCCTTTATATTTATCTTGTTTTTGTTTTCATCATTCTCTTAACTTCACCTATTTTGGTTCTCCTAGGTACAAAAACCTCCATGAAAAAGTCTTGTCTGGAATAATAGCTCAGGTTAAAACCAGGGCCCAGAGATGATGGATCCAGGCACTCTCACCCCCAAATGCACCAGCAATATAATAAAGCATCATTTCTTTTTGCAAAGGCATACTAAAAAAGATGAAATTTTACATATAGAAAAAAGCTCTTATCTACCAGGGATAAGAACTCATACATTTTACAATACAGGGACATCTCCCAACTTGAACATATGTCATGCAGTCCTAACTTAGACTCTATGTGATTAGACAACGTCTGTCCAACTTCAAACCCTAGATCTTAGACCTAGATCTGACACGGTTCTCTGCAACAGCTCCAGGAACAAAACTTTCTCTGGGGCATTCTAAATATTGCTCAGACACCAATATGCTCCAGTTTCGATATGACATCCTGACAATGAGGAAATGTCAACAACTAGGTCTAAGAACAGGTTGTCTTACCTCACTACCTAACAATAAGATGAAATCAGAAGACACGTCATCCTTTGACCTGTGCAAAAGCCAAGATCACTAACTATAGAAGACTGACTGTGACAACCATGACTGGGCAGAACTTATCCTGGGAACAATAAAAAATACTCTAGTCTAGGCTTTGGCCTACAACCTGTACAACAACCAAGATCTCTAATCCCAGAGGTCTGGCTGAGACAACTGCAACTGAGCAGAACTTCTGGAAACATAATGACTCTATCCTAGGCTTCATACTAAGATCGGTACAAAAACCAAGAATGATTAAAAATACAGTGTTGGAACAGAACTTCTAGAAATGTAAAGAAAGGCTTCACTCTAGTCTCCATCCTATGACTTGTGAAAATACCTAGATCTCTAGTTACTGAGGCCTGATTTTATCATTCGTGATTGAGCGGAAAGTTCCCAGACAGCACAAAAGGACCTAGGGAAGGGAGAAGGAGCTTGTACGGAGCCTGTAGTTATTTCCATGACAATATGCTTCAAGGGCAGAGAAACCCTTTATCTCTTAGGCCAAGGGAATTCCCTTTTTAATTTCCCCAATATTTACTGTGCCTATGCAAAACAAATTTTATAAAAAGCACAGATTAATTTTTTGTTATGTTGTTGTTATTTTTTTTTCTTTTTTGTGAGCTTTGTTTTGTTTTTATTTCAGGACCATGGTTATTGTTTGGTTGTTGTCTTTATTGGTGTGGTGCTTTTCAGGTTCTTTTGTTTTAATTTTTATATGGTTTTTATGTTTTTCTTCCCTTTTCTCTTTCTTCTCTTCAATTGATATTTATAGCCTCTAAAAGGACTCTTCCTGTTTTTTTCTTGTTTGATTTTTACCCCCCCGCCCCCACTTTTTTTTTCTTCCCTCCAAACAGAACCACATAACTTGAATCATCTTGTTCTGCCTCACAAATTGTGGGGAAATAATGAAGGATACCAAGACCAAACAGGTGTATGAACATTGAGTAGAAATGAAAAATGATCATACTTAAATATCAAATCCGAATCCAAGAACAACAGAATTGAAATCCAATTTACAACAAGCTAGACACAGATGGGACCACTTATACTAATAGCCTGGGGGTCAAAGAAAGGGGATATGGGATGCATGTTAGGAACAGGGGTGGAAGGAGTACAACACTGGTGGTGGGCATGCCCCTGATTCAATGTCACTATGTACCTAAAATATGACTGTGAAAAATTTGTAATCCACTTTGGTCAAAATAAAAATTAGTTAATTAAAAAAAATAGGTGTTTGGGGCCAGTGAGGAATGTAGCTCAATTATAGAGCACAGCTCTACCTTAAGCAGAACAAGGAGTGAATTAATCCTTGAGTACTTCTGGATATGACCCAAAGTCAGATACTTTTTTTTTTTTTTTTTTTTGGTTTTTGGGCCACACCCGGCGGTGCTCAGGGGTTACTCCTGGCTATCTGCTCAGAAATAGCTCCTGGCAGGCACGGGGGACCATATGAGACACCGGGATTCGAACCAACCACCTTTGGTCCTGGATCGGCTGCTTGCAAGGCAAACGCCGCTGTGCTATCTCTCCGGGCCCAAGAAGATACTTCCAAGATCTAAGAGATGGGGCTGAAGAGATGACTTTCAAGTTGTGGAGCACATTCTTAGCATATGCAGGCCCTCTATTCAATCCTCACCCTTCCTCTACCTCCTGTCACTCAGCACTGTTCAGTATGTCTCTAGTGGTCCTTAACTAAAAATGAGAGAAAAATGCCCAACACTAGGAGAGATGAGAATTTTTCAAGTAGTCACAATATTAAATATTGTTCAGCAATAATTACAATAGGTAACATATGATGGACCAAGTATGTTAAGATGTCACAAGAACTGGTCCTTTAGTCAGTTTACAGAAAAATATTGGTGGATATATAACCAATTGGGGGGGGGGAAGATTTGGGCCACACTTAGTTTTGCTTCTGGATCTGCACTCAGGACTCATTCCTGGAAGTGCTTGGTGGGGTAGCTGGGGTGCCAAAGATCTAATCCAGGTCAGCTGTATGTAAAACAAGTATTCTACCTACTGTACTATTGCCCTGACCTCCAACTTTTTAAAGAACTTTATTTTTTATTAATTATAAGAGCGTCTGCCTGTATTTGTCTTCTTTGGTGACACAGCCACAGTATTTAGTGTCTAACATGCAATTAGGACAGAAATAGCTATTAAATAAATAAAAATTATATTTTCCTTGAAATATATACATCTTCTACTTTATACCAGGTTCTTAATTTCTTTCCATTTTTCCTATACTTCTTTCCTGATTATGGTAATGCATTTGCTGTTTTCCAGGAATTTCTAAAGGGACTGTTGTTTGGTGGCAGTAGGTCTAGAAATTGACAGACCAATTGAGGAGATATGTGGTGTGTGTAAGTTCTGAGAGGAATTTTGATGATAATAACTAAAAACTTAAAACTTTACTCTGTTCTGCTTCTTATAGGCTTTCGCCAAAGAAATTGAAACAATTGAGTCTAAATTGAAGAATTATAATTACAAAGGTAAGAAATTTAAGGTTCTTTTGGTAGCATTTTGTATTATATGTTCTATTTATTTTTATTATTTGAAATGGAAAAGGGTAAATAAATTAAATACATCTTATTATGCTTTGCTTACCTACCAGCTTGTTCATGTTTTACCATGTTTCAATTCTTGGTTAGTCCAGTTTCATAAACAAAGAGAAGATAGTTTCCTGTTAGTGAGCCATAATTTATAGTTTTTTTTTTTACCAATAGTTTTCTGTAGTTAGAGTAGGGAAGGGCCTACTAGGACAAGCAGTTGGTTTTAGCATGCTCAGTGCACCTGCTAGTTCCATGCACTACTTACTAGTCCTATAATCATGGGCAAGTAACTAACAACTCTCTGAATATATTTTCTTATCTGTGAGGCCAATTATGATAATATTGATAATGAGGCCAATATGATAATATTATAATGAGTTTTAATATGATATTTAGTTTTAATGCAAATCTTTCATACAATACTAAATGAACCCCCAAGGTGCTTGCGCCATCTGCACATCTCCAATGTTTTTGTCTCCACACCATTCTTTGTCCACTGTACATATTGCTGGTCTGAAATCTGCAGCTGGAATCCTGTACCCTATGTCCCCATGCTGGGATTTACTGCTCTGTAATCTGTCACTGGATCCCTCTAGTATTGTGTTAACCCCAGTGGCTCCCTTTTCCCATGACTTATCTTGATATTCGGTTACAGGTACATGCATATGGTTTAGCACTTCTCACCTGTTGTCAGTGAGGACAAAGGTGAGAAACAAGGAGAAAAGTTGCTTAGTTAGGGACTTCTTTTTCTTTTCTACTCTCTTCCACCCCCAGGTATTCTATTTCCTATTTTGACTAGAAACCTTAATATGGGTAAGATTTACAATTAGATTAACTAGTTTATCTGAAGCCCCTCTCCTCCACTTTCATCATAATACAGTAAAACATAAAAAGAATCAATCCCACGTAGTAAAATTATGGCTATTTATTTTATTTTATAGTTTCCATTTTAAAAATATTCATTGCAGCACTATTTACTATAGCAAGACTCTGGAAACAAGCAAGATGCCCCTCGACAGATGAATGGCTAAAGAAATTAAGGTACATATACACAATGGAATATTATGCAGCTGTCAGAAGAGATGAAGTCATGAAATTTTCCTATACATGGATGTACATGGAATCTATTATGCTGAGTGAAATAAGTCAGAGAGAGAGAAAGATGCAGAATGGTCTCACTCATTTATGGGTTTTAAGAAAAACGAAAGACATCTTTGCAATAATTTTAAAGACAAAAGAGAGAAGGGCTGGAAGTTCCAGCTCACCTCATGAAGCACACCACAAAGAGTGATGAGCTTAGTTAGAGAAATAACTACATTGAGAACTATCCTAACAATCAGAATGTATGAAGGAAATAGAAAGCCTATGTAGAGTACAGGCAGGGGTGGGGTGGGGAAGAGGGAGAATTGGGACATTGGTGATGGGAATCCTGCACTGGTGATGGGGGGGGGGGTGTTCTTTACATGACAGAAACCCAACCACAATCATGTTTGTAATCAAGGTGTTTAAATAAAATATAAAAAAGATCAGTAGTGGCATATTAAAACATAATGGCAAATTAAAAAAATAAAAATAACCGTGGTTTACTTTTATCATAGTAAATGCATCAGGAATATTTGGAGTTCTTACCAATAATGCTAGGGACCTGGAAGCCACTCCCAATGATACTAGATCCAGCTGTGTAGACCCAATGACTTGGTACTCAGATCTCAGCATTGATGACATGTTGCTTAGTCCTAACAGTGCTGGGGTTCCCCATTGCCACACTGTATGGTGCTGCAGGGCCTTTTTGATGGTGTGAACTAAACTCCCATATAGAAGGCATGCACTCTAATTATTTGAGACATTGTCCTATCCTTATATTAGTGGGATTTTATTTATTTTGTTAATTTTTTGTTTTGTTCTGGGCCACACCTGATTGCCCTCAGGACTTCCTCCTGGCTTTAAGCTCAAGGATTACTTTGGTGGGGCTCAAGGGACCATATGTATAACCCAGACAGGCCATGTACAATCAAACACCTTACTTGCTACACTATCTCTCCTACTCTATTTCATTGTTTTTAATTTTTACTTTTTGAGCTCTACTGGATGTTTGGTTGTAAACCTCGTATAAAACACTGAGAAACATTGCAAGACCCTCACTAACTTTTTTAATTATCCAGCCAGTTAACTTATTTTTACAGAGGATAATGTGTAAGAGCAATAGTAAATATATATCCATAAATAAACCACCATTCTATGCTTTAGAAAAATCGCATTCAATAGGAAGTGATAGTTGGTTAGATCTAGAATAAATAGAAGTTGAACTCTGTGAGACAATCCAAAATAAAGCCACCTCTTAACAAGTTAGTTGTCCTCAAACTTTTTAAACAAGGGGCCAGTTCACTGTCCCTCAACCATTGCAGGGCCGGAGTATAGTAAAAACAAAAACTATGAACAAATACCTATGCACACTGCATATATCTTATTTTGAAGTGATGAAACAAAATGGGATCAAATACAATATGTGGCCCATGGGCCATAGTTTGAGGACCTCTGTAAATGTTTCCAAGGAGACTGAAGTATACATTTGAATTTCTTTATTTCAACACAACTTTCAGAGTATTTAATTGATGTTGCTACTACTAACAGTGGAAAACTATTATCATTGAATCCAGTGTTTCCTTGGAGCAAATTCTGGCCACAGGTGCTTTAATCTATACTACATTTTATAAAATCTATATGCCTTCTGGAGTACTTACAATAATTTTATTAGTTCCCCAGATGACTGAAGCCAAGATAAAAAGTGAAGTCAGAACTCTATCTACCACCATCAATTTAATGGGATCCAACCTAGAAAAGATAACTGAAGCCGAAGCATGGATCCAAAGAATACTTACCTCACAGGAGCACCACATAATTGAGAATAATAATATCTTCTACCTTGGGAAAAAAGAATATGACAACTTGTCTAGACTTCAGAACTCACGTGTGTCTATCTCAGAGACTATCAATGCAGAAAAGGCAATATTTGAAATTAAAGGATGCCGGGATGACCTCATTGAGGTAGTTATGAATATTGAACTTGTACTATGTGAAGTTCAGGAGGAAAGGACAAGAAAAAAAGAAGATGCACTTTGCAGCTGGATAGGTGAATAACTTTCTATTAAGTTATAAAGTCAATCTTCTCTTTTTTTCTTCTCCTCATTCCCATTCTCATTCTTCTCTTCCTTCTCTTCTTCCTCCTCCTCCTCCTCCTCCTCCTCCTCCTCCTCCTCATTGTCCTCTTTTCATCCAGTTGTGCTCCTGAAAGTACTTGGGTATGGTACCAAGATAAAAACTGGGTCTCAAAAAGAACAAAACAAAACTGGGTCTCAGATCTGAATGCCTTGCTAGCTTCAATCCCTAGCACCCCATATTGGGAGTGACCCCTGAGCACAGAGACAAAAATAAGCCCTAAACCCTGATGGGTGTAAACCCCACAAACACACACATGTGCTCTAGCCTGAGTTATTTCAGGCTATCTGAGTTATCTCTGGCCCCTAACTCTTTCTTCATTTGGATGTGAATGTGAATATGAAATCTGAACATTTCTATGAACAGTACAATTACAAATCATTTCAGCATTGATAGGGTGGTACACATTAGTGCTCTTACTCTCATTCCCATCAACTTCACAATCCAAATCAAAGAAAATTTTATTTTTTGTTTTTGGACCACACCCAAATGTGCTCAGAGATTGCTTCTTGCTCTGTGTTCTGGGATTATTCCTAAGTAATTGGGTACTATGTCTAGTGCTGGAGATTGAATCCAGTCAGTTTTGCGTAAAGCAATGTTTTATTCACTATAATACCTTTATAGCTCCAAAGAGCAAATTTTGGGGGGGGGGGTCACACCTGGAGACGCTTGGAGGTTACACCTGGTTATGCGCTCAGAAATTGCTCCTGACTTGAGGGACCAGATGGGACGCCGGGGGATCGAACCGTGGTCTGTCCTAAGCTAGCGCTGGTAAGACAGGAGCCTTATCGCTTGTGCCACCCCTCTGGCCCCACAAATTTATTTTCAATTTTTTTGTTTGTTTGTTTGTTTGTTTGTTTTTGGGCCACACCTGTTGTGGCTCAAGAGTTACTTCTGGCTCTGAGTTCAGAAATTGCTCCTGGCAGGCTCAGGGAATCATATGGGATGCAGGGGATCGAACACGGGTTGAATATATGTAAGGCAAAGAGCAAATTTCTTAAGCCTATATTTTATTCTATGATTTCTTATAGAATAACAATTCTCTTTGCATGTACATAAGTCATATGTATTTGGTCAAAATGTTTTTACTTAATTTCTTTGCAAACTTTTTCTGTTCACAGAATATTGAGGTAAAATTTTATGTTATTCATTTTAGGATCACGGACTAATCAGCAACCAAAAAGCCAAGATGGAATGAAAGAAAACAAGTTTTTGAAGTGTATTGGGCTTGAAACTGCAGAAATCCAAGATAGAAGAAAACAATTTGAAAACTGCGGTTTACGGATTTTAAAGGTATACTTAACTAAGGGGAGGATTGAAGCCTCTTGCTATTATTTCATATAGTTCTGGAGCCAAAAGAAAGTCACCTGTAATGATGACTAAGCTAGATTCTTTTTCATTTGAAATCTTAGAAATAGAACAAACAGGGAAAGATATTATGAGGAATATAGTTAGAATCTGGAAATAAAGTCAGGATAAACAGAAGTATAGATCAAAATTCAAAATTGTTGTTTGCTTGACAAGTAAAATAAATGGAATAGCATTTTCACACTATAATTGCCTGTTTTTATCTATCAATAATCTATGAACTTTATCTTTTTATTTTTTTATTTTTGTTTTTTGAGTCACACCTCGCTTTGCTCAGTGGTCACTCCTGGCTCTGGCTTAGAAATCAGTTCAGTGATTTTTCAGTGAATTTGGTTGGATGGTTGTGGTGATGGGAGTAGCTGTTTTCCAGTCTCTTGTTTTTTCATTTTCTTGTATTATAGGTGGAGAAGATAGACAATAGGAACCTCGAAACTGCCTTCCAAAACACTAAAAAAATGATGGAGCCAAGAACAAAGGGAGTTCCCTTAAGCCAAATGTTGTTTCAGCGAGTTCCTTATCAGTTCTGCGACGTGGTATGCAGAGTTGGCTTTCAAAGAATGTACTCTATGTCCTATGGTAGGTTTCAGCCTTTGATAATCAAAACTAGTACGAATGGTGAAAGCATTGGTGAGTAGAGCCAATGGACTTTAGTGGTGAAGTCATTTGGATAGATTGTATTTTTTTTTTTTTTTTTTTGGTTTTTGGGCCACACCCGGTAACGCTCAGGGGTTACTCCTGGCTGTGCGCTCAGAAGTCGCTCCTGGCTTGGGGGACCATATGGGACGCCGGGGGATCGAACCGCGGTCCGTCCAAGGCTAGCGCAGGCAAGGCAGGCACCTTACCTCTTGCGCCACCGCCCGGCCCCGTATTTTTAAATTTTTTATTTTGATGGGAGTTTTTCTGCTAATTAAAATGTTAGTTATAAGATTTAATAGTTTAGTGTCTATGGATAGTATTTTCTCCTTTCTGTGTTTACATATCTTATCAAAACTTAAGTTTTTTATTTTTAGATTACTTATCTCATTTAACATCACCAAGTTATCCTCTTTCCTTAAGTTACAAAGCATTTCCACAAACTTGGAGTTTTTTCTCTATCTTTATTTTTGATGGCTTGATATTGAATGAAATAGATCTTATCAAGTGAGTGAAAGGAATAACATCTTTTATTTTCCTATAGTTTACTTCAATCTTTACTTCCTTATAGTTTTCTGCAATCTTATTTTTTTAATTTCTCCCTCATTTACCTTCTTTTTTTTTTTTTTTTTTTTTTGGTTTTTGGGCCACACCCGTTTGATGCTCAGGGGTTACTCCTGGCTATGTGCTCAGAAATCACCCCTGGCTTGGGGGGACCATATGGGACGCCGGGGGATCGAACCGCGGTCCTTCCTTGGCTAGCGCTTGCAAGGCAGACACCTTACCTCCAGCGCCACCTACCCGGCCCCTCATTTACCTTCTTGAGTAATCTTAATGCTATTATCAGTGTCCATTGATCGCATTTATATTTATGTTTCGTTTATCCGCCACAATGTCATAACTCCATATTGAATATGTAAAATCATCAATACTTGTTTATTACTTTGTTTCACACAATTATCTTCAGCTCCTTAAATTTTATTGAAAATGAAAAAATTTCATCTCCTTACAACTTAATAATATTAATAACTATAACATAATACATTGATTGATATACAATTTGGTTATTTTAGCTATTGTAAACAGCACTACGTGAAACATTGTGGTGGATAATAGATTTTTGTGTTAATATTTTCTTATTCATTAGATAGATACTTAGAAATAAAACTGCAAACCAAAAGAATCTTTAGCTTTATAATTATGTTTTTTTTTTGTTTGTTTTTTGGGCCACACCCGACCTTGCTCAGGGGTTACTCCTGGCTGTCTGCTCAGAAACAGCTCCTGGCAGGCACGGGGGACCATATGGGACACCGGGATTCGAACCAACCACCTTTGGTCCTGGATTGGCTGCTTGCAAGGCAAACGCCCTGTGCTATCTCTCCGGGCCCATTTATGTTTTATTGAGGCATCCTGATTTACAAAATTATTCCAAGTTGAGTCAGGCATACAATGTTGTAATGCAAATACCACCACCAAAGTCAACTTCCTTCCACCAATCCATCCAAGTTCCTTCCTACCTTCCCAGTCCACCTCTTTAACAGGAACTTTATATATTTACATATAATACTTATATATACTTATATATAATGTTTATCTATATTTAAATATAAAGATATATATTAAAAACCAGTCTTTAATGATTTTTAAAAGTCAATCAAGGAGGAGGAGGGACATTGGGGCAATTGTGAAAGAAAGTGGATAGTCTCGGGGAGTGAGTGGTGTTGGATTGTATTATGCATGAAATTCAACCTTTAACAATATTGTAAGTCACTATATATGTGTGTGTGTGTGTGTGTATAAATACAACAATCCAGCATTTGTTATTTCTCTGTCCCACATCTGAGAGATCATTCTGTGTGTGAATATCTCCTTCTGACTAACTTTACTCAGCATGATACTCTCTAGATTCATCCATGTTGTAGCAAATTGTATGATGAAAAAGATTTAATATTTTCTTATAGCCAAGTAGTATTCCATTGTGTATATGTCCTATAGATTCTTTTATTCAGTCATCTATTCTCAGATACTTGTGTTATTTATAGATATTGCCAATTGAGAATAGTACTGCAAAGAACATAGGAATGCAAATGTCTTGAAGATTGGGGTATATGTTCAGAATTTCTGGAACATCTAAAAGTTCAATTAATAATTTTTGAAGAGTACCCATACTGTTTCAAAAAAAAGGCTGGGCCGGGGGCTGAAGCAATGGTACATATGGTAGAATGGGTCGTGTGCTTGCCTTGCACACAACTGATCCAGGTTCAATCCTCAGCTTCCCATATGGTCCTCCAAGCACCACTAAGTGGATTTTGTGCAGACTGAGGAGTAACCCTGAGCGTCATCATGTGTGGCCCAAGAAGAAATAAACACACAAAAGGCTGAACCTGTCAACATTACCCCTGCAGTAAATGAAAGTTTCTTTTTTACTACGTCCCCTTCAATACTGTTTTTGTTTTTTGTGATGTGTATCCATCTTCCTGGTATAAATGATATCTTATTGTTGATTTTATTTGCACTTCCCTTATAATAAGTATTGTAGAGCATTTTTTCATATGCCTTTTAGTTAATATTATGTCTTCTTTGAGAAAGTTTCATCTCCTCATACATTTGGTTGTTTTTTCTTTTAAAGATAAATGGTGCTTCAGAGGGGAGAGTAAATGAACAGACAGGGAGTCTACAGTCAATCCCATGACACTATACTTCAAGGGTGGAGAAACTCCTAAGCCAAGAGATTTCCCTCTCTAATACCCCCAATATTTACTATGCCTGTGCAGGAAAAAAAAAGGCACAAAATAACCTGTTTTTATCTATTTATTTATTTATTTATTTATTTATTTATTTTATTTTATTTTTATTTTTTGGACTTCTTTGTTTTGGTGTAGATATTGAAGTTGATGTCTCCAATTTTATTTATTTATTTATTTTTGGGTTTTGGGCCACACCCGTTTGATGCTCAGGGGTTACTCATGGCTATGCTCTCAGAAATCGCCCCTGGCTTGGGGGGACCATATGGGATGCCGGGGGATTGAACCGTGGTCCATCCTACGCTAGCGCTTGCAAGGCAGACACCTTACCTCTAGCGCCACCTTCCTGGCCCCTTATTTTATGTTATTTTATCTTTTTCTTTCTTTTTGCACTCTGGCATGTTTTTATTTCAGGACCGAGACTATTATGTGATGCTTGCCTTTAGTGCTGTAGTGCTCATTGGATATTTATTTGATATTTATTTTTGTATTGTGGTATTTCAATTCCTTTTTTCCTGTCCGTTGAGAGTCTGTAGAAGGACTACACCCATTTTCGGCTTATTTGATTTTTACCCCACTTTATTGCTTTTTTCTTCTTCAAACAAAACCACATAACTTGAACTATCTAGTTCCACCTCTCAAATAGAGGGGGAAATAAGGAAAGGTACTAGGACCAAACAGATATATGATCACTGTGTAGTAAGCAAGACACAGAAGGGACCACTTACTCTAGCAGCCCAGGAATGAGGGTGGGGGATATGGGATGCAGGATGGGAATGGGGGTGGAGTAAGGAGAAATTTGGTGATGGGAATTTCCCTGATTTAATGTTAATATGTACCTAAAATACTACTGTGAAAGATATGTAAGCCAATATGGTCAAAATAAAATTATATATAAAATATAAAAAATATAAAAAAGATAAACAGTGCTTTAAGTATCTTGGATATTAACATTTTATCTAATGAGTGGTAGACAAATAT
Source organism: Suncus etruscus (assembly GCF_024139225.1). Classification (NCBI taxonomy): domain Eukaryota; kingdom Metazoa; phylum Chordata; class Mammalia; order Eulipotyphla; family Soricidae; genus Suncus; species Suncus etruscus. The sequence goes on along the minus strand of NC_064860.1, from coordinate 27,949,713 downwards.
CTCTTCCCATCTGTGGGGTAGTTTTTGGTTCTGGTCTTGGTCTTGGTCTTTTGCACTACAGAAGCATCTTAGTTTGATGTAGTCCCATTTGTTTATCTTTGTTTCTGCTTGCTTGGCCAATAGCATTGAATAATTTAAGATGCTTCTATGTCAATATCTTAACTATGTTTTTCTTGATATAATTTATGAATTTATAAACCACTTTCAGTTGAATTTTGTGTATGTTGATAGGAGATGCATCTGATTGACTTTTTTTGCATGTGACTAAGCAGTTATCTCAGCATCATCTGTTGAAGAGGCTTTTACACTTCTTACTCCTTTATGAAAGAGTAACTGTACATATATCTTATAATCTTTGGGCTCTCAATTATATTCCACTGGTCAGAGGATCTATCCTAATTCCAGTACCACACTTTTTTGATAACTACTTCTTTGTAGACTAGTTTGAAGTTGGTAATGTTTTTCTTTTTTCCTTGGATTGCTTTGGTTACTTGGAGGGAATTATTTCTCCATATGAGTCTCAGAAATGTTTGATTTATATTTTTGAGAAATCACATGGATATTTTTTATAGCAACTGCATCGAATCTTTAAAATGCTTTGAATTTCTGCAGGAAGTTTCTTAAGGAAGTGCCATTTTTTCAAAAGATGGCAGCAAATTACATTTCCTCCAATAGTGTGTGACAAATCCCTTTTCTTATTCTCTTTTTCACCTTGATCCCTTCCTTTCTTGTTTTTTGTCACCATACTGGGGATCTAATAGGTAGTGCCACAGGGATTGCACTTAATGGCCTGAGACTATTGGCATCACACTGTGGCCTCATGCCTTAAAAATACTCTACTGCTGGGGCCGGAGAGATAGCACAGCGGTGTTTGCCATGCAAGCAGCCGATCCAGGACCTAAGGTGGTTGGTTCGAATCCCGGCGTCCCATATGGTCCTCCGTGCCTGCCAGGAGCTATTTCTGAGCAGATAGCCAGGAGGAACCCCTGAGCACCGACGTATGTGGCCCAAAAACAAAACAAAACAAGAAAATACTCTACTGCTGAATCATATCCAAGGACTCAGTTCCATTTTCTCCATATCCTTTCTGAAGTAACATTGAATATAAGCAATACTTATAGGTGTGGATAATACCTTAATTTTCATTTTTCTAATATCTGTGATATGAATGTTTTTCATGTGGCTACCTTTTTTGGAGAAATATCTATTCAGTGTTGCCCAGTTTTGAATTTTTTTTTTTTGGCTTTTGGGCCACACCCAGCGGTGCTCAGGGGTTACTCCTGGCTGTCTGCTAAAAAATAGCTCCTGGCAGGCACGGGGGACCATATGGGACACCGGGATTCGAACCAACCACCTTTGGTCCTGGATCGGCTGCTTGCAAGGCAAACGCCACTGTGCTATCTCTCCGGGCCGTTGCCCAGTTTTGAAACAGTTTAACTTTTTTTTTTTTTTTTTTTTTTTTTTTTTGGTTTTTGGGTCACACCTGGCAGTGCTCAGGGGTTATTCCTGGCTCCAGGCTCAGAAATTGCTCCTGGCAGGCACAGGGGACCATATGGGGCGCCGGGATTCGAACCGATGACCTCCTGCATGAAAGGCAAACGCCTTACCTCCATGCTATCTCTCCGGCCCCTTTTCATTGTTAATTTATATGAGTCCTCAACACAGGTGGGGGTTTGAATTTAATGTAGTCCCAATTCTTTATATTTACTTTTTTTTTTTGATTTTTGGGTCACACCCGGTAATGCTCAGGGGTTACTCCTGGCTATGTGCTCAAAAGTTGCTCCTGGCTTGGGGGACCATATGGGACACCGGGGGGATCGAACCGCGGTCCATCCAAGGCTAGCGCAGGCAAGGCAGGCACCTTACCTTTAGCGCCACCGCCCGGCCCCTATATTTACTTTTATTTCCTTGACATTGAGGTCAAACATCTTCACTTCATCTATGTTACCTTCCATATATTTAATGATTTCAAATCTTACATTGAGTCTTCAATTAATTTTAAATTTATTTTTTGTATATGTGGTAAGAAAGTAGCACAGATTTATTCATTAGCATGCGCCTATCCAATTTTATCAACTCCATTTGTTTTTCTTTTTCTATTGTCTGTCTTCAATTCTTTGTCTTAAATTAATAAATCTGTTGTTTTATTTCTGGACTTTCATTTTTCCCTTTGTTTTTAATCCAGTATCATACAGTTTTGATTGCCAGCACTTTGCAATATCATTTGAAATCTGGTACCATGGTGCCTCCATTTTTTCTTTTTCCTCTTCAATATTGCTATAGCTATGTAAGTTTTTAATGATTCTACATAAATCTCACTATTTATTGTTTTATTGTATACATATAATCTTTCCTCCTCATTCATTCTGGCCATGCATACTCTAATTAAGATACAGCTCAAAGCTCAAAGGACATCTCAGTTTACAGTTAAAACTCTTTCAGGTCCAGGAGATGCTTTCTGACCTGGACATACATGTATTCTTCTGTATGAAGCCTCCATTTCTATGTTATAATGTTTTTAACACTACTAAGTATAAAAGATTGCAGTTCTATAAATCTCAGTGCAAGGCTTTTATGGATTCCTAACAACTTGCCTAGTTTTTATGCAACCATTTACAAAAATGAAAAAGACCTCACCTTGACAGTTTAAGGTGAATTCAGTATTTTTAAAACTTTTCCTAATTTCTTCAGAGTTTCAACCTATTGTCAGATTTTAAAATATTTCTCCTCTCCCAAGATTGCTTCTTATAAGGGGGCAGTCATTTTGAGGTAGGTAGTTTGGTTCATAGCCTCCAGCTGTCCTTTTTTACTCCCAGGGTCCTCTGACAAACCAGCCTGCTAACCTGACCATAAAACCTTTCTTTCCTTCAATTTGCAGTTCCCGTTTTGCTTCAGTAGTGTTCCCATAGTTATGAAATATTCTCCATGTTAAGTAAATTTTGTTCCATGTCATGTTTATGATCCTCCTGCAGTGAAAGGCATTTTTGAGTATAAGCAGCCCTCACATTTTCTCAATATCTCCCCCAACTTACTGATTCTTTCATGCAGGTACCCTCAGACTAAATAGGGGGGGTGCACCCAATGGAGTTGGGCACTGGTCTGCTCTGATCTGGAAGTTATCCAAAGTTTCTCTGAGGTTTTTGTTTTGTTTTGTTTTGGTTTGGTTTGGTTTTTGGTTTTTGGGCCACACCCGGCGGTGCTCAGAGGTTACTCCTGGCTGTCTGCTCAGAAATAGCTCCTGGCAAGCACGGGGGACCATATGGGACACCGGGATTTGAACCACCACCTTTGGTTCTGGATTGGCTGCTTGCAAGGCAAACGCTGCTGTGCTATCTCTCCGGGCCCTTCTCTGAGGTTTTTTGTTTGCTTGTTTGTTGTTTTGGAGTCATACCCAGTGACATTCAAGGGTTACTCCTAGCTATGCGCTTAGAAATTGACCCTGGCTTTGGGGACCATATAAGGTGTCGGGGATCAAACCGCGGTCAGTCCTAGGCTTGCAAAGGCAAAGCAGAAGCCTTACCACTTGAGCCACCGCTCCAGCCCCAGTTTTACTGAGTTTTATATTTTTCTGAGGGGAAGTGAAGTGAGCACCTTCATAAGTTTCCAGAAGTTCTTGTCATGTGTTTTCTTTGTTGTTTTTGTTTAGTTTTTTAAATTTAGTTTTGAGGTCCATCCACACCCATTGGTGTTATGGTGGCAATTCGAATAGGTTTTTTCAGGAGACAAGGTGAGACTCTACTCTTGTATTATCTCTTTGGTACATCATCTTTCATTATTTTTCTGTTCCACCAGATGTAAGGAAGACTTATCTGCCTTGAAGCGAAAAGTACTCTTGAACTATCTTGTTTGTTCTCTTCTCTCAAATGTAGTATAAACTCTACCCTAAAGCCTTTAAGCATTAAATCTTTTGTTTTGAATATTCTTTTAACTCATTTAACTCAGAAATCTGGACTTTATAAAATGCCTGCCCCAGAGACAGGTAGGGGAAGGAAACTGGGGACATTGGTGGCAAGAAATGTGCACTAATAAAGGGTGATGTACATTCCATGACTGAAACTGAACCATGAAAAAAATGTGTAACCATGGTACTTAAATAAAGTGATTTTATGTAGGGCACTTGCCATGCATCAGCTGTCTGGTTTTGACCCCTAGACCCCATTTGGTATCTCAAGCCCCACCGGGAGTTATCCTTGAGTGCAGTGCCTTTAAAATTATATTCTCTTCTTTGATAAAATATATATGTATACGTGTGTGTTTGATATTCTCAGATTTGTTCCTTTTCTCCCAAGTTAATAGCAAGAATTCAAGGGTGAAGAAACACAGAACAAGAAGAAATCTTGAAAAAGAAATCTTTGACTTTTTGTTTCAAAAGAGCATTTTGACACATAAGATTATACTGTAGTTTATCTGAGTAATTCTTTTGAGAAAAGGCATCATTCTAGAGTTGTATGGTCCAGTACAGTAGTCAGTCATCAAAGCATTACTGTTGAGCATTCAAAATGAAGTATACTGAATTAAAATATGCTGTGGGTTAGAAATGCAGCACAGAGGGAAAGCACTTGCTTTGCATGCATAAAAAAAGCCCTGATACTACAAACACAAAAATTTTTTAGCACACAATGTATCCTAAATTTTATAAACTACTACCAAATAAAGAACGGTAACATATTTCCTTAATAATTATTAATATTAATTGCATATTAAGAAATAATATTTGAGTATCATAGGTTCCGTATAAATATTAATTTTGCCTCTTCCTGTTATTATTGAGGTATCATATTTGCAATAATATTGATATTGCCTTATACATGCATGCTACTATACTACATGTTTTATACTATACATGCTACACCATGTCCACCATTAATATTTAAAGTGGTAAGACTTCTCCAACTTTATCACAAGGTCCGTGCTATATCTCCATCTATCCCAATTAGCTTCCTCAGTTTTCAGTTCTAGAATTTGTTTCCACTGATGACTCTCTACTCCATTTTTCTTTTATTTTTTTCTTTTAAATCTTTATTTTATTTGACTTCTCACTAACAAGTGACAAGCTAATCCTTTTGTTATCTACCACTTCTCTTTTTTTAGTAATAATTTCTTTAAGACCTGTGTTTACAATAATATTTATAGTTGAGGGTTTCAGTCATCAAATGAACACTACCTTTCACCAGTGTTGCTTTGCTGCCATGAATGTTCCCTATTTCCCTCTATTCACACTTCTTGCCTGTCTTTGGGACAGGCATTCTATTTCTATCTCTCACTATCATTGTCATGGAAGTTGTTAGTGCAGTTATTTTTCTAACTGCGCTCACCCCGTTTTGTGTTAGCTTCATATCATGGACTGGTTCTTCCAGCCCACATCTATATTTTTTCTAGGTATTATTACCATAATTTTTTGTTTTGTTTTGTTTTGTTTTGTTTTGAGGCCATACCTGGTGATGCTCAGGGGTTACTCCTGGCTATGTGCTCAGAAATTGCTCCTGGCTTGGGGGACCATATGGGATGCTGGGGATCGAACCAAGGTCCATCCTGGGTTAGCCACGTGAAAGGCAAATGCCCTACTGCTGTACTATCGCTCCAGCCCCAATTTTTATTTTTTTTAAATCCTGGAGGTGAGTGAGACTATTCTGTGTCTATCTCTCTCCCTCTGACTCATTTCACTCAGCATGATCGTCTCCATGCCCATCCATGTATAGGCAAATTTCATGACTTCATTTTTCCTAACAGCTACATAGTATCACAGTTTCTTTAGCCACTCATCTGTTGTTGAGCATCTGGGTTGTTTCCAGATTCTGGCTATTGTAAATAGCACTGCAGTAAGTATAGGCATGCATAGGACTTTTGTTTTTTTGATTTTAACCAAAGTGGATTACAAATCTTTCACAGTAATATTTTAGGTACATAGTGATAGTGAATCAGGAGCGTTCCCACCACCAATATTGTCCTCCCTCCACTCCTGATCCCAGCATGCATTTTTATATTGTGTTTTTGTGTTTCTAGGTTATATCCCTAGGAGTAGTATTGCAGATAATATGGGAGTGAATTTTCACTTTTTTTGAGGAATATCCATATTATTATACAGAAAGATTGGACTAGATGGCATTCCCACTAACAGTGAATGAGAGTTCCTTTCTCACCACATCCACACCAGCATTGATTGCTCTTGTTCTTTGTGATGTATACCAGTCTCTGGTGTGAGTTGATACCTCATCGTTTTTTTTAATTTGCATCCATTTTTTTCCCATGAACCATTTTTTCATATGCCTCTTCACCATCTGTATTTCTTCTTTGAGGAAATGTCTGTGCATTTCTTCTCCCCATTCTTTGATGGGATTAGATGTTTTTTCCTGTTAAGTTCTATCAGTACCTTGTATATCTTAGACATTAGCACCTTATCTGATGGGTATTGAGTGAATAGTTTCTCACATTCTATGGGTGACCTTTGTACCCTAGACTGTTTACTTTGAAGTGCAGAAGCTTCTCGGTTTGATGTAATTTCATTTATTTATTTCTGCTTCCACTTGTTTGGACAGTTGTATTTACTCCTCGAAGATGCCTTTTTTTTTTTTTTTTTTTGTGGTTTTTGGGTCACACCCGGCAGTGCTCAGGGGTTATTCCTGGCTCCAGGCTCAGAAATTGCTCCTGGCAGGCACGGGAGGACCATATATGGGACGCCGGGATTCGAACCGATGACCTCCTGCATGAGAGGCAAATGCCTTACCTCCATGCTATCTCTCCGGCCCCTCGAAGATGCCTTTAATTTCAATGTCATGGAGTGTTTTGCCTACATTTTCTTCTGTGTATCTTAGAGTTTGATGTCTGATATCAAGGTCTTTAATCCATTTTGATTTGACCTTTGTGCATGTCATTAATGAGAGGTCTGAGTTCACTTTTTTGCATGTTATTAACCAGTTTTCCCTACATCGTTATTTGTAGAAGCTTTCTTTGTTCTAATTTTTATTGCTTGCTCCTGTTTCAAAGAGTAATTTATCATACAATAGCAAATCAATCTAATACTGTTCAAATATGTACCATTAATTTGAGGGTCTATCTTTATTCAAGTATCTTGTTTTAATATCTGCTTTGTAGTACATTGTAAAGTTGGGGAAAGCTATCCCTCCCATCTTTTTTCCCCAATGATTGCTTTAGCTACTTGTGACATTTATTGTTCCAAATGAATTTCAGGAGTGTTTGATTCACTTCTTTGAAAAATGTGCTGAATATTCTTTATAGTGGTAATCTATTCCCAATCCTTGAGCTAGGCATGTTTCCATTTCCTTATGTCCTCTTTTATTTCTTGAAGCAGTGATTTGTAGTTTTCTTTGTATAGGTCTTTCACCTATTAAGTTGACTTGTAGGTATTTGATATTCTGAGGCACAATTGTAAATGAGATTTTTTGTTTACTATCTCTTTTTTTCCCTTTCATTATGTGTATATAGAAATGTCATGAATACTTGCTTATTAATTTTGTTGCCTGCCACTTTACTATATAAATTTATTGTTGCTAGAAGCTTTTGGTACAATGTTTAGGGTTTTCTAAATATAGAATTATTTCATAGTAAAACACTAAAATTTGCTTTCTTCCTTTTCTGTCTGGATGCTCTTGATATATTTATATTGCGTAATTGCTATGGCAAGTACTTCCAGTATCATATGGAATCAAAGTGGTGAGATGAAACAAACTCGTCTTGTGCCAGATCTTAGAGGAAAGCCTTTTAGTTTTTTCTCATTGAGTATAATGTTTTCCATAGGCTTGTGGTAAGTGGCCTTGAATTTTTTTATCCTCCACCCCCCTTTTTTTTTTGGCCTTGAATATTTTAAGAAAATTTCTAACAACATTTTATTGAGGTTTTTGGTTTGTTTGTCACACCCGATGGTGCTTAGGGGTTACTCCTGACTCTGCACTCAGAAATTGCTCCTAGCAGGCACGTGGGACCATATGGGATGCCAGGATTTGAATCAAAGTCCATCTGGGGTTTGAATGCAAGGCAAACACCCTACCTCTTTGCTATCTCTCCAGCCCCCATTTTTTATTGAGTTTTTATCTTGAATGAATGCTGGACTTATCCAAATGCATTCTCTGTATCTTTTGATATGATCACATGATTTTTTTGTTTTATTGATTGTTATATTGATTGACTTGAGTGTATTAAAATTTTGCATCTTTGCATCCCTGGGATGAATTCTATTTGGTCCTGGTCCATGTATGACCTTTTTGATAAGCTGTTGGATTCTACTTGCTAGTACTTATTTGAATGTCAGGATATGTCCTGTAAGTCTCTTTTTTAATGATGTTTCTGTCTATTTTTGTATCAGTATGGTGTTAGCTTCATAGAAACTATTTGGGAGTATTTCTGGTTTGTTTGTTTGTTTCAGTTTTCTAGAAGAGCCTGAAAAGGATTGGCAATAGGTCCTTTTTATTTATTTTGTTTTGTTTTGTTTGTTTTTTGGGGCCACACCCAGGGATGCTCAGGAGTTACTTCTGGCTATGCACTCAGAAATCGCTCCTGGCTTGGGGGATCATATGGAATGCTAGGGGATCAAACCGCTATCTGTCCTAGGCTGGCGCTGGCAAGACAGACACATTACCACTCTGCATCACTGCTCTGGCTCCAATAGGTTTTTTTTTAAAAGCTCGAAAGAATTCACTAGTGAATCCAATTGGGTCTCCAGAACTCCCATCTTCAGTTTGTTTCATCATTGTGATTTTGAAGCATGGTGATATTTCTTATGTATTGTGTTAGATCTCATTGAATAAATGAATTGTCTGGCTGTGGAGCAAAATGGAATGCTTTTCTTGCAAGACATTGATCTTGCCTTCATTGCTGATTTTTTTCATGGCCCAAGCTCTGTTTACTTCATAGCCTACTCTTCTCGTGAAGTGCTGGTCTAGGAAATATAAAATTACACCTGTAACTGACATTGTTTTTATACTGTCCAGTGCTGCAACAGTGTTTGGTTAATTTTTAGGTACTGTAAAGAAGAAATAAGTATTTGTGAGCATTAATAAGGGAAAAAGAAAAGAAGCAAAATAGGAAAGCCTAGCCAAATAAAAGTTTAATTTTTCTCCTCTAAGTGCAGGGAGGCAAGGCATTGACAATGGGCTTAATATGTAAAAAAAAAAAAAAACAAAAAAAAAACCTATGGTCCCTGAGCTCTACCAGGAGTGACCCCTAAACATAGAGCAATGAGTAATCCTTGAGCATAGCTTGGTATGGACCAAAAATCAAAACAAAACAAAACAAAAAAATCCAAGGGCCCGAGGAGTAGTTAAGGGATTCAGAAACTTGATTTGCATGCTAACCTTGGTTTTAATACACTCCTGAATAACTCCAGGGTCACTCCTCTGAACAGAACAACTTCTTTTGTCTGCACAGGAATTTAGGACCAGTATGTGGTGATTATTTGGAGGACTAGAGACAGTATACTTACTATATCCAACTAGACAGTGTAACTCCACAAATCATAATAATCTTATTTTTTCTTTTGTCAGAACCAAAGCTTGGAGCTGGTATATACTTTACCAAGAACCTCAAATGTGTGATGCACAAAACTAAGGAAACATCTGTCAAAGACAAGCTGATCTATATTTTTGAAGCTGAAGTTCTCACTGGTTCTTCCTGCAAGGGTCATCCATCAAACATTGTTGCCCCACCACTACATCCTGGAGACATTGACAGCCATGATAGTGTGGTTGACATTGTCTCCAGCCCTGAAACTTTTGTTATTTTTAATACTATGCAGGCTCTTCCCAAGTATTTATGGACTTGCGCCCAGGATTATGTACAACCACAGAGCACAATGCTCTCTTCTCAACATCTATCAAATGTATTTTCAAGTGGCATCCATGTTTATCAGACACAATTTAAGGGCCCCTCTCCATATCAGGCTTTGAGGGGATTTCCAAGGGGAAGTTCTGTTGATTACCCTCCATATCATTTAAACAAATAGCATAGCCTTGGTTTGGAGCAACTAATGATCATCAATAATTAAAATAATAATTTGAATGTCAGTAGGTTGTTTTTATAGGCTAATTGAATTATTAAAAGAACTAAACACTTACTAGTATCTTAGTACTTTCATCTCTTGGTGTTGTGGACCTAACTAAAACATTGAAGTCCATTCTTTTTCCTTCAAGTTTTTTTTTCTTTCCTTTACCATATAGTTAACCTAAAATTATTTTCATATGCAACAAGTTTTCTAGTATGTAATCTAAGCTTTTTATCTTCTGGAATTGTACATGAAATATAATTTCCTAGAGAATATGTTACTTTGATCTTATGCAGTAATCTAAATATAAAGTTAAATGTTCTTTAACTCAGAAAAATTCTGTATAATGAAATTATTTGAAATTAAAAATGATCAAAAGTTGGATATCCTATGTGATTCAATCATCACATATATTGTCATTTAAGAATTGGGCAGCCGGGGCTGGAGAGGTGGCTCTAGAGATAAGGTGTCTGCCTTTCAAGCGCTAGCATAGGACGGACCACGGTTTGATCTCCCAGAGTCCCATATGGTCCCCCCAAGCCAGGAGCGATTTCTGAGCACATAGCCAGGATGAACCTCTGAGTGTCAAACGGGTGTGGCCCAAAAACCAAAAAAAAAAAAAAAAATTGGGCAGCCAAATTTTTAATTCTTCAAGTATGTTTGTTACTTTCTTCGTGTTGAAGACAAGATTATAGAAAAAATAAGGCCGAAGAGATAGCATGGAGGTAAGGTGTTTGCCTTGCATGCAGAAAGATGGTGGTTTGAATTCTGGTATCCCATATGGTTCCCTGAGCCTGCCAGAGTGATTTCTGAGTGTAGAGCCAGGAGTAACCCTTGAGTGCTGCCAAGTATGAACCAAAAATGAAAAAATATAAGATTATAGAAAAATATATCTTAAGTATTTCAGCCTGTATAAGAAGAAAAGTAGTGATGAAAAGTTAACAAGAATAATCAGGTAAAATTAATTTTTTGAAAAATTTAAGTGGAAGATAGATATATTAAACCAATAAAGAAGTTGGAATGGGGCCCGGAGAGATAGCACAGCGGTGTTTGCCTTGCAAGCAGCAGATCCAGGACCAAAGGTGGTTGGTTTGAATCCTGGTGTCCCATATGGTCCCCCATGCCTGCCAGGAGCTATTTCTGAGCAGACAACCAGGAGTAACCCCTGAGCACCATTGGGTGTGGCCCAAAAACCAAAAAAAAAAAAAAAAAAGAAGTTGGAATGAAGGAGTAGAGGAAGCCTCATACCTCAGTCCTGGAGCATTGGGGAACACAGGTCTGGAAGCAACTATGACACAGGACATAATCCATGCAACGTTAGAGAGATACAGCAGGTTCAGGAACTTCCACCACAAGATATCTGCAAGTAGACAAAAGATACCAGTAGGCAGACAGGCTAGCTATGGAAGTGAAACCACCAGCAGTCTCTCTGAACCGAGTCTTTATTGGGAAGAGTAGGACCACCAAAATGGGTGGAGAAAAGTAAGGGGTAGAGGACCAGTCCAGAGGTACTTTCAGTTGATGAGGGACAAGCACAAGCAAAGAAGAATTATTCTGACTAGAGTAAAAACTTCAACACAAAGGCTTACTAAGTAAATTGAAATTATGATGAAGTCTGAGATTTAAGTGAACGTAGTGAACGGGGAACTGAGTTAGAAGAGTATTTTATGCAGATAAAATAATCTGAATTTACTGTGATTATTCCCAAATTTGGCTTCAAATTTTTGAAGTAAAGAGAACTAATTGCACCATGCATTCCTTACCTATTTTCTTTTTCTTTGTTTGTTTGTTTTGGGGACATACCTGGTGATGGTCAGGGGGTTACTCCTGGCTCTGCACTCAGAAATCATTTTTTGGGGGACCATATGGGATACCTGGGGATCAAACCACAGTTTGTCCTATGCTTGCACATGCAAGGCAAACTACTCACACCCTGTACCACAGTTCCGGCCACCTTGCCTATTTTCAATGACATTTATCTTTATACTTCCTACCTTTCCTGACCCTTATACCCTCAAACTTTTGCAAAGACAATTTATTATGTTACATTAACCTTCCTTCTTAAAACAAGAATACTTATTGTCTCAACTGGCATTGTCCTTGCATTGATAAGAGATAAGAGAGTCCTTGCCATTGACCTCTTGCTTGAAAGGGCCCCATTTTGGACTTCATATTGTACCATTTACCGTAGGTGAAGATTCTACAAAATTAAAAGAATGAATGCATTTGGAGTTTCGACATTCTCACTTTCATACCCCCTTATAGAGTATCTAAAAACTCCAAATTAATATCTTCAAGACTACTTTGAGGGCCTGCTTTGACTCTTGTTCAGTCTTCCCAACAACTGGTAGACTGTGTAAGAGTAATCGATATGAATGACCAAGAGTGACAACAGAATGTAACTTGCCCTATGGAAACCTGTGTCTGAAATTTGATCTGTAGTTAAATGTAAGAGTACAGATTAGAAAAATCTTGTATAACTCTGATGAAACACTGAAGCCTGACACATCTATCTGGACCGTCAATCTTCTGTGTGGCATCTGCGGGCCTGATTTTCTGTGTGTGTGTGTCTTCATTTGCGGATGGCTAGCCTTCCCTGGAGGTGAGTTTTTCTGCCCAGAAAGGGAGGGACTAGAGGAGCGAGGCCATTCCACTTTGCTACACGGCCACGCATATCATTTAGCCAATGAATACAGCCACAACACGTAGAAAACCCCACAATACAAGTGTGGCAATAGGGAAGCAACACAGGACAGCACCAGACATAGAGAATGAAGATGGCAACTCTGATGCCCGGAACATGGCCAACCAACTAGTCAGTCTCTCAGATAAGGAGTTTAGTGTCACAATATGGAAGATGTTCACAGAACTCAAAGAAAGTAAAGAAGAGAACACTAATAAGAATCAAGAGAATATGAAGATCGAAATCAGAAAACTCCAAACTGAAATTTCAGGTCAAATAACAGGTCTGAAAAACTCAGTAGATGAATTGAAGAAAAAAATGGATGAGCTTTCCCACAGGTTAACAGCAGCTGAGAATAGAATTGGTACACTGGAAGATTTGATGAATAACAACTCCATACAGCAGAAGAGATTGGAAAAAAGCCTTAAAGCAAATAATCAAACAATGGAAAAATTACTCAAAGAATGGGAACAGATGAAAATAGAAGTCGATGAAAAGCTCAACAGAAACAACTTAAGAATCATTAAAGTCCCAGAGACCCAGGAAGAAAATCTCCAGGAGGAATCAACGGTCAAGAACATCATTAAAGAGAAACTACCAGAGCTAAAGAATACATGTGATCAAATCCTGCATGCCTGAAGAGTACCAATAAAAGAGACCCCAGGAAAAAAACAGCCCAAGACACATCCTAGTCACAATGACAAATCCCACAGATAGAGACAGAATTCTGAAGGCAGCAAGATCAAAAAGAGAAATTACATTTAAGGGAATATCTTTGAGATTTACAGCAGACCTATCACCAGAAACACTCAAGACCAGAAAGCAGTTGGTGGGACATAGTGACAAAACTCAATGAAATAAATGCTTCGCCTAGAATACTGCACCCAGCAAAACTCACTTTCAGATTTGAAGAAACAATACATGGCTTCACAGACAAACAACAGCTCAGAAACTTTACAGACTCAAAACCAGTCTTTAAAAAAAAAAAAAAAACTGGGCCGGAGAGATAGCATGGAGGTAAGGCGTTTGCCTTTCATGCAGAAGGTCATCGGTTCAAATCCCGGCATCCCATATGGTCCCCCGTGCCTGCCAGGAGCAATTTCTGAGCATGGAGCCAGGAGTAACCCCTGAGCACTGCCGGGTGTGACCCAAAAACCACAAAAAAAAAAAACAAAAAAACTGAAAGACTTACTTTAAGACATGAATGACAGACACACCAAATTTCGATAGAAAGATGGCACTAGGGCCCGGAGAGATAGCACAGCAGTGTTTGCCTTGCAAGCAGCCGATCCAGGACCAAAGGTGGTTGGTTCGAATCCCGGTGTCCCATATGGTCCCCCTTGCCTGCCAGGAGCTATTTCTGAGCAGACAGCCAGGAGTAACCCCTGAGCACCGTCGGGTGTGGCCCAAAAACAAAACAAAACGAAAAGATGGCACTAAATCCCAGGACAAATCTTTCTCTCAATGTCAATGGACTAAATGCACCAGTTAAGAGACACATAGTAGGGGCCTGGAGAGATAGCACAGCGGCGTTTGCCTTGCAAGCAGCCGATCCAGGACTAAAGGTGGTTGGTTCAAATCCTGGTGTCCCATATGGTCCCCCGTGCCTGCCAGGAGCTATTTCTGAGCAGACAGCCAGGAGTAACCACTAAGCACCGCCGGGTGTGGCCCAAAAACAAAACAAACAAACAAACAAACAAACAAAAAAAAGAGACACAGAGTAGCTAAATGGATAAAAAAAAAAACTCAATCCAACCTTCTGCTGCCTACAAGAAACACATCTGAATAATCATAAAAAACATAGACTCAAAATAAAAGGCTGGAGGAAAATTATTCAAGCAAACAACACCCATAAAAAAGCTGGAGTGGCCATACTAATATCAGATGATGCAAATTTTATACTCGGGAAAGTTATAAGGGACAAAGATGGACATTTTGTATTAATCAAGGGATATGTACAGCAGGAAGAAATCACTCTCCTAAACATATATGCACCAAATGAGGGGTCAGCAAAATATTTAATACAATTGTTGACAAATCTGAAAAATAATATCAATAACAACACAATAATTGTGGGAGACCTCAACACGGCATTGCCAGCACTTGATAGGTCAACCAGACTGAAACCCAACAAGAACATACTAGACCTGAAAAGAGAAAAGGACGAGAGGCCTACTGGATATATATAGGACACTTCACCCCCAAAAGACAGGTCCTCAGATTAGTGGAATAGGCTTGAATACTCAGAGAATGTTCCCCAGACATGCAATCACCTAATTTTTGATAAAGGAGCAAGAAATCTTAAATGGAGCGAATAAAGCCTCTTCAACAAGTGGTGTTGGCACAACTGGCTAGCCACTTACAAAAAATTGAACTTAGACCCCCAGTTAACATCATGTACGAAGGTAAAATCCAAATAGATGAAAGACCTCGATATCAGACCCAAAACCATAAGATATATAGAACAACACATAGGCAAAACACTCCAGAATATTGAGACTACAAGCATCTTCAAGGAGGAAACTGCACTCTCCAAGCAAGTGAAAGCAGAGATTAACAGATGGGAATTTATTAAGCTGAGAAGTTTCTGCACCTCAAAGGAAATAGCGCCCAGGATACAAGAGCCATCCACTGAGTGGGAGAAACTATTCACCCAATACCCATCAGATAAAGGGCTAATCTCCAAAATATACAAGGCACTGACAGAACTTTACAGTAAAAAAAAATTTAATCCCATCAAAAAATGGGTAGAAGAAATGGACAGACACTTTAACAAAGAAGAAATACAAATGGCCAAAAGACACATGAAAAAATGCTCCACATCACCAATCATCAGGGAGATGCAAATCAAAACAACTATGAGGTACCACCTCACACCACAGAGATTGGCACACATCACAAAGAATGAAAACAAGCAGTGTTGGTGGAGATGTGGAGAGAAAGGAACTCTTAACCACTGCTTGTGGGAATGCCATCTAGTTCAACCTTTATGGAAAAAAATTCCTCCAAAAACTGGAAATCGAGCTCCCTTACAATCCAGCTATACCACTCCTAGGAATATACCCTAGAAACACAAAAATACAATACAAAAATCCTTTCCTTACACCTCTATTCATTGCAGCACTATTTACTATAGCAAGACTCTGGAAACAACCAAGATACCCTTCACCAGATGAATGGCTAAAGAAACTGTGGTACATATACACAATGGAATATTATGCAGCTGTCAGGAGAGATGAAGTCATGAAATTTACCTATATGTGGATGTACATGGAATCTATTATGCTGGGTGAAATAGGTCAGAGAGAGAGAGAGAAAAACACAGAATGGTCTCACTCATCTATGTGTTTTAAGAAAAATGAAAAACATTCTTGCAATAATAATTTTCAGACACAAAAGAGAGAAGGGCTGGAAGTTGCAGCTCACCTCATGAAGCTCACCAGGGATGAGTTAAGTTAGAGAAATAACTACATTTTGAACTATCCTAATAATGAAAATGTATGAGGGAAATTGAAAGCCTGTCTAGAGTACAGGCAGGGGTTGGGTGGGGAGGAGGGAGATTCGGGACATTGCTGTATTGCTGGGGTCTGAACCTGCACAAAGCAAGTACCTTATTGATCTGTGTGGGCTGCATACAAAGCAAGTACCTTATTGACTATGCTATCCCTTCATTGGTTGATTTAATTTAATATCAGTAGTACCTGGTTGATTGGCTCTCTTGAATTGATTTTTTTTTTACTTGCATAGAGGTCCAGAGCCATACCATAGCAGGTAGGGTGTTTGCCTTGCCCATGGCTGACCCTGTTCGATCCCTGGCATCCCATATGGTTCGCTGAGTCTGCCAGGAGTGATTTGAGAGCATAGGATTAACCCCTGAAATATGCTGAATGTGGCCCCCAAATAAAAAAATAACAAAATTCTTACTTATTTAAATATACACAATTAAAATATGTAATCATTAAAAAAAAGTTATGGGGCCAGAGTGATAGCACAGTGGTAGGGCATTTGCCTTGTATGCAGCTGACCTGGGATGGACCCGGATTCAATCTCCAACATCCCATATGGTCCCCGGAGCCTGCTAAGAGCGATTTCTGAGCACAGAGCCAGGAGTAACCCCTGAGTACCACCAGGTGTGCCACCCCCATAAAAAAACAAAAAACAAAATAAAAGTTAAATTGTATATCAAAGGGCAATTATGTTTTTAGGGGCTGCAGAAATAATATAACCTTGTGCAGAGCAAACCCAAGTTTGATCCCTGTTATCCCAGATAATCCCCCAAGCATTATCAGGAGCTATTCTTGAGTCCAGAGTGGGGTGAGCCCAGAGCATCACCAATATGGTCCCCCAAAGATTTTTTATAACATTATTTGCCTAATTAGCCTCTTTTTAGTATTAGTTGATGCTTTTAACTAATCCTTTTGTTTTTGAGTGACATCTGTCAGTGTACCTGCAAATCTATCAGTGTGTGAGAATGGGAAAGTGGGGTTTTACTCTCTGCAGTGCTGTAGGCAGTATGTGGAGTCCATAATTAAACCAGGTCTTGCAAGTAAAGTATGTTCAAATTGAGCGGTCTCTCTCTGCGTGTAACTAGTGTTGTTATTTTAAGAAGTAACATTATGTAACTGAAATAAAATTGAAAACTATAGACTAGATAATTAGCACTTTTCTGGATAAGGCCCTTGTCTTGCAAGCAATATACCCTAGTTCAGTGGTCGGCAACCTGGGGCTCGCGAGCCACATGTGGCTCTTTACACTTTTAATTTGGCTCTTCTGTGTGCCCGGTGGTCGCTCCAGGAGTCAGGACTCTGTTCCTAGCCTTTGTCAGTGTGCAGCCCCTGCGGCCAGCTCCAAGAGTGTAAGATGATACCCAGTATCAACCCTAAACAAAGGTGTTCCCCCAACATTATCCTTTTTTAAACCTCTTCCTTTGATATGTAAAAGTTCACTGAATTTGTATTTTTATCTCTCTTGACCTGAAGCCTCCTGGTATTGGGAATTGGTTTTAATAAAAAAAGAGGAATTTTAGCTTTTTGGGCTCAAGGCAGAGAGTACAAGGTAAAAGGCCATGGACTCCATGATCATCCTTTCCTGGCTAGCTTGGTTTGTTATTTCTTTTCTGCTACCCTGTTTCTTCAGACCAGGTTGGGTGGGGTTTAGAAATACAGTGCCTGGAGTGATCTTAAAACACATATTTTATTTTGCACAAGAGTGGGCATCAGGGGCCGGAGAGATAGCACAGAGGCGTTTGCCTTGCAAGCAACCAATCCAGGACCTAAGGTGGTTGGTTTGAATCCCGTCGTCCCATATATAGTCCCCTGTGCCTGCCAGGAGCTATTTCTAAGCAAACAGCAAGAAGTAACCCCTGAGCACAGCCGGGTATGGCCCAAAAAAAAAAAAAAAAAAAAAAGAGTGGGCATCTTCCATGAAGGGATTCTCAATACAGAGTTTTCTTTTCCGCAGATTCTCATGTTCAGAGTACTCATGATTAAAGTTGTGAGCTAATGTCCTTAAATGCTGTTTTTCATATTGATTATGACTTTCTGCATAATATAAGTGCCAATCAGAAATTTTTTGCAAGAATGGAAACATTTCAATATCTCCTCAGACACAGCTATCCCAGAATCAGATTCTTTTTTGAACACATCCATCTTATGTCTCACTGTAAAAACTACTTGTGAAAACTCCCTGCAGAGAAATATTAAATTCATAGAGAAAATGAACAGTGTCTACCAAATACACAAGCTTAGCAACCCATTTCTTGTCCAACTGGGGCTGTACAAAGTCAGAGTTAAGCTCTCACAGGAACTGCACTACTTCTTCCCTCTTGCCAACGGTGAGAGAGCACCCTTTCCCTGAACAGCCACTTCACTTCTTCATGGAGAAGATGCTAGTAGTGGGCATTCATACTCTCACCCAGGGTAGTGAATAGCATGGATTTGATTACAATTGTGAATTTCACAAATTATCTTTACTGTGTCGTCTGTCACAGAGTTTAGTTCAGCAGGGAGTTTTTTTTTTAATCCAGTCTATCATACAATGAGTGTATACAATGTACAGGTGTGCAACTTCTGTTTCTTGTGACTACACAAAAACACTGAGTCATAGTGCATCATCTGTACATACATCAACAGATCAGATTATTATTCTGAGTGAAATGAGTCAGAAGGAGAGGTGTAGACACAGAATAATCATTTGTGACATATAAGAATAATAAACTGCAATATGGTAATAATATCTAGAGAAAATAGGGATGAGAAATAGGAGGACTAGTCCATGATAGGAAGCTTGCCATAAAAAGTGGTGATTTCAGTTAGAATAGAGAAAGATACATTATGACATTGATAGTTGGAACTTATCACTCTGGACAAGAACTGGATGCTGAAAATGGGTAAGTGACATGCATGGTACCCTTTAATTAACAATATTGAAAACCACTGTGTCATAAAGGAAATTTTACAAACCTCAGTGTCATAAAGAAAAAGAGAGATAGAGAGAAAAAACCAAAATGCCTGCCCCTGACATAGGCAGAGGGGGTGAAGGGGAAGGAAACAAGGGACATTGGTGGTGGGGAAAGTGCACTGGTGAAGGGTGGTATACATTCTATGATTGAAGCTCAAGTATGAAAAATTTTGAAACAAATATGATTAAATAAAAAATATTTTTAAAATGTTTTAGGCACTCTATCATAATTCCTTTGTGATATATCATGTGCCTTTAACAAAGTGCCGTTTTTGTTTTTGTGTGAATCAGTGGATTCAAAAACTGTATTTCATGGTGGATGTTACTTCACATCTAAATCAGCTTAATCATAAACTACAGGGGAAAGGAAACACAATTTTTCCGATGTTAGAAGTCATTTTGTTTGAAAACAAAGTATCTGTTTTTGCTGAAGATTTTGACAGAGAAACTTTTATTTACCTTCCAAGCCTGTTGAAACATAGCCAAGAAAATAATTCTGATATTGACATTACCTATTTTAAAACAGAACTTTGAAATATAAGGGAAGCTTTTCTCAAGAGGTTTCAGGATTTCAGAAACAGCAAAGCAACGTTGGCCTTTGTTTAAAAAACCTCTGAATGCCACTGTAACAGAATTGAAATTTTCTCCCTTTAATATTGACATTGGCAACTTTGAAATAAAATTTCTGGATTTAAAAACAAAGAACTGGGCTTTTGTTTTTGGGCAAATTTTTGATTACAGTTTTAATTTGCCCAAAAACAAAAGCCCAGGCCCTGATGGATTCACGAATGAATTCTTTCAAACCTTTCAAGAGGAACTACTACCAATCCTGGCCAGGCTCTTTTATGAAATCGAAAAAACAGGAACACTTCCAAATAGCTTTTATGAAGCCAACATCACTTTAATACCAAAACCTGATAGAGATGCTGCCAAAAAAAGAAAATTACAGACCAATATCCCTGATGAACACAGATGCAAAGATCCTCAACAAAATCCTGGCGAACAGGATCCAGTGCCTCATCAAGAAGATCATTCACTTTGATCAAGAAGGTTTCATCCCAGGAATGCAAGGCTGGTTTAACATCCATAAATCTATCAATATAATACACAACATAAACAACAACAAATCACATGGTCATATCAATAGACGCAGAAAAAGCATTTGATAAGGTTCAACACCCATTCTTGATGAAAACTCTCAGCAAGATAGGAATAAAAGGAACCTTTCTCAATATAGTCAAAACCATCTACCAGAAGCCAGTGGCAAATATTAACCTCAATGGAGATAAACTAAAATTCTTCCCTCTAAATTCTGGTACAAGACAAGGCTGTCCTCTCTCACCACTCCTATTCAACATAGTACTGGAAGTACTTGCTATAGCAATTAGGCAAGAAAAAGATATCAAGGGAATCCAGATAGAAAAGGAAGAAGTCAAGCTATCACTGTTTGCAGATGACATGATACTCTACTTAGAAAACCCTAAAGACTCTACCAAAAAGCTTCTAGAAATAATAGATTCATATAGCAAAGTGGCAGGCTACAAAATTAACACACAAAAATCAATGGCCTTTTTATACATAATAATGATAGGGAAGAAATGGACATTAAGAGAACAATCCCATTCACATTAGTGCCACACAAACTCAAATATCTTGGAGTCAACCTGACTAAAGATGTGAAGGATCTATACAAAGAAAACTACAAAACACTGCTCCAAGAAATAAGAGAGGACACACAGAAATGGAAACACATACCTTGCTCATGGATTGGCAGGATCAACATCATTAAAATGGCAATACTTCCAAAAGCATTATACAGATTTAACGCGATTCCTCTGAAGATACCCATGACATTCTTCAAAGAAGTGGATCAAATACTTCTGAAATTCATCTGGAACAACAAACAACCTCAAATAGCTAAAGCACTTCTTGGGAAAAGGAATATGGGAGGCATTACTTTCCCCAATTTTAAGCTGTATTACAAAGCAATAGTTATAAAAACAGCATGGTATTGGAATAAAGACAGACCCTCAGATCAGTGGAATAGGCTTGAGTACTCAGAGAAGGTTCCTCAGACATATAACCACCTAGTTTTTGATAAAGGAGCAAGAGATCCTAATTGGACCAAGGAAAGCCTATTCAACAAGCGGTGTTGGCACAACTGGTTAGCCACTTGCAAAAAAGCGAACTCAGACCCACAGCTAACACCATGTACAAAGGTAAAATCCAAATGGATTAAAGACCTTGATATCAGAACTGAAACTTTAAGGTATATAGAACAACATGTAGGTGAAACACTCCAGGACATTGAGACTAAAGGCATCTTTAAGGAGGAGACAGCACTTTCCAAACAAGTGGAAGCAGAGATAAACAGATGGGACTATATTAAGCTGAGAAGCTTCTGCATCTCAAAGGAAATAGTCCCAGAATACAAAGGCCACCCACTGAGTGGGAGAAATTATTCACCCAATACTCATCAGATAAAGGGCTAATATCCAAAATTTACAAGGTACTGACAGAACTATACAAGAAAAAAAAACAACTAACCCCATCAAAAAATGGGGAGAAGAAATGAACAGACACTTTGAAAAAGAAGAAAGGCAAATGGCCAAAAGGCACATGAAAAGATGCTCAACATCACTAATCGTCAGGGAGATGCAAATCAAAACTACTATGAGGTACCACCTCACGCCACTGAGATTGGCACACATCACAAAAAAGGAAAACAAGCAGTGCTGGCGGGGATGTGGAGAGAAAGGAACTCTTTTTCACTGCTAGTGGGAATGCCATCTAGTACAACCTTTATGGAAAGCAATATGGAGATTCCTTCACAAACTGGAAATTGAGCTTCCATACTATCCAGCTATACCACTCCTAGGAATATACCCAAGGAACACAAAAATACAATACAAAAATCCCTTCCTTACTCCTATATTCATTGCAGTGCTATTTACAATAGCCAGACTCTGGAAACAACCAAGATGCCCTTCAACAGATGAGTGGCTGAAGAAACTGTGGTACATATACACAATGGAATACTATCAGCCATCAGGAGAGATGAAGTCATGGAATTTTCCTATACATGGATGTACATGGAATCTATTATACTGAGTGAAGTAAGTCAGAGGGAGAGAGAAAGACACAGAATGGTTTCACTCATCTATGGGCTTTAAGAAATATGAAAGACATTTTTAACAGTATCTCAGAGACAAGAGAGATGAGGGCTGGTAGGTGCAGATCAGGACATGAAGCTCATCACATAGAGTGATGAGTGCAGTTGGAGAGATGACTACACTGAAAACTATCATAACAATGTGAATGTATGAGGGAAGTAGAAAGGCTGTCTCGAGTACAGGTGTAGGGGGGTGGGGAGGAGGGAGATCTGGGAAATTGGTGGTGGGAATGTTGCACTGGTGAAGGGGGGTGTTCTTTACATGACTGTAATCATACAACTATAATCATGTTTGTAATCACGGTTTTTAAATAAAGATAAAAAAATAAAAAGAAAAAAATAAATAAAAACAAAAAACTGGAGGCCAGCGAGGTGTCACTAGAGGTAAGGTGTCTGCCTTGCAAGTGCTAGCCAAGGAAGGACTGCGGTTCAATCCCCCAAGCCAGGGGCAATTTCTGAGCACTTAGCCAGGAGTAACCCCTGAGCATCAAATGAGTGTGGCCCGAAAAACCAAAAACCAAAACCAAAACAAAACAAAACAAAAAAAAGAACTGTGGAGCTCGAAATTTGAACGTCTTTGTGCTAATTTAGAAAGGTTAGAGAAATGGGGGCCGGGCGGTGGCGCTGGAGGTAAGGTGCCTGCCTTGCCTGCGCTAGCCTAGGACGGACCACGGTTCGATCCCCCGGCGTCCCATATGGTCCCCCAAGAAGCCAGGAGCAACTTCTGAGTGCATAGCCAGGAGTAACCCCTGAGCGTCCCAGGGTGTGGCCCAAAAACCAAAAAAAAAAAAAAAAAAAAAAAAAGAAAGGTTAGAGAAACACAAATGTGAACTTAGTTCACAGCACAAGTGGTCTGCTTTGAAAGACCTGGAGAAGGAAGATATGTTTGATTTTTAACACTTAGAATAGTATTCCTGACTCATATAATCAACTAAAAAAGCTAGCGTTTGCTGTTCTTTCCTTTTTGGGTCTACATATTTATGTGAACAATCATTTTCAAGCATGAATCCTATCAAGAGTAAATTGAGAAATCATCTCATCGTTGAGAACCTGGAATCGTGCCTAAAATTAAAAACAACAACATACAAACCTGACTTAGTAAAACTATCCAAGGAAATGCAAGGCATTGCAATGTTCACATTAGTGTTTGTGACTTTGTCAGTCATTGTCAGGATGTAATTTTCTCTACATTGTAAGGCCAATTTTATGGAATTTAACATTATCAATAAATAATATCATTCTAAAGTTTTTGTTTTATTAGTTGTGTTATTTGTATCCTCCCAACCTATGTGGATACTTGCATGCAGAATATTCTCAATAAAAACTTATTGAAACTAAAAACAGCGTACCATCCTATGTATTTTTGGTTTTAAAATGTGGCTCTTGGGGCCAAAGAGATAGCATGGAGGTAAGGTGTTTGCCTCTCATGCAGAAGTTCTATGGTTCAAATCCCAGCATCCCATATGGTCCTCTGAGTCTGTCAGGAGCAATTTCTGAGCATAGAGCCAGGAGTAACCCCTGAGCACTGCCAAAAACAAACAAAGAAAAACAAAATAAACAAAAAACAAAAAAATGTGGCTCTTAAAATAAATTTCAGTCGTGGTTTTGGTGAGATTTGGCTCAGTTGAAAAAAAAAAAAAAAGGTTGCCGACCACTGCCCTAGTTTAATCTTAGCTCAGGTACATAGTTTGTGAGAATTTCCAGGAGTGATCCCCTGAACACAAAGAGTTAAGTAAGCCCTGAGTACAGCTGCATGTGTCACCAAAAAATAAAAAACAAAAAAACAAAAAACAAACCCCCCCCACAGAGATAAATACATAAAAGAATAAAAATAAATAAATAAATAAATAAATAAAAGAATGGTGAAAGAGTGTCTAACAGATCCCACTCACACTCCAGGAATAGAGAAATTACACAGTAGGGGCAGAGCAGAATTCATAAAGGCCATCTTAGAATATTTTTGTGTTCTAAGATCAGGTAATTTTCCTATAAACATGGTATCTGTAAAAGAATGTTCACAGTAGCATGGTTTGTAGTAGTAAAACTATTGCTCTGAAAACTTTTAAATGGCTCATTATAGAAATATATATTCAGAGATATTAAAAATAACACATCTTGCATGATATGGTAATTTTTTGGTAAAAGTAACAAATATATGTATACTAGTCTTATTTCAGCAATGGTCTGTTGTCTTGTACAAATCTTACCACTACCAAGAACAACTTGACAAAATATTACAAAACCAAAACCAAAACCAAACCAAAACAGAAGAACATT
This sequence comes from Suncus etruscus, assembly GCF_024139225.1. NCBI lineage: Eukaryota > Metazoa > Chordata > Mammalia > Eulipotyphla > Soricidae > Suncus > Suncus etruscus. Next base: position 27,925,128 of record NC_064860.1, on the reverse strand, counting down.
AAGGCACTACAGAATCACCTAGGCTATGAGAATTTGTGGTTTCAAGGTTTGGAAGAAAAGGGACACCATGAGAGGTGAACCTGACATTTGTCATCACTTGATCTCAAAGCTGTGGTGGAAAAACTGAGAAGAGCTTTTGGCTGTCTCATGGAGCTGAAGTGGCTGAAGATCTTAGGAATGACCCTAGTAAATATAAATACCTTAGTCTTTTGACTGGCCCCTTAAAAGGGATAACCTAGTTAAAAATAAGGGTGAACTGGAAACAAACTTGCTTCCACACAGACAAGCCCACTCAGTCCTCATTGGAACAAAGAGATCTGATCTCAATATAGCTAGAGTCAAGTATATTTGCCTTAAGTGTCTCCCTTAGAACACATTTTCTTTCCCTAGTCTCCTTGCAGGAATTCAACTGATTCTACTATACATGCTAAGGAGAATAAACTCACTGCTGAGGGATGAAGGACAAAGAAACAGTGATTACCAGGATTTAGGTGGTGTGGTCATCTTTCCATTCTTATGAAAATTTCATCAACCCATTCTTTCCACCATGTTTCTTCATGGATATTGTTTTATATTTATTATTATTATTATTATTATTATTATTATTATTATCGCTGTTTGAACTACACCCAGCGATGTTCAGGAGTTGCTCAGAGATTGAACCTGGTGGGGGCCCTGCAAGGCAATTGTTATACCTGCTGTACTATTTCTCTGGTTTCTGAGTGTTTTATTTATTTTGTATTTTGGGGCCATATCTGGGGGTGCTTACAGCTCTTACTCCTGGCTCTGTATTCAGGTAATATACTTCTGGTGGGCTTTGGGTACCATATGGGATACTATGCACAAGGATCAGCTGTTTTCAAGGCAAATACTTGCTATGCTATTGCTCTTTCTCCAATTTATAGGTAGACACATGTGAGACTATTTCAGTGACTTCAGAATGTCTGAAAGTCTTTCTTCCTTTTTTTGTGTGATATTTTTGGACCACACCACGTGGTACTCAGGGGGTTACTCGTGGCTCCTGGCTCTGTACTCAGAAATTACTCCTGGAAGGCTTGGGGGCCATATGGGATGCCAGGAATCAAAACTGGGTTGGCCATGTGCAATAAAATGTCCTTCTTGCTGTGCTATCACTCCTGCCCCGGGTTTTTCTTCTTTTGAAATCACTGCTCAAAATGATTGTTACAGAAGAAAAAAATAACTGTAACAGCTACTTGCCCCTCATTTTTTTGAGTACACAATGGGAGTAAAGCAAGTATTTATATATTACTTTATTTCTTTTTTTAATTTTTTAATTTTTTTATTTTGAATTATGAGAACAAAGATGCAAAGAAAGAGGACAAGTTAAAGTTACAGTGGAAGGACAATCACCCATAACATAATTCTCAGAAGAAGTCCCGTTGCTGATATCTTAACTTTGAACTTTCAGCCAAAGAACATTAAGATAAATAAAACAGAATCCATGTACAATTACTTTCTCCCTCAAGCCCCCAGATTGTAACACATTATAATATTTCTTAACAGCACACAAGGTAATCTAAAGCCATAAAACTTACATAACTCCTTAAACATTAGAGGCATAGTAATTTTTACATTTCCATGTACTTGCATTTAGCTTAAGTTAACCTCAAATTTTAAGTGTTTTTTTTTTTTTTAAGGATTAGAGTCAAAGTAGCACAGTAAAAACGGTGTTAAAAGAGTGGCAATTGTTGTTTGCATAGGCCCACCAAAATATGAGAGGCATGGAAAGGAATAACCTTGGCCTAAATACAAAGAGATCCTACCCCTGAAGTTTCCTGGCATAAGACCAACTCTAGGCTCCAGGCAAGCTAGATCGTCCAATCCAAGACACACTTTTCACACAGTCTCTGTTGTTGGTATCATGTTTCTGTATTAAAGATCCTGGAATCTGCATATCCTACATTGAAGTCAGGATGTGGAGTGTCCTCTCGTTTCACCTCACCATTAAAGGGCAATGCAGGAAGCCCTGTCCTGTAAGCAAGTCGTTGTTGTTAAGTCTTCTCAGTATTAAGGGAAGTCTCTTTTGAGCAGGTCGATGTCTGAGCAGTGGTAGGGTCTTCCGTGGTAGAGGATTGCTTCCAGGTGATGTTATAGACAAACCTGGACGTTTCATGGATGGCTTCCCTGGTTCAGGGGTGAATGGAAAATGCCCTTTCTTCTGAGGCCTGTGCCAGGTCATTATGTCAATGTTCAGTATGTAAGGTCCCTTTGCACTACAAGATTTGTGTATTCCAATCTCTATTAGATAGGATCTTATTTGTATGTATAATATTTTCTCATTTTAATGTGCCTATGTAAAAAAGGAGCAATGCCATGTGGCGTTATTGGTGCATATGGGGCGTTATTGGTGCATATGGGGGACATAAGAACAAGTCCAATAATCCCCATGACATGGTTCAATCATAAGCATTAAACTGGGGGACTCTTTCACCAAAATTCCTTGTTGAACAGCTCATAAAGAGAAGATAAAAAGTGGTTAGAATCGTCACTGTATAAGAGAATATTTAGTAAGACTTATAGTTGTCAGAGAAAAACAAAATATTCTAAAGACATACGTGTCCATTTTATGTCTTTTGAAACAGTTCAGGGTTGTTACACACAATGCACGGCTTTGGTCTGTGATTAGGATTGTGCAATACTAAAGTAAAAAAGAGTAATGTGGGTTAGTGATGTTTGGGTGAGAGAGTTAAGGAGTAAAAATGAGCTTTAAAGGGGTGTGGAAAAGAGCAGAATACAAAATGGACATTCTGGATACGCAAAACATAACATAAAGATAAGAAATACTCTTAATACAAGCAGAAGGCTTATCAAGGCTCCCAGTGCACCCAAGTTAGGGAGAATGCCTTCCACATGGGGTCTCCCCCAACCCCATGCCGTCTAGGGCTAGCCTCCAGCTCAAGAGAGGATAGAGAGAGAGCCGGAAGCCAGGATCTGCCTGCCCTACACCCTGTGCCCTTCACTCCCTAGAGCTGAGGGAAGGGCGGGGAAAGCTTGTGACCCCATCCAGGAGGGACCCCCGACACCCACCTTGTCTGGCCGCGGGGGCTACCACCCCATATTTCTTAATGCTATTTGGAATTTCTCATACATTATGAGTGAAAAGGGATGATAATACTAAAGACAATAAAGTATCCAAAAAGATTTAGCAAATGAGCAGTATGAATTGTTCAAATGAACAATATGAACTTCTGAGACACATAAGAAGTTGATTTTTAACAAATTGGACTGCTCCTTGGGTTGTACCAACTCTATCAGAAACTAGATGTAGACAAAGGACTGATCTGCCAGGAAAACCTATCTACAAGAGAGGTTTACAGAGGTAACCTTTGCAACTCAGGCTGAGAGCACTGTTTAGTCATTTTCCACACTTGCCACAAATTAACTGTAAATGACGGCCTTAGCTAGAAAATTATTTAAAAAATGTTTTTCAGAATTGTAATTAGTTACTAGTAACTATAATCGTGATTATAGTTGGGTTGTAGGATTACAATATTCCAACACCAATTCCATCATCAGTTACTTCTCCACCAGTGCTCTCCCATTTCACTCCCATCTCATCCTCTGCCTGCCAGCTGGACACATTTCAAAGTTTTATGATTGCATTTTAGATCTTCTATTTTTAGTGTTACTGAGTCTGTACTTTGGATATATACATATATATGTATGTATATATACATATATATATATATACATATATACACTCTCCCACATCACGAATATAACCAAAGACCCTGACTTCGTATCCTCTATGACTTCCTCTGCAAGAACCCTCCTCCCTCTTGGCCCCTCTCTGCCTCCTGCTTAGCGCAAGAGCAGCTAGCGTAAACCCCTAAGAAAACTACATCTCCCGATAGACTGTGCGGCTCAGCGGCTGAGGTGAAGTGCGCAGGCGCGCGGGCCAGCCCCTGCGCGCAGGCGCTCTGCGCATGCCGGCTGTGCTTTGGCTTCGCGGCTGGGTGTGCTGAGGCAGAGAGCGAGGCCTAGTGGAGCCACCGGCGCGGGGCGGCGCGAGCCGGCTTGTGGAGGTTTGTGCTTGAAAAGGGACGGCGGAAGGACGCCTCACGTCCCAGCGGCACCGGCTCGGGTCGCCTGGAGCCAGCCTGGTGAGTGCGAGGGACCCGCGGCCCCTCCCCTCCCCCTCCCTCTCCCGCCCGTGGATCCGGCGAGCGAAAGCCCTTGGCGGGACCCGTGAGGCTCCAGAGCGGCTCGCGAGCTCGGGCCGCGCGCGCTGCGTCGGTGCGTCACGGGCCTCGGGTGTCCTTTGAGGGCGGCTGGGGGCAGGGCGGGCCGGCTCGCCGGCTGGTTGGTGCGTCTTGGGGCGGCGGCGCTGGGGACTGCGGGGAGTGAGGCGGCAACTAGCCTGAGCTGGAGTGGGGTACGCAAAAAATAACCCTGCCTGGTGGAAGGGGACCCTCTCCGGCACCCGCAGTTGCCGCCCGAGTCTGGCTTTGGTGGCGGGCGGCGGCGGATGTGTACGGATGCCATAACAACCCGGGCCTGCCTGGAGGCTGACAGGGCAGGGGTGTGGTAGGCCATTGCAGCGACGACCCTGCAACATCGGAGCCCAGTGAAGAGAAGAGGACCCAGAGGAGGAGAAGGAACGCTGGCGCCCGTCCATCTCTCCAGAAGAGCCGACCTTTTCACCTAGACACATCTAAACGTTCATTATTTTATTGGGGGCCACACCCAGCTGTGCCCCAGGATCGCTTTTTCCATGCCTCACTAAGGATTCGAACCAGCTACAGAGCCCAAAAAGTGCCTGCCCATTCACTGTACTTCCCCCCGCCTTTGGCCTCCCAGATTCATTTATTTATATTTATTTATTGATTGTTTGATCGATCGGTAACACCCAGCAGTGCTCAGGGTTCTACACTCAGAAATCGCTCCTGGGACCATATGGGATGCTGGGATTCGAACCAACCTTCTGCATGCAAGGCAAACCTTGCCACACCTCCATGCTATCTCTCTGGCCCAGAATCTTTTTGCACCGGTGAAAGGGGGGTGTTCTGTTTATGACTGAACCCCAACGACAATCATGCTTGGAATCATGGTGCTTAAATAAAGATTTTATTAAAAAGAAGAAAAAAATAGAATCTTGTTCTAAAATAAATACTACTGCACGGTATTGGGTGACTTTCCACCCTATTTTTCCTTCAGAAATAGTTCCTCATAGCTTTCATTTCTTCTTTGACGTTTTTAGGTAGGTTCTTCATTCTCTCCGCAAACTGTTGGTTCTAGGCTCTCTTAACCTTTATGCAGTATTTTTTTTTTCAATTTTTTATGCCCCCCCCCCATCTTTTATTTTTTAAAAGATCATCACCTGACAGTTGTCAGTGCTTATTTCTTGCTCTGGGTTCAGGGATTACTTCTGGCAATCTCAGGGTTATGTGGTTCCTGTGATCAAACTCTCACCATTTGACTCTCCTGCCCACATTTGTATGTGTAATTGTTTTGAATTAAAAATTCATCTACTGTGACTTGTTCTTGCCATTTTGTAATATCTTGAAAATAATACATAAGTTGTTTTCTCTTTCATTTTTTTTACATTGTTGAGATGGATTTTTTTTTTTTTTTTTGAGGGGACACGGTTTCAATCAGGCTTGCCTGTGCTGGTGATTGAACTTGGGGTTGGTTGTATCCAGGGCAAGTGCCTTAACTCCCTTACTATTTCTTGGCCAGAAGATGGAACTTTTAGGTTTTCAAAGGAAAAGGTTACTTTTCAAATAAGGGCTACTTTATTTTTACTGATAGTTTTGGAAGATCCAGACTGAATTGCGTAATTTTTTTTTTTAAGATGGAGAGAGTAACATTGGATTTCTTTCCTTCCAGGGATTGTGTTAAAATACTTTGTTACTACCGTTAAGACCTGCAAGTCTGAAAAGATAATTGACCTCTCTTTATAAATAATTTCTTCTGAGAAATAAAGAACAAAAGAAACATAAATACAAAAAAAATACTTTGTTAAAATATTTAATTTGTACAGTTGCAGAAGTGGATGTTAGTTTTTTCCATTTAACTTAAAAACTCATTGAAGATTAGAGAATGACTTAACTTTGAGCTCTTAGAACTAGACTATGAACTCCAAGTCACTGCTATTTTAAGAAATTTTTCTGGGCTGAGAATGTGACTTAGTGGGAGTCTTCTTACCTTACATGTGTTCCATCTATCCCCAACAAGGAAAAAATAAAACTTTTTCTCCTCTCCTCTCATACTCATTGTGTTTTCCTTTGATCCATTAGTTTTGGGAACACAATGTAGTAATCTCGTGCTGCCCTGAGACTGAAGGTGTAAGGATGATTAAGATATCCTTGCCTCTGGGGCTGGAGAGATATAGCACAGCAGCCTTTGCTTTGCAAGCAGGGGATCCAAGTCCGGGCCTCCCATATGGTCCCCGGTGTCTGCCAGGAGCTATTTCTGAGCAGATAGCTAGGAGTAATCCCTGAGCACCGCAGGGTGTTGCCCAAAAACCAAAAAACAAACGAACAACAACAAAAAAGATATCCTTGCTTCTGTCATGAATTTTATAGTATTGCAGGGGAGACTAGCAATATAGATATTGACATGGCATTTTATTAGCCATTGGGCAGGAACTATGAATTACTCTACCATATATCCATAAATCCAGATAAATTCAAATGAAAATTAGTCACAGGTATTTTCAGTCTAGTAGAGAAACTAAAATACATTTTTACTTGCAGAATGCTGCTTTAGATCCCCACTGGAGATAACATTTACAGATTAATAGTATTTATCTTGAACTTTATTTAGGATTGGCACCCAAAAGGTATTGAAAAAGATCTTCATTGTTATCCAGAAACTTCTAACATTATTTTATTTTAAAATTTATTTTTGGATTTGTATCACATCCAGCTGTGTTCAGGACTTTAGACCTGACTCTGCTCAAGGGTCACTCTGGTGCTGGGGATAGAACCCTTGTTCGCTCAGTTCAAGATAAGGGCAAGGACTTAACTTTTTTGGTTTATTTATTTGGGGGTGGGGGGGGCACAACAAGTGCTGCTCTGCTTTACTCTTGGTTGGCTCTGCACTCAGAAATCATTCCTGGCTAGGTTGAATCTGGGTTGGCTGTGTGCAAGGCAAATGCTCTACCTGCTGTGTATCACTCCTGCTCTGGTTCTTTTTATATTTATAGGTCCTTATAAAATTAGAGACCTTTGTCTTAGCAGCAGAATATGTGCCTTGCATATGTGAGGTCCTGTTTTCCATTCCCAGCTCAACAAATAAATAAGCTAGAGACAAGTTTCTTTTTAAGATTGCAGTAACAGGCCTTTTTCTTTTATTTTTTTTCTTTGTTTTTTTGTTTGTTTGTTTGTTTAATCATTGTAAGCTATGCTTACACTTTCTCTTTACATTTTGCCTGTCAGGAGGCTCAGAGATGTGTTCTGTAGTTTTCCTTAGCCTCAACTATATTATTACTTATACCAGGTAGTCTCTTAAATTGTTTTCAGTTGATTCCTGGACTCTTGTTTTGCTTTTACTTTTTAGATTTGAGAGAGGGCTCTTACCTTATTTTTTAATCTCCAGTGTTTTAGCCTGATGCTTGTTGAATAAGGATAATCAACTTAGTTTGTGTTATTTGCTGTTGTCAGGTTGTTTTTAGAAGAATGTACAAATGAATATTTTGTATGAAAGCAATGAATATTTTAGCCTTACCCTATAACTGAGGCAGTGATTATTACTCTTTGTCTTAAGATCTCTGTACTTTGCAAAAGATGAGTCAAGACATTAGAATGACAGACAACATTGAAAATCGCAAGCAATTTAGTTGTTTTGTTGAGCTGACTTTATTTTTGTTGTAGGAAACAGGAGGGGACTTTAAGCCAAAAGTGGGTAACAGATACTATACCAGAAAGTTCTGAGACCTTATAGTAAAAGAGTAAGGATTAAGATTGATGGAATAATTAGGTTTATTTAAATTCTATTTTTTTGTGCTTTGGGCCACACCCAGAAGTGCTCAGGGGTTTCTCCTGACTCTGCACTTCTTGTAGCAGTGCTCTGGGGACCATTTTGGGATGTAGGAGATTGAGCCTGGTATAGCTACATGCACGGCAACTGCTCTATCTGCTGTAGATAGATATTTAAAAAAATTTAATTTTTTTGAAAAACAAGCAAAACGTTATGACCCTGCAAAGCAAACCTAAGAGATTAAAATGGTTCTAATCTAATGTAATTGACAAATTGAGATAATTCCTTTTTGGGAGGGGTTTGGGTCACACCCCGGCAGTGCTCAGGGGTTACTCCTGGCTCTGTGTCAGAAATGCTTCTGGCAGGCTTTGGGGACCATATGGGATGTTGGGGCTCGAACCCTGTTTTGCAAGGCAAAACGCCCAGCCCTTGTGCTATCACTCCAGCCCAAATTGATATAATTCTTGAAAGCACACAGTAATCCATCATCTGGATAAGAGGAGAAATTTCTCTCATATAACAAGTCTGCGTAGTCATCACCACTGATGAGAAAGGATCTGTGCTGAATAGTCTAGAAGTCTTTTACTTTATGACCAGCAAGTTGGCTAGAGGGTAGAAGGGGAGTTTGTAGCTCGTGAACAGAAAGGCAGAATGTACTCCTGTCTTTAATGGGTCAAGTACTACATCAGGTGCTTTCATTTATTCTTGCAAAACCATTTTGAAGGGTGATTACAAATACAGGGTGGGAGATTAGGTAACTTGCCCTACTTTTCAGAGTTAAGTGTCGGAGTGGCAATTGAGAGTTACCCATACTATATTCACTTCAGTCATTAAAGTTTGATTTTGTCTTTATTTCTGATTCAGTCTCCAGAATAAACTAGATGTAGTTTTAACATCTTGAAATGATAGTGAAAATCAAATTTAAAAAAGGCTAAAAAGATGTTAATGTGCCATTATTGCTATTAAACTTACATTTTAATTAGCTCTTAGAAAACAACTGTCCCTGCTCCAATTTTTTTTGTTTATTTTTTTGTTTTCATTTTGGGCCACACCCAAAATGTGCAAAGGGGTTACTCCTGGCTCTGTGCTCAGAAATTGTTCCTTGCAGACCAGATGGGACGAGATGGAATGCGGGGGATACAACCTGGGTAGGTCCCAGGTTGTCAGCGTACAAGGCCAAGGCCCTATTACTATGGCTATCACTCCAGCCTTCCAATCTCTGCTCTTTACAACTATCATTTTCCAGCTGTTTTCTTTCATATTTATAAATAACTTGCTTTTCATGCTATTTCTTGATAGATTAATTTTAGATATTACTGATTTTCTTCCACATTAATATACTGCCTCACCCATTCACCCAGTATAAATTCCAATATAATTATCACAGGTGTTTGCTAAGTCAATATGCTTTGTGTCTGCAATATTATGTAACTATGTAAATTTTCACAGCTGAACTATGATGCAGTATGATATCTTTTCTACTTAGCCAATTTTTGTCTACTTAGTAATTTTTGCCTTTAAAAATGTCTCCTTTAATTTCACAACAGTTATTCTTGAACCCTCTTTATATGCAATTTGATTTGGATATTTATTACCTAGCTATATTTTTTGACTATTAATCCCAGAAGTTCTCTTTACATGTTAAAATTCTCTCTGTCCCACCTTCTATATTCAATCTCTCAATTCCTATGTTTTCTTAACTTCTTGAGAAAGGAGATCTGGAAAGTAAAAATGTTGTGAGATCTTATATGACAGAAAAAAAAAAAAGTCCTTATGTTTACTTTAACATTTTATCCATCGATTGGGCAGAAAATCTTAGACTTCAGAAGTTGTAAGACAGAGCTTTATAGCTTTCTGCACCGCAGTGTTGCTATCACAGCCTAAAGCTGTTCTGATCTTCTTTTGTCTGTGACCTTCTCAGTCTGTCTTTCTCTGTAGAATCATAGGATATTTTTAACCAAGGAATTCCATAATGAGGTGCCTAGATATGGATTTATTATTACTGAATGTCTGGTAAAGAATTTTAAATTAAATATACTTATCAGTTCTTCATACATTATTATCAGTTCATTCAACAACCTTATTTTTTCACTTCTGAGCCCAAATTCCTTTATTATTCACAGGAGACACTCTCTCCATTATTGCTAATTAATTTCTTGTTAACTACAAACTGTTGTGAAATATGTAGTGGTATGTGTATTTAATTTATATATTGTGTTAACAGATCTTGTCCCTTTTTCTCTCCTTTGTATTATTTGAACAACTTTTTGATTTGTTATATAGATGCCTAGCTGACAGTATAAATATTCTCCATAATATTCATATATCACATTTTATTATTTTATTCTCTAATATTAGACACCAACTTTCTGATACCAGATATACCTGTAGTAGGGGTCTGAGCAGTAGCACAGTGGGCAAGGTGTTTGCCTTGCATGAGGCCAACCTGCATTCAATCAGTATCCTATATGGTCCCCTGAGCTTGCCAGGAGTATCCCTTGTGTGACCCCAACACCCCGCCCCACTCCCAAATACAGATTTTTCTTTTAATAATGTCTCTTTTGTCCTTCTTTTTGGTTTGCAGGCTTTGTGGAGATTAAATTTGAATGCTCTATTGAGTCTAGACTTGGAAATATCTTGTAAAAAATGTCACCTATCTCATTTTTATTATGTCTTTCAGGACTTGGATGAATACTTTTTATTTAAAGTTTTAAAATATTTTCCCCCTCTGGCCAGGGTGATCAGAGTGCATGTTTTGCATGTAGTAATTCCTGGTTTGATTCCCTTAATAATTAACCCCTGAGCATTACCTGGAGATATCTACCCCAAGAACCAAATTGACCCCTGAGCACTTCCTGTCGGTATCTATTCCCTAGAACCATTGGATATGTCCTAAACTCCCTCCTGCCCGAATACCCAGTCCTTGCTCCTTTTGTGTGATTACTGAGGATCCTGCATTTGGTTGTTTTTGTATACTTAATGTTGCTGCTCTGGCACACTTTGGTTGCTCTGTAGGGTGAGGGGATGGTACTTGCACATTGTGTGGTGTGCTGGAATATCAGATGCTTGTTATGTCAGTACTATTTTGATGCACTCACCATGGGGGCAAGAGCCAGGCACCAAGCCTATGCTTTTAAAGCAGGCACCCTACCACTGGACTGTCCTCATGCCTCTAAATGGAATGTCAAAATTTGATACTCTGTTTCTTTGATTTTTATCTTAAATTATCGAATTTTTGTTTTTTTCTTAGAATTTGAGTATTATAACTCTTCTTACGGTATTTTTAAAATTATCTTGCCCTTCTAGTCATCATAATTTACTTTCTGTTTTGTTCTCTGAGAAGATATCCTCCAGAGCAGTTTATTTTCCTATTCCAGTTATTTCCTATCCAGTTATTATTCCTATTTTTTTTAGTTTTGTCTAACAGAATATCATATAATTGTAAATCATGTACATGTGTTTTTAAGTCTCATTGTGAAACATATTAAAAGATAAGAAAAGGAGAGTACTATATCGACCTTTAATTTGTAGGTAGTGGTGTTTAAGTAAAGTTAGCAGAATTAAAATAGATGTTATATCATGTCTAAGTTTGTTTATTCTAGGAAGATTTTGTTAATGAAGTTTATATTTTAATAGGTCAGTGATCATGCCCAAAATTTTAATAACTACTAAAAAGCAATCAATATGATTGTATATGCATTCCTAATTTTAAAATACTAATATCACATAACTAGAATAAATTTCTGGTAAAAATCATGATGACATAGCCACTTTGAAAATACTTTGACAATTTCTTATAAAGTTAAACCTATATTATATACCAAGTTACCCAGCAGTCTTGCTTTTAGGTTTATACTCAGGAGAAATTAAAATATTGTATGGACAAAAACGTTCTGAATGTTTTATTTATTCATTTATTTATTTATTTAATTTATGTATAATGTCCCAAACTGAAAACAGCAAAATGTCTACAAATTGGTTTACAAATTGTGTAATATAGTAAAAGGGATGAATTACCAGTAGATGCCACAACATGCCAAATCATGGTTAATTGTAAAAGAAACCATTCAAAAGAAAAAACTATTTTTTTTTTTTACTAGAAAGGGACTGACAGGATCTTTTATAGTGAAGACAGTATTCTTTACATTGTATCTTTCACTTGTGACACAATTCATGTAAAAATAGTAAGGTCGGTAAACCTACCGCTTGTACCACCGCTTCAGCCCCTAATTTCTTTAGTTTATGAATTGAATGCTATCTGAATGATACAATTTATTTTTCTTAAAAGGGAAACAATAACTGAACCAAGAGATCAGCCATTTTTAATCCCTGAACTTTACCATCTTTACTTAATGTGGGCCTCAGAGAATGTTGTTACTATTTTGATTCTATTGGTATTTAGTATATTAGAAATTAAATGGGGAGAAGGTTCCCAGCTCGTGTTTAGGAAATCTCAGCCAGTCCTAGCAGTACTCAGCCTCATTGTCAAGGTGCTAGCCTTTCAGTGCTTCAATACTCAGACTAACAATGATGCAGAGCTGCTCGGGCCATGAAGCCACACCTGCAAATACTCAGGGACCATGTGCTGTGGATTGAACTCAGGGCCTCGTGCACAGGCATGTGCTCCAGTCCTTTGCTCTTTGTCTCCAGCATCTAAAACAAAATTTATAACATGGACATTTGCTGTACACATTTAGATAGCAGAGTGATGATAACATGAAATTACAAACAATTATATCTTAGGTAAGGAAAACTGGAATCAGTCATGGTTTAGTGATGTGACCTGATAAGTCTGTACTGGATATTTTGGCGGCATTATTTACTTTTACATACTTTTTGAAGCTTAAGGCTTCATTTAAACTAAAATTTATGGAAGTTGTAATATACATACACAGATGCACACACAAACACACACACAGGGCCAGGGAGATAATACAGGGGATAATGTAATTACTTTGCATGTGGTTGACTTGGATTGTTTCCTGGCATTGCATATGATCTGAGGACTACAGGAGTGGCCCCCTGAGTACAGAGTCCTGCTTTGCTGGATGTGTCTCCCAAACCAAAATAAATAAAAATATATGATAGAGTATTGATTACACAGATGTGATGGAAAATTTGTGACAAATGAAATTACCAGTGATGTATAGAATCTGGTTATTGGGGCCAGAGAGATAGCATGGAGGTAAGGCGTTTGCCTTTCATGCAGAAGGACAGCGGTTTGAATCCCGGGATCCCATATGGTTCCCCGAGCCTGCCAGGAGCGATTTCTGAGTGTAGAGCCAGGAGTAACCCCTGAGTGCTGCCAGGTGTGACCCAAAAACCAAAAAAAAAAAAAAAAAAAAGAATCTGGTATCATGGTATAAAATTTACTATATTAAAATATATTTAGGGGGACAGAGAATAGTACAGTGTGTACAGCGTTTGCCTTGCACATGGCTGACCCTGGTTCAATCGCCGGCATTCTATATGGCTTCTGAGCCTGCCAGGAGTGATTCCTGAATGCAGAGATAGGAGGTAACTTCTGAGCAGTGTTGCGTGTGGCCCCAAAACAAAATCAATAGAGTAAAAACACTTAGTTTTATTTATATTGATGTAAAAGTTGTTTGTTGTTGAAGCAGAGTGCAGAACTGTATGTATATTTAGTAATCTGTGTACAGTTAAAAACAATCTAAAGAATTTGTGTATATTTGTGTATATGCAAATATCATTTCTTAATTTAAACATTGATTTATAAAGTTTTTCATAATACATTTGTTGTTTTGGGGGTAAGGAGTATTTTGCCCACACCCAGCTATGCATTAGGGTAACTCTGGGCTCTGCACTCAGGAATCATTACTGGTGAGTTTGAGGGACCATATACTAAAATAATGGTCTTTCTGTAGATTTGTCATGTATCCTAAATGTAAGTCACAACAATTTTCTTTATAACAGCATCAAAATATTAAAATTAAGAATGCACATAACAATAGACATGGAAAACACTTGAAGAAACTGCAAAGCATTTTTAAAGACATTAAAGAGAACCTAAATAAACAGGAAAAAAGACCCCATCATTGGAATGGGAGGGTCTAATATTAATAGAAGGTCTAATATTAAAGTGACAGCATTCCCCAAATTGACCCATAAATTCAGTGTATAATTAATATCAGAATCCCAACTAACTGCATTGTAGAGTCTGGCAAACTGATTTTACACTTCTTCAGAAGTTGCAGGATATCAAGAAAAACCAAAACAAACAGTCTTATAAAACAATACAATAGGAGGATTAAACTTCCTAATTGCAAAACTTAATCCTGGATATCAGGAGATAGTACAGTATTTAGAGTACATTTAACCAGAGTTCTGTTTTCAAGCATTGCTGTGCAACTCGGCCTCAAAGCATTCCTCCGCTGGAGGAGCCCTACACCACTATTATAACCTGGTATCCCTGTTATCTTGGAACTGGATCAACATGACAGTTTGATGGAGCTCCTGGATCCAAATACTATAAAAAATGGTAATCAAGGATCAAGGAAAGGGGTAGAAGGCAATATTTGGGGCCCCTTAAGTCTCGTATGGTGGTGTCTTTTCCCATGGAAAATCTAAGTGGCAGCTCCTTGAATATATATGATTAAGCAATTTGGTTTCTATATGTATATCCAAGAGAAATGATACCATCTTTGGAAAACTTGTCTATACATATTTATGGAAGTATTTATCATTATAACATCTAAATGTGGAAAGAACCCAAATGTTTATCAGCTGATTAGTAGTTAATATGAAAAATATTCATACAATAGGATGTTACCATTGAGTAGGAATGAAGTATTGAAATGTATATGTTGGACACAAATGAACTCTGAAAGTTTTTTTAGGTTAAATAAAAAACTGGGCATACGTGATAACACCATAATTATGTTCAGTGGAATGTTCCAGAATAATAGCTAAATAATGTGAATTTTTTAGTCATGAATACCAGTTCAGTATCAGTTCAAACTGGTTTTGGTTGCTTCATAGCTGTAAATATATCACACTAAGAATCATTAAACTCTTAACTTTATTAAAGCTATTAAAAGAACCATTTCCTATGTTTTTCCAAGATTGAACTGGGTTTGTGTCTGTTTAAAAAAACTGAATTTTTAGGAATACATTTTTATATAGTAAATTAATCTGTTCTTTCAAATCTCCTCTTAATTTTTGTAGAAATCATGACTACCCCAGGAAAAGAGAACTTTCGCCTGAAAAGTTATAAAAATAAATCCCTAAATCCTGATGAGATGCGCAGGAGAAGGGAGGAAGAAGGGTTACAGTTACGAAAGCAGAAGAGAGAAGAACAGGTAATTCCTTTACCTTTACTCATTTCTTTTTAACAACTAAATGTTTTTTTAAGCCTAAAGCCACATTCCTTTATTTTCACTTTATAGTGTTTTATGTATCTGTATGTATGTGTGTGTGTATGTATATATATGTCTTCTCCACTATAAACAATAAACATGTTTTGGTAATGGAAAATGGAAAGTGAAATATAGCAATGAAGAAATCTCTTAGGATCCTGTGCTTCCTTAATAGTCATTGTTTAATGTTTTTGCCTTCTAAAGTTGTATCTTTTTTAAGATTTTTTGTGCATGTTAATAATTCTCAACCAGGGCCCGGAGAGATAGCACAGCAGTGTTTGCCTTGCAAGCAGCCGATCCAGACCTAAGGTGGTTGGTTTGAATCCCGGCGTCCCATATGGTTTCCCGTGCCTGCCAGGAGCTATTTCTGAGCAGATAGCCAGGAGTAACCCCTGAGCGCTGACGGGTGTGGTCCAAAAACCAAAACAAACAAACAAACAAACAATTCTCAACTGATCACTGAAACATTGCTTTGGATTGTAAAATTTCAAGACTTATAAGCATGTAAAGAAAATTTCATAAATTCATCCTTTTGGTTTAGCAGTTGTCAGCAGTTGGCTTCCTACAGATATTTTACTTGATAAAATATATAATATCTTTATTTAAGCGCCATGATTACAAACATGTTTATAGTTGGGTTTTAGTCATTCAAAAGTACACCTCCTTCACCAGTGCATCCTTCCTGCCACCAGTTCCTCCCATCTCCCACCTCCCTCCCCCCAACCTGTTTTTGAGTTAGACATTCTATTTCTCTCACTACCATTATGATAGTTGTTAGTGTAATTATTTCTCTAACTGCACTGACCATTCTGTGTGGTAAGTTTCATATTGTGGGCTGGTCCTTTCAACCTGCACCTCTATTGTCTCTGGGCATTATTACCATATTGTCTTTTACTTTTCTTAAATCCAGTAGATGAGTGAGACTGTTCTGTGTCTATATCTCTCCCTCTGACCTATTTCACTCAACATAATAGTTTCCATGTCCATCCATGTATAGAAAAATTTCATGACTTCATTTTTCCTGACTGCTGCATAGTAGTCTGTTGCGTATATGTACCATAGTTTCGTTAGCCACTCATCTGTTGTCGGGCCTCTGCGTTGCTTCCCAGATTCTGACTATTGTAAATAGAGCTGCAATGAACATAGGCTTGCAGAGAGAATTTTTGTATTGTGTTTTTGTGTTCCTGGGGTATATCTCTGGGAGTGGTATTTCTGGATCATATGGGAGCTCAATTTCCAGTTTTTTGAGGTATATCCATATTTTTTTCAGAAAGGCTGAACTAGATGACATTCCCACAGCAGTGAATACTAGTTCCTTTCTCATATATTCCTGTCAGCAATGATTGATTTTTCTGGTTCTTTATGATGTGTGCCAGTCTCTTTGGTGTGAGATAGTACCATATTGTTGTTTTGTATTTTTGACATTTTTTTTACTTAAAGAAAAGACATCATATAGTTAACACAATTGATCATAATACATTTGTTTTAGGAAGAACAAAGGCAAAGTTATTAAAAAATAGAAAAACTAAAGAGATGAAAGAGAAAGGAAATAAGAAAAAGTTCAGTAGCAAGTATATTTTTGAAAATTATTGAATCACTGATGAACTAACTCATTAAAGCTCTAGCTAAAGGTTTAATAAGCTCTTTTTTTTATAAGGATAAGAGTTAAAGAAATACAGTAAAAATGGTGTTGGATTGGCAATTGTTGTTTGCATAGGCCCTGCAAAATAATGGGGAAATGGAAAGGAAAAGTCTCGGCCTAAATACTGGGATCTTCTCAGGCTGAGAGTCTATCTTATCACTTAGGCTGCTGTTTGGCACCTGGTTTTGTGTGGGGATAATGATCTGCTTCTTAAGGGGACAAGAACTGAGGATAAAAAAGGTTAAATGTGGGTTAATGGTTGGGGCTGAGGACTAGAAATGAGATTGTAGGGCAATGGGCCAAGGGGGAAGAACAGAATAAAACATGGACATTCTGCATATTGCAAACATACATTAACCCCTAGGAATTCCAACTATCTAAAATATAGTTTTTGAAAATGGAGAATGGTGAGAAAAAAATGTTGACAGTGACTGCAACATTTCCTGTCCCTCTTGTGCTGGGTGGGGTTTGGGGAAGGCCTGGGGTTTCCCTTTAGACTCCTCCCCGGAACACACCTTGCTGGCCCCCTAGGCTGGCCCCCAGGGAAGACTCTGGAGTCTGGGAGGAAGGAGAGGGAAGATGGCTGGGGGTCACCCGAATCCCCCAGCACCCCTAAGTTTGGAAAGAGGCCTTCAGCATGTGGTCTCCCCACACCCCATGCCGGTGAAAACTCACATTATTTTGATTTGCATCTCCCTGCTGAACAGTGATGTGAAACATTTTTTTCATGTGCCTTTTGACCATCTGTACTTCTTTGATAAAGTGTCTGTTCATTTCTTCTCCCCATTTTATGATGGAGTTCGAAGTTTTTTCTTGTTAAGTTCTGTCAGTACCATGTATATCTTAGATGTTAGCCACTTGTCTGATGGGTATTGGATAAATAGTTTCTCTCATTTCATGTGTGACCTTTGTATCCTAGTCACTATTTCCTTTGAGATGCAGAAACTTCTCAGTTTAATGTAGTCCCATTTTTTTATTTCTGCTTTTATTTCCTTGGATAGTGTTGTTTCCTCCTTGAAGATGCCTTTAGCAGTGGTCCTCAAACTTTTTAAACAGGGGGCCAGTTCACTGTCCCTCAGACCATTGGAGGGTCTGACTATAGTAAAAACAAAACGTATGAACGAATTCTTATGCACACTGCATATATCTTATTTTGCAATGAAGAAACAAAACAGATACAAATACAATATGTAGCCCGCGGGCCATAGTTTGAGGACCACTGCTTTAGTGTCAATGTCATGGAGTGTTTTATCTACGTGTTCTTCTATATACCTTATGGTTCCGGGTCTGATACCAAAGTCTTGAATCCATATGGATTTGACCATTGTGCATGGTCCAGGTTTGCTTATTCAACCAGTTGCTGACCAGTTGTCCCAACATCACTTGTTTTAGAGGCTTTTCTTGTTTCATTTTGTATTTTAGCCCCTTTATCAAAAATTAATTGATTGTATGTAAAGGAAACATTCTCTGAATAGTCAAGTCCATTCTATTGATCTGAGTGTCTGTCTTTATTCCAGGACCATGCTGTTTTAATGACTGTTGCTTTGTAATTCAGTTTAAAGTTGGGAAAAGTGATGCCTCCCACCTTTTTCCTAAGGGTTGCTTTAGCTGTTTATGGGCATTTATTGTTCCAGATGATTTTCAGGAGTGTTTGATCCACTTCTTTGAAGAATGCCATGTCATGTTCTTAGAGGAATTACATTAAATCTGTACAATGCTTTGGGGAATACTTATTTGGTAAATCTAAATAGTCTTCTCTAAATTTTCTTAATCAAAAAGTTTTGAATAGTGGGCTGGAGTGATAGTATAGCAGGTAAGGTGTTTGCCTTGAATGTATCTGACCTGGGTTCAATCCCCAGCATCCCATGTGGTCCACTGAGCCTGCTAGGAGTGATTTCTGATTGCAGAGCCAGGAGTAACCCCTGACTGTCGCTGGGTTGGCCCAAAAAGACAAAACAAAACAAATTTGATTTACATCGTTATTTACAGTAAAATTTCAGGTATACAGTATTCCTTCCTCCTGTCTCATCCACTGTGCTCTCCATCCACTTACATGGATACCAGCATTCCATACTGCTTACACTGGATTCCCTCCCCACCTGATTCCTTGATATTTTAATTTTTAGGTTTAATTATTATAGTTTAGAGTCCATGGTTATGATATTGTTGAAACTACTTGATTAAATATATGCACACTTTCCTTCTAAATATAGAGGAACCCAAGGCTCTTCTCCCCTGCTCTATGTTACTTCTAGATCTCCTTTTCTTACCTCTTACGTCTTGGCATTATGTTTTTTGTTTTTTTTTTTCATTTTGAGCCATTGTCTTTCCCACTTCTGTTATCTATCATTCCCTAGAAATTTATTCGATATACACAGATTGATGAAACATCTGGTGGGCATTAATTTTTAAAAGAAGCGAGGTGACATTTTTAGGGCTACAGAAAAACATTGAGTTTGAACACTGGAAGGACCTCATACTACAGAAGATCACAAAAGGCAAATAAGTGAATATGAAACCTTTATGTCAAAGGAATAAGGCTTATGTACAGTTATTTAAAGTGCAGTACTCAGTACAAGAGTGTTCTCTTCCAACCTTCCAACCTCAGTGTTTGGTAAGGCTGAGAATGCTTGAACCAAACATTGTGCCACTATATTAATTACTTTACTTCTTTTGGGTATTGTTTCATTATTTAATTTGATTTATTTGATTGGGGATGTCTAATTCTTTCCTTATGCTGTATTTTCTTAACATGTGCATATGCAAACACGTTTATTTGTACAGCTGCATGTAGAAAACATCACAAAGCAAGTGTGACATTGGGGAAACAATACAGACCACCACTATGCTTAGAAATGAAGATGGTATCTCTGAAGATCCAACAAGTACCAACTAGCTATAAGGACTTAGAGAAGAAATTTGGAGGATGCTCAAACTACTCAAAAGAAAGAACTGAATGAACCTCAAATAAGAATCAAGAAGTTATGAAAATAGAAATGAGAAAAACTTCAAACTCAAATAACAGGGATTAAAAAAAAACTTGATAGGTGAAATGAAAAACTCACTGGAAAGTCTTACTAGCAGAGTAACAATTACTGAGGACAGAATTACTGAGTTGGAAGATGAGTTACATAACAACTACATACAATAGAAGTTGGAAAAGAGCCTTAAAATAAATGATTAGACAGTGGAAAATAATCCTCATAGACTATGAAGAGGTGAAATAGAAGTCTGGAAAAAATTCAATAAAAACAACATAAGAATCATTGGAGGTCCGGAGAGAGAGCACAGCAGTAGGGCATTTGCCGTGGACATAGCTGAACCAAGACGGACAGTGGTTTGAAGCCCAGCATACCATATGGTCCCTCGTGCCTGCCAGGAGTGATTTCTGAGCTCAGAGCCAGGAGTAACCTCTGTGTGCCACCAAGTGTGACAAAAAACCAAAAACAATAAAAAGAGGGACCGGAGAGATAGCATAGAGGTAGGGCATTTGCCTTGCATGCAGAAGGACGGTGATTCCAATCCTGGCATCTCAGATGGTGACTTGAATCTGCCAGGAGTGATCTCTGAGCATAGAGCCTGGAGTAACCCCTGAGCTCTGCTGGGTGTGACTCTCCACACCCCCCCCCCCAAAAATAAAAGAATTATTGGAGTCTCAGAGGCCCAGGAAGAAAACCCCCATGGAAAATAAACAGCTACGAACATCATTGCAGAGAAGTTCTCAGAGCTACAGAGTATATGCAACCACATGCTGGAGGCTTAGTACCAGCTAAAATAGAACTAAAGAAAAGCACCTGAGGGACGGGAGAGATAGCACAGTGGTAGGGCATTTGCCTTGCTCACAGCCAACCCAGGATGACTGGTAGTTCGATTCCGAGCATCCCATATTGCCCTAACGAGGGATTTCTGAGCCCAGAGTCAGGAGTAAAACCTGAGTAACCCCTGAGTGCTTCTAGGTGTGACCCTCCCACCTCCAAAAAAAAGGCACCTGAAGGCACATCTTAGTCACAGTGACAAATGCCACAGATTAGAGATAGAATACTAAAGGCAGAACCTCAGAAAGGGAAATTACATACAAAGAAGCATCCTTAAGAATTACAGTGGATTTTATCTTAAGCAACCTTCAAGGCCAGATGGGAGTGGTGGGATATTGTGACAAATTTCAATGAAATGAATGCATTCCTGCTAGGAATACTTTTTACCCAACCACCTTACATTCAGGTTTGAAGGTTTATCAGCTTCACAGATAAACAGTAATTCAGAAACTTTACAGACTCAAACCAACCAAAGAAGAATTGAACGGTCTACTTTAATACAAGGCAGGCCCAATAACACACCAAACTCTCCTACAAAAAGATGGCACTAAATCCCTGACAATCATCTCAGTGTAATTGGTCTAAGTGCACCAGTTAAAAAACATGGAGTGGCAAAATGGATCAAAAACTCGAATGGAACATTTTGCTGCCTACAAGATATAGCATGGAGGTAGGGCATTTGCCTTGCATGCAGAAGGATGGTGGTTCGAATCCAGGCATCTCATGTCCCCCGAGCCTTCAGGAGCAATTTCAGAGTGTAGAGCCAGGAGTGACACCTGAGTGCTGCTGGGTGTGACCCAAAAACCAAAAAAAAAAAGTCTTATACGCCGGATAATATAGTACATTAAAATAAAAAGCTTCGGTATTTCAAAAGAAATAGTGACTAGTTCACCTTGCAAGAAAAAATCTAACCCCATCGAAAAATTGGGAGAAGAAATGACAGACATATCCTCAAAGAGAAGCAGATAGCCAAAAGGCACATGAAAAAATGTTCCACTTCACTAATCATCAGGAAGATGCTATCAAAACAACAATGAGTTTTATCATCTATTGCCGCAGAGACTGGCACACATTACTGAAAACAAGAACAATTAGTACTGGTGTGGATGTGGGGAGAAAGGGACTCTGCTGGTGGGAATGTACACTGTTCTAGTCTTTTTGGAAAACAATTTGGTCATTCCTCAGAACACTAAACCTTGAGCTCCCATATGATCCAGCAATTCTACTCCTAGGAATATACCTCAGGAACACAAACACAATACAAAAATGCCCTCTGCATTCCTATTTTTATCACAGCACTATTCACGATAGCCAGAATCTAGAAATAACCCAGGTGCTGTACAACAGATGAGTAGCTAAGGAGTGGTAGGTATATTTACAAACTAGAATACTATGCAGCCGTTAGGAAAAATTATTATACATGGATGCCATGTAAAATTAGCCAGAAGGGAAGGGATAGACATAATAATTTCACTCATTTGTGGGATATATGAATTTTATAAATGGCCGGAGTGGTGGTACAGCAGTAGGGCATTTGCCTTGCACGCGGCTGACTTAGGATAGACCATGTTTCGATCCTCCAGTGTCTCATAGTGTTCTCCTAGCCAAGAGCGATTTCTGGGCATAGAACTAGGAGTAACCCCCTGAGCATCACCACATGTGGCCCAAAAAACAAACAAAAAACAACAACAAAAATACCAAGAATTTTATAAAAGACAGTATTATACAATATCCAGAGATAGAATTAAGGGTCAGGAGGCCCAGCCTGGTGTAGGATGTTCACACCACAAAGAGATTGGGTACAGTTAGAGTAGAGAAGGATCTACTAGACCAGTGGTCGGCAACCTGCGGCTCGAGAGCCACATGTGGCTCTTTACACTTTCCATTTGTCTCTTCTGTGTGCCAGGCGGCCGCTCCAGGAGTCAGGACTCTGCTCCCAGCCTCTGTCAGTGCGCGCCCTGTGTGGCTCTCAAAATAAATTTCAATCATGGTTTTGGTGAGATTTGGTTCAGTTGAAAAAAAAAAAGGTTACCGACCACTGTCTCTCTAGACCAATGATAGCTACAGCTGATTGCTCTGGATAAAGAACTGGGTGCTGAAAGTGGAAAAAGTGACACACAAGGCACCCCTCCATTGACAATAGTGCAGACCACAAAATTGGAGTAGGGGAGAGAGAGAGTAAAATTGACTGCCTTAGAGAAAGGCAGGTGTGGGGATGGAAGAAAAACAGGTGACACTGGTAGGAAAATGGGATATTGGTAGTGGGAGGGGTGCACTGGTGAAGGATATACAGTATATGACTCAAACCAAACAATGAACATTTTTGTAGTCATGGAACTTAAGTAAAGCAATTTAAAAAATGACAGAACTGAAAAAGTTAAGTCCATGAAATGAAAAACTCACAGAATACTTCTCCAGAAGAGTACACCTGCTGAGGACAGAATCATTGAGCTTTAAGATGGGGTCTAGAAAAATTTCAAACAACAGTAGGAGGCTGGAAAGACTTAAAATAAATGAGCAGCTGATGAGAACTTTGGGATGAATTAAGGAGAAACAACATAAAAATCATTGGTGTTCCAAAAGGCCAGGAAGGCAACTCCATTGAAGAAACAACATTCAAAGACATTGCTCAGAAGGTCTCAGAACTGGAGAGCTCATGTATCCAAATTCAGGAAACCTGAAGAGTGTCAGCTAAAAGAGATCCAAATAAAAACACTCCAAGGCATTTTCTTTTCAGAAGATGAAAACCATTGATGGAGACAGAATACTGAAAGCAGCAATGTCAGAGAAGGAAATTATATATGAAGGAGTGTTCTTAAGATTTATTGCATATTCACCAAACAACCCCTCCCCAGACCTCAATGCAGTAGTGAGATATAGTTTAAAAACTCAGTAACATGAATGCCTTTCCAAGAATACTTTTCATAGCCAGACACTAATTTAGTTAAGAAACAGTACACAACTTCTCAGATAAACAACAGCTCAGAAACTTCAGACTTAAAATTATATTTCCAAGGAAGGAAAGCCACTTTTAAGACAAAATGAATTACATAAATGCATCAAACTTCTGTAGAAAGATAGTACAAATTTCAATAATGTATATGAACCAATTAAGAGACAGAATGGCAGGATGAATTGGAAAATTGAACCCAACATTCTACTGCATGAAAGAAACACAGTTTTGAATAGCCAAAGCAAACAGTCTCAGGTTGGAAGACAATCCTTCAAGCAAACAACCCCCTCAGAAAGGTTGGTATGCCATGCAAGTACATAGACACTTTGAGACAGCTATGGTCATCTTTTAATGATTGAGCAATATGTGCACCAGGGAGAACTTACACTTCCTAAATATATGTACCTAATGAGACCAGAAAAAAATAAATAAAAACCATTGCTAATAGACTTAAAGATGTTGATAGTAGCACAATAGTAATTTGTGACTTAGCATGACTGTCACCACTTGATAGGTCAACTAGACTATACCTTAGTAAGAAAGATACTTGATTTGAAAGAAGAAATGGAAGAGAGGAGTTTAGTAGATATATAGAGGGCTTTTCATCCCCCATAAACCAAATACACGTTCTTTTCCAAACATCCAACATTTGCCAAGGTAAACCAAATGCTGAAACACAGAATACCTCCATATAGTCAAGAGTGTAGAAATTGTATAATTATATTATTTTGTATTAATTATGTAATTATATTAATTGTGTAATTGTATAATTACCATGATCCACTTTGAAAGAGAAATTAATCACAAACAATGAAGATTTAACTCAGTAAATTTTTTACTGGGTGAATGGAGAAGCAGGAAAATACAGCTTTTAATAAGGAGAACAACTACAACTGGGCCACAACTGACTTAATAGAATTAGCAGATAATAACAAAGAAATTATATAAATCTATTCTTAGTATTCATAAAGATGAGGCAGAGAGGATACAGATAGGGCTGAGCTATAGATAGTATAATGGGTAGGGTACTTGTCTTGCTTGCAGCTAACCCTGGATTTGTTTTCTTGCATCCCATATGGTCCCCGAGCCTGCCAGGAATTATTTCTGAATGCAGAGCCAGGAGTAACTCCTGAGCACTGCCAGATCTATACCGCCCCCCCCCCCAAAAAAAAACCAAAACAAGGTATATACAAAGAATCAAACTTGTAGAGTTGAAAGCTATGATGTCCGAGAATAAAAATACATAATAGCATTAAATGGCAAGCTAGAAATAGTAGATTAGTGAATTCAAAGGTACAAGATTAGAATTTATCCAAAATGGGAAAGAGAGTTAAAAGAAAGCACATCTGCATTCCTCAGAGAGGAAGAGGTGGCAGAGTTAAAGCACATTTGTATGCATGAGTCACAGAAGAGAGGGGGAGGAGAGGGATAGAGAGTACATTATGAGCTAGGGTATATCTTAAAGAAGCCAAATTAATCAGGAATTTGAGTCTCTGGAGCAAAATTTTTGAAGAAATTTTGGCTTAAATGTTTTTATAATCACTGAAAGGTATAAGCTCATTGATCCAAAGAAGTCAGTGAATTCTAGTTATTAAAAAAGCACTGCTGCCACCAAATAAATAAAACAAACTATAAAATGATGACTCCAGACCAAGAGATAGTATAGAACTTAATATGTTTTGCCTTACATATGACTGTCCTTAGTTCGATTCCAGACACTTCATATGGTTCCCAGAGCACTGCTAGGACATGACTCCTGACAACTGAAATCGGAATAGTCCCCTGAGCATGTCCAGGTATGGATCAAACTAATTCCCCCAAAAGAATTGCTCGGGGAAGAAATGATAGTTCAGTGGTATGGAAAGTATATGCTTTGCATATTTTGCATATAGGAGGTCTGGGTTCAGTCCCAGGTTCTTTTCATGGTCCCCTAAGCACAGAACTCAAAATATCCTCCAAGCATGGCTGAACATGACGCTCCACTAAACAAAAAGGACCACAAAAATAAACTATGAATGTTATAACAAAATGACTCAATCATCCGGAAAAGAGAATTATTAAAATAAAACAAAATTGGGGCCGGAGAGATAGCATGCAGAAGGATCATGGTTCAAATCCAAGCATCCCATATGGTCCCCCGAGCCTGCCAGGAGCGATTTCTGAGCATCGGGCCAGGAGTAACCCCGCCTGCTGCCAGTGTGACCCAAAAACCAAAAAGACAAAATTGCTAGAGAGAACATACAATATGTAAATAGGAGCAAAGATAAAGGTGAATTTCTTGTTATTGAATAATTTCTTAGTGGTGAATATTAATGAACCAGAAAATCATGAGGAAAATATCAAAGAATTCAAAGAAAGAAATAGCCAGCTTATAATTAAAACCTGGCAAACATAGTATTTACCAAAATACACTGGTGAATTAAAGCTGTGATTAGGCATTTTTTAAAAGAGAATTTATCGGGCCCGGAGAGATAGCACAGCGGCATTTGCCTTGCAAGCAGCCGATCCAGGACCAAAGGGGGTTGGTTCGAATCCCGGTGTCCCATGTGGTCCCCCATGCCTGCCAGGAACTATTTCTGAGCAGATAGCCAGGAGTAACCCCTGAGCACCGCTGGGTGTGGTCCCCCCAAAAAAAGAATTTATCAGGGCCGGAGTAATAACACAGTGGTAGGGCGTTGCCTTGCACGCAGCTGATCCAGGACAGACCTTGGTTTGATCCCCATGTGTCATATGGTCCCCTAAACCAGGAGCGATTTCTGAGCCCATAGCCAGGAATATCCCTTGAGGGTCACCGGGTGTAGCCAAAAAAGGCAAAAAAAAAACCAAAAAAAAACCTCCCAAACAATTTATTACCAGACCTACAAGCAAAATTACAAGGTATATCTAAAAGATAACAACTTTTGCCACTATGATCAAAATGAAAATTAAAAAACAAACAAAAAAATCTTTTAACCAAGATCTCTAATTACAGAAGTCTGACTTTGACAACTGCGAATGAATAGAACTTTTTCTGGGACCAAAAGCAGACATTGGGGTTGGACATCCAACACGCCTGGAGCCTAGTAGTTGGTCTTTTGATAGTATGCTTTATGGGTGGAGACACCTGTATCTCTTAGGCGAATGAAACTTTCTAATTTCCCCAATGTTTGATATGCCTACACAAAAACAAACACCTGCCCGTACCCCCTTTTTTCTTTTCTTTTTTAAATTTTACTTATATTCTAGATTGGGGCTCTCACCTTTTATTTCTATATCTTACTACAAATTGAGAAGAGAAAAAAAAAGTGGATGAGGCAGGGGTCAAGCAGTCTCAGGAACATTGAGAGGGGGAAAAAAAGGTCAGATCTAAATACCCAAGCCAAAGTCAATAACAATAGAATCAAGAAACCCAAACTATAATAAACTA
This sequence comes from Suncus etruscus, assembly GCF_024139225.1. Taxonomy (NCBI): domain Eukaryota; kingdom Metazoa; phylum Chordata; class Mammalia; order Eulipotyphla; family Soricidae; genus Suncus; species Suncus etruscus. The sequence continues at coordinate 27,897,992 of NC_064860.1, read as the reverse complement.
AATACAAAATGGATCTGTTACACTGGTAATTCTGAGGGATAGGGGTGGAGGTATGAGATGCATACTGTGAACTGTGGTGGAGGGAGGTCAACACTAGTGATGGGAATGGCCCTAATTTACTGTCACTAAACACCTGAAATACAACTGTGAAAGACCTGTAATTCACAGTGGTCTCAACAACAAAAAATCAACTTTTACTTTAGTGCTTGTCCATTTTTTAATATTTTTTATTTCTACTCAATTTGGTGATTATGTTTGTATTTTGTTGATAAATATGTGGAAAAATGATTGTTTTGATAAAAAGTATTTCTAAGCTAAAAAAAAGATAAAACTTTTAGCTATACCTAAACCAATCTTTCTTGTTTTTAGTTATTATTTTTTGGTGTTACACCTGGCTGTGTTTAGAGCTTACTGTGTACTCAGTGATCATTTCTGATGATGCTCAGGAAAATGAATGTGGTGCCAGGAATCAGATCAGGGCCAGTTGTAGGCAAGTCAAGTGTGCAAATCCCTGTATTTTATCTTTTCAGCACACAGAACTGATTTCCTTTTCTATGTAACAGGTATTCCCTTTCTTCTGCATGAGTCCCTAATGACTCACACTCTTATTTTCTATATATGGTTTTGCTTATCCTACATTGGTGATACACTGAACCCAATTAGTATTTTCCCGTTTGTGACTTGTTCACATTGCATCATATGACGGTGTTCTTCTCTTCCCCTTTGTTGTTCTAAGGTTGAGTGTATGACACAATTTTTAAAAACGTATTGTCTATTGACATTTGGGCTTTCATCTCGTTATGAATAATTCTGAGTAGATATTACTGTGTTTCTTTGTCCATTTGCCTTTGAATTATTGTGGATATATATATATATATATATATATATATATATATATATATATATATATATACTCAGAGTAACTGGATTACCTGGCAGTTCTTTTAGTTTGAGGAAACTACACTTTTTCATAATAGCTGCACAAACATTATGTTCCTATCTCTGGTGCATAGGAGTTCCAATTTTTTTATTTTTTGCCATTATTTCTTTACATTCTATTTTTTAATAATAATAAAATTATATATATATATTTTGCAGAATAGCCTTTCTCAGAGATATGAGATAGCTCAATACTGTTCTGATTTACATTTCTTTGATAATTAGAAATAAGTATCTTTTTTGTATATCTCTTGTGTATAATTATAAATATATATGTAGGGGGCAGGAAGTGATAGCACAGCAGTAGGGCGTTTGTCTTGGACTTGGCCAACCCAGGACGGAACCAGGTTCAATCCCTGGCATCCCATATGGTCCCCTGAGCCTTCCAGGAGTGGTTTCTGAGCAGAGTCAGAAGTAACCCCTGAGCACCACCTTGGCCGGGTGTGCTCCAAAAAAAAAAAACAAAAAAACAAGTCAGCCCTGAGTACTGCTGGGTGTGGCCCAAAAACCAAAAAAGGGGGACGGGGAATATGTACATGCATACACATTTATATGTATATATACATACACATATATATGTCATAGGACATCCTCATCTTAGGGAAATTTTATTCAGTTCTTCTGAAATTGAATGGGGAAAGAAAATCAAACAGATTAGTAATTCGTTTTCAGATTGCAGGCAGGTAACCTAATTCCAGACAGGATGTAGAGGCCTCCTCATTAGAGTAGACACGAGTTAAGAATCATGGAAACATGATTAACACAATCACAAAGCACAACTGGTTTCAGGGTTACTCCTGACATTGTGCTAAGGACCACTCTGGCAGTTCTTGGAGGACCATAATATGGTCGTTGAACTTTCAAGTTCACAGTTGTAAGGCAAAGCACTCTACCCACTGGTCTATTGTTATGGCCAACATTCAAAACCACATGGTGTCAAGTCATCCTTAATAAGTTTTAATCATAAATTATTGGTAAAAAGCAATGTGGGAATTCAGAACAAGTTTCTTAATAGCTGAAGGTAACACAAACTATAGAATTTTTTTAGATGACTTTAGTAAGTATCCTCCTGGAACTCACAGATGTGACTCTCTTAAAAGTTCACCTTTTAGTTGAGGCTGTGAATACAAAAATCTCTGACACCAGCTCTGCTGTAGTGCCCTGCATCATAGATGTGTCAAATCTTAACTAGCTTGGGAACCCAAGTGTGTGACATTAAGACATTGGGACAATGAAGGGAATGGGAAAAACAAGTTCTATCTTTATTCATTTTAGTGTTGGATGTTAAATGCCCTTGTGTTAAAATAACTTGAGTAAATGTCTTATTTTCTTTTTCAGTTATTCAAGCGAAGAAATGTTGCAACAGCAGAAGAAGAAACAGAAGAAGAAGTTATGTCAGATGGAGGCTTCCATGAGGCTCAGATTAATAATATGGAAATGGCTCCAGTAAGTAAGCTAATGAAATAATGCTAATGCTTTTCTTATAAAGTTTAGTTTTTTTTTTTAAAAAAGAGTTTAAGGCAAATATTTGGTTTATAGAAATTACTTGGCATTTCTGTTTTTGGAGATCTGGGAGTGGGGACTATTTTCCAAGTGGTACTCGGGAGGAACCCCTCTCCTGTGATACATTGAATAGTTAGTTCATTGAAAAGGCCAAAGGATACAGTGCTACTGTTCGGGGCCTGAGGTGTCAAGTATTATTTGAGTTACTCTGCTGATTCTTCTGAGCCTCTGAAACTTCATTCAGTGATGCTTAGATGACCATGTGCTGAGGCTTAAATTGGTGTTGGAAGTGTCCAAGGCATATTCCTTAAGCCCTGTATTATCTCTCTGGCCTTGTTGGCATTTTATTTGTAAAAGATGCCATCTACTTAATCTCATGGTTCATATTTTGAATAGTAAACAAACAACTAAATTTTAATAATTTAATAAAGTAATCATAAAATAGTTATCCTTAAATGTTTAATAACAAGGGATTTTTTTTTCTTTGGTTTTTGGGTGCGCTCAGGGTTTACTCCTGGCTCTATGCTCAGAAATCGCTCATGGCAGGCTCGGGGGACCATATGGGATGCTGGGATTTGAACCACTGTCCTTCTGCATGCAAGGCAAATGCCCTACCTCCATGCTATCTCTCCGGCCCCAACAAGGGATTTTTTTAAAGGAAATCCTAGTTATTTCAGTTACAAAATTGGATGTGTATGACACACATATACCTAGTGGTACTCAAGAGTTACTCTTGGCAGTCTCAAGAGACATATGGAATACCTGAATCGAACCTGGATTAGCTACATGCAAGGCATATGCCCTACCTACTGTGCTTGGTGTCCCTCCCTCCTTTGAAATATAATTATTTAAAAAGGTTCCTTGCCACAGAACTTTGTTACTGATCTCTGTATAGTACAGGTGGGTGGGGGCTAAAGAGGTATCAGTGTTCTAAGTTTAAAAGGTAGTTCTTAATCTTTCTGATTGGTGGAAGAGTGCTTTATTTTCCCACTTATGGATTTATTTTAAGCATTGCTTTTCAGCCATCTAGGATTTGCTGCTCGGTTTAGTTTTCTTCACAATTCTTTTTATTTTTTTATTTACAATTTTATATAACATGAAATGATTTTATTTGATTGTGATAAGTAGTCTGAGAAGAATATTCATTGCTTATGGAAATAAATTGTGGGAAATAGAAAATAAAGTAAAAAAAATGGGTAGCAGAAAGGTAAGACAAAACAAATTAAGAGTAGGCTATTCAATTTGGCATCATGGTTAGGTAAGACTACTGCTCAGTAGTCATTAAAATGTGTTGAGGTAGTAGGGTGGTAAGATATGCAGGGATTTGGGCATTTAAATGCTTACATTGTATTAACTGAGGCAACAAATACTGAAGAAAACTATCTTATAGTGAAAAGGTCCTGGCACAAGATGAATATAGAGTAATGTATAGAATGTCTTCTGAGGACTTGGCACTTGAAACTTATTTTGAATGACAAGGAATTGCCAAAGCAGAAGAATGATTATAAAGGTCTGTCTTACAACAGAACCGATACCCAATTTACAACAAGCTATACACAGAGGGGAGCCGTTACACTAGCATTAGGGGTGAAAATGAGAGTGATACAGGATGCGTGATGGGAAAAAGGTTGGAGGGAGGACAACACTGGTGGTGGGAATGGCGCTGATTCATTGTCACTATGTACCTTAAATAATACTGTGAAAGATTTGTAATTCACTTTGGTCACAATAAAAATTATTAAAATAAATATCTGGGCCCGGAGAGATAGCACAGCGGCGTTTGCCTTGCAAGCAGCTGATCCAGGACCAAAGGTGGTTGGTTCGAATCCCGGTGTCCCACATGTCCCCCGTGCCTGCCAGGAGCTATTTCTAAGCAGACAGCCAGGAGTAACCCCTGAGCAACGCCGGGTGTGGCCCAAAAAAAACAAAAAAAAAATCTTAATATTTGCCACTAAGATTTTTTCACTACATAAGCTTTTAGTTATCATTAAACTTTGCCTTCATTGCATACATTTCTACGTGTAATGAGAAACATTCAATTTTTGTGTTAACTCTTCTAGAGAAATAACTAACTTGACCATAATTTATCATTTATTTCCCCATTGAATTAATCTAAAATTTTATAATGCTATTTGTCATTTCAGGGTGGTGTTATCACTTCTGACATGATTGAGATGATATTTTCCAATAGTCCAGAGCAACAGCTTTCAGCAACGCAGAAATTTAGAAAACTCCTTTCAAAAGGTGAGTTCTGAATATGCTTAGTATGTTTTAAAAATTTACTTACAAAAATCATTAACTTTATTTAAAAAATTTTTTATGTGTTAAGTCACTGATGAAGGTATTTATTATTTCTTAAAAATAATAGCATGGAGGTAGTGAGTTTGCCTTGCATGTAGAAGGATGGTGGTTCGAATCCCGGCATCCTGTATGGTCCCCCGATCCTGCCAGGAGCTATTTCTGAGCATAGAGCCAGGAGTAACCCCTAAGTGCTGCCAGGTGTGACCCAAAAACCAAAAAAAATAAAATAAAATAAATAAGTAAATAAATAAATTTCTTTATTTTAAACTATATGGTTTACAGAATTGTTCAATATAATCATCATTTCTACCATGCAGTATTTCAACATCAATCCCACTGCCAGTGTTAGATTCTCTCTACCAATGTCCCCAAGTTTCCCATCCCCCCAAGCCTGCCCCTTGGCTAGTATGAATAATTTACTTAATATTGTTTGTTACAGTAAATGGTAATGAGATTATTAAAAAAGATTTGATTAAAAGAAATTTGGGAAATCGCATACCTCAAAATAGGTCATCATTGTTACTACTTAATAAAACTGTTTATTGCTAGCTGAGCATTTTGTTTTTGGTTTTGTTTGTTGAGCTTATGTTGCTTCTATGATAATTTCACATCTAATTTGGTGTACTCCTATCAGCATGCCAGTGTTAAAACTATGGAGATGTCCTGTAGCTGCTTAAGCTGCTGCTTAGCTAGGGCTTTTTAAGAAGCTGTGCAGCTGGAAGTGGGTTTGGAGCGGAGGGCTGGGTCCTGAAATGCATCCTGTCCTCTGGAAAGCGTCCCCTAGATGCGAGCCACTGTACCAGCATATCTGTGTAGTTTTTGTGTGTTTGTTGTCTCTCTACAGAGATTAGTGGAAACATCTTGAAGCCAGGCAATAGGATGTGCCTGTTTGTGAAACCACCGTAATGGGGTGGGGGCTGACCTGCTCGCCCCCTTCTCTCATTGTCCCCAGTTTGATTAGCTGCAAGACTGGTATATTCAAGAGTTTTTGAAGCTTGGTGTACCTCTCTTTCCAGAGTTAGTATGTCTATAGCATGGGTCTGGTGGGCTGACATGGTGGAGTCTCTAAAACATTAAGTTTAGATCCAGAGAGATAATATGGAAGCAGTCCAGTTTCTTAGTACAATTTATGTTAAGACCAAAACCCATATAAAAGTTTGTTAAAATAATAATTTGTATGTTTTTGACCACTTTGTAAATTTTCTAAAGTAGTAAGGAAACTAACTTAATTTTTGATCAATTGAGCCACATTATACTTACTCACATTCTGTGTTAAGGCATACCATTTTAAAGTGACCTCAGTCTCTTAGTTTCTGAACTAAATTTCATTTATTTTTCTTTAGATTTCCAGCTTGGAAGAGATATAAAATGAAGGGAGGGTGTTATGACATAATCTTGAATTATAGAGACCTTACATTGAAATCAAGAGATTATTTTTTCTTTTGTTTTGGGGGAGACAGAACCTAATCCTCCTATTGATGAAGTTATCAGTACACCAGGAGTAGTGGCCAGATTTGTGGAGTTCCTGAAACGAAAAGAGAATTGTACATTGCAGGTGAGAACTGTTTTTATTTCTTGACTCACATTAATTTCTTTATGAAACTATTTTTATACATATTTGCATTACTTTATGTAGTTTGAGTTTTTGATAATGATATAGTGACAACCACATTGTCAGTTGTTTCAGTAGCCTTGTTAGTATCCAAACCTTTAGTATTTTCAAAATTCTTGCTTTCTGTCATGTAAATTTTATTTTATTGATAACTGATAATTTTATCTGATAAGTAATTGCAGTAGAAAAGCTATTATAGTGGAGCCTGCATGTGGGTTATGTAAAATTTGCTTGTAAGGATTTTTTTTTCTGCCTCCTGACTTTCCTAAATCTGTATAAAATGGGTTAAATCTCAGAGACTCATTGATTTCCAAACCTGGTTCTAATTAGTTTTTTCTCTTACTCCCAACAATTGCTGATGGGTAAAGTATGAGGAATATATATATGCTTTATATGTATGCTACTTTAGTCAATCAGTATTGATTTAGTAAATCAGTAATTAGTACTCAATTTAGTCAGTTATACTATCTAGACATTCAAAGATGAAATTTCTGAGTTGGATAATATTCTTGGTAAGGAGAGGAAACTATCAACTGACTTTAGAGTGACCTACAAATAATTTCGGTGGGGGTAAACACTCCTCTGCCCTTGGAATAGTTGAGCATTCTGTTGTTGCTTTTGTTTGTTGAGCTTATGTTGCTTCTATGATAATTTCACTTCTAATTTGAATTTTGATACATGTGTGAATTTTCACTAACTAATGATTTGGCTTTTTTTGTTTTTGCCTTTTGGGGGAGGAGAAAATGACTACTGAAATCACTTCTGTATTATACTTTGAACAAATGTCCCTAGATTCTTAACTTGTAGAATCTAATCTGAAGGGTTTATGTCCTAAAACAATTATTAAAGATGGTTAGTACCAGATATTTCACAGTGGTATTAATTTTTTCAAATAAGTATTTTTTAATAGCAGCCATAAAGGTGGCCCTCACTCCCTTGATTTCCTTTCAACTAAGACTCTAGGGAGTGGCGTGATACCCTGTGCCCTCAAGTTTCCCTGGTCAGACTATTGTAGGTAATTTATAAAACTTGATGCTTTGTCTTGATATTTTCTCTCCTTCCCACCCCATCTTTCTCCTTTTTTACTCTTTGTTGCAGTGATGAGTTGCTTCCAGAGGAAAAGCAAGAAATCCAGAAAAGGTAGAGTACTTCAATGTCCCATCAGTTTTTCTTCTCCAGTTTGATATTTATTAATTCCCAAATCCATTTGAATTAAGATTCTGTTTTGCAAGCTGCCTTCTGGATTTATAATTCTGGTTTCCAGTTGAGACCAGCATTATCATACCTGAAAAAAAAAATCAGTTTTTTAAAATCACAATGGTTTAATTAAAAAAAAATTTTTTTTTTTTAAATGAGATTTACCTAAGAGCAGAGAGTTTGCTCAGAAAAAAAGGAAATCCAGAAAAATCAACACTGGAGAAAACAGAGCCTGAGCCCCAAAGCAACCTCCCAAGAACTAGAAGGACCAAGTGAAGAGTCTTACTGCAGTTTATCATTTGGAAAGCTTTGTAGGAAGAGGGAGGTAGGGAAAATAATTTTGTTCATATGAAAAGAAGTTCTGTCCTGTCTCTGGCATTGAGAGCAATTTTGAATTTACTTCTGGATCTACTTATTAGGTGATTTCAGAGGTCAAGTTCTTTAATGTGTTAAAGATGATATAAAATGTCTTAGATGAAAGATTTAAAAAATGTCAGAAATGAGCCTTTTCCCATCTCTGCTTTCTGCACTATATATCCTTATATATTATCCTCTTGTAGATAGTGCCCTCTCCTGGCTAACATCTATTTTGATTCTAGAACATAACTAAAGATAAAAGACTCAGAGAACTCTTACTTCTGTTTTAAGTCTCAGATTCCACCAGTACGTAAACTAATAATTAATCTAAAATATTGAGAAGTTATTCTCTGTAGTACCTTATTATGTACCTTATTATGATTGCCACTTCAACTGCCCAAATACTCAGGAATATCCAACTTATTACTTAAAGATTATTATCCCCAACTATTTTTTTTCTGTATATTTAAGCACAGCATGGTATTCTCTCTATTGTGATTAATGGGTATTCCTTGATGATCCACCCGAAAGCAAAGGGAAGACCTTAGAGCAAAGAGGCTTCATGCTCAAATGATTAGAGATACTTTAGACTTGGACAATATTTCTTTCTCTCTTTTCTGGGCGAGTACTAAGATATTAACTGTACCTGCTCTTTCCTGCTTACTAGAAATGTGAGTATTATATCTTTGGAATGGTGCTTTTACCATTTCTCTTTAGAAGAGAATCACATATAGCATAATAGTTAAACTCATAAATCCTGTAAACCTCTCTTTCTTCCCAAATTAAAATCTGAATCCTAATGAAGAAACTTTTCCTGATCTCCCTTATGTTCAGATCAGTCAAAATACTTAAAGTTAGAAACATAAAAATGCATTCTATAGGTAGTGCTGCCCAGATATTTAGTTGCTTTCAAAGGAGACAAATATGGGTAGAATCTAGAATTTTTGAAAGCAGAGTATGATGCTTAGCATAATACATTCTCAAGCTTATTGTTACACATTGACCTCAGACATCATCTACCCTTTGACATAAGATTTGTCTGCCTTAAAGTATATTCCTTGTGCTCACTTTGCTTTTTTTTTTTTTATTTTGAAGTTAGGCCTGGCATCTTTCCACTAAAACCTTTTGTGGTTTTGAATGATGTCTTTCCAAATCTTAGAAAAACTTAAAAAAGTAGGGACCGGAGTGATAGTACAGTGGTAGAGCGTTTGCCTTGCATGTGGCTGCCCAGGACTGACCTTGGTTCAATCCCCAGTGTTCCATATGGTACCCAAAGCCAGGAGCAATTTCTAAGTGCATAGCCAGGAGTAACCCCTGAGTGTCACTGGGTGTGGCCCAAGAAACAAAAACAAAACAAACTTAACAAAAGTAACTGGAAATATATAGTTTTATAGTTTCAAAATATTGGAACAGTACTGTCCTTGAATTGTAAATTTTAATTAAATTTACTTAGTTTTCACATTCATGTCTTTCTTGTCCCTTCTAAAATCTTAATTTGATAAACTGCAGTAAGCCTTCATTTTCCTCTTATCTTTCCCCATCCTTATTGCTCCTTTTACTTCTCTTGAAAGGTTGCTCAGATGATTCAGGCACTGTTCTCTACAGAGTTTGATATCTGGGTTTATTTTTCTGATGTGAGCCTCTCTTTTCGCTTGCTCTCCAGGTGAGCCTGGCATTTGCTAGGAAACAGAGTGGACCAGCAAAGTGGCAAGCAACAGAGTCCTGATCCAAATGGAGAAAGGGAACCAGGCGTACTTCAACCTGGAGTGGGAAACTTGATAGGAGGTCAGAAGTACTTCAGCTTTGGATTTTCATTTTCCTTATTTAAGGAACTCTAAGCACCAGAAGGTAGAGACTAAGAAAGGGAAGAGAGAAAATATCAAACCTTTAGTGTGTCCTTCAGAGTTTAGAAGTAGCCTTATTTTAGCAAATTGCTAATAGTGAAAAATAATAATGGAATCACAAGTTACAAACAGATACAGTTGCTTGGCAGGTTAATTTTCTTATGTGAAAGCAATTTGGGGATAATAATTATAATTATTTGCCATTTATTGCTTCAGATGATTATTTTTTTAGATTTTTTTTTTTTTTTTGGTGGTTTTGGGTCACACCCAGCAGTGCTCAGGGGTTATTCCTGGCTCCAGGCTCAGAAATTGCTCCTGGCAGGCACAGGGGACCATATGGGACGCTGGGATTTGAACCGATGACCTCCTGCATGAAAGGCAAACGCCTTACCTCCATGCTATCTCTCTGGCCCCAAAATATTTTAATACTTTTTTTTTGTTTTTTTGGGCCACACCCGTTTGATGCTCAGGGGTTACTAAGGGCTAAGTGCTCAGAAATTGCCCCAGGCTTGGGGGGACCATATGGGGTGCTGGGGGATGGAACCGCAGTCAAGATCTTTCCTTGGCTAGAGCTTGCAAGGCAGACACCTTATCTCTAGCACCACCTCGCCGGCCCCTAGATATTTTTTTAAGAGTCTTTCTTTTCAACTATACAACTACTTAAAATATGCTGGCCCTTTGTTGCATAACATGCAGTTTTGCTTTCAACTCTGGATTTTCTTTCTTGGGGGAGGGGACACAATGATTTTGCTCAGGGGATACTCCTGTTTTTGCACTCAGGAATCACTCTGTTGGTGCGTGGATGCCAGGGATTGAACTTTGGGTTGGCCATGTGAAACTGTCCTACCTGCTATACTATCTCTTCAGCTAATCAACTCTGGATTTTTTAAGAACAGACACCAGCAAGAAAACAAATTCAAAGAACACCTATTAAAAACATAATTTTTAAAATGTTATGAAAACTGTTTCTTTTTTCTTTTTTTGGTCACACCCTGCAGTAACTCAGGGGTTACTCCTGGCTTTCCACTGAGAAATCGCTCCTGACAGGCTCAGGGGATCATATAGGATGTCGGGATTGGAACCACCGTCCTTCTGCATGCAAGGCAAATGCCCTACCTCCATGCTATCTCTTTGGCCCCTGATTGAAAACTGTTTCTTCTTCTTATTCTTTTTTTTTTTTGGTTTATTGGGCCACACCCGTTTGATGCTCAGGGGTTACTCCTGGCTAAACGCTCAAAAATCGCCCCTGGCTTGGGGGGACCATATGGGACGCCTGAAGATCAAACCGCAGTCCTTCCTTGGCTAGCGCTTGCAAGGCAGACACCTTACCTCTAGCACCACCTCACCGGCCCCGAAAACGGTTTCTTCTAACACTTTAACAGTGGTTATGTATTTATGAAGAATTTTATTTCTTCTTCCTGCTCTCCCTTTTTACATGTTTGTAACACATGTAGGTACAGCAAGTTGCACAAATAGATGGGTTTTTACATCAAAGTAATCACTTCATATGTGTTTATTTTATTTTATGTTTTATATACACACACACACACATACATACATACATACATACATACATACATACATACATTTTTTTTTGTTTGTGGGCCACACCCAGTGGTGTTCAAGGGTTACTCCTAGCTCTGTGCTCAAAAATCACTCCTAGCAGGCTTGGGGACCACATGGAATTCCGGGGATTGAACTCAGGTCTGTCCCAGGTTGACCATATGCAAGGCAAACACCCGACTGCTGTGCTATCTTTCCTGCCCCTGAATAAGCAATTTTTTTTTGGGGGGGGGGCCCACACCCAGTGATGATCAGGGGTTACTCCTTGCTATGTACTTAGAAATCGGTCCTGGCTTGGGGGACTATCTGGGACACTGGGCAATCGATCTGCAATTCTTCCTGGATTAGCATATGCAAGGCAAACACCCTACCTCATGCGCCACTGCTCCGGCCCCATGAATAAGCATTTTTCAATTATGAATATGCTGTCATTTGTATTAACTTCGTCCTGTAATAGGATATTCATTCTTCTGCTACCTTCCTCTCTCCCATTATTGAGGATTGAGTTTTGTTTTAAATTTTTTGTTGGTCTTTTATTGGTTAGAAGTACTGCAGAACCCTATATGTGTATTCAAATAACTACCCCCATTACCAAAGTTTCAGTGCTGCTAGGAAAAGAAACATTTTTATTCTTCTCATCTCTCATCTCATCATACATTCTTCTCATCTCTCCAGACCTTTCCCTTTAGTAATATCAGAGTCTGATGAGTTAATTTTTTGTATGGTAACTGCCTTTCACAGTAGACCTAAAGGGTTAGATGCTCTTCATTTTGGGGAGTGGGGGTAAGCTAGGGTGGGTATTTGTACCATGGCCAGTTGCTTTCAGAGCCTACTCCTGAAGGTGCTTAGGAGCATAATTATGCAGTGCCAGGGATTGATTAAGTTGAGGTGTCAACCGAATGCATAACTCCCATTTGTTGATGACTTCGGTAGGAGGTAGGGTTGCTGCATCCTGAGGTACTCGGGCTATGTTTGGTTCTGTTCTCAGGTTCCTCATCTGGCAGTGCTTGCGTTGTGGGATTTTGAATCAGGATTGTGGCTGTGGCCACATGCAAGGCAAATTCTATGATCTTTGTACTTCTGCTCTGGTTTTGGATGATTTTGTTCTTGATCTCATTAAAATGGCATATCACTTTTTTTTCTACCTATATAAAGGAGAAGGAAGAAGTCCTAGATTTAAGAATTCAACAAGAGTATAGCTCAGTGACAGAGTAAATGTTTTGCATGTAGAATGTCCTGTGATTAGTCACCAGTACTGCTCCACCAAAAGCAAAGCAAAACAAAACAAAACAAAAAAGGAAAACAGGCTGAAGTGAGTTCAGCTGGTGGTAAGGTGCTTGCCTTGCTTGTAGCCAACTCAGATTCGATATCTGGCATTTTGGTCCCCAAGGCTTGCTAGAAGTGATCTGTGAGGGCACAGTCAGCCCTGACCACCTCTGGAAATGGCCCAGAAACTAAGGATGTAAAGCCCCTACACTAAATATTTTTATTGGGAGTAGGAGTTGGACTATATCTGACAGTGTCTGGGGTGCTGCTGTCAGTATTTTTGGGACAATATGCAGTGCCATGGATTAGACTAGTGTTGGTTACATGCAAAGCAAACGTCCTTACTCTTGCCTCCCCTAAAACAGAAACTCAACAAAATAAATTATAAGAATTTATTCTTAAATTGTATTGATTTATTCTTGAATTTTTCATTAGGTTTAAAAGTCAAGTTCAGTCAACTACATTAAAGAGATGTGTAGAATTATATATTTTTTCTTTACTATAGTTTTCTTAGTATCTTTTATTTATCACTCCCTCCCATCCTTTTTTTCTTCTTTTAGGTAGGAGTACCCAGCATTGAATTTAAGGCATCACACATGCAGGACAAATGCTTTTCATTGAGCTACATCTGTGCCCAGTTATAATAATGATCTTTTATTTTATTTTATTGTTTGTTTTTGGGTCACACCTCGCTGTGCTCAGGGCTTACTTATGGTTCTCACTCAGGAATCATTCCTGGTGATGCCTAGGGGACCATATGGGTGCCAGTACCAGGAAACAAACCCAGATCAGCTGCTTGTAAAGCAACCTTTATACCCTCAGTATTATGGTGCCAACCCTAATAATCTTTAAAAAAAAAAAAAATCTTGCCTTGTTTGTGACTGACCTCATTTCAATCTCTGGCACTTGATATAGTCCAAAAAGTCTCTAGGTTCCTCTCACCAGCCTCCACCCTCCCAAATAACCTTTATGCTTTGGTATGGAACATTCTCAATTATAGTAATCTGTACAAGTTCTTAAGTTGGGATTTCTATTTATTGTATGTCAGGGCTGGAGCAATAGCACAGTGTTAGGGCATCTGCTTTTCATGTGGTTAATCTGGGACTGACCCGGGTTTGATCCCTGGCATCCCATATGGTCCCTGCGCCTGAGCCTGTCAGGAGTAATTTCTGAGCCCAGAGCCAGGTGTAAACCCCCACAAAAAATGTATGTCAGGCAATATCTTAAAGTATACATCCTTAACATTTTTGCCGTATTAACAATGGATTTTGTACATTCTTCTAACATCTTTGCAGTTCACTTAATCTATTCAAAGAAAATACTTAATTTCTGTTAAACGTATGGCTTTCATTCCTAAAGTTTGGATGATTACAGTAAAAAATGACATCTCTTACCTTTCCTCATATACCCTCCCTGAGGTGACAATTTACAGTTTATCATGATTCCTAGAGAAACTACACAATGAATACTTATATTCTTTCCAATCCTCTTAGAAAATACTGTGATCTGTGTGTGGGGGTGGGGGTGTGTGTGCATGCACACACAATGGGCACACGTAGTAGTGCTCAAAACTTATCCTGACTTTGCACTAAGGGAACTCAGGGATCATTCCTAGTAGGTCTCAAGGAACCATATGGGTCGCCAGGAGTCAATCCAAGTTGGCGTATTCCAGTAAAGCATTCTACCTGCTCTACTACCGCTCCTGCCCACTTTGTGATACTATCGTAGCATAAAATTTACATTTAAAATGTTTATTTTATTGGGTGTATTTAAGCACCATGATTACAAACATGATTCTAATTGGATTTCAGTCATAAAAAGAACACCCCTCTTCACCAGTGCAACATTCCCACCACCAGAGACCCTTATCTACTCCTCCCCCACCCTTGCCTATATTTGAGACAGCCATTCTACTTCTCTACTCATTGTCATGATAGTTGTCAGTGTAGTTATTTCTCTAACTGCACTCACCACTCTTTGTGGTGAGTTTCACATCATGAGCCAGTCCTTCCAGCCCTCATCTCTATTGTCTCTGGGCATTATTACAATCTTGTCTCTTATTTTTCTTAAAACCCCATAGATGAGTGAGACTTTTTTGTCTCTATCTCCCTCTGACTTATTTCACTCAGCATAATAATTGCCATGTCCATCCATTATAGGAAAATTTCGTGACTTAGTCTCTCCTGACGGCTGCATAATATTCCATTGTGTATATGTACCACAGCTTCTTTTGCCATTCATTTGTTGAAGGGCATCTTGGTTGATCTCTAGTAATGTCTAACATCATCTGAGGATTTAGGCATCCTGAGAATATCCTAGGTTCGTGATGGCGAACCTATGGCACATGTGCCAGCTGTGGCACGCAAAGGCCTTGCAGTTGGCACACTGGAAGGTCCGCAGTTAATCTATAAAATTTATAAAGAGCTTTAGATACTAAAATCTTATTATTAAGGTTTAATTGATGTGCTTGCCACTTTGAGGAAATTTTTTGGTTTTGTGCGGTAGTTTGGGCGCTCGGGCTCATAAAGATTAGCCATCACTGTCCTAGGTTGAGGTAATAATTCTTCTGAGAATTTTTCTCTGAAAATAAAATTATTCACCTGGTAAATTATAAGCAAATAATGATCTTGTATTTTTATTATATACAGAAAACCGTATTTTTACAATTAAATAAGTCATTACATTCTAATAAGATGATGAAATTAATTTTATCTTTATAGTTTGAATCAGCTTGGGTTTTGACAAATATTGCTTCAGGAAATTCTCTTCAAACCCGGATTGTGATCCAGGCAGGAGCTGTACCTATCTTCATAGAGTTACTCAGCTCAGAATTTGAAGATGTCCAAGAGCAGGTAAACAGAATATAATTGGGTAAAGAATGTAATTTTTCATTTTGGTCTTATATTCTATAGATCTAAGCTTCACGGTTAGCCAGGCACAGTCACATTGTTTATCAGAGGACTATTGTAGAAATCTGAACTTAGCCAGAATAGAAAATTTACATAGTGAAAATTGGCATATCTTTTAAAAACAAAACCTTATTTTCCTTGTAATTTGAGAAATTTTAAGTAACATTAATGTATTTTTCAACCATTAGCAGTTACTGATTTTCTTCTTGTAGGAATTCACAGATTGATTAAAATAGTGGGTCACTGTTATTCACAGTCAGCAAAATGTTTCTTTTTTCATTGTTACAATGTGTACCAAATATGTAAATATAAATCACCACTAAATAGGTATCATTTATGATCTAAATTAATTCATTGCATATATCTGAAGTGTAAAATTTGATGTTTTAAAATATATATATATATGTAAACTCATGAAACCATTATCAAAATCAAAACAATGTATCAGTTATTACCTGTGGGGAAAATTCTGGGGCTTCCTGCAGACTGCTGCCTGCAACTCACTTTTAGCTGCCTGCAGTTTACGGTATTTGCCGCATTTGTGTTCGTGCTGACCCTGGAATGGACAGTTCAGTAGCAAGGAGCAGTGCCCAAGAAACCACACACTTTCTCACAGGAGAAAGTGCGTTTTGGTCAGGGAGTGTTGAACAGCCTCTTGGATCTTACTGAGCCAGCCAGGCTTCAAGCTGTGCTACTTTTCCTGCTACTTTTATTAGCCAGATCTTAACATAAATCACCTGAGGGTCAGGGTTAATGAAATTAAGAGTACTTGTACTAATTAATTCAGAAAGATGAAAGGTAAAAGTGATTTTACAGGTATATAACAACAACTCCCCTAAGCGTAATAACTTTCTGCATTTGATTGCTCTTCAATTCCTATGTAAGAGCACTGTTTCCCTTTGTAAACAACTTTGAAATACTTTATAAATCAGGGATTGGTTCCCTAAAAAAGGGAATATTTAAAAAAATTAGTTATTGTATTTAATATGGTTATTATAATGATCATGATCATTTGTCAGTCCCACAACTATTTCATTTGCTAGTTTGTTAATTAAAAAAACACATATAATATGTTGATTAGCTACTGTATAATTTCCTGAATGGCATTTTTTAAAAGTATTATGGAAAAATTATACTATACAGTCTTATTAATGAATAATTCTTTCACAGGCAGTTTGGGCTCTTGGCAACATTGCTGGAGATAGTACCATGTGCAGGGACTATGTCTTGGACTGCAATATTCTTCCCCCTCTTCTGCAGTAAGTTTCCTTTTTATTTAAGTGATACTAATATAGGAAGTTGTGTGCAGTTTAACATTGGAATCATTTTAAATACTTAGTGCCCTTTTTGGGGGGGAAGTGTCACACCGGCGGCGCTCAGGGGTTACTCCGGGCTCTGCGCTCAGAAGTTGCTCCTGGCACGTTTGGGGGACCATATGGGATGCCGGGATTTGAACTGGGGTTTGTCCGGTGCTGGCTGCATGCAAGGCAAATGCCTTACTCCTGTGCTATCTCTCCGGCCCCCTTTTAGTGCTTTTTTTTTTTTTTTTTTTTTTAAGTTTTTGGTTTTTGGGCCACACCTGGCAGTGCTCAGGGGTTACTCCTGGCTGTCTGCTCAGAAATAGCTCCTGGCAGGCACGGGGGACCATATGGGACACCGGGATTCGAACCAACCACCTTTAGTCCTGGATCGGCTACTTGCAAGGCAAACGCCACTGTGCTATCTCTCCGGGCCCCCTTTTAGTGCATTTTTAAAAAACATTTTACTGGGCCCGAAGAGATAGCACAGCGGCGTTTGCCTTGCAAGCAGCCGATCCAGGACCAAAGGTGGTTGGTTCGAATCCCGGTGTCCCATATGGTCCCCCGTGCCTGCCAGGAGCTATTTCTGAGCAGACAGCCAGGAGTAACCCCTGAGCATCGCCGGGTGTGGCCCAAAAACCAAAAAAAAAAAAAACCACAACATTTTTACTAAAACTTAGGTCATTTCTTCTGGCAACTTATTTCAGTACCAAAATTTATGAGTCAGCTATAGTAAAACTTTATTCTAGATAAAAAGTAATTTGAAGGCATCTCTTAGCGGTATGAAAATACTTTAGCATTTATCTTATTTCAGTAGCGACCTATGTTTTTTTATAGTTTACCATTATATAATCATGCTTATAGGTTATTTTCAAAGCAAAACCGTCTGACCATGACCCGGAATGCAGTATGGGCTTTGTCTAATCTCTGTAGAGGGAAAAGTCCACCTCCAGAGTTTGCAAAGGTAAGGATTATTTTGTGGGGAATTAAAAGACTAAGTAGTACAATTAGCAATATAGCAAGGTTCAGTAGTCGATATTAATGTAATCAGAACATCTTGTTGGTAAAATTTTAAGTTTTAACAACTTTGTTTCTAGTGACAGTAAAATTATTTTTAATTTTATTTTTTTATTTTTTTTTTTTTTTTGGTTTTTGGGCCACACCCGGTAACGCTCAGGGGTTACTCCTGGCTATGCGCTCAGAAGTCGCTCCTGGCTTGGGGGACCATATGGGACACCGGGGGATCGAACCGCGGTCCGTCTCCTAGGCTAGCGCAGGTAAGGCAGGCACCTTACCTCCAGCGCCACCGCCCGGCCCCTTTATTTTTATTTTTATTTTGGTTTTTGGGCCACACCCAGCAGTGCACAGGGGTTACTCCTGGCTGTCTGCTCAGAAATAGCTCCTGGCAGGCTCGGGGGACCATATGGGACCACCGGGATTCGAACCAACCACCTTTGGTCCTGGATCGGCTGCTTGCAAGGCAAACGCCGCTGTGCTATCTCTCCAGGCCCAAATTATTTTTATTTTAATTCTGAATTTTTACAACCTTTAAAAAGTTGCAAACTTAATCTTAAAATAAAACCTATGTATGTTTTTATTCATAACAAAATAGCTAAAATACATAATTTCCTACCCCTTAGCCCCTATGATTGTTTCCTTGGTCTACAAAGAGTATTTTGACAGGGAATTTTACTTTGAGAATTGGTATTTATTAAACTTAGCTCTCAGAAATTCTTTTCTTTGGGCTCTAATTACTATTCTCTAATAGCGAGGCTGCTGATAGCAGTTTTCAAAGATCAAGTGCTACTTTGACTTTTGTTACTTCATCACTGCAAGTATTAATCACCCCAGATCAAATGTGTATCTGATTACTTTCTGGAGCTTATTGACTCCCTTCTAGCTTTTATCCTTTTGAATTTCATGATCATTATCTCCTTCATAGGTTTCTCCATGTTTGAATGCACTTTCCTGGTTGCTGTTTGTTAATGACACAGATGTACTGGCTGATGCATGCTGGGCTCTCTCATATCTATCAGATGGACCCAATGATAAAATTCAAGCAGTCATTGATTCTGGAGTATGTAGAAGACTTGTGGAGCTTCTGATGTAAGATAATTTTATGGGCCTGTTTGTAATCTTTGACTATGTATTTTTTATTGTTAAGGATAAAATACTGATGTTATAACCCATTTATTATGCTTTAGACTGGTTTAGTTATTATTTTGTATAGACCTCATATCTATTTGTGTTTTAAAACTATATTTTAGTCTTTTTTTAAGTCAAATCTTAAAATGTGAGAGAATTGGCACACTTTGAGAAGACTAATTGGTCTCCTTTAAGGAGAGAAAATAAAATATTAAGGAAAAATGAAAGAATGTTGGGTTATTTAAACTGAAATAAAGACTGTCTTCAAATTTATAGTTTATGGAGGATTGTTTTCTTTTGTTCAGGCTTATAAATAACTGAGGTTTAGTAGAAAGAGTTTACCATTAAAATGTTTTCACTTTTAGTTGTTGAGGTATTATCTTTCACTACGCATCAAGTTGTTACCTATAGGTCCTTTTGATTGGCCTTGAACTCCATGAAAAAGGGAGAAAGAAATTTCACTATTTTTTGTTTTGAAAGCCATTGAAAAAGTGGAAAATTATTAGGACTCAAGAGTTCCAGGATCTGAATTCTTCCATTTAATTAGCTGTGCGACCTTGGAAAAAAATGTAATTTTTGATTTCTTCATTTGAAAAGAGGCAGATGAGTTGAAATAATCTATATTAAGGTGCTATAAGTGTTATAGATCAAAATATGATAAAGTGCATTTTCTACCTTCTTACAATAAATTAATTACAAAACCAGCTGCATTAGATTAAATTTGCATTAAATTACATGTTAATAGCAGGGCTGCTGTTACTTCATTTAAAATTTAATTATCCTGTAATAATTTCTTTTCATTTACTGGAAAGATAGTACAGGGATTAAGGCACTTCTCTTGCATGTAGTTAGTTGTGGTTAGATCTCTGGCACCAGTTATGATCTCTGAGGATAGCCAGGAGTTATCCAAAGCCAAGAGTTAAGTCCTATAAAATACTGGATATGGTCCAAAAGTAAGAAACAAAAGTCAGTTTTTGTATTTAAAAAAGTCCTTTATCATAAGTCTAGTGTGATTACTTTTAATAAGTTGGCTATGAAACAGAAGTGCCTTAAAAGAAAAGAGAAAGGGCCCGGTGAGATAGCACAGCGGCGTTTGCCTTGCAAGCAGCCGATCCAGGACCAAAGGTGGTTGGTTCGAATCCCGGTGTCCCATATGGTCCCCCGTGCCTGCCAGGAGCAATTTCTGAGCCTGGAGCCAGGAATAACCCCTGAGCACTGCCGGGTGTGACCCAAAAACCAAAAAAAAAGTTAAGAAATTTTTCTTATAAAATGAACCTTTTTGTATGGTATGGATCCATACCTCTATTCCCCTCCATACTTTTGAGTTCATCAATCTTAAATTTAGTGAATCCAGAATAGTAGAAATGATTTCCTATTATTTAAATTTACGTTTTTATGATTATTAGAGGTTTGACATTTTTCAAATACAAATTAAGACTTTATGGGGGAGAAGGAGAACTAATATAGAGGGTAACGTCCTTGTGCCTTACATGTAGCCAACCTGGTTTAGATCCTTGACATTCCATAAAGTCTGCCAAGCAGTACCAGGAGTGATTCCTTAGTGCAGTGCCAGGAGTAACCCCTGACATACCTAAATTTGGCCAAAAAAAAACAAAAAAACAAAATCAGACAAAAACCAAGACTTTATGAGAAGCTGCTAAACAATACCAAGTAAAAATTCATGTGCACATATCTTTTAGACTTAGAGATGATGCCTACATATATGTGCATTGAGGCTTAACAAGTTTTTCTACTACATCATTTTTTGATATAGTCAGTGAGTCAGAACAATTTAAATAACTATCAGCAGGAGGAGTGATCTGATAATTTGGAGTATCCTAGCCAAGGAAAGCATTACAACCATTGACAAAGAATCTAGTGTCTCTTTGACTTGAAAAATTAAATTGCAGAATAATATGTACAGTATAACATCATTCAGTTAGAGAATGAAAATTAAGTTATATACATATAGTTATATGTATGTGATAAGTAGTAATCTTAGTTATGTAACAGTAGGGAAAGAGCAAGTTAGCACTGTTAATTATTTTATTCTTTTTTTTTTTGTGGGGGTGGGTTTGGATTTTTGGGCCACACCCGGCGGTGCTCAGGGGTTACTCCTGGCTGTCTGCTCAGAAATAGCTCCTGGCAGGCACGGGGGACCATGTGGGACACCGGGATTCGAACCAACCACCTTAGGTCCTAGATCGGCTGCTTGCAAGGCAAACGCCGCTGTGCCATCTCTCCAGGCCCCAATTATTTTATTCTTAAAACTTCTTTAAGTCAATGAATTTGTATAATACTTGGCTAATTGCTTAAAAATATGAAGTTAAATATGATGCTTAGGGGCCAGAGTCATAGCACAGCAGTAGGGTGTTTGTATTGCATGTGGCCAACTCATGATGGACTCGAGTTCAGTCCCTGGCATCCCATATGGTCCCCTTTAGTCTGCCAGGAGTGGTTTCTGAACGCAGATCCAGAGTAACGCCTGAGTGCCACTGAGTGTGATCCAAAAACTAAAAAAAGAATAAAATATGCTGAATACTCAAAGTGCTCCATAAATGTTAATTGTGGCTTTTGATATCACCTACAGAGAGCCAAGTAATGAGTAATTACTTTTCAAATTTAAGTAATTTAATTTTAAGTAATTACTTTTTACTTGTTTTAATTGACAATATTTATTAAGTGATGTTTGTTTTGTTTGCTTGTTTGGGGGCCAAACCTATTGGCGCTTAGGGGTTACTCCTGACTATGTGCTCAGAAATCGCTCCTGGCTTTGAGGACCATATGAGGACCATATAGGGATCTAACCAAAGTCTGTCCTGGGTCAGCGGTGTGAAGGCAATTTTGGTTCCAGGTGATGGGATTCCTGGAAAAGATTGTTAGGAAAGTTGAATTGTTTTATTTTTCTTTTTAACGTAATTAAGAACTGCAGTGATAGTACAGCAGATAGGTGATTTGCCTTATATTTGAGGATCCAAATGGTGCCTGCTACCAGTGATTTCTGAGCTCAGAGTTAGGAGTAAGCCCTGAGCACAACTCTGTGTGACCCAAGAACACCCTCAACCCCCCAAAAAAAACCTAAATGGAACAACTCTTGAAGTGGATACCATACACATTTATATGATTTCTTTAATAACTTAGGTATTTTGGTATCTTTGTACTCTAAAATCCTATCATGTCTTTTTTAGTGTGGATTCAGCCTAAGAAAAGGAAGGGATACAAAGCATAGAATTGTTGGCTATTAAATTTCTTTTTTATGGTTGCAGGCATAATGATTATAAAGTGGTTTCTCCTGCTTTGCGGGCTGTGGGAAACATTGTCACAGGAGATGATATTCAGACACAGGTATGAATAAATCTATTGTTAGCTGATTACTTTTTAAAATAATACCTTGAGCTTCATTTCTTCTGGCAATTTATTTCAGTGCCAACATGTATAAGTCAGCTAGAGTAAAACTTTATTCTAGATAAAAAGTTAGTTGAAGGCATCTATTTTTTTGTGGGTCAGTATAATATGTAAGAAAATTTCAAACTTTTCCTTTTAGGTAATTTTGAATTGTTCAGCTCTGCAGAGTTTATTGCATTTGCTGAGTAGCCCAAAGGAATCTATCAAAAAAGAAGCATGTTGGACAATATCGAACATTACTGCTGGAAATAGGGCACAGATTCAGGTAATCTGCACCTGTGTCTTGTATATTTTTATTAATGTTTATAACTTTATTTTTTTCTGTGTATATTTCATTATTACCTTGGAAAACACTAACTTCTCATTGTCACCGTTGTTGTCTTAGTCCTCTGCTTACTCTATTTATCCTACTGTATAAATCTATAAACTTTATACTGAGGCCTTGCTTTTGTTCCTTTTTGCCCCTTAGCAACTCAGTAAATATATTATTTGTTGATTTACTAAGATCTGAGATTCAGGATCTAAGACTTAGTGTTTTGTATACTTTGTGTTAAACAAATTGGCTTTCCTCTTGCAATATTTAATAAAAAGTACTTATTTTCTAGTGAGTATATATGTATTGGATTGCTTCAATTTTTCTAAATTATGGGCACCTGTTTATTCTGAGATGAATAGCTATTATAACTAAATTTTAAAATAAAAATCCTTTTGGTCTTCCCAAGCAGTCTATCTGTGGGCCACTCCTGATGAATGCCAGTTGAATCAGGTGTTCTAATTCTAGGGACAGAGATTGCCGAGCTGCCTGACCATTCATTCAGTGATTGGAGATAAAATAAAATTTTCATTGATAAACTGATGGTTGATTGTACTAGAATATTGGGAATACTGCCTCATACCTTGGTATATATATCTATTCTTCTTCACTTTTAGCACCATAATTCTATTGGTATTTGCCATTATTATGCTCTCCCCTTTCACTTCTCTACTCCTTTTCCTCTGGTAGCTAACATATTTTTTTCTGAGTTCAAAAGGTATTTTTGTTTCATTTTACTCTTTTATTTTTATCCCCCATATGAATAAAACCATCTGGTATTATTTTCTGATTTGATTCACTTAACATAATCATTTCTTGTGTAGACTTCTCAGCTTCTCATGTTTAGATGTAACAATGGGTATGAACCCATTTTAGGTTCATTTTTTAAAATAAGGCTTTATGATTTCTAGTACTGTTAATGAAATGGTATAATTCTGTGCATTCAGCATTCTTGTATCCTACCCTCAAGCCCTCTCAAAATTGTTCCTTCCCTCTCTCAATACCCACTCGACCCTTCATTTCCTTTTCTCCCTGTCATGGTAAGTTCAGTTCACTAGAACAGTTCTCAGATTCTTCTGCCTTAGCCATTGGTTATTATAACCAAAAACAATTTTTTTAATATAATTTTTATTTTAATCATAGTGGCTTACATATCGTTCACAGTAATATTTTAGGTACATATTAACATTGAATCAGGGGAATTCCCATCACCGAATTGTCCTCCCTACACCTACAGTTATGTTTCCAGAAGACCCACTCATTTGCTATTGTCTCAATCAGACCTTTGGAATTAGAGATCATGGTTGTTGTGCAGGTCGTAGATCAAACCCTAGACAAGGGCTTTTTTATTGGTCAAAGGATACATATTGGTCCCAGGATACATACTGCCTGGTCATGGTTCAATCAGCCAGTCATCTGTAGATCGCGATCTTGGCTTTTGCACAGACCAAAGGATGACAAATCTTCTGATTTTGTCTTATCGTTAGCTGGCAAAGTAGGATAATCTGCTCTTAGTTCAAGTTGTTCCCAATTTCCTCGTTCCTTTTAATATCATATTAGAGCTGGACAGGTTGGTGTCTGAGTAGTATTAAGGATGTCTCAGGGGGGGGGCAGCGAGGTGGCGCTAGAGGTAAGGTGTCTGTCTTGCAAGCGCTAGTCAAGGAAGGACCTCAGTTCAATCCCCTGGCGTCCCATATGGTCCCCCCAAGCCAGGGGCAATTTCTGAGTTCTTAGCCAGGAGTAACCCCTGAGCATCAAATGGGTGTGGCCCGAAAAACCAAAAAAAAAAAAAAAAAAAAAAAGGATGTTTCAGATGGGATTTGGTTCCTGTAGCTGTTGTGTAGAACTGTGTCATTTCTATGCCTGGGATCCAGGATTCCAGGCTGGATGGTCGGTGTCTTAATCACCTCGGGTCTAAGTTGGGTCCACATGACAGAAAATAGAAAATAATTTAAGGAAGTTTTCTAATGTTGGTAAATGAAAAAGACTTAGCAAAAATACTTGTCTACCTAAATCTAACTCTGATAATCTGGATGGGAAATAGCTTGAAAACCTGGCAGCAGTGTGAAAGAAAAAGAAAAGATAAGCAGAAGACATTTTCAGTTGGAAATATTTAAAATGCACTGGAGAGATAAATTGACTGAATTATACTTTGCATGAGGAGACCCATATTTTGTGCCTGGCAGTTTATGGTTTTCTGAGCACACTTGGTGTGTTCTTCAAAGAAAAAATTAAATAAAATGAAAATACTTTGAGATAATGATGAGTAAATTAATTTAGGATATGAACCTACCAAGAGACTTTTGAAAGCTAGAAGACTTGATAAAGGATAGGTGATATTTTGAGGTAATTATTAAGTCATAAGCCCTGTTAGCCACTCGTAGACAAGAGCTCTGGAGAAATGGAGACTGGAAAATTAAAATTTAAAAACAAACAAACCAAGAGTGGATACTATGAGAGAAATGAGAAAAGTAGATTGAGAATTAATCTCTATGATTTGTTACTGAGAGTTGAAGAAGAGAGGACTACAAGAAAAAATTAGAAGATAGGAGTTCACTTGTGAAGAGATATGTCATAAACATCAAATATATCCAAAAGTAGAGATACAGTGAGGAATTTATTTCAGCTTATTTTTAATAGGGTGGGGCATTATTGGTGAATAAACGTGTAAGTTACAGTATCATGAACATTACTACTAATCTTATAATTTCCTTTTTCATTTGATGTTTTCTTTATTATCAGACTGTGATAGATGCTAGCATTTTTCCAGCCCTCATTAGTATATTACAAACTGCTGAGTTTCGGACAAGGAAAGAAGCAGCTTGGGCCATCACAAATGCAACTTCTGGGGGATCAGCTGAACAAATCAAGTAAGTTCTACTCATGTATTATTTTGTGTCCACTGATTAAAAATACTCAGCGTCTGGTCTTTTTCTTGTTCTCGGTTTTATAATTAGACTCAGATAAATCTATTTCTTTAGGTACTATTAATAAAAATAATTCTGGAATTGTGAGAAGGTACAGATGAAATGTAAACCAATGTAGATAGGAGCTTCCGCCTTCTTTCAGAACCTGAGAATATGAATCATCTTATTCTGCCTCATATTTCTATGCCCTCTTATAAATTGGGAAAAAAAATAAAGTGGATGGGACCCAGGGCCAAACAGTCTCAGGAGCATTGAGTGGAAATAAAATATAGGCAGATCTAAATACCCAATCCAAAGTTAATGACAATAGAATCAAGAGACCCAAACTATAACAAGTTATACACAAAATGGACCTGTTACACTAGCAGTTCAGGGAGCTAAGGGTGGAGGTATGAGATGCATGCTGGGAACTCTGGTAGAGGGAGGTCAACACTGGTGGTGGGAATGGCCCCAATTCACTGTCAGAATATGAAACTTGATACTAAGTCAGCCACTATTCATATAGAAAAATATAAAGTGACAAAGGAAGAAAGTTTGTAGTCTTGATCTATCTTAACCTTTTTTATCCTTTTGGTTATACTGAGGTTAATGGCATGCAACTTTGCTACTGAACCACATCGCCTGCCCTTGCCTAACTAACTTTATGCCCTTCCCATAACTAATTTTATGGATTGCCCAGATAATAGATTTTTTTTTCTTTTTCTTTTTTATTTCTATGGGGCATTTTGACCCATATATGACTATGCTCAGTGCTTACTCTTAGCTCTGTGCTCTGAAGACCATATTGGGCACTGAGATTTGAATTTGGTTTAGCCATATGCAAGACAAGTATTTTCCTGTTCCACTATCATTCTGATCCAGGAAGATGGTTCTAAATCAATGTTAATGCCTCCTTTTTCTGTTGCTTTGTGACTTAATTGTAGGCACTCACATTGCTGATTTTTGTTACTTTGTTCAGAATTTAAAAATAAAAACATTTCAAAATTTCATTAGGTCCAAAAGATAAGTAGATATCCAAAGTAGTAAAGTTGTAAATAAATAGCACATAGCTTACTTTGGGAAAGTTTATTGTAGATAGGTTTTTCAAGAAGGACTTCAAGTGGCCTTTAGAAGCATACTTGTATAAGATTAGTATTTTTCAAATCTTTGAGTAAGGTGAATTGTGTTCTTAGTATATGCTTCCAGATGGCGGTACTTTTAAACAGTTAAACAGTCATTATCTGATCAAATTCAAATTTATAATCCTTATACTGCCATTTTGTACCTAAATATGTCTTCTAAGTTGTAAAGGTTAAATTATGTACACATATTTTTAATTTACTTCTAAAATACTGTGGTATTTTTCATCAAAATATTCAAAGTCTACAGGAGAGCTCAGAGGAATAAAATGTATGCCCTCCATGCTGAGTTCTGAGTTTGATCAGGGAACAGTATAACCTTCCAGCAATGCTGGTTGGTTTCTCCCTGATCTACTGGGGAAATCTAATAGCAAACAGTATTTAAGAAGTTGTGGGGCCTGAGCACAGTGCTAGTAATAAGCTTCAAGTCTGCCATATGTGGCCCCCAAACCAAAATACATAAATTTTAACCTAGCTGTTTATAATGAAGTTAATAATCATTCTTTTAGAAATTTCTTAACTAGATACATAATTTTAAAAATTATTACAGGGGCCAGAGCAATTAAAGAGTGGGTAGGAGACATGCTTGTACTTGGCAACCTGGATTCGGTCCCCAGCACCGCATATGATCCCTCAAGCCCTGCCGAGAGTCATCTCTGAGCACCATGAGGCCTAAAAAAACAAAACAAAAAAATTATTACCCCCCTCAGAGACACAAAAAACAGTTCAGAAAGACACATGCACACCATTATTCATTGCAACACTTAAAATAGCTAAGATATGGAATCAACCTAGATGCCCATCAATACCTAAGTGGATCATAACAATATGGTATATATATATATATATATATATATATATATATACACACAGTGGAATATTACACAGCTCTAAGGGATGATGTATCGTGATTCACTGCAACATGAACAAAGATATGTTAAGTGAAGTAAGCTAGAAGGACAAATCATCGTTGGCCCCAAAGTGTAGGGAGGAGAAGAACAGTAAAGGAAGGAAACTGAGAGAGGAAGAGACGATGGAAAGCAATGGGGGAACAGGGGATCCAGTTATTAGTTGTATAAAGGAATGATATAGAATTCCAAACTTAACCAAATTAAAAATGTGCCTGTTAAAAGTGGCAGCCTGGGGGTAAGGGTGTGGAGCCTGGGAACCTGGTAGAGGGAAGAAGGCCCTGTTGGTGAAATTGGTGCTGAAACATAGTATATTTCAAGCCCAACTATGAATAACTGTAAATCATGGTGCTTTAATGAAAAAAAAAATTTTTTTTAAAGGAAAAAATATAAAACCACTTTGGTTAAGAGTACAGACAAGGGGCCGGGCGGTGGCGCTCGAGGTAAGGTGCCTGCCTTACCTGCGCTAGCCTAGGAGACGGACCGCGGTTCGATCCCCGGCGTCCCATATGGTCCCCCAAGCCAGGAGCAACTTCTGAGCGCATAGCCAGGAGTAACCCCTGAGCGTCACCGGGTGTGGCCCAAAAACCAAAAAAAAAAAAAAAAAAAAAAAAAAAAAAGAGTACAGACAAGATTTCTTTAGAAAAAGTCCATATTTATGGGACCAGAGAGATAGCACAGCGGTAAGGTGTTAGCCTTAGATGCAGAAGAAAGGTGGTTCGAATCCCGGCATCCCATATAGTCCCCCGAGCCTGCCAGGAGCAATTTCTGAGCAGAGCAGTAACCCCTGAGCACTGCCGGGTGTGACCCAAAAACCGAAAAGAAAAAAAAAAGAAAAAGTCCAAATTTTAATTTTAATTTAAAAGATTTATACTAGGTCTTTCATGCCATTTCTCAGTAAATTTTTAAGTCCTCAAACATCTGAGCAAATATACCCCGTGGAATGCTCTCTCTCTCTCTCTCTCTCTCTCTCTCTCTCTCTCTCTCTCTCTCTCTCTCTCTCTCCCTCCCTCCCTCCCTCCCTCCCTCCCTCCCTCCCTTCCCTCCCTCTTTTTTTTTTTTTTTTTTTAAAAAAGGGTATCTTGGGGCCAGAGAGGTGGCGCTAGAGATAAGGTGTCTGCCTTGCAAACGCCCCACGGTTCGATCCCCCTCAAGCCAGGGGCAATTTCTGAGCACATAGCCAGGAGTAACCTCTGAGCATCAAACAGGTGTGGCCCAAAGAACCAAATAAAATTAAAAATAAATAAATAAATAAATAAATAAATAAATAAATAAAGGTATCTGTTAGAACTCCTATGGAACTACGGTACTCTGGTCATCCTTTTTTTGCCTTTAATTACAAGTTGTTACAAATTATCTGGTGAAACTTGTATTAATATTGAAATGTTGAGCTGAGTTTTACTGACAAAGCATGTTCTTTGTATGTATGATATTCTGGTGGGAAGGAGAAATTTATATTTAAATTATCCATGTAAACTTATATACAAGCTCTAGAAGTCTTCTAACTATCTTAAAATTTTATTATACTTATTATTATTATATAGAATTGTATAACTATAGATAGTGATGCAAAACTAAAGGGACTTTTATAAGACAGGATTAGGATTAAGAAAGTATAAGGATTAGGCATAACTGAACTGTTTCCAGTAAAGAAGACATCCTATCAAGACTAAGATATATAATAGATAATGGACTTTTTAGATCAGATTTGAGGATAATTTGGAGATTCTGAACAAATGTTTTTGAAATATCAGCTGATATTTAATAGACTAACCATTGTATTCCATTGGTGTGTAAGCAAATCTCTAAGTCACCTATTTGGCTGGAGTTTAGTGACAAATTTATTAATATGTTGTTGCCCACGTTAACAGTTGAGTAAACAGGCATAGACAGTAATTCATAAGTAGTAGAGTGGTAGTGTAATAACACTTTATCTCTGTGTACTTGTTAATATTGGTACTGCTTTTCTATTTTCTACATTTGCGACTTACAATAAGATAAACAATTTTTGTTTAATAAAAAGGAGAATTATATAAATTTGTTGAAAAATTGATGACTGAACACTCTAGTGATAAAGAAGGGGAAATGGTCAGAAATGGCTTTAAGCCTAAAGTATATTACTTATTCTTTTTTTGTTTTGTTTTGTTTTTGTTTTTTTTTGTTTTGTTTTGTTTTTGGGCCACATCCGGCGGTGCTCAGGGCTTACTCCTGGCTGTCTGCTCAGAAATAGCTCCTGGCAGGCACGGGGGACCATATGGGACACCGGGATTCGAACCAACCACCTTAGGTCCTGGACCGGCTGCTTGCAAGGCAAATACCGCTGTGCTATCTCTCCAGGCCCGTATATTACTTATTCTGAAGCTTAGATTGCTGATTGTTCTGTTCATGTGATATATATTCTTAATTTTTAGAAACTATTTTAAATATGACAAACTTTTAAAAAACATTTAAATATTCTTATTTTTATAGAAATTTGAAATATAGGACAGATTTTTATATTTCTCACCCCAGTAACATCTCGGCTTAGTGTGGTTGTATGTTTTAATTAATAAGCCAGTACTCATACATTATTAACTTTTAAAATCATCTTTCAAATTCCTAGTGACACTGTTCTTAATATTGTTTTTACAATAGTGTTGCCTTCTTCAGAATATTTCAACTTTAATAATATAGTATGGGTTCTGTAAACTGGCTTCTTCCACTTAACATTGTATGCACATTAATGTTCCTTCATAATTTTTCATGATTTGCTAGCTTGATTCTTTTTATTACTAAGTGAAAGTTTCTTATCTGATATACTGCGATTTGCTTCCCCATTTACCTATGATGTTTCTCTTGGTTCCTTTCAGTTTGGGGTACTTGTGAATAAAACCAGATACTTATGTACAGGTTTGTATTTGGACATGACTTTTAATTTCATTTGAACAAATATCTAGGAGTTTATGGATTATACAGAAATCATTATTTTTGGTTGCCATAAAAATAGGTAAAAATAATAAGTTAATCAAAGGTGAAAAAAAATCAAGTATTTGTTTAGGATTACCCATATTGAGAATAAAAAAGTACTCCAATTTCTTGGAGTCCAGTAATAGTGGAGGGTAAATATTGATTTGTAGCTTTTTATGTGTGATAAAGGTGGCTTTTTCTCTTTGTTCAGTAGGCTAGAATATGACACCAATTTTATAATTTTTATGAACTTAAAAGTTTTGTCTCACTAAAATTTTTTTTGTATTTAGGTACCTTGTAGAGCTGGGTTGTATCAAGCCACTTTGTGATCTACTCACAGTTATGGATTCTAAGATCGTACAGGTTGCCCTCAACGGATTGGAAAATATTCTGAGGCTTGGAGAACAAGAAGCCAAAAGGAATGGCACTGGCATCAACCCTTACTGTGCTTTGATTGAAGAAGCTTATGGTAGGAAAAAGTATTTAATAGGTGTCCTTGACTGTTCACGTTTATCGTAAGCAAACTTATATGTAAACATTGTAATGAATGATGATATAGAGTGTAGAATTAGTAATGAGAAGAGATTTGTCTAATAATTTTTATACTGGCCCTTGAGATCCTCCAAGTTACTATTTTTGCCTTGTGGAGTTGATTTGAGCCCAGTGCTCGACTTTTCCTTTTAGAAACACAGGGTCTGGAGATTATAATGAAGATGTAGTTCAGTGGTATAGGTTGGCATGTACCCAATGTGAGTTAGATTCCTGGCACCTCAGGGTCCCCTGATCATTGCCAGATATGTCTCTGGAAGTCCCCCAGCACCTAGATGGCCTAGGTAATTCCTGGCATTGCATGACATCCTCAGATTGAATTGCCAATTTGGTTGACTTTCTGGTGTGGCCTCCCTTGGCCTTTGAGCATTTTTCATCAGAGCCCCTGCCCACATCCATAACCCCTCTCCTTCCTGCAAAAAGTTCTCACTTTAAATTTTAGCCCTATTTTCACTGTTCTAAAATATTTGACCTGACATCTCAAAGAGTCATACTCGTCTACCATTTGGTTTCAACTAAATTTAACTGTACATATAGTCTTTTTTTTACGTGTCCATTAGGCTTTTAGGTTTCCTAAATTATTTTAATACCTAAGTAGGATTAAAAATCATGGTTCTAGGACAATGGCTGTCAATCTAACTGTTGCCCTACTGTTGTCCTTTTACTCTAAGGTGTCTTCATTCCTAAGATTAAAATTAGGGTCCTAGCTTCAGCAGCACAAATACTAAAATTGGAATGTACTGAGAAGATTAGCATGGCCCCTGCGCAAGGATGACATGCAAATTCGTGAAACATTGCATATTTAAAAAAAATATTAAGTCCTAGTAAGATTGTTTTCAGTTTATTGAATTAACAGAACTGTTTCAACAATGATTTTAACAATTTACTATTTAAAAAAATGAGGACCAAGATATATATAATATAACTGGAGAGATAGGGCACTTGCTAGGTGGCCTGGGTTCAGTCCACACTACTCAATATATATTGTCAAGAGTGATGCCTGAATACAAAGCCTGGAATAAGGCCTGAGCACCACTGGGTATTGGGTTTGGTACCCAAACCAAAAAACATAAAAGAATTTAAAAGCAGTACCTGTTGTGTTTTTTTTGGGGGGGCTGTTTTGGTTTTTTTTTGTTTTTTTTTGTCACATCTAGTGACACTCAGGGGTTACTCCTAGCTATGTGCTCAGAAATTGCTCCTGGCTTGGGGGAGCCACATGGGACGCTGGGGGAATGAACCACGTCTGTCCTAGTGCGCAAGGCAGACACCTTATCGCTTGTACCACTGCTTCAGCCCCTAGTACCAGTTTATAAATAAGGAATTGTGACTTTTTTTTTTTTATAATAATGCTTTTTTGGGCCCGGAGAGATAGCACAGAGATGTTTGCCTTGCAAGCAGCCAATCCAGGACCTAAGGTGGTTGGTTCAAATCCCGGTGTCCCATATGGTCCCCCGTGCCTGCCAGGAGCTATTTCTGAGCAGACAGCCAGGAGTAACCCCTGAGCACTGCCGGGTGTGGCCCAAAAACCAAAAAATAAATAAATAAATAAAAATAATAATAATAATAATGCTTCTTTACTCAGCTTACTCTGGGGATAAATCCTGACCTTTATTGTTTGTTTTGTTTGGGGGCCACAATCAGTGATGCTCAGGTTGCTCCTGACTGCTCTTAGGAATTACTTCTAAAATTGGGTCCATAGGGAGGCCAAGCAAGGCAAGATTCGTACAGCTTCACTACCTGTCCTGCTTCCCAAATACTACCCTTTCAATAAGGAAGGTATCAGTATTTATTTTCCTTTTGAGAATTATTAACATTTATTCCCAGTATGGCTATAGCAATTAGATTACTTTCAGTTAAAAACAATTTTTTTAGCATAGATGGGCTAAAGTCATTACCATTTCCTGTCTAGTTCCTATCAGTCTTATGTACTGTATTTTCCGGCATATAAGACGACTTTCTAACCCATGAAAAACTTTTTTTTTTTGGGCCACACCCGTTTGATGCTCAGGGGTTACTCCTGGCTAAGCGCTCAGAAATTGCCCCTGGCTTGGGG
Source organism: Suncus etruscus (assembly GCF_024139225.1). Lineage (NCBI taxonomy): Eukaryota > Metazoa > Chordata > Mammalia > Eulipotyphla > Soricidae > Suncus > Suncus etruscus. The sequence continues at coordinate 27,864,839 of NC_064860.1, read as the reverse complement.
GGGACACCATATGGGATGCCGGGGGATCGAACCGCGGTCCTGATCCTTGGCTAGCGCTTGCAAGGCAGACACCTTACTTCTAGCGCCACCTCACTGGCCCCATCCATGAAAAACTTCTTAAAAGTTGGGGTCATCTTAAATGCTGGTATAAATTTGCTGCTGAAATTTATTCCAGCTTCAGGAACTAGTGATCTGTCCCCCTCTTACTGCTGCATCCATCTAACTGTCAGGCGTCATCACTCAGTCCTCTGCTTGTCCTGATTCATCTTTTAGGGCACACAGAGGAGCTGAGTTACCGAGCACCCCCATTTCATCCAGCCGCTGGGTATGCGGCTCTCCAGTGCTCAGTCCTCTGTTCAGTTTTTATGGAACACAGAGGAGCCGCTCCAGCTCCCTCTAGCAGTCCTATTAATCACTACTCCCCAGTCAGCTGCTCTTGGAGGAGTTTCCTTTCTCTGCTCTCAATGTAGATCACAATTAAAAAACCACACTCACTCACTACAAATGACAAATATAAAATGATTGTTGGCACTCCAAAGTCTAGCTTTATTAAACATGTACTGTTAACCTTTGAGGGTCCTACTCTTTTTCTCTTACATTTTTTAATTTCCATTTGTTGTGTGTTAAAAGAGAGGTAGTCTTATATGGTGAATATAGCCCAAACCCTGTATTTTAACAGGAAAAGTAGGGGGTCGTTTTATACACTGCAAAATAAGGTAATGGAAATTCTGACTGGTTTAAGGATAGTCACACTTATTAAAATAGTATTGCAGCACAGGGTAGAAGTAGAGTCAAGAATTAATTAGGTTATAGATGTGTAGTTTAACTAGGATTAGTTCTACTGACACAGAGCTTTGAGTGAAGCAGTTGTTTGTGGAATTGGTTGCTTCTGTGAACTGTAAGTTCTTGTATATGTGTTTAAAAACCGTCACTTTGTAGTACAGCAAACACAAAATGTAATCCTAGTAATACCTTCAATATTATTATTAAAGAGTTCAAGAGCTACCGTAAGTAGAGGATAAAATCCTTATAACCAAAGAAAAACATGGAAATACTGATACTACAATTTTGAACAGGTGCACAATACATTTTCCTTTATTCATTTTAGGTTTGGATAAAATTGAGTTCCTTCAGAGTCATGAAAATCAAGAGATCTACCAGAAGGCCTTTGATCTTATTGAGCATTATTTCGGGACTGAGGATGAGGACAGCAGCATTGCACCCCAGGTTGACCTCAATCAGCAGCAGTACATCTTCCAGCAATCTGAGGCCCCTATGGAAGGTTTCCAGCTTTGAAGCAACATCCGGCTTTCTTCTTCCTGTGTCAAACCAGGCAACCCAGTCAAGTCCTGTTGTGGAATCCACAGTTCTCATGGAGCTAACTTCTCAAATGTTTTCCATAATACTGTTTGCGCTCATTTGCTTGCCTTGCGCACCTGCTCTCTTATACACATCTGGAAAACCTCTGGCTCTCTGTGGTCGGAATACCCATCTAATAAAGAGGGTAACCAGAACAGCCCATTCTCTTACGGAAAATCCCTAAGCTTTGGAGATTCGCACTTACACGAGTCATGGGAATATATACATATTATTGTGGCTCACGTTTTTTGTGTGTGGGGTAGAAAGAGGACTCCTCCTCATCCCATAAAAGAGGGAAAAATACTGACCTTTAAGATGAGACTTAACTTTTATTTTGAATTTCACACAGCTAATTGCAACAAGAGAGATGTTTAGATCTGTCGTGTACTTTAGAGTACTTTTCATGAGTTCTTCCACAGTGAACCTTGGATTACCTGGTGGCTTTTTGTAGCCAAATTTGCATTAATCTTTGAGATTGGATGGTTTTTTTCCTCTATTGGTGACATTCTTCACAGATATTAAAGTTAAACCATCCGCTCCCTCACCTTCAGCCTTCAGTGAATGTGCTTTCTAGTTGTCAGGAATGCTGAAGAATGAACACATTGACTCCTAAATGTAATTCTGGTTTGATAATTGCCCTAGAGCAGATAAGTGAGGAGCACATATTAATTTGTATGGCTATTTTGCTTATGTGTCTTAGGTTTTGGAAGTGGTTCAATTCTAATACTGGTATGAAGATTAAGGAATCTTAGTAATTGAAACAATATCTTGTAATTTAATTAAAAACAAAAACACATGGCCAAATCAAGAAAAATACACTTCCAGTTTCTTAAACTCAACCAGTGTGACTAGAGGGTATTTCTGCATTAAATGTTTCAGGCTTTCTGGTCCTGAAGGAAGGTTTTTTCTCTCTCTCTTTTTCTTTCTTTTTTTTTTTTTTTTTGTTTTTGGGCCATACTCGGGTTACTCCTGGCTCTGCACTTAGAAATTGCACCTGGCTCAGGGGACCATATGGGATGCCAGGGATTGAACCCAGGTTTGTCCTGGGTCAGCCATGTGCAAGGCAAAGGCCCTACTTGTGGGCTATCATGCCAGCCCCTGTAGAAGGTTCTAATTAAATTGAAGTTCACCTTAGGTGCTTTCAACCCTCTATGACTGGCAGATAACACATTCTTTTAAAAGTTAGTTTGGGGATTATTTCTTATCTGGGTGCAGCTTAATTCTTGGTTTGTGCTGCATTTATAATCCCTTAATGTAACATCTCTATCATAAATAACGATCTTCTCAATATGACCCGTTTAATCAGAGGACAGTGATCGTTTTCTTATAACCTCATTATTACCTATTCATTTGTCTCCTGCTTGTACTGCCCAGTCAATTTTCCCTCCCCACCCAAATAACAAGTTTCTACCCTCTAGCTCATGTAATGACTGAAATCTATACTACAGTGCGCTTCCAGTACAGTCATCAGTGATCTACATTTATGCTTGGACTGGAATGAAAAAAATAAGCTTACTTGCCAAGAGAACTGCAGCTGAGTTCAATACAACTTCTTGGTGCTAGATGGCCATCTTGACTCAATGTTGGAATATTCTTATCAGAGAAGATTTTTGTTGATATGCTCTTCAAATGAATTCTGAAGGAAAATGTTGCTCATCTCTGTTTCAGAGAATACCCTTCAAGGCTCTTGGATCTTGTCATCTTGTAGAGTTCATTATAACCCCAAAGCGTTACTATTTGGAAGTTCCCCCAACTAGCTAGTTTATATCTCTGATAAATCCTGCTGAATGTTAGGGATACTCAGAGCTTTCATACCTCATCATGTTGTTACTTAAGCAGCCAACTTATGTGACCTGAGTTAAACTTTTAAAAATCCACTTCAGAGTAGAAAGATACAAAAAGACAAAGGACATTTATTAGCCAAGTGTGAAGCATTCATGCATCTATAGTTGTGTCTGTGCTCTGGATGGATACTGTCTGATGTCTTTATTGATGGAGCATCCAGTACAAAACTAGACAATTCCCATCTATAACCGTTATTTTTTTTTTCTAGTGCTGCTTTGTGCTGAAAGAACATTTTAGTTTACTGCACTTGACCTGTAAAAGGCCCATTCTTTGTAATTATAGGGAAAAAGTAGGTGGTTAATTTAAACAAAAACTTCAAATGTTGCCTTTACATCACACTAAAATAACTTCTTTCGGAAGAGTAATTAGAAACACTGATTCATAGTAAACTTGGATTTAGATTTTGTTTTTTTTGGGGGGTAGCTAAGTTTCTTTTTATTGTAAATTACTGGTAATATATCAGTTCAGTGGGCTGTTTAAACAATGTACTTTCTATTGGATAACGAAAACCTCTTCAGTTTGTTTTGATAAACGAATTTGAAAGGGAAAAGCACACAAAATTGTTTCCTCACATTAGTAAGAATAATGTACATTGGGAATTTTTGCTAGTGATTGTAGGTATATCGAGGAATTGATTTTAAAAAAAGTCCTTTTAACTTTAATGTGGTCTACTTTGTATCTAAAACAGAGGAATCTTGACTGTCCTAGAAATCTATGAGCCATGAGATTCACGCCAAATTTTTATTGTAACATTTTTTTAAATACAAAATTTAGAATCAACTAAGTGTGTGAAGTTCCAGCATAATTGTTGGGATTGATAGAGCAGCCTTTTTGGTAATAATTGATATTTTTAGACAGTAAACATAAATCCTATTTTTAGTTCCCTGGCAGACTTAATTTACATAAAATTATCACTAAGCTACTCACTACAAGAAAATGTTCTGCACTTTCATATACTGATGGGTGGAGAATTAATTGACTTCTTTCTCCCCCACCTCTAAACTTTCAAAGTATATTCTTTGTAGTGAGAACTTTGATGGTTAAAGTATATATTCAGAGCATTTGCAAGGTAAAAGGCACCTTCTCTTAATTACCTGCAAGTAGATATGGTTAGTTTGAGAAATATACCAGAAAAGGTAAAGATGATAGTGAGAAATAGGAGACAGGGTTCTTCATGGAACAAAGTATTTAGGACAAAGTATTTAGGACCCTTGGTTTTGGTTTTGGTTTTTGGGTCACACCTGGCAATGCTCAGGGGTTACTCCTGGCTCTATGATCAGAAATCGCTCCTGGCAGGCTAGGGGGGCCATATGGGATGCCGGGATTCGAACCACCGTCCTGCGCCTAAGGCAAATGCCTTACCGCTGTGCTATCTCTCCGGCCCCCTATTTAGGACCTTTTTAAACTTAAATTTGTCAACTGTACTGTTTTGAGAACTATTGCTCTGGGATTGTTTCTTCCATAATGCCAGATAAAACTTGATTGACTTTTGGGTGGTTTTCGTCGTTATTGTCACAGATATAAACATTGACAGCTATCCTGTAATAAATCTGAATTATTCCAGATTGTTGTTGATTTTGCCTAAGAACAAAATATGTAGCGTATTTTATAAACCAAACTTTGTCAACTGAATCCTGTTTTTTACATGACCACCTGCTTATAGGACAACTTTGACTTAGTTCTCTACTGCTGAATATTTTAAGTTGTTTAATCAGTTTGGGCTTGCATCATGAAAGTGTTTTTCTTGAGTGGAAGGATTTTCTTCCTTTATGCTGATTAGTTTGGATATTTATATCAATAGGTAAGTCATTCCTTACAGCAGTTTCAGGGCTTGGGGGGGGGAGAGAGAGAGGAGTTGAAAATTGTGATCTCTTTGTGTGTGTGTGTGTGTTGAAAATTGTGATCTCTTAAGTTAAAGGTCTCTTAGGAAAATATATTAGTTGCTTTTCATATTTATATACTATATACTACCTCCTACATTCCAAAATTTTATTTGTAGAGAAGTATATCCTTAAATGAAACTTCAGATACAAATCTTTTGCCATCTGAAATTAGCTATTCTTGCTCTAGTGAATGGTTTGACTTACAAGTTGTGATATATTTGGAATACATATTTCTATCATCAGAAGTTATTTTTTCAAAAGGTAACAGGTGGCCAGGTGTGAAACTAGCTAATTCTACTTTAACAGAAAATAATAAAAAAATTCTTTATTGTGAATATTATTAATAAAAGGTATCAGGGTATTAGAAAAATGTGATAAGTATATTCTAAATTTTAGATGCCAAATAACTACTGGATATTAAATGCATCTGGAAGGTTGGCATAGGAATAAATGGAGTGGCTAAAAAGATAAAGTGATGGTTAAGCTGCTCATCTTGAAGACAACCAACTTCAGTTTGAATCCTGGCACCACATCTGAATCCCTGAGCACCACTGGGTATGCTCCAAAACAAAGAGGAATTGAAGATAGATTAATTCTTATCATTTTGTTAGGTCAAGTAAAGACCAATTGACTTTGTAGGTGCTTTTGGGGACATCCAGTAATCTTGGGGGATCATAGGTAGTGCTGTGGATTGAATTAGGATCAGAAACATTCAGGAAAAGAGTGCTAGACTATCTCTCTGACTCCTAATTCTCTTTGTGTGTCTGTTGTGTTGTGTGCCAGGTTTCTGGCGATGGGTTTCACTTTTTCTCATTTTGAATCCTCAAACTGCTCTTTGAAATTAGATCATTGTTATTGTGGTACAAGTGATAGAGTAAAAACCTAGTTTACTTTCCCCCCAGGGTCACAATCTTTAGGTATTGATTGTCCTAAGGTGGTTGGGAGTCTTAAAGTTCCTATGCCAGGAAGTCCCAGGACTAGACTTGCATCAGTCACAACTGGACCAACTCTTTGTGGACCATTTAATTTTCCTCATAATCAGTGTACTTTTAAAGTTATAAATACAGGTGTACATTGTTTATAAATTATATGCTGATGTGTAGACCCAAATTTTTTTGCTTTCTGTTCAAGTTCTCAGTAAACTGACAAATTTTTTTAAAAATGAACGATTTTAAATTTAGTAATGTAACAGCTAAACTAGCGTTTTTCAGTTGGTGGTAATATGACCTCTGGAGTTTCTCTAGGATAAAGTCCAAGGGAGCCAAAGGTGAAATCTTGTGACAGGGTCATGATACAAGACTAGGGGACCAACTGGTAGGACAGAAAGGCCTCAGAAGAAATTTAAGGTGAGAAGAAGGTGAAAGGTTGAAAAACATTAGGCTAAACTCACAGAAATAGTTTGTACAGAAAAATTACATACAAAAGATAGTAATAGAGAAAAGGCCTTGGTATGAAGAATACCACACTTACAAAGTGATGTTACAGGTGTCAGTTTAATACAGCCTAAAAAAGTATCCTCCCAAGGAGTGTCAGAATTTAAAGTTACCTTAATGTTATTTTCAGTTTACCTCATTTTGACCTCTCCAGTGTCCTTTTCCAAAGTGTTCTGACACTTTGATTTGGAATGACTAATGATTTTTTTTGTACCTGAATGTGCTGTTGGCCATGGGTAAATACCTTTCAATAAATACTAAATGACTAAAGAAATATGCATCAATGTTAATTAGTAATGGGTTTGTGATTACAAAAGAAAATATGGAGGAAATCTTTTCTCCTGCTATTCTGAAGTGAGGTTTAACAAATCCCAAGAATGTCTCATGTATTTTGTATGTAATTTTTTTTTTTTTTTGGTTTTTGTTTTTGGGCCATACCCGGCATTGCTCAGGGGTTACTCCTGGCTGTCTGCTAAAAAATAGCTCCTGGCAGGCACGGGGGACCAAATGGGACACCGGGATTCGAACCAACCACCTTTGGTCCTGGATCGGCTGCTTGCAAGGCAAACACCGCTGTGCTATCTCTCCGGACCCTTTTGTATGTAATTTCATCTGAATTTACAAAAGCAAGTATTATCATAGAAGTTTGTTAAATTGCCCTTGCTGAGAAAAGTAATTAGTTTACTTTGTAAGGTAACTAGTAAATAACCAGCCCAGGTGCTTATATATACTAAAAATTGCTCATCGATCCTGGTAGTTGTCTTAGGCTATTTGAATAGAAAATATGTTTACAAACTTGCTGCATGATATTTTATTTATTCGATTTAAGTGGCATGTCAGTAGAAACCAGAAGATGGAGTATTTTTTTCATTCTGTGATTTCTTATTTTTTTTTTTAATTCCATTGACCAGGTATCTTTCTGAAAACAAAATCTTAAAAGCGATCCTTAGTTTCACAGACTACTGGCATATATCAGTATTAGCATTCAATCATTTTAAAACTGCTGATTAGCATTTGTCCTACATACCTTGCTGTGAGCAGGCAGTAACCAAGGTGGCAGATCAGCAGTTTAAAACTGCATCTGTGAGCCGTCACTTGGAAGACCATAATTTAAAACTGTTGCATTTACAAGGTTACTAAATCTAATTTAAATTATTGCCTCAGTTTCACTGTTTGGTCAGAAATTCATTTTTTTAATTAAAAATGTCAGCCTTCGACCTTTATTATTGGAAAGTTTCACTAACTTTATCCACTTAACCGGAGCAATCCAATGGAGTTCAATAGGTTATATGGTATGATTGCTACATTGACTAAACCACTTTAGTCCAGCAATACTTAGTAATAGGCAAGGGGAAATAATAAGTTAGAAGGTGACCTTTGGTGGGAGAGAACTGTTGAATTTTACATCTGGGAAAGCTGAGATTTAAATCACCCTTCACAGCAGAATTTTTTCAAAATTGCAGTCGCATGAAGTCTTAGAGAAATCACACTATATTTGTTTAGCTAGCAACAGCCTCTTTTTAGATTGATAGTAATGAATTTATGTCGGAGGTTTCTGACTCATTTGGTCCTTTAAAAACCATTCCCATTGCTTGATGATGTAAAGAAAGTGCCAGCCAGTTGCATCTGAGGCATATATCCCCATTGGTTGGTTCCAACACTCCCCAAAATATTCACTTTGGGAAACTGATTTAAATGTTACACAGTCGCTTCATATCCAGCCTGACTAAATTTTCATAGAAATTGATGGTGATTTTAACTCATTGTACAAAATTCTATTGTTGATTTTTGTTGACTAGTTCATTGTAGTTGTTAGGAAGAAATAAGTAAAAACATGGGGCCAGTGAGGTGGCGTTAGAGGTAAGGTGCCTGCCTTGCAAGCGCTAGCCAAGAAAGGACTGTGGTTCGATCCCCCAGCGACCCATATGGTCCCCCCAAGCCAGGGGCAATTTCTGAGCGCTTGGCCTGGAGTATCCCTTGAGCATCAAATGGGTATGACCCAAAAAACAAAACAAAACAAAAAAAAGTAAAAACATTCCTTAATAACTTTCAGGTCATTGTTAGATTTAATAAATATCCACCACCATCACCTTTATTTTCTGGTTAGTGGGCACACCACAAGGGTTCTTAGATGCAAATAATGCTCTAGTCCACTGATTTTCCTGGCCCCCAATTTTATTTTTAGTTAAAATAACCTTTATATTTTCATTGGGGGAAGGGTTGGGTCACACCCGGCAGTGCTCAGGGGCTACTCCTGGCTCTACCTCAGAACTTGCTCCTGGCAGGCTCGGAGGACCTTATGGGATGCCGGGATTTGAACCACCATCCTGCATGCAAGGCAAGCGCCTTACCTCCATGCTCTCTCTCCAGCCCCTACCTTTATATTTCTTCATAGTATATATGTAAGCAATACTGAGGGGCATGAGGAACAAAATAAGTAACCAAGATATTTTCCATTCCTGAAATACGGGAAGTTTAAAGGAGACGATTTTTACAGTAGGAAAACAAGTTATCTGTGTGGCGAAGATTAGGATTAATAGGTTAAGGACAGAAACACCTTTGTTGGCTTAAGAAACCTAAGTGTAAATCTTCATTAGTTTCTGCCACTTTAAATTCTGTATTCATTCCTTGTTTCCACACACGCTACATTTACCAATACCCTTCCAAGAAGGCAAACTCAAATTCTTAGTCCTGGCAAAATACCACATTATGACTACAGGACTTTTATTATTTATTATTAGAAAACATGACTAATGAATATGGATGTTAATAACTACTTCATAGTTTTACATGAGTTCATGATATCTATATTTATATAGATATATATATACACACACATATATATATCAAGAACAATTAGAAGTAGATTTTAATACGGAAAATTTCAGTTGTGTTCTCGGAATTCTTGTTGATACCTTTTGTACCCTACTCTCCAGGGCATTTCTCTTGGGCAACACTCCATTTAGGCTCGCATGGCACTGTTACCTTTTCTTGCACATAAATCACTGCAAAAATGCAGATTTCGTTAGCCAGATAGAGTACAGTGGGTAAGATTCTCTTATATGCAGCCAATCTTGCCACCCTGAATCTAAGCCTATTGTGATCTTTAAGTGTGGTGGGCATGGCCCAAAACAACACCCCTGTGCAGGTTATCTACTTTCAAAGTACAAATAGCTTTAATTGGTTAAAGTTTTGAAAAATAGCTAATTGATGCAAAAATTAGATTCTAAAGCCTTCCTGTTAGAAGGGAAAAAAAAAAAAGAATGTAATCCTGGATTTACATTGTTTCTTACATCATGCATGGTAAGGAGTTTGTTTGCCTTGCACGTGGCCACTTGTTTCTATTCTGGACACGGTATGTGATCTCAGCCAGCAGCGCCAGAGGTGACCACCACCAAGAATAAATCCATGATCGTCTAGCCCAGGGGTCTCAAACTCGCGGGTTGTTTGCGGCCCTCCATACAACATTTTGTGGCCCGTGGCTGGCCCTCAAATATCGCAGTATTTGCAATTATTCGCTTACCGAATAATTGCAATAAAAATCGCATTAGTGGGCCCGGAGAGATAGCACAGCGGCGTTTGCCTTGCAAGCAGCCGAATCCAGGACCTAAGGTGGTTGGTTCGAATCCCGGTGTCCCATATGGTCCCCTGTGCCTGCCAGGAGCTATTTCTGAGCAGACAGCCAGGAGTAACCCCTGAGCACTGTCGGGTATAACCCAAAAACCAAAAAAAAAAAAAAAAAAAATCGCATTAGTAAGAAAAAAATCGCATTAAACATTCGCATACCCCGAGCAGTTCCGTTCGGGGTATGCAAATGTTTAATGCGATTTTTGGGGATTTTTTTCAATGACGGAGGAAAAATAGACTGGTGGCACTTGTTCAAAAAAGAGGAGGGTGTAAAGAAGGCCATTGCTCTTCACTGCATTATCCATCAGCGGGCCCTTTGCAGTAAATGCCTGCCGTGTGACAACGTGATGTCTGTTGTTGTGAAATGCATCAATCAAATCAGATCCAGGGGCTTAAAGCACAGGAGGTTCCCGTGCTTTTTTTAGAGGAAATGGAGTCAGAATATGGAGAGGTGCTCTATTTCACCGAGGTACGTTGGCTCAGCAGGGGAAATGTCCTGAAAAGATTTTTTGAGTTGAGAGAAGTGAAAGCCTTCATGGAGAAGGTTGAGAATGCTGTTTCTGAGTTGAGTGATCACAAATGGCTCATGGACTTGGCTTTTCTTATTGACATCACACATAAGCTGAATGTACTAAACAAAATGTTACAAGGCCCGGGGCAGCTTATCAGTGCTGTGTATGACAGTGTGAGAGCATTCTCCACAAAACTTGTGTTATGGAAATCCTAGCTCTCTCAGACAAACCTTTGCCATTTCCTAGCATGCAAGGAACTTGTGGATGCAGGCATACCATTCAGTAGTGAGAAATATGTTGATGCTATTTCTAAGCTAGAGAAGGAATTTGATCACAGATTTGCAGACTTCAAAAAGCACAGAGCCACTTTCCAAATTTTTGTGGACCCCTTTTCCTTTGATGTGCAAGATGCCCCTCCTGTGCTTCAAATGGAGCTCATTGACCTGCAATACAACTCTGATCTCAAAGCCAAGTTCAGGGAGATTAGTGGAAAAGCAGACATGCATGGACAATTTTTGAGAGAATTGCCCCCCAGTTTCCCTGAATGTTCAAGCGCACCATGTGCCTTTTTGGGAGCACATATTTGTGTGAAAAGTTATTCTCCACACTGAACTTCAATAAGTCAAAATACAGGTCTAGACTTAATGATGATCATCTTCAAGCCATACTGAGGATCTCAACTGCTTTCTCTGTAAAGCCAAATGTGGTTCAGATTTGTGAGAAGAAGCGCTGTCAAGTCTCTGGCAGCAAGGAATAGGCAAAAGATGCCATGTTCAGAAGAACTGTCCATGATCTTCACTCAATGTTCTATTCATGTTCAGAAGAAATAATTAAAACTGTTAATAATGATGTTTGAGGACTTTTTTGTGTGAAATCCCTTATGTGACCCTGCCTCACCCCGACTTTGCCTCCTGCGGCCCCCAGGTAAATTGAGTTTGAGACCCCTGGTCTAACCTCAAGAATAATGTATAAAAATTAAAAAAAAAAGAATAATGTATATAGAGGGCCAGGTTAATGCAGAGAGTGGCATTTGCCTCCCAAGCGGCCAACCCTAGTTTGATTCCTGGCATCCCATATGGTCCCCTGAGCTTGCCTGGAGCAATTTCTGAGCGCAAAACCAGGAGTGTGGACCAGAAACAAAAACAAACAAAAAATAATGTACATAGAATGTACTTTTCCAGCCATTAATTTTTTCTGTTTCAGCTCTTCGTCATGCTTACACTACTGATTGAAATTAAAATTGTGCAATTCCTTGTCTATTTCCAAAATGAAACTAGTTCTGAGGATTTTACTACTTATATTTATTTTACAGGATTTAATCGTGCCTCTTTAAAAGGCTTTCAATTCAATGATCCTCAATAAGTGCATGACATGTCTATTTCCAAAGGCTTTTATTACTGACCAACTATCAGAAAACGTCATGAGATACTTGACTTCTGAGGGGTTACTCCTGGCTCTATGCATAGGGGACATATGGGATGCCGGGATTCGAACCACCATCCTTCAGCATGAAAGGCAACCGCCTTACCTCCATGCTATCTCTCCGGCCCCCTAAGGAAATTTTTGAGACAACTCCCACCCTCTTGCAAAACTTCTGTTTTTGTTTGTTTGGTTTTTTGTTTGTTTTGCCACAAGTGCCAATGCTCAGGGGTTACTCTTGGCTCTGCGATCAAGAATACTCCTGGTTCTCGGGAACCATATAGGATGCCAAGGATGGATCCCAAGTGGGCAAGGTGCAAAAAAAGCTCTTTACCTGCTGTACTAGTTCTATACCCCAAAACTTGTTTTCAAAATCTTTCTAATTTCTCATTTCCAAACTATGTCAGACTACAATACAATGAGGGGAGCCATTCCAACTGAGTCTTTGAGTTCTGGAGGTCTCAAGCATTTATGCAGATCGACAACAGGTAATTCTTTGAGGAGGTTGACAAGCAAAGACTGCTCATTTTCTCAACTTCAGACTACCTGAGCTTTAAGCCCAGACCTGTCCTTGACACATGCATGTTCTAGCTATCTTTCGTGAAACGTTTAGGAAAAAGAAAAAAAAAAAAATCAACATGCAACATCCGCCCCCTTCCCTACCAGCAGCACTTGCCCACAAAGGAAGGGGGTAGAATCTAGATCCCCGCAGTGAGAAGAACCTGTTTGGATAATTTAGTCCTTTCTCATGACAAGGCTTCCAAAATGAGAAATTTTGGGAGAACTGTCCCCGTTTCCCACGATAGCCTCTAAGAGAAAACCCCCGTATAGCTGTTCCCAAAAGTTTCCTAATTGAGCCTAGAGCAACTAAAAACAGGAAATCCCAGCGCGTTATTCCGCACATGCGCGGACCGGCTTCGCCCATTGGCTGCTTCGGCCGGAAAAGGTGGGATTGAGCTTCTGCGCATGCGCGCAACCCTGTCTCATTTGCATTAGGCTGTGAGGAGCGCCAGTCAGGTATTTAGAAGCTCCTTATAGCTGATGCCCGGGGCTTAAACGGCGCCTGCGCATGTTTACTTTCGCTTCCGAAACCTGTTTAAAGCAGTATTTTGTTTTGCTTTGTTTTGTTTTCTATTCAGGTACCTAAGCAATATAAGTCGGGATTTCAGTGTTCCAAGAAACACCCGGAGTAGAAAAATACTACTTGTGGAGATACACTCAGTTGGGCGGCCTGCTTTGAATGCTTGCAAAATCTGTCACCGATCATGCTTAAAAGATCTTTGCATAAGTATGTCCTACGTTTGCAACGCTTGAACATTTGCAAAAATCTCTCACGGATAATGCTTATGTTCTTTGCATAAGTATTTCTTGTTGCAACGTTTGAACGTTTGCAAAATCTCACGGATAATGCTTATGACCTTTGCATAAGTTATTTCTGTGTTTGTTCAAAAGGGAACTTCGAAGTGGCCGAACTATGCTCTGAAATCAGCGCATATCGTCAAGACGGGCCAGAGACGCAAAGCTTTGAGGGCCAAGATATCTACTGGGTAGAAGCAGCTTGAAACGCGGCCCGGCTTCAGGTGGAACGCCTGCTCTCTCCCCTGCTGACAAGGAAGGAGCTTCGAACCCCAAACGATGGAAGAGTCTGGAGACGCAGAGGCTGAGGACACTCGTCGCTTCTCGGCCAATCGAAGCAAGCTTGCGTCAGGAAAACCAGACTATGCTCTCAAGCTTACTCTCGTGGGACATAAGAAAGCAATCTCTTCCGTGAAGTTTAGTCCGAATGGAGAATGGCTAGCAAGTTCTTCTGCAGATAAACTCATTCTGATTTGGGGAGCCTATGACGGAAAACACGAGAAAACACTTTATGGTCACAGCCAGGAAATCTCCGATGTCGCCTGGTCCTCAGACTCCTGTCATCTAGTTTCTGCCTCCGATGACAGGACTCTAAAGATCTGGGATGTGAAATCTGGGAAGTGTTTGAAAACACTGATGGGGCACCGTGATTATGTTTTTTGTTGTAACTTCAACCCACCATCCAACCTCATCATTTCAGGGTCTTTCGATGAAACCGTGAAAATATGGGAGGTGGCATCAGGGAAGTGTCTGAAGACGTTGTCTGCTCATTCTGACCCAGTTTCAGCTGTTGAGTTTAATTGCAGTGGGTCCCTGATAGTGTCAGGAAGTTATGATGGTGTCTGTAAAATCTGGGATGCTGCATCCGGTCAGTGTTTGAAAACATTTGTTGATGATGCTAACCCTCCTATCTCCTTTGTAAAATTTTCTCCAAATGGTAAATATGTCCTTATTGCTACTCTGGATAATACTCTTAAACTCTGGGATTATAGCAAAGGCAGATACTTGAAGACATACACAGGTCATAAAAATGAGAAATACTGTGTATTTGCTAGTTTTTCAGTTACTGGTGGGAAGTGGATTGTGTCTGGTTCCGAAGATAATCTGGTTTACATTTGGAACCTGCAAACTAAAGAGATTGTACAGAAGTTGCAAGGTCATACGGATGTTGTCATCTCAGCAGCTTGTCATCCCACAGAAAATATCATTGCATCAGCAGCATTAGAAAATGACAAAACTATTAAACTCTGGATGAGTAACTACTGAATTCTTCTTATTCTAAAATAAAATAGTAAAGCCAAGCTGGCACCAAATGGAAAGAAAAAAGCATTTTAAATGGTAGTTTCACTTAATTTAGGAATGGTTTTGTATTTTTTTAATGCTTTGGATTATGAAATTTTAAGATTTATCACATAGATTTAAAGCTTGACAGTTGGAAAAACAAGTCTAAAGTTTTCATCTGGGGCTATATCCAGTGATGCTCAAGGCTATAACTCCTGGCTCTGAGTTCAGGGATCATTCCTGAGAGAGCTTAGCAGACCATATGGGATGCTAGGGATCTAACCCAGTTCTGCAGTAAGACTAGCACCTTACCCACTGTACTCTTTCTCCCACACTCCCACTTCATGGTTTCTAACTTACCCTTTTCAGAGGAGAGAGAACTGGGCCACACCAGCATTGCTCAGAACTTAGTCCTGGCTCATAGTTTAGGGATCACTCCTTGTTTCGTTCTTGGTGCTGGGGATTGAATCCAGGTTGGCCAAATACAAGGCAAGTACCCTACCCCCTTTACTATTGATCCAGCCTTAGCCTGACATATATTATGATCCCCTGTTCTTGTCCCTGAACAGATTATCATTTTCTTCTAAATGACTGTCCTAAAGGATCCATGTATTTGAGAAATATTTTGAAAGTCCCAATGACAGTGAAATGAGTATTAATGAAACCTGAGTTCCTCTAAGGGTTTTTTTTTTTTTTTTTGGAGTTTTTTTGTGGGGAGCTTGAGCAATCAGATAAGTAAGAGCATAAGTCTTGAGTTATGGAGATGGATGCATACATCATAAACTTGAAATGGTTCATGAAATATATGAATGAGGATTAATGTGTATGGTTAGATTCAGAGTGAAACATTTACATTTTAAACCAAAATCAAAGCACTATAAGTGGCATTTACTGAATGATTTTTCAGTTTCTTACAAGATTGGCATCTCATGACTTTTATATAAATATCTAAATGGTGAGGCTGCTGTCTTATCTGTTCTACTAATTGACCTATGCCTCAGACTCAGTTCAGAAATCATGAGGACCATGAGGAAGAAAAAAAAGAAACTACATGTCAGGGTATGTGTGCAACTCCAATCACAGGTGAGAGATGGATTTGGGCCCAGCAGTGCTCAGGGCCCAAGTAGTACTGAGACTGAATATGGGTCTCCCCCATACAAAGTATGTGCTCCAGCACAATTATCTCCCCAGCCTCCTGAAGTAAGGTTTTCTTCCTTTCTACCGTTTTTATTATTACTTCAAAGTATATTATTTACCAGTTTGTAATAATTTGTCATATTTCTACTAAATTATGAACTTTGTGGAATTAAAAGGTATGTTGCATTTATCTCTGTATTCTTGATTTCTGTCTATAGAAAGAACTCAGATGTTTGCTGAAAGACCACTCCATTCCTTACCTATTTTCACTAAGTTTAGTAATCAGTTCCCCATACTGTTATTTTTGTTCACTTCAAAGTATCTGACCACAATACCACAAATGTTTATTTTTGTTTTGGGGCCACACCTGGTGGTGCTCTGGGCTTGCTCCTTACTCTGCAATCAGGAATCACTCCTGGTGATGTTCTGGTGACCTTAGAGATGCTGGGGATCAAATGCTGGGTCAGCTACATGCAAGGCAAGTGCCCTACCCTCTGTTCTATTGCTCTAGCCCTAGTTTCACACATTAACATTATTTAAACAGGGATTACAGAAAATATAAAGTGGAAACAAGTTTTTGCCCACTTTTAGCTATAAGATATGATAAATCTGGAAAGAAAATATAGAAATAAGTCCTCCAAGAGTACAATAATAATTTAATTGAAAAAGTAAAGGCAAGACTTCTTGCTTTGTTTTCTGTAGTACTTTATGATATGCCATGCTAATTATATTGAATTGACAAGTTCTGAGGAACACAGGTGTGTTCTTACTGAGGTACTACCGCAAAGAAATTGGAATGCAAGAATACTGAGAAAAGTGATTATGAGGTATAGTTTTGCCCAACAAATATATATCTATATATACCCCATTAAAAAGTAGTTATAAATTACTGAGTGGGAAATGACAAGAGAAACAACCACATATATTCTTGTTAACATTTATTAAGCTTTGATTTAATGAAACATTTTTATTGTAATCTCCAAGATATAACACTTTTAAATGTTTCTTAAACTGAAAATGGCATTTTTCTAGGAAAGACTGTTGCCCTTCAAAAGAAATACAGAAAATTTACCCATACTTAAACAGTGATATAGTAAACTAGAAGTGTTCCAAAATAAGAAAGACTAACCTAATGAAATATATAAAAACAATTCTTTTGATGGTAAATTTGATATTTAAAAAGAAGCGAAGGCCAAACTATTAAAAACTGAAATGTGTAGTATCATAAGTTATGAACCATAGGTAAATGATGCTGTAATTACATTTGCCATTTTATTAATCCAAGTTCCCAAACAGCTGTATATATTTAATGTTACAATCCTCTGAGAACTAGTAGGTTAGAATGACTATAAAGATTTGTCATCCATTAATACTCAAGTTGTGTGAGAATAATTGAAATATTTAAAAAAAAATTATGTTTAAATAAAATTTAAAACAAAAATGAGCATTCATACCTAAATGAGTCATTCAGTATACCAAAAGGTACTTAAAAGGTGAGAATACTCATCTATCAACATTAATAAAATTAATTTCATAATTAAGAAATTTATTATGTAGAAAGTCTGCAGGAAAAGCACAGATCAGGAATTCCAAACCATACAGCAGAAGTGGCTATGACAGCCCCATACAACTGCTGGGATTTTAGTATCTTCATAAATGCAGGATCTGACCACTCTCATTACCTGGCCAGAACTTCTTCATTAGCTGCTTCCTTACCAGCATCTGCCAGCACCCAAGGAGAGGGAGAGCGTGGATGCTTCCCAGAGCTCAGAGTTCTAGGTCCTTGAGAAGCCATCTTCAGAGATGCAACTGGATTGTATATTCAGCTTACTTTCCTTCTTGAAGAAATGAGTACACAGAAGGGAGAAATGCAAAAACTATTTTGGCTTCTGGGGAGAAATCACTTTAATATTAAAGTCAAAATATCTCTTTTCCACTCAATTCTCTCTTAAAAGCTGAGAGATTACATTTTCCTTGAAGCAAAGCCATAAAATATAAACAAGCCATTTCTTTAAGAATATTTATTTGTACCTAAAGAGCAGAAATAAAGTAGTATAAGGTTGTGCAAACTGTATTTCCATGAAGTGGATCCTTGTACCATATTCTTTATAAAGCGAGCTTGATGCACCAATATTATCCAGAACTTTGGAAATTCAATAAACTGGTTACCTCTGCTACTCAGTTTTGGCCTTCAGAGCTGCTTCCTCTCTCAGACGAGCTTTCTTTTCTAAGTTCAGGCTTGTTAAAGTTTCGTGTCTTTTGGCGGCCTAAGAAACAAATTTGAACAGGGGATTATATCAGTTCAGGGAGGATGGTATTTTTTTGTACCAAACTCAGCAGGTGGAGAACAAAGCCTGGAGTAATCCCTGAACACTGTCAGATGTGGCCCCAAAATTAAAAACAAAGCAAAACTCCAAAAAAACCCACAATAAATAGTCTGTAGCTTGTACACTCCTACATTCTCACTGCTTTGCAATATAGTGCCCAGTCCATGTCTACATTCCTTTCAAGTATAACAAAAAATTCCTTCATTTTCTCTTCCTTTCTGGCCTTTTGGGATGGGTTGCTGGGTCACACCTGGCAATGCTCAGAGGCTGTTCCTAACCATGTACCTTACCTTCTGTACTTGGTCTGGTTAGTTTTTTGGCCTTTAACTCTTCTACGTTATCTTACCTTATTATTATTATTTTTGTTTTTGTTTTTGGACAACAGCCAGCAGCGGTCAGGGCTTACCCCTGGCTCTGCACTCAGAAAACTCTCCTGGCAGGCTCAGGGAACCATATGGGTCAGCCACGAGGAAAGCAAGTGCCCTACCTGCTACACTATTGCTCTGGCCCCTCTCTTACCTTATTAGTTTATCCCATTACCTCTACCTTTCTTTCTCATTATTAAACATGAAACTGTACTATCACCATAGATTACCAGAGTATCTAGCCTACTACTGTCCTTTCAGAGCAGAAGCGAAGTAAAGTTAACATCCTTTTTTCTGACTCCTCCCATGTGACCAGTTAAATTTCTGTGATGCTTACATAAATACTAGTTTCAAATTTTCTATATTATAAAACTAGCACCTCTATGATAGTATCTTTCTATTTTTAAAGGGAAGTGATAGGGTCACATCCACTTCTTCACAGGGCTTGCTCCCAAGAGGGTGAATAAAGTTTGGCTGCAAGCAAGACTGGCACCTAAACCCCTGAGCTATCTCTCTGGTACCCAGAGAGATACAGTACCAGTATCATCTGCCTAATCTTACATATACAGAAAAAATAATGGGAAGTGTGAGAAAAATAGGAGATGGTAAATTGATAGTGTGGACATACAATGACCAATTTCTTCCAAAGCATTAAAAGTTAAAAATCCAGGTCAGAGAGCACGGAGACAGGGCGTTTGCTTTATGTGCAGAAGGATGGTGGTTCGAATCCCGGCATCCCATATGGTCCACCGAGCCTACCAGGGGTGATTTCTGAGCGCAGAGCCAGGAGTAACCCCTGAGCACTGCCGGGTGTGACCCCCAAAAAAACAAAACAAAAACAAAAACAAACGAACAAAAAAAGTTAAAATCCTTTCTAGTAGCATTTACCAACTTTTAGAAATAGACATATTAAAGACAAACCATACAATTTTAAAGAACAAGAACAAAAAGATAAAGAAACAAGAGATGAACTCTCTAAAATATACAGAATGTACCCTTTCCATGATGTCAGGAAATCCCAGGGGTACAATTTAATCCTTGCTATTTAAACTCAACTAGATAACCAATTATACAAAAGCAATGTACACTGGGCCCGAGTATGGCAGGTAAGGGACCTTGCCTTGCATGTGACTGACCTACATTCAATCTCCAGGACCCCAAATGGTTTCCAGAGCCTCACCAAAAATGATTCCTAACCACAAAGCAGGGAATAAATCCTGAGCACAGCCAGGTATGGCCCCCAAACAAAAGCAAAAAGCAATGCCTATTTCTTGAAATTCTAGAATTTTTTATGTTCTGTTCACATGCTGCAGGCTTTACTCTAGAACAAAGTATATAGGACCAAGTATATAAGGTCAAGAAGAAAAACTGAAGTGGTGTGAGAACAGCTGTCAAGGTAATTTGATGCATGCCCTTCCTGTTACCATGGGTTTTCACAAATGTTCAGTTTTTCCTTAAAGACTAAAGAGAACTAGAAGTGCATTTCCTTTTATACTGAACCGACTGGGCATAAGAAACTATGTGTCGATTGTAATGTAAACTAATTGGGGGGTTAGGGGGAGATTTCCTGGATCATACTCAATAATCATCAGGCTTATTCCTGGCTTTGCTCAGGAATTACTCCTGGCTGATTTGGAGGACCATCTGAGTGTTGGGGATGGAACCTGGGCTGGACATATGCAAGATGGGTGCCCTATCACTGTATTATCTCTCTGGCCCCTAAAAGAACCTTTTAAATAAGATAAATGCAAGATACCTTTTCCTACAAGGAAGTGTGACATAGCACTAGACATGGTTTTATATTAAGCATTTGTTTGCACATCATACATCCGACAAGAGGCTAACTTACCTAAGATATATATAAGAACTTCTACAACTCAACAATAATTCCCTCTACTCCCATGAACAAACAAACGACAAGAACAAGAAAATCAAAGAATTGGCAATAGGGGCTGGAGTGACAGCATAGCAGATCAGGTGTTTGTCTTGCAATGTGGACAAATGGATTTGATCTTTGGCATCCCATATGGTTCTCTGAAACTACCAGGAATAATTTTCAAGCACAGAGCCAGGAGTAATCCCTAAGCAATGCTGGGTATGGCCCCAAAACAAAGAACAAGAACAAAAAAGGGTAGGAGACTTGAACAGATGTTTCTTGAGAGATTATACAGGTGGCCAACAGGCAAATAAGATGAAGATTTCATCACTCATTTGGGAAATACAAATTAAAGCCAAAATGAGAGGGCCAGGGATATAGCTTGAAGGGGTGGAACACATTCCTGGCATGTGAGGTCAAGTTCAATCCCTAAGGCTAAGTTAAGGAACTTTCCTAACCCCCAACTCCAGCACTGCTGAGTATGACCACTATTAAAAGAATCCAACTTCTTCCATGAGATACTTCTTCATATTTGCTAAAATGGTTTCCATCTAAAGCAGCAATAGCAAGTGTTTGTGAGTGTGTAGAGAAAAACCCTTCTACACTGTTGATGAAAATGTAAATAAGGCTTGGGGGGGGGGTGCTGGGAGGCTTGGCAGGCCTCCAGCCGTTCCCCTATTTCCCCCTGGACTCTAGGCCTGGCCTGAGTGCCACCTCGGGTGGCCTGCTGTGGGTTCCAGGTGGACTCTATTAGGGGTCTCCAGGCTTCCCCCCTTCCCTACTCTAGGGAGGAGATGGCCAGATAGCTGGCTTCCGTTGCCTTGATCCTGGAGGCCAGCTCTTCCCAGATATGGGGTTAGGGGACACCCCATACCGGATGGCATTCTCCCTAGCTTGGGGGGTGCTGGGAAGCTTGGCAGGCCTCCAGCCATTCCCCTATTTCCCCCACTACTTCAGGCCTTCCCTGGTTGCTGGCCCAGGTGGACTCTATCGTGGTCCTCAGGCTTTCCCCCCCAACACTAAGGGGGGACCACATGGGATAAATGGAGGGCTGATGCAGCACTGGTGTATGTCGGGACATTACATCGTGACATTCACTGGTATTTTTTTTTCCTTCTCATTGGTTGCGTACCATATATATTTAAAATAAAAATGGGAGGATGGACTCTCAGTGGGAAGAGACCAGTTCAGGTGGGGGTACCATATATTTTCAAAATAAAAATGAGAGGATGGACTCTCAGGCTGGGAAGAGGCCAGTACTCTTTACCTACTTGTTTAGTCTCAGCGGCCTCTTGGCCTCTTCCTTCTTTCATTTCAAATCTACCATACTAGGTTTCTGATTAGTTCCCATGAACGGTGACAATTGAGTCCACTGTCTTAAGTTAGACTGTTTATTTTCCCCACTTTTTATCTTTTCTCCTCTTTGTGAACTGTTCAATAATGTATTTTGGTGAAAGAGTCCCTCTCTATCTTTCCTTCCCTTTGTTATTTGTTAAATAAGGAAGTTTGTAGAAGTGTCCCTCCATTTAACGTTTATATAAGAACCAAGTCAAATGGATTGTTGGACTTGTTCTAGCATCCCTGTAGGCACCAATCTCGCTGTGAACTGTTCAATAAGGAATTTTGGTGAAAGAGTCCCTCAGTTTAATGCTTATGTTTGAACCAGGTCACAGAAATTGTTGGACTTGTTCTTGCGGCTCCCTTATGTGCTGATAATGCCAGGTGGTATTACTCCTTGTTTGCAATGGGCACATTAAAATGGAAAATACTATACAAACAAATAAGTTCTTATCTTTTTTTTTTTTTTTTCTGGTTTTTGGTTTTTGGTTTTTGGGCCACACCCGGCGGTGCTCAGGGGTTACTCCTGGCTGTCTGCTCAGAAATAGCTCCTGGCAGGCACGGGGGACCATATGGGACACCGGGATTTGAACCAACCACCTTTGGTCCTGGATCGGCTGCTTGCAAGGCAAACACCACCGCTGTGCTATCTCTCCGGACCCATAAGTTCTTATCTAATAGAGATAGGAAAACACAAATCTTGTGGTGCAATGGAATCTTACACCCTGAACATCGACATGATGACCTGGCACCATACACAGTCATAAGGCCCTCTAAGTCCTGCTAGATTGAGCCCTCAACACACAAGGTTCTCTCCCCTAAAAAAAAAAAAAAAAAAGCCAAACAAGTGTACCAGAAATGAAAAACAAAACAAAACAGATTTTGTTTGCCATTTGCAGCAATAGAGAAATACAAGGGGATATATAAAGAAGTAATGTAAGAATTCATTCATGTGCACTAATAGGAAATAAACAACTTGAACAAACAAAATAAAAATAAACCAGTAGATCACAGAAGCAAGGTTACCTGGTAGAAAAAGGGTGGAGGGTAGAAAAAAGAATAGATAGGGTTTAAGAACAGGTGGTGTGCTTTTTAATTTGGGAGGAAAAATTTTTTGAATATAAAGTTAATAAAAACATTGAAATAAGTCTGACATGTTGCTTCATATAAGTACTTTAATCAGAAGTTTTTTAGCCTGCAAACTTGGTCCTTAATTTTTATCTTACCACTTATAACAGGGGTCTCAAACTCTCGGCCCGCAGGCCATCTGCGGCCCTCCATACATTTTGTGGACCGTGGCCGGCCTTCAGATATCGTAGTATTCATAAAAATCTCATTAATAAGAAAAAAATCACATTAAACATTCGCATACCCCGAGCAGTGCCGTTTGGGGTATGCAAATGTTTAATGCGATTTTTTGCGATTTTTTATTGTGAATATTCAGTAAGGGAAATCCCTTATGTGGCCCTACCTCACCCCGACTTTGCCTCCTGCAGCCCCCAGGTAAATTGAGTTTGAGACCCCTGACTTATAACCTATGTAGCTTTGGGAAAATTAACATTTCTCCTTCCCTTCCTTCCTTCCTTCCTTCCTTCCTTCCTTCCTTCCTTCCTTCCTTCCTTCCTTCCTTCCTTCCTCCCTCCCTCCCTCCCTCCCTCCCTCCCTCCCTCCCTTCCTCTCTCCCTCTCTCTCTCTCTCTCTCTCTCTCTCTCTCTCTCTCTCTCTCTTTCTTTCTTTCTTTCTTTCTTTCTTTCTTTCTTTCTTTCTTTCTTTCTTTCTTTCTTTCTTTCTTTCTTTCTTTCTTTCTTTCTTTTCTTTTGATTATACTCAGCAGTGCTCAGAACTTACTCCTCGATCTGCACTTGAGAATCACTCTTGGCAGGACTCTGGGGACTGTGTGATACCCAGGTCAAATTCTGGTTGGCTGTGTGCCAACAGTCCTACTCAATGTACTATTTTTTCAATCCCCAAATTAGGTAACTTTTCTTAGCTTTAAATTCCTCTTTGACAAAGTTTTCTAAGCTACATTTCCCTCATCTAATTCTCATGCTTCTCTGTATCTTGTAGTGTTGTCTGAGATTCAAATGAACAGCTTAAGTTTTTGGAGGACGGACGGTGATACTATTAAAAATCTCAAATCATCCATGTTCAAAAGACTCCAAGACTGTAAAATTCCTACTTGTCTTTTAGGAGAGATGATCATCAGACATGGTCAGTTTGGCTGAGTTTCCAGTAGAGAATAATGATATACATGATTGCCAGCATTAAGGCAATGTTTGAATGAGGCTATGTAAGCCCATGCATATATTGAGAGTGCATTACAGACACAAAAAGGTTATAAGATATTCATACATCTTTTGTTTCCATCTGTAACCCCTCCCCCATTACCATAGAATTTATTTAGTCCTTTACAGTGTCAGTTAGGATTAGCTTCTTTGATTTGGGGTTTGGGTTTTGGGGTCAGATCTGGTGCCACTCAGGGGTTACTCCTGCCTCTGCACTCAGAAATCACTTCGGGCAGGCTTGGGGAACCATATGGGATGCCGGGATTCAAGTCACCATCCATCCTGGGTCAACTGCATACAAGGCAAACGCCCTACTGCTGTGCTATCTCTGTAGTCCTAGGATTAGGTTCTTAACCTTCGGCATGCTTTACCAAGTTTGATATCCCATTAGCTCTGATTTATTTTGTTTCTCATCATTTCTCATAAAAAAAAAAAAAAGCCTTTGCTTTTTGGAAAATAGATACAGAAAGGAAATGTGCTCTTACCTTCTTGCCTTCAATAACCATGAAGATGCATCCCACCACAGTCAGGGCCATCATTACATAGCTGACCTTCACCCGCATCTTGTTCTTAGCAGCATCAAGCATCTCAAACCTAGTAATAAATGAGATCTTGAGAGCTTACTTCTCTCTTAAGTTTCTGATTTGCAGCTAATTTCACTATTAAATTTCTGAAGTGGTCTGCACTTCAGAATCCAGAAGTGCAGTGGTACCTATGAATACAAAAAAGATGTGGGGCTTGAAGGACCACAACTATTTTTATACATAAACTACAGTAAGATAACATAAACTTGAAATAGAAAAAAAGGAAAACAAAAGTATAGACAGTCAAAAACACACTCACAGACACAGTCACACCATGTCTGCAATTGGCCAGCTCCATAGACTCAATTTCTACTCAAAAGAGATGTAAACCAAGCTGCAAAAAATTATGGATACGGGGCTGGAGGGATAGCATGGAGGTAGGGCGTTTGCCTTTCATGCAGGAGGTCATCAGTTCAAATCCTGGCATCCCATATGGTCCCCCGTGCCTGCCAGGAGCAATTTCTGAGCCTGGAGCCAGGAATAACCCCTGAGCACTGCCGGGTGTGACCCAAAAACCACAAAAAAAAAAAAAAAAAAAGTTATGGATACACCAGCCAAGCAGCTGAAAGCTGATAATCTTGGGAGGAAAGGCAGGCTGCCGAAGTCATGCCGGGTTTACCTGCCACCCACAATTGCCACTTTAACAATGGCTCAGCTTCACTACTAAACGATAGCTCTTTGCAGAGACACTAAACTGACAAAGCTCCAGGTATGCTGGTACTTAGGCTGACATCACCAGGACACTTTTGGAGTGAGTGTGGGTACCCTTCTCCTGCCTTCTCTTAATTCCAGAAGGCCTGGCAATGAAAACATGCCCCACCAAAGCTGCAGAATCAGTCACAGTGGTAGGAATTCTTGGAGTGCATGACAACTTCAAATTTGTTATTACTGACACCCCAGCAAAAACAAACTCATTTAGACACCAACAACCATTAAGTATATGAAGCCATCTAATGTTCAGAAACAGAAGAAGTAATAGAAAGATCAACTAGCACCAAGAATTTAGAAAACATTCTGACAATGATTTAATGACCTCATTTCAAGATACAATGATGTTCACAAATTATTTTGCTGCTGTGCTCTTTTTAAATCATCTTTTTGCTCCCACTTACCTGGAAACAGATTTATTATGATCAACTATGAAATATATGGCCTTTAAATAAAGTCATTTATGTATGTATGTATTATGTATGTGTGTGTATGCATGTATGATGCATAAAGACAGGCTGGTGAGATAGCACAGCAGGAAGGCACTTGACTGCACATAGCGGATTTGGGTTTGATCCTTGGAAACACAATAATCCCCCAAGCACTGCCAAAAGTGATCCCTGAGCAGAGTTAGGAGTAAGCCCTGAGCATTGCTACATATGACTCACAAACAAAAAGTGTGATGACAGAAAGTAAAGTGTGGATCAGGAAGAAGAAGAAAAAAAAAGGCATGGTATATTAATACTTGATATGATGGATCCCAATTTTTTCCTTAAAGTTAACATTAGCAAACAATGCTAAAAGTAAAAGTAAAAGTAAAAATAGCAGCTATTTCTCTATAAGTTTTTTTTTTTTTTTTTGGGGGGGGGGCGTCCATACCAAAAACAAATGTATCTCGGGGCTATTCCTGACTCTATGCTCAGATTTCTTACGGTTCTGGGGTACTCTCAGGCTTTGCACATAAAAGACATGTGTCCACTGAGTTCCCTCCAGACTCAAAATCTCTTGTTTCAGTTTAATGTGGTTTTAGGGTCACACATGGCAATGTGCAGGAATAGGACTCTGAAAGCATATAAAAACATGGACTCAGTAAAGCAGCAATATATCTAAAATTCGTTAGGCACTGAAGCTGAATCTACGAGGATGTGGGGAGACGGGGCCTGGGACCACTGCTAAGTTCAGTGAATTGCTCAGTAAGAACATCTGTGATACCACCAATCACAAACTTAACACCCACGTGAACAATATTTCATGTGAATTGGTATTTACACAAAAAGTGATATATTTTACATTTGAGGAATGGTTAAAAAGTAAAATGCAGGGGGCTGGAGCTGTGGCGCAAGCAGTAAGGCATCTGCCTTGCCTGTGCTAGCCTAGTACAGACCATGGTTCGATTCCCCGGCGTCCCATATAGTCCTCCAAGTCAAGGGCGATTTCTGAGCATATAATCAGGAGTAACCCGAGTGTCACCAGGTGTGGCCCAAACAAAACAAAACAAAACAAAAAAATAGTGGACAATTACAGAACTTAAAACAAAAAAGTAAAATGCATTTTTTTTTTGGTAGTTTTTGGGTCACACCCGGCAGCGCTCAGGGGTTATTCCTGGCTCCAGGCTCAGAAATTGGTCCTGGCAGGCACGGGGGACCATATGGGGCACCGGGATTCGAACCGATGACCTCCTGCATGAAAGGCAAACGCCTTACCTCCATGCTATCTCTCCGGCCCCGTAAAATGCATTTTAATAAGAAATGAAGTTGCCCTACAATGTACGGTACCATCAGAGTAGGCAAGTAAAGCAAGTGCCTATTCAGAGATTATAACACAAGGTTGACTGGCTCCCAAGGCCCAGAGGCAAGCCTTCCAAACCTATACTGTAGGAAGGACTTGGTGGGAATGAGAAGCTCTTAGAAATACCTCCCAGGCCAACCCAGGAAGAATCCCACAAAAAAAAGTATATTTAGCACTTCTTAGGACCCAGGCACCTACCAATTTGTTTTCTGCCAGAATAGTCAGGAAAACATTAGGGTACAGGCAAAATCTTTCTGTCATCATTTTCAACATGTCCTTGCTTTCTCTAGAGTACACTGTCACTTGAGCAGGGCTTTCCTCTTGAAACAATTTTAGTGAAAATAATAAGCAATCCATTGGGAGAGGGAAAAGGAGAGAAGCAAAAGGTCTCCCCACCTCCTTTCCCTCTTTCTTTTTCCCTGTCCTCCCCTGTTCTCCTGTTATAAATGAAAACAAATACTCCCTGGAAAAAAAAAAAAACCCTAAATGAACCCAGAACTTTTCGAGTCATGGCTGGGAACAGAAGCCAGAAGGGTGCATTAATAGTATCGTGTTAGAAAGGAATGTCCAGGAGCTTTGTCCTAAGCTTCTATCTCTAAACAGGAAGTCCCATAGGAGAATTTCCATTTCTCAGAGTCTCTTTTGGCCAAGATACAAGCCGGTCTGTCTTTAATATTAAGCAAAAGCAGTGATCCTCAACTGGAGAAATTTTGTCCCCAGGAGACATTCAGCATCTTCTGAAAAACATACCATGACTGACCATTGCTGGTATCTAGGAGATGAGACCAGGGACACTGCTAAATATCTTTGTATTTTTTTAAATCATAAATGGTTTTCTTTTTTAATTGATGCTCTGTGATTTACAGAGATGTCCAAAGTAGTGTTTTGTTGTTGCTGCTGTTGTTTGGGGGGTTTTGGTGGTGGTAGGGAGACATACCCACTAACACCAGGGTTCGTCCTGTCTCTAAGTTCTGGAATCATTCCTGGAGGAACTCAGGGGACCATATGGCATGCCAGGGATCAAAACCAGTTGAGTTACATGCAAGACAAGTGTCATACCCACTGAGCTCTCTAGCCCCAGAACATCTTCGAAAGAAGGGTATAGCACCCACAACAACCGTGAACTATCTAGTCCACAATGTTAATATAGACAAGAATGAAACTCCTGGGATATTCATTCTCTCTAGAAAAGTCCCAAGATCTTGGCCAGTGCTAGGATTAAGAAGGGTGGTAATGGGAAGCACTGACTGCTTTTAGATAATTTTATGCCTATACTCAAGCAGTTGACTATATTTTTTAGAATATGGTTATTATTATTAGTACCTGACTGACTTACCTATATTTAAAACAAATTATAAAAACTGGAGCTTAATGGGGCCAGAGCAGTAGCACTAGGGGTAGGGCATTTGCCTAGCACGTGCTAACCTAAGACAAACCACGGTTCAATCCCCCAGCGTCCCATATGGTCCCTCAAGCCAGGAGCGATTTCTGACCTCATAGCTAGGAATAACCACTGAGCGTTCACTGGGTGTGGCCCAAAAAGCAAAAAAACAAAAACAAAAAATCAAACAAACTGGAGCTTAAGAAATAATTCTAGGGTAGGGCACTTGCCTTGCATGTGGCCGATTCAGATTCACTCCCCAATATCCCATATGGTCCCCTGATCATGCCAAGAGTGATTCCTGAGTGCAAAGGCAGGTTAACTCCTAAGCACTTCCCAGTGTGGACAAAAATAAAAGCAAATTAAAAACAAAAGCATCACTATTTGGTTACACTATTTGGATCTAGAAGAAGAAATTCAATCAGTTGCCTTCAGAGCAGCTCTTTGTACAATAGGTGACACAAATATGACAAGACACAGCTTTTTCAACACTGTTTCTACTCTGCAAAAGAGGAAACAATTGAGATAAGTGAAAATCAACATGATGCAAATGTTTGGGAAAAAAAGACTCAGAAGAACTGCTTTTTCTTTGAAAAATGAAATTTGAAAAATTTGAAAAATAAAAGCTCCTTACAACACTAAGGTCAATACTTACGAGATAGTCTCTGGGATTTCCTCTTCCTTTTTGAAGCGACCTGCCCATATCAGTATCTTCTTTTCCCAGTCTGTAGGCTTGTGCAGTGGTACTCTATGCCTGTATGTGGCTATAGGATAAACAAAAGACCTCACTTATTTCAGATCATGGCTCCTAAATTTCACAAACAAAAACTGTTAGGTATGTTTTTTTATACAAGAAAGGAAATAAAAAATTAAAACATTAAGTTAATCAGAACTTGATTTAAATGGGCTTTCTTCATGATGCTTCATTCCCAAATGGAGAGTCCAATATTCTGTGAATACTAAGGTAAATAAAGACAGTATTTCCTACTATATAGGCCCTGAAAGAACTGAAAGAACACCATAAACTAAATAGGATAAGGATGGAACTAACAGGATGGAACTATTCTTAGAGAACAGAGAAGAGTTGGTTTGACTTCAGTAGAGTAAAAAAAAGGATCATTAAGGTAAAATCAAATTATTACAGCACTTAAAGGCCAGACCAAGGTTTTCAGATCTGACTTGGGAACCACTGTACAGTTAGAAACTATTTTTTGGGGAAGATTAATTTTTAAATGGCTTGATAAGAGAAAGAAGAGTGCTTTAGCAACAAATCCAAACATGAGGCGGTAACATCAGGATGACAGGAGATGACGTGGTCTGCACCAAACAATAACACTGGGAAGATAGAACCATCTCAGGGTGACAAGAATTTGATGAAAAACAAAATTAAAGGAGGGCTAGAGAGACAGCACAAGGAGGAACCCCAGAAACATGTGCCCCCCACCCTACAAGCAATGTTGGGTATGACCCAGGTAGCCCCAAAATCTGTGTCCTAGCACTAAAATGTTCTCAGGCCCACAGCACTGAGTCAAGTATGGAGGGAATGAGGAAGAGAGTGAGTGAGTGAGTTGAGTTGAGTGAGTGTGTGTGTGTGTGGGGGGGGGGGAGAGAGATATAAGTATATAGGGAGTGAGGATGTGTGTGTGTGTGTGTGTGTGTGTGTGTCCCACCTCCTTCTATCAGCAGAGCATGCTATGGAGGCTTCTGCAATAAAAATAAAAGTAGAATCACAAAGAACCTCAAAGGACTCAAGCCTGGAAGATGAAGACAAAAGTAACACTGGAAGACAAATAAAGAGAACGTGGCAAAGAATCAGGAAGAGTTATGAATATCATTTAAAATTCACTGGGTCTCACTAAATGCAATAATATGTCAGAAACCAAGATAACCTTGCTGCAAAGGAAGAGCAAGGGAATAATAAGGAAGAGCACAAAGCATGACCCAAGAAAGGAGAGGAAAGAAGGAAGCAGCAAAAGAAAATAAGAGTGGCTGAAGAAACGGATGGAGAAGAATGGAGCAGAACTACAAATCCCAAAGGAAAGAGAAGCACTGCAGATAAGTAGAAAAGGAAAACCCCAAATAATCCTTCCAGCTTCAATGTACTACTTTCTCTTTGCACACAGACCAGTTCCTTGACTGTTACGTCCAGTTTTTCTTTAGCTGTTCCTTTCACTTAATCAGAAGGCATTGAATACAACTCAAAAATATTCATAAAGAATCAAACGCAGGGGACCAGGGAGATTATTCAAAGGGCTGGAGAGCAGTAAATCTGCAAGGCCCCAAGGCAGAACTCTGAAAACAAATGGACCCAAACATCACTGGGTATAGCCCTGTTGGTCTCCAGCACCACTGGATTCAACTGCATTAAGTCTCAACACTTAACCGTTAGGCCCATACTGCTAGGCTGAGTATTATGAAAGCTGCCTCCAGGTCCCTAAATATAGCTGGAGAAGTACCATTCTGCCACTCAAAAAAAAAAAAAAAAATCAAAGGCAAAATAAATAAATAAAATCAAAGGCAAGGGCTAGAGAGAGTGCAGGAGGAAGGATGCTGGCCTTACATGCTGTAGATCTTGGCTCAATTCCGCAGTACATAGATGGTCCCCTGAGTACCACCAGGGGCCACTTCTAAGCACAAAGCCAGGAATAGCTCCTGAGCACCATCAGGTATGGCACAACACAAAACAAAAAAATCAAAGGCAAGAAAAGGCATTTAGAAATATAGAATTACTACTGTATAGTTTTATCTTTTAACCTTTCTGGCACTTGATAAAATTCTTTAATTTTTAAAATTTTAAGTAAAATAAGAAAAAAAAAAGGAAAGAAATCAAAAGAGAGAGACTAAAGCTTAAAGGGTTGAAGCATTTACTTTTATCCCCGAAGTACCAAGCAAGGAGTAGTTGCTGAACATTACTGGGTAGGATCTAAACCCAATGCCACCCCTACAAAAAGATGTAGAGAAAAATCCACCTCCAACTCCTATTAAAACATAATACTGCACCTTTATCTTAGAATTTGTCTTAAATTTTATCTCCATCAGTATATATGTAAATGCAATATTTTTGTTTTGGGGGCAACACCTGGAGATGCTCAGAAGTTACTCCTGGTGCTATACTAAAGGATTATGCCTAATAGTGCTTAGGGTACCATGTGGGGTGCAGGGATCAAACCTAGTTTGCCACATGCAAGGCAAAAAGCCTACCCACTGTATATGACTTTGGCTCCTATTCATATAATTTATGTGATTCTTCTTAGGATAATCACACAAAATTTTGTATCTTGCATTGCTCATCAATATTATGCGTTTTGGTTCACACTGGCTGTGCCTGAGAGCTATTTTCCAGTTTGGTTCTGGGAGTCAAGAGGTAAGGGTGGGGGGCTCCAATAATTCTCAATAGGGGGACAGTTCATATGTACACAGTCAGACCGAGAGCTCTGAGCTATATGTTTTTAGTATTTTTTTTTTATTTCTAAACTGTTTTAGTCTTTAGGAGCTGCCTAACAGACAACTAGAAAAACTAATGAAAACTTACAGGTCGGAGGAGCTTTGGGACTTTCTTGTGGTTTGGTGCAAAATCCGTTTATTCTCTTCAAGTCAGAGATTCTGGCAAGCCTTAGTGATGAGGAAGCATCTCTTCCATGTAACTTCAAACAGCTTCCTAGAAACAAAGAAAATGGGTTCAGAGAAGAAAACTTGATACTGAAATACCTGTAAGGTATAAATTTCATTTATTAGAATCAACGCAATTGTAAAATGACAGTACGGTGGTTTAGGGCACATGTCTGGCATGTAACAAAGCAAGGTTCAATTTCCAGAACCACACAGTCTTGAGTGGTCTGGGCATTTTCAGAACTACAATGTTAAGCAGTAACATATTCTCAGGCCACTGCACTGAAATGATAGAAAGGACTGCCACATCACCTAAATACTTCTTGGGAAACCTTCCAATAAATAAGTAATAAACACTTTACTGACTAGAATTTGGGAATTTCCAACAAATAGTTTAGCAGCTGAAAGGTTTCACAAAAGTCTAGCTTATGTGTCATGTCAAATAGCAAAAATGGTTCTGATGGAAATGTGCCTAAGGCACCTGCTATTTGAGTAAAGATTAGCAACCACTCGAATAAGGATAGACTTGCTATCAAAAGTCTAGCAAATGGGAAGGGGCTGCAATGGTCACTACAAAGACTTCTTCCTTCCACACTGTAATTCTCTACTTGGAAATCAACCTTAGGTACCATCATAAATAATATAAATTCCAATTAATATAAATAAATGTATAAGACTATTAAATATATAAATATATATAGTTAGGGGCAGGAGTGATATGACAGCAGGTAAGGTATATCCCTTACACAGAGTTGACTTGGGTAGTTGACTTTGATCCCTGGTATTAAATGAGTACAGAACCAGGAGTAAGCCCCAAGTACCACCAGAAATGGCCCAAAAAAAAAAAAAAAAAAAAAAGAAAAAGTATATGTAGTTAAATTGTAAAATCTAAGTTTCTAAACAACTACAGAGACAAGTATTAGACAAATCTCCATGTACTTATCACCCAGTTTGAACTATTATCAATAGCAAATAAATATCCCTCTATCTAAATCCTGCCATTCTCTATGTTACCCTTTTACTGTTACTTGTTTGGTTTTGGTTTTTGGGCCACACTCAGCGGTGCTTAAAGCTTATTGCTACCTCTGTCCTCATTCCTGGAAGGGGTCAGGGGGATAATATTTGATACCAGGGATTGAACCCAGGTTGGCGACATGTAATGCAAGTCCCTTACTATTGCTCAAGCCCAACCCCTAGTTTTACAAAAGAAAATCCCATCCATCATATTGTTTCTTCCACAAATAAAAAGATTTAGTAGGGCCAGAGAGATAGCACAGTGGTAAGGCATTTGCCTTGCACGCAGCTGACCCTGGACAGACATGGGTTCGAACCTCAGCATCCATATAGTCCCCTGAGCCCGCTAGGAGCGATTTCTGAGTGCAGAGCCAAGACTAACCCCTGAGCACTGCCGGGTGTGGGCTTCCCTAAAAAAAATTTAGTTTGCATTTTGAAATAGTAATTTTTCAAAATCATTCCTAAAGTAGCATTACTTTAACTGAAAACAGTATTTCCTTGGTATCAACACATAATGATCAAGCATGAATTAACTTCCTGAAAGAGCTCTAGGTCTTTTGTTGTTTCTTATTTTAGTTTATCCCTAACTGCTATACATATGCGTGTAGGATCTTAGGTCATTGCTAAAACTACTACATCATTTGATAGGATTTTCTCTATTCTGAATTTTGCTGAATGCATTCTTAAAGTGTTGCTTACTTAACATACTCTTCTAACTATTTTCTATAGACATAATTTTGAGGATAACTGTATTCAAATTAGTTTTATTTTGTTCTTCCTTTTTTTTTTTTTTTTTAGCAATTCTCAAATTGTTTTCCTAGCAATTCATATAAATTTTGTTTAAAATACTTTAGGTAACTTTTGCCTAAAATGGCTATATGTTCAAGATCATTACAGCTATTCTTTTTAATGCTCAGATATCCCCATATTCAGTAGTCACTGAAAACTTTTCTAAAGTTGCTTCGAGATCTTTTTCTGTGGGGTGGGTGAAGACAATACCCAATGATGCTCAGAGCTTAATTTTGCCTCTATATTCTGGATTCGCTCCTAGCAGTACTCAGGGGAACCATATGGGATGATGAGGTTTAAACCCAGGTCAGCCACATGTATTGTAAGCATCCTACTCCCTGTGCTAAATCTCCAGACAGACCCTGAGTTCTTTTTTTTTTTTTGGGGGGGGGCCACACCCGGCATTGCTCAGGGGTTACTCCTGGCTGTCTGCTCAGAAATAGCTCCTGGCAGGCGCGGGGACCATATGGGACACCGGGATTCGAACCAACCACCTTTGGTCCTGGATCGGCTGCTTGCAAGGCAAACACCACTGAGCTATCTCTCCGGGCCCAAACCCTGAGTTCTTTAAACATGTATGTTCATTACAGGGGCATTTCTGAGGAGAGTCAGGAGTGACCCCTGAAAGCCACAAGGTCTGTACACTCCCCCCTCCCCACCAAATATTTAATTATCTAATTATTCTGGCAATTTTTTTTGGCCACACCAGTGATGCTCAAGGGTTACTCCTGGCTATGCACTCAGAAATCGCTCCTGGCTTGGGGGACCATATGGGATGCCGGGAGATAGAACTGTGGTCCGTCCTAGTCTAGCGTGTGCAAGGCAGACGCCTTACCTCTTGTACCACAATGCTAGCCCCTATTCTGGCAATTTTTAAAATCTGCTTTCATACAGGAATGGATTTTCAGAGGTCCTTACTATGATATGCCAATAAAAAAGTTTGGCAACCTGTAGTCTGGCTTCATTCATTATAGTCATATATTTCGATTTTCTAGGTCTACAATGCCAGAGCTTTTCCTGGATCTGGTGAGTCATGCTAGTAGTGCCCCAGTAGCAGCAAGTGCTCGGTATCAGAAAAGCAGATAAATTATAATCTGTTTTCACCTTTATTTTGGGGTCACACCCAGCAGCGCTCAGGGGTTACTCCTGGCTCTACACTCAGAAATCACTCCTGTCAGGCACGGGGGACCATATAGGATGCCGGGATTCGAACCACCATCCTTCTGCATGCAAGGCAAATGCCCTACCTCCATGCTATCTCTCCGGCCCCCTAAACAAAAAATTGTAAAAAGAAATAAACAACTCACTTTTCCTTACAACATCATACTATATGACAGTATTGTTTTACTTTCTTAAAGTATAACTGCTTCATAAAACTTAAAAATATGACTATATATGTTAGAAATTAATGTTTAATTTTTAAGATATCACTAAAAATAGTACTTGACATGACCTGTTTGTTTTTCAATTACCAAAAAGGCTGGGATAGAATAAATTCTCCACGTGCAAAGCAAGCACTCCAGCCTATAAAGTTACCTCTCCAGGTTCCAATGTACCACCAGAGTTATATAAGTTTTTAATATCAGGAGGCATTGACTGTGGGGTGTACTATTATTTTTGCAAGTATTCTGAAAATTATTAAAAAATATAGGTATTTATCCTATCTTGCTTTTTTAATGCTTTTAATGCTTTTGCATTAAATAAATTTACTATCTAAAATTGATAGCTTATACTTTATACTTGAATGAATTTTATTTTTTTATTTTTTTAAATATAAATAATGTTTATTGCTAACTTAAATTTTCTCTGACATTACTTTCTCCCCAACCCTAAACAAAAGTAATAAATCAAAGAAGTGATGTCTATTCTAAGAACCAAATGTGGAACTAGGACCTCTAGAAGTCAAAAGAAAACTAAAACTAAAACTTTTATCTTGAGACTTCACCTGGAGGGTATCTGTTGTTCAGTGTTAGAGAGCTTGAGCTTCTGTTTTGAAGACTTTTTTTTTTTTTTTTTTTTTTGGTTTTTGGGCCACACCCGGCAGTGCTCAGGGGTTACTCCTGGCTGTCTTAGCTCCTGGCAGGCTCGGGGGACCATATGGGACACCGGGATTCGAACCAACCACCTTTGATCCTGGATGGGCTGCTTGCAAGGCAAACGCCGCTGTGCTATCTCTCTGGGCCCTGTTTTGAAGACTTTTAAAGACTAGAGGGAACAGGAAATAAATCCCTAGGCCCACACAACATGGAAACTCTAATAGAAGACATCTGTGTACAGCTAGGACATCAAAGGGTTACGTCCTCTGAATTTGAATGAATTTTATATCAAGATAAGCACGCTAGAAAATTGTGACTTTCACTGACTTGCATTCTAATATGTTTTTATTGGTATGAGGTATAAAAAGAACAGAATGGGGTATAGTAGAAAATCTGCTGAGTTCCAGGTAGAAAAAAGGGAATCAAATTAAGTTTCTTGAGGAAAAGTACATAACAATGCTGACCTTATCACATCTTGCCATCTCTATATTATTATATTATATTGTATTATATTATATATTATCCCAGATCATAACCTGGGAGCTTGCTAGAAATACAGACTTGGACCTATAAGATGACTGAAGTGCAGGTTAAACATGCAGAGAGGTCCTATCTTCAGAACCGAGCACCATTAAATCCCCTAACTCCAACTGCTACCAGGTGTAACTCTAGAGGCCAATGGAACCATACATCACCAGGAGTGATCTCTGGTCCCTCAAAGCACTGCTTGGGAAGCACCTTCCACACCACCCAAAAGCATATACTCTCAGCCCCTATCCCAGAACTTAAGAATCTGAACGTGTGGGTCCGGAGAGATAGCAAGGAGGTAAGGCATTTGCCTTGCATGCAGAAGGACAGTGGTTCAAATCCCGCATCAAATATGGTCCCTTGAGCCTGCCAGGAGTGATTTCTGAGTGTAGAGTCAGGAGTAACCCCTGAGCGCTGCTGGATCTGACCCAAAAACAAAAAAAACAAAACAAGGGCCCGGAGAGATAGCACAGCGGTGTTTGCCTTGCAAGCAGCCAATCCAGGACCAAAGGTGGTTGGTTCGAATCCCGGTGTCCCATATGGTCCCCCGTGCCTGCCAGGAGCTATTTCTGAGCAGACAGCCAGAAGTAGCCCCTGAGCACCACCAGGTGTGGCCCAAAAACCAAAAAAAAAAAAAAAAAAAAAAACAAAACAAAACAAAAAAAAGAATCTGAACTTGTTTTTGCTTCTTCTGTTGTCTTTGTTAAGGAATTATTGCACTACACACTTGGCACTTGCTAATATTTGCAATTCTCATTGTGGTGCCCTGAGACCACAAATTTGACAACAGTAGTGCCACCTGATGGCATAAGATGCAGAGGACTGCTGGAGTCAAGCTCTCAGCCTCAAACCTACATTCCACCACATCTCCAGCCTCAAAGCTGTGCTAAATTTTATGTGCAATTAAGTGATTCCTATGAAGTATTCAATTCTTAGAATTGAACACAGGCACTTAGTCTTATTGTGAAACTAAAACATGGAAACCAAGAGTACATACTCTAAGGCAGACGTAAATTGCATTTGGCCTATTGCCCCTTTTCAGAAAAGCACCCACCCTGGAAATCCTTAAATGAATAAATAGGAAATACTGCAATTGTACCCAAGGCTGCTACTAACTCCTACTAACTCCTTTCCTACAGCTGCCATAATTTAAGGAAAGTTAAAATCAGAAGGCCCGCTGGGCTCCCCCAGTGTAGATGCCTGAGAAAAGACATCAAAGAGGGGTTGCTTCCTAGAAAAGTGAGGGTGGATTTTCTCAAGTTTAAGTAATAGTTTCAAACAATAGCTGCAAACGTATATTTGGCCTAATAAGAATCTCCCTGTTGCTGTGCTAAATATGTATATAGTTGAGCATTTACTTCAAGATGACAAAGCTAATACACACAAATATGATCTTGATTAAATATCACTTTACTTGGGAAAATCAGCATCAAGAGAAACATAAAAACAACTTTATAATTCTCAAAGTAAAGTTAGTTTTAAAAGATTTTGCTGAGTACTCAGATGAAAGGTCTGTGAATTAACTGTTGTGAAGAAACTTATAGATCAAACAGTACATACTGATAAGCTTGTTGCTAACAAGAAAGTACAATTTTTTACCTGGCGGGAAAGCAAATGTAGGCAGTCTCTCACAGGTAAAATTCATGTTTAAATACACCCCTGTAGCATTCAATAAACAAGACACACAATTATGATCCACCACAACAACTAAGTGTGCTTCCTTCCTTCACCGAACCCTGCACCCACTTTCCTGGAGACCCAGAGAACTCCCTGAAATGTCTGGACAAAAAGGCCATGAAATTTTCTTCCTTAGTTCCAGCACCAACTACAACCCTCCAGCAGGTGGTATCATCCACTTTGGGAAACATGCTATGGAAGTTGGAAAAATATTATTCAGTCTCTGCTCCTGGGAGATTCAAAGTTTCTTAGAAATACAAAATCTCAGACCCTACCAGAAACTTTAGAATTTCCTGTGGTGGATCTAGAATTATAATTTTAGAAGCCATCCACATAGTGCTTATGCATATTAAACTTTGAGAATATCCCAGAAAAGCAGATTTCAATTTCTGTCAACTAAAATCAACAAAGTACTTTTAGCCAAACAAACAAAACCAGTGCACAGGGTCAACTAAGCTCCCATATTTTTTGTAATGTTCTTCTGTTATTTTTTTTAAAACTTGATTGACTGATTGGTTGTTGGGCCACACCCAACGGTTACTGTAAGGGTTACCCAAGGGTTACTGTACTTTACTCTTGGCTCTGCACTCAGAAATCACCTCTGACCAGTTGGGGGATGCCCGGTAACCAGGTCCTTCCTGGATCAGCCATCCGGCTGCATGCAAGGCAAAAACGCTGTACTGCTGCTGTGCTATCTCTCTGGCCCCTGTAATGATTTTATAAGTGATTCTAATACACTGCCAATTGTTGCTTACTATCAACACAGCCAGCCAGAGTCCCATTAAGCTGAGGAGAGGCAAACAACTGGGGGAACACTAGATCTTACTACCTACATGTTTCTGTCTGACTTGGACACTACGGTTTTTCAGCTCACTGACAGAAAAGCAGTTCCTGATTTATTTTTGTTTTTGTTTTTGGGTCACACCCGGCAGCGGTCAGGGGTTACTCCTGGTTCTACACTCAGAAATCGATCCTGACAGGCTCAGGGGACCATATGGGATGTCAGGATTTGAACCACAGACCTTCTGCATGCAAGGCAAATGCTTTACCTCCATGCTATATCTCCGGCCCAGTTCCTGATTTCTTTTTAACATCTGCATTCCAGTTGTCTTGGCTACCCCCTCAGTACTTGAGGACACACAATAGGAACTCTTCCACAGCTGTCTTATTCGTGGGAAAAACACTTCATTGTACATCCCTTCTCCACTGCAGCTGGCTGCCCTTCAAGGTTATGCAGTCACCTTAAGTCATGTCACAAGTGACCTAAGAACCCAAAGCTCATTCTAGCACACTGGTTTGCTCTACTTGTTCTCTTTTTCTGGACTTCCAAAAAACCAATTACCATGATCTTGATTGCTACAGGAAGTTTGTTTTGGCAGCAACAACATTTCTTTTTCATGTCTCATAGAGAAATATTTTTTGGTTTTTGGGTTTTTTTTTTTTTTTTTTTTGGCCACACAAGACAGCATCGTTCCTGGCAGGCTCAAGAGACCATATGGGATGCGAAGGATCGAACCCTCGTCGGTCCTGGGTTAGCCACATGGAAGGCAAATGCCCTACCCCCTGAGCTATGTCTCCAGTCCCTGAAATTTTTATTCTTTCATATAAATATAAAAACAGTTCTCACGTTTGCTCTATTCAATCCCTTTAGCATTAAAAGAGAATATTTCTAGTCCTTAAATGATTACTGAGATTACACAAGGCGAGTCCCAGGAAGGCATCTGGGAAGTTTGTTTTCTGAATCAGAGTCGATTTGAAGTCTAAGGAGGAAAACAACAAATGTATGCTTATCCTAAGGAGGGCAAAGTTTATGCACATACACTCTAGTTAATACCAGACTATATAACTGATGAAATTCTGTGACAAATGATTGTGGCAACTCCTTGGATCTTGGAAGGATGAATAGGCTGCCATAAGGCTTCACTGTGAAACAAATAAAATGACCTAAATATTGTCTTGTTCTATACTTCTTCAAAGGTAAGACCTGAACAGCTTGACAGTAGCAACTATTCTGACAAGGACTTTTCTTTTTTTCTGCTCCCAGGACTGATACATGACGGATACATCAGAATCTTTCTGCCAGGATACCAATACTCCTTAATGCTCAACCCAACTTGTCTTTTGATGTGGTCCCTGCTGATGTTCTGGGATCAGAATTGAAGTGATGACACTGATCGAAAGAACTCCCTCTGGGGTTATCACCATGTGTCCCCATAGAGAGTCCTCTTATCCACTGCAATCGCAAAAAAAAATTTTTTTTTTAGGAATAGGTAGAGCAGTCATGATCAGGAAAACATGTTCCAAGAAGAAGGATTTGAGAACATCATGCAGTTGGAACAGTGGTATGGGAGAAGGTGGTAAAGACAGCAAGAGCTGAAATGTAAAGAGTGTGGGGAGGGGATCCTTTATCTTTTTTCTTTTTGTTTCGGGGCTACACCAGTGGCATTCAAAGGTTACTCTAGGTAGGCTCAGGGGACCATATGGGATGACCGGGATTGAACCCAGGTGGGCCATGTGCTAGGCAAATGCCCTACCTGCTATACTAGAGCTCTGGTCCCAAGAGGGAGGGAATCCTTTTAGGGGGCTCTACAACATTGTGCTTCAAGTACTGTATAAACCAAACAGAGGACAAAGCGCATGTGAAAAACATGAAAGGAGAAAAATGGGCAAGAGAGAGTGACTAAAACACTAGCCATCATTTGCAACATTATTTCTATGGGAAAAGAACCTTTAAAATTTGCTCAATATTTAAGTTAGTGGGTGGCTAGGGATGGACCCTGGGGTTTGGAATTTCAATTCTATGTATCTAGGGGGCAAACTTCAGTGCTATGGGAAACTCCTTGGTGATTTTTCAACCCAGCAACATTCCATACCAATCCCAATAGTGGTTCTCTGAAATTCTCCTGGCCTTAGTGGTTGACATAAGCCAAGTTGTAACAAAAAGAGATTCACTAATCTGTCCAACTGTTTTTTTCATCCTTCCCTGGAGGCTCACAAGGACACCAGCAAGGACATTGTCCTTGCTCTTTGAAGGAGTGAGCACATCCATCTGTGATCCCTTTTACTAACTAAAGGATGTTTTAGCAACCTATCTCATAACCCCTAAATCCTTCTCTCCATTCTTGCCAAATGTTCTTTCCTTACTCTTGAAAAGAGCATAGATAGTACAGAGATAATTGCCTTGCTGGCCATAGTTAGATCCTCTGCATCACATATGATCCCCTGAGCACTACTAGGCGTGATTCTTGAGCAGAGCCAGTAGTATGCTCTGAGCATTGCTGGGTGTGACACAAAATAAAAACAAAACAAAAAAGACAACTTTATACTATAAAGTAACATTTGTTCATACAGAAAACACAGAGGCTTTAAAATACAAGATATGGCTCAAGTAGTAGAGTATATGTTTGTGCATAGATGGCACAAATTTTGATCTACAATCATATGCACATCCCTCAAGCACTGCTGCGGGTGGCTTCTACAATAAGAAAAAGAAAGCTGTAAGGAAAATGAAAGCACCTATGCTAACCATGCCATCCAGGGATGACAACTTATCAAGATGCTTACATACTTTTTTTTTTTTTGGTTTTTGGGCCACACCAGGCAGTGCTCAGGGGTTACTCCTGGCTGTCTGCTCAGAAATAGCTCCTGGCAGGCACGGGGGACCATGTGGGACACCGGGATTCGAACCAACTACTTTACCGGGATTCGAACCAACTACTTTTGGTCCTGGATCGGCTGCTTGCAAGGCAAATGCCACTGTGCTATCTCTCTGGGCCTGCATACTTTTCATAATATTGCATCTTTCTCAAGTAACAAACTTTTCAAGATAGTAATTAAAATACGTATGATAACCATATACTTTATTTCATTTGCTATTTAAATTATTACAACAGTCAAGTTTGAGTCTCTTTTTCCTTTAAATTCCAAACTAAACAATTCCTATTTGGATTCACTGAACAATATTTATATCTTATCAAAGCTCATAAAGGTAATAAGTCAGAGTGATTTTTCTCTGGTGCCAATGCAAGTTAAAAGCAAACTTTCCTCAATATTCAAGGTTTTCTCAATCTTAGAAGTCAAGATTCCATTTGTTCCTTAAAAAGGCAAATTAAACTGAATATACATCACAAAAAATTCTACTAGTAAAATCAAGTGCATACCATTTACACACTTCAAGAAATTTTTTTATTTTTGTTTTCTTTAAATCTTTTTAAAAATTTTCCCCGCACCCCTTTTTTAATTTTTAATTTTATTTTATGAAGACAAAGAAAGAGGACAATGTGAAGTTACAGTGGGAAGACAATCACCCATAAACAGAATTCCCCTTGCTGACACCTTAATTTTGAACTTTCAGCCAAAAAACATTAAGAAAAATAAAACAAAACACATGCACAATGACTCTGTCCCTCAAGTCCCCAGATTGTAGTACATTATAACATTTCTTAGCAGTACACAAAGCAATCTAAAGCCACAAAATTTATGTAACTCCTTTAACATTGAAGGCATAGAATTGTTAACACAATTGATCATAATACTACTGTTGACCCAATTGATCACAACCCATTATTTTAGGAAGAACAAATTTTGTACAGTTCCATGCACATGCATATTAATTTAAGTTAACCTCAAAGGCAAAGTTCTTAAAAAAAAATAGAAAGGGGCCCGGAGAGATAGCACAGCGGTGTTTGCCTTGCAAGCAGCCGATCCAGGACTAAAGGTGGTTGGTTCGAATCCCGGTGTCCCATATGGTCCCCTGAGCCTGCCAGGAGCTATTTCTGAGCAGACAGCCAGGAGTAACCCCTGAGCACCGCCGGGTGTGGCCCAAAAACAAAAAAAAAAAACAACAACAAAAAAAAAAAATAGAAAGACTATAAGAATGAGTCAAATTGACACAACTTCAAGAAATTCAAAGTAATTGTTACAAATTGCTTTAAAGTTCCTCGTGGGTCCCCGCCAGTTAAAAAAAAAAACAAAAAACTACTGTTCTGTAAAACTTAAGTCTTTTTTCCTAATCAAACACAAGTAGAAATAATAGAGCTTTTTTTTTTTTTTTTCCCCCTCTTCGGAAGTAGGAATGAATGGTAGAAACTTGAGAGTTGGGAGAGAAAAGGCCTAAAATTCATGTCTGCATCAGGAACTAGAAAGGTGAGCATGAAAACTCAACGAATCAGGCCATGGGGAGTTCTAGGGATGGGCAATGTTTTGAGAACTGAGCCCTAGCAGAATCAAGGATGGGGACCAGAAAAAAAATGGGGGCGGGGGGGGAGAAGCTCGTTTGGTCCGTGGGAACTGGGTGGTTGGGAAGTCGGGGTGCGAGGGTCTCCAAGGCCTTGCAATCCTGGCCCGTCTCTTGCTCCATTCCTATCGCCAAGCAAGGCGCAGGGTTGCAAGCAACTAGTGGAGAGTGCACCGGGGAAGCGAGCAGCTCCCGGGCCAGCAGTGAAGCGGCTCCCCATCCTCCCCGGCCCAGCCCGAGTCTCACCCGCCACCAGGTGCAGGCCGCGGAGGCTCCCCATGGCCGCCAGCAGGGCCTCCGGGTTTACGGTCCTGCGGGTGTGTTCAATGTCACCGAGAGGCCCCGAACTGCAAGGGGCGGGACCCCGGGAGCGTGATGGGCGGAGCGAGCCGGGAGCGCCAAACGTTCGGGGTGCGCGGCCGCGGCCTGAGCAGGGACGTGCGGGGCGTGTGGAACGTGAGCG
Organism: Suncus etruscus; assembly: GCF_024139225.1. NCBI lineage: Eukaryota > Metazoa > Chordata > Mammalia > Eulipotyphla > Soricidae > Suncus > Suncus etruscus. The sequence goes on along the minus strand of NC_064860.1, from coordinate 27,820,983 downwards.
AAGAGCTCAATGAAGGCCTCCGAAAGGGTCCTTTGGGGCCTGCCCGGTCCCGCCTCTGGAATTTTAGAATCTTTTGTTTTTGGGGGGGTTGCACCTGGAGAGGCTTTGGCATTGCTTCTGGCTCTGCACCCAGGAATCAATCAGTCCTGGAAGTGGCCTTAACGGTTTCCGGGGGGTGTAACCCAGCTAGGCCGCGTGCAAAAGCAAATCCCCCCCCCCCTTTGTACCCGCTGTGCTATCATCCCCCTGTATCCCTAGAATTGTTTTTGAGGAGTCTTAGTACCAAGGACTTTTGCAATTTCATTCTTTGCAGTCTAAAAAGTAGCCTCCCCAATGGAAGAAGCGTCATTGTGTTTATGGTAGAACTTCTGTGTCTTACAGGCTCCTGAGGGGACACTGCCTGGATAAAACTCAATCCAATTCCTTTGTCCAGTACTTGGCAGCCCAAGTGTCCCTGCATTAAGGAACGTTTCATTGTGGGCTGGATGGAGCATATATGCTTGGCTAGCAGGAGATTTTAAGTTTGATCTCAGTCAGCACATGGTCTCCATGATCTTCCAAGTACCAGAATCAATCCTGAGGTAGGACCTGACACTTTTCCGCCCCTTCTGCATCCTGCCAAAATAATTTATTTAAGAAGGAAAAAAAAAAGTTGGGTTTTAGTCATAAACAGAACTACAATCATGGTGCATCCTGCCAAACATTTTTGTTCAAGAGGGAAAAAAAAGTTGAGTTTCAGTCATAAACAGAACTACAATCATGGTGCATCCTGCCAAAATAATTTAAGAGGAAAAAAAAATTGGATTTCATCATAAGCAGAACTACAATCATATTGCATCCTGCCAAAATAATTTAGGAGGGAAAAAAAAGTTGGGTTTCAGTCATAAACAGAACTACAATTATGGTGCTTAAATATTTATTTAAAAAAATAAAAGGGAAAATAAAAGGGAGTCCAAGAATCCCTTGGAGTTCTACCCATTCTGTTACTCAAAAATCTATGCCAGTTTTAGGAGGATGTGTGAGTGAGGTCAAAGCAAGAAGGACAACAGGGATACAGGCAACTCCAAACTCAGCCTTCCTAGCCCAGTTCTCCCTCAAAATGATCTTTTGACAGGCAGCGCCGCGGACACCCTTGCTCCGCGCTGATTGGCTCGCGCCGGGGGCCTCGCGTTTGTCCAATATGGCGGCGCCCAGTGGCGGTGTGAATTGTGAGGAGTTCGCCGAGTTCCAGGTGATGGGGTTTTCCTCGTGTGGCTGGCCTGATCTTTCTTTTTGCTCCCATTTCTGGTCTGGGAGAACATGCGAACATGTTGTGGAGGAAGGAGGCAGTTTGAGGTTCTTTTCCCCCCAGCTATTGGAGGTCATGGGGGCGCGTGCTTGGCCTTAGGAAGCAGGGCTGCTGGAGGAGGTGGCGTGGGGGACGAGGACAGAGGGTCACTGTTGGCCCTGTGCTGGCAACCAGCCCTTGAGTAGCTTCTCCTGGGTACCTAGAGGGCTCCTGCGGTGCTAAACCGTGCCAGGACAGTCTGGGATGGGAGCTTAAACTCATCTCCTCTAGCCTTTTGATCTTTCTTTATGCTTAACATTTGCAAGAGAGAAGAAAGTGAAGATCTGATAGACACCCCCCCCCCCCCGAAATCCTCCAAGAAAGGAAATTGGTAGAATAATTGCTATTTTAACGGGGAAGAACATTTTTCAATCTTGGACAGACACAATTCTAATTCTTGCTCTGGTGCTCCTCCTCGGTTAACCTTTGATAAAACGTAACATTACAAGGAGAAGACTGTAATTTTTTTTATTTCTTCAAATGCCAAAGGTCTGGGGCTAATGATTAACTAATGAATGAAAGAACTGGATTCTGAAGTCTTATCAAGTTGCTGTGAAATTTGCGTTCCAACTTAAGTATAAGGGTGCTACTGTAAATGAATTTGGAAATAGATTTTTAAAATTATGAATTTGCAAACGAGATTTTTTAGGGACTTATGAGTGATAAAACAGCATATAGGGTACTTTCCTTGCTTGAGGCAGACACAGATTCGATTTCTGACACCTCCTCATCCCCTCACCCCATTCATTCATTGAATGATACCTGAAAGCTGAACCTGGAGTAAACCTTGAGCACTATAGGGTGTGACCTCCAAAATTTTTAAAATATGTTTTTAACACTAGTTATTGCTAGGTGATTTTAGTGAGTGATATATTTTTGTGAGAAAAAAGAGAATTCTATGCTCCAAAACTTCAACATATGCAAAGCATATTCTCTTTCATTGAGATATCATTCCTGACTTAAAGTGGTATTCTTTTTTTTTTTTTTTTTTTTTGGGTTTTTTGTTTTTGGTTTTTCGCCACACCTGGCAGTGCTCAGGGGTTACTCCTGGCTGTCTGCTCAGAAATAGCTCCTGGGAGGCATGGAGGACCATATGGGACACCGGGATTCGAACCAACCACCTTTGGTCCTGGATCGGCTGCTTGCAAGGCAAACGCCACTGTGCTATCGCTCCGGGCCCTAAAGTGGTATTCTTAAAGAAAAAGTTAACAGATTTGATTATTTGACAAACATCATTTGGTTAAAGAAGTTTATGTAGTGTCTTTGCACCATGTTTTTATATCTTCTTCACCAGCTGGCCGTTGGATCAGCATAACAATATATATCATCAACTGTAATCAAAGTGCCCAGCAAATACAAATACTTGTAAAAAAAAAAACTTAAAAAATAGACTTTGATTTTAAAGCCTGAAATATTCAAAATTGACTCATCCATGATTGGCAGTGGTCTCTATCATGTTACTATGATTTAACTTGAATTAATGAGCTAATATAACTGAGCAATCAACTCTAAGGTTTGAGAAAGAGCCCACTATAAGCAGTTAAACATTCAGCGTTCTACTTTTGTTTGTGCCTTCAAGAACTTTAGGATCTTTGGCTATTTGTCTAATCCTTTTGGGAAATAAATCTGTAAAATAAGGTTTATGTTAAGTCTGGTGGAGAATTAGTGCAAAGGTTAAGGTGCTTGCCTTGCATGCTTAGGACTTGGTTGGATTACCAGCACTATATATGTATGTGGTTCCCCTGAGCACCAGTGAATGTGACCACACTGCCCCCCCAGATGTTAATATCATAACTTCTATATTTATAATTACTTGAATCTCTAAAGCTAATTTTAAAATATTTCTCAACTATTAAAAACATCCACCATCTTTTAAAAATTCAGATATTTTGATCTAAAGCCCTGCACATGCCCTACCTGTTTGATCCCCATCATCCTGTATGGTTTCTCAAGCTCACTAGAGTGATCTCTAAGCATAGAGCCATGAGAGAGCCTTTAGCACTGCTGGATGTGGGCCCCTCAAAAATTTTAGATTTTTTTATAGGAAGATTGAATAAGATCTTGTTTGTGGAGCTATGATTAAACTATTTTGTAGAACCATTCCATTTCATACAGTGATCACAGGGACCAATAATAGGGAATCCAATTTGTATGTGCAAGATTCTGGGTTCTATTGCCCTAGTAATCCCCCCCCCCCACTACTTGAATTGACCTCTCACCCCTCCAAGAACTGTTGGCTATGGGCCCTCCAACCCTGTGGCTACTAAATCCACCACCCCAACCTCATCACACACATGAAAGATAAAGCCAAAAGAAATGAGTCTGATTAGTTACTGGGACTTTACCAAATATATGTGGTTTATGATGGAGAATACTTTGGGTTTAGTCACACCTGATTTTCAAGAACTAACCTTAGCACATCATTTAGTGTGATAAATGACTTTGAGGACATTTGCCCCTTTCAGACACACAACAACACTTGAAGCTGCTATTTAAAATGTAGAGTTATTTTTATTTGTTTTTTTTTGGGGGGGGGCACAAGTGACAATATTTAGGGCTCATTCCTGCCTCTGCTCAGAAATTACTTCTGTTGGTGCTTGGGGATCATATGGGGTTCTGGGGCAGGGATTGAACTTGGATCTGCCACATGCAAAGCAAATACTTTATCCCCTATATTCTCTCCTTGACTCCAAACTACTATTCACAGTTTCTCTTTTAAAACTATGAAACTGAAACTTTTAAAACTCTGAAACTGGGCCCTCCAGAGAGGTAGTACAGAAGGTAGGGCATTTTCCTTGTACGTGGTTGACTCAGATGTCTACATATAATCCCTTGAGTTTTAGGGGGTGATCCCTGAGTACAGAACCATGAATAAGTCCTGAGCATTTCTGGGTATAGCACAAAAAGAGAAGAAAAAAAACGAGGCTAACATTTTTGTGTGAGTTTGCTAAATGTAAGCAACACTTCAGGGAATACTGTGGAAGAGAAAGTGGAATTAGTGTACTTTTTTTGGTCACAAATTAGTTGTTTTTTTAATTTCAGAATGTAAAAATATTCAAGCACTAAAGTTGACCACTCTTATACACACCTTCTAACAAATAGCCCTCTCTTTTCCCTAAAAAAAATTACTTATCTCCTCCCCCAACCTACTGGAAGTGAACAAACAAACAAAAATGCTTCCCCTCCCCACAATTGCACCCAGTTGGCTACTACAATTTCTCCTGGAACTGGAGAGAAGAGAATCACCCATTTTTAGAAATGCTAGTTTAGATTAGATTCTTGTAACTTTTTTTTTGTTTGTTTTGTTTTTGGGCCACATCCATTAATGCTCAAGGTTTACTCCTGGCTGTGTGCTCAGAAATAACTCCTGGCTTGGGGGACCATATGGGACACCAGGGTTTCAAACCTCGGTCCATCCTAGGTTAGCCGTGTGCTAAGCTAATGCCTTACCGCTTGCACCACCGCTCTGGCCCCAGATTCTTGTAACTTTTTATATTTACTCTAGTTCAGACCCAGTAATTCAGTCTAGCCATTGATTCATCTTTTGTTCCACTCTTTTTTTTTTTGGGGGGGGGGGTCATCACCTAGTGATGACCAGGGATTACTATTGGCTCTTAAGTTGCTGGTGGTGCTCTTGGGACCATATAGGATACTGAGGATCAAACCTGAGTAGGCTGTACGCAAAGCAGGTGCCCTACCCACTGTACAATCACTTTGGCCCCAATCCAATTTTTGATTCATTTCAAAGTAGCTGCAAACTAATCTTCACCCCCAAAATGTGCCATTAATTAGATCTTAATATTTGTTTATGTTTTTACCTGTAAACTCTGCATACACTAAAATGCATAAATCTGAAGAATACTGTTGAGTAAGATTTGACATTCATATATGCCACTCATACAACAATACAACACCTCAACTTCACCTCCCAACATTTCCTTACAGCATAGCCCTTTTAAAGAGAGTCAACCTTTGTCTTCTTCCTTATTCTCTTTGTAAATTCTATTCTGACAACACTTACTCATTAGAAAGTTCCATATAACTTGATTGAGTACTCCCAGAAAATAATGTCTCCATGGGCTTGAGATAGTACAGGGATTAAGGTGTTTGTTTATCTTGAAATGTGACCAACACTAGTTTGAACCTTCTCACCACATATGGTTGCTGAGTACTACAAGAGTGATCTCTGAGCACTGCAGGGTGTGACCAAAATAAAAAAAGAAATGTTCTGGGACCAGAGCGATAATACAGTGGTAGGGCATTTGCCTTGCACGCGGCTGACCCAGGATGGACCTGGGTACACTAAATCCCCAATGATTTAGTACACTAGATCCCCAGTGTCCCATATAGTCCTCCAAGCCAGGAGTGATTTCTGAGTGCTAGCCAGGAATAACCCTGAGTGTCACTGGGTGTGGTCCAAAAACAAAAAAAAAAGAGAGAGAGAAAGAAATGTTCTGTCAATAAAATCAGATAAGATCTAGAAAAGAATGCTTACTATTAAGTGTCTAGAATTCCATTGTAACATTAACTCATTAACATTTATCACTATTTAGTCTATACTAAAAATACATTAAGTAGTACACTTAATCAGTGATATAAAACAAAATTTTGAGACTATAAATAAAATAATATAACAGTTAAGTGGAAAATCAATCAAGGGGGTAATTTAGTTGGATCTTAGGTAGCTAAAATTGGAATTCTAAAGAAGAATAGATAACAAAACTTTATGTATTTGGTAGATGGAGCAAATCAGTACTTCTAGGATTTTTGAATTTACACAGGATGACATTAGGATTGCATCTAAAATGGGAGACAGATTTAGGAAAGCCTTAAATATGGAGTATGCAATTATGAGGTCATTTTGAACAGAAGGAATGAGAAGATTCATCTCTTTGCTCAATCTTTGTTTAGGCCTGTGTTTTTTGCAGTTTGCTTTACAAAAGTTCTTATCTTTCAGGCCTCAGCTTAAATACAGTGACTTTTATTGATCTGTCTATCTAAAGTCATCTCTCAACTCCATTCTTTATCTCATTGTCACTATTTTTTACAGGACTTTCCATACAAAAATTTATCTTATTTACTGTAGTATTTGTCTATAGTCCTACCTTTTGACTTTTGCTTTATTTTTTTTTCTTCTTGTTTTTGGGCCACACCCAGGAATTACTCCTGGCAGTGTTCAGAGGAACCATATGAGATGCCAGAGATGGAGGAACTCCAGTCAGCCACATGCAAAGAGGATAGCCTTAATCAACTATTGAATATGTTGATATTATCGCCTAAGAATTTCAGTTTGGAGAGAATGATTATTCTATTGCCCAAAATAGGAAGATACAAGAGAAGAGAAATAGGGAAGTTGGTTTTAAACCTGTTTTTTTTCCTGGACCTAATGAATTTGAGATCTAGAAAAGGTCTTACATTGCTGATTAAGAGAGTGTAGCTAGGAGTTTCTGCTTTGTGATAGTAGAGTTCTTGACTTGTATACTTGAGCTTGTGGGTTCAGTTCCTGGCATTGTTAAACAAAGTAATTATCTGATAAGAAGCAAATTCTATACTACAATTACTACAGTTTAGTCTGAATGGCCTAACTTGTCATGTTAGTGGAAACAACTGAAATGTTCACTTAATGAAGGAATACTTGAATTAATTGTAGAACCTCCAAAGGATAAAATAATGTTTTTTTTTTGTTTGTTTGTTTGTTTTTGGGCCACACCTGTTTGACGCTCAGGGGTTATTCCTGACTATGCGCTCAGAAATTGCCCCTAACTTGGGGGGACCATATGGGATGCTGGGGGATCGAACTGCGGTCCGTCCTACGCTAGCGCTTGCAAGGCAGACACCTTACCTCTAGCGCCACCTTCCCGGCCCGATAAAATAATGTTTCAAAAAATGTTGGGGGGGGGTCCACTTTAGGCAGTGATCAAGAGCTTATTTCTGGCTCTGCTCAGTGATCACTCCTAATGGTGCCCAGGTGACTATATTTATAGTTCTGGGGATCAAACCATAAAAGCTGGTGCCTTGTGTGCTGTACTGTCACTCCAGCTCCCTAAATTTGAAAAGAAAAAATTTTTTTTCTGAAGTTGAATGGGTGATATTTAATCACAATGAACATTTTTAATTTAACAAATGGATAAAAAAGGATGTGAAGGGATTAATTTCAGTTGTGAATTTTAAATTTAGCAAAGCAAGGAACTTATGTTGAGATAGTATTTTCTTGGTAGTTTTTCATTAACCATTTTATTTGATGGAAGGGATTTAAATAATTAAGAGAAGATAAATATATATATATATGCATATATATGTAGAGAGAGAAGAGAAAGGCGGGGGAGAGAGAGATGGAAATGGAGACAGTGGTAGCTGGTGCCTAACTTAACGGTTTACAAGTGAAATCGTCAAATTTTTGATGAGAAGCAACTATCCAACATAGATATTCTCACCAGCATCTTAATTTTCTTGTCCATTTGATATTATTTTTCATTTGGTTGTTTTTTGAGAGTTGGAATCTCAGGGGAAGTCAGTCCTTGGGAAATGTGAGCTAGAACTACTAAGAAAAGATAAAACTATTTGCTTTTTGAACAAGAAAGCAATGAAGAGATTTGATTTCTCTAGCAGCATGTTTGGTTGTACTTATTTTTATTAACAAAATATAATGCACTTAGTTTTTTTTAAAGGATAGAGATTAATTTCTGTAAACTACCCACAACTGATAATTTTTGGTGGATCTTGCTAGACACTATATCCACATACCTTTTAGAATAATGGGTGGGATAGATTACCAGTTTCCAGAAAAACCTGACATACATAACTAATCTGGTAATCAAGCTCAGTAGACTACTATCCATATGCTGGAGAATGAAAAAGCATAGCTGTTTGCTAAACATGGTGCCAGCAAATGGACTTGAATAATGAGTAAAACAGTCTTTGAGATTATTAATGTTTCATTAAGAACAGCAGTCATCCAGCAGCCCGAAATGCTTTCGTTTGGAATCATAAGAGAATTGCAATTCATGCAACACAGATTTAAGCAGAAACCTAAAACATTTCCCAAGAGAAATTCAGGGAGGTGTATGAGTGTGTGGGCAGGAGTGAGGGGTTTTATAGAGGGAGAAGAAGAAAGATGAGGTGTTCTATCAGATCTTTCCAACAGGTTATTCTTGTTCTTGGAAGCTTATTAAAACGTTGATGATTTAGTCCAGTCAAAGGGTCAAATAAATTCAGTTTAAAGCAAACAGTAAAGTAGCTTTGTGCAGCTGGTTTCTCCAGCCATAGTTTTTTCTCCAGTCATATTTTAATATGACCTAATATGGCACTTTTCAGGCCCCTAAGCTGACTAGAAATGCCAATATAATAAAATACCTACCTGTCATTCATCATAAACATTTTTAGATGTAGAGATAGCACAGAGGGTTGATTGTATGCTTTGTATGCAAGAGGCCCAGTTTTGATACCCTGTACCACCACATAGTCCCCAGAGCACTATTGTGTGAGCCAGGAGTAGTCCCCAGGCATCATCAGATGTGGTGTACAATAAAGAATGTACAATATAATATAATATATAATAAAGAATTTGCTAGAGGTGTAGCTCAGCAGTAGAGCATTTACCTTGCCTTTGTGTGACCCAAGGTTCAATTGTTGTCACTGCAATCAAATAAAATTATTGGTGTTTTCCTAACCTTGGATTTTTAAATTGTAAAATATTCAAGAACTCTGTTTTTGGCTTTTCTCTTTAAATGTTTTCTTTGATCACTTAACTTTCCATTGAGGGTATTATTTTTTTTTTATTTTAAATATGTATAGGAATTACTCAAGGTGATGAGGACGATTGATGACAGAATAGTACATGAATTAAACACAACGGTTCCAACAGCTTCCTTTGCAGGGAAAATTGATGCCAGCCAAACCTGTAAACAACTGTATGAGTCTGTAAGTGTATTTTTTGAGTCTTTCTTTTGTGTCCCTTGTTTTTCTTTGCAGGCAAAATAAACTAGTTGATACAAAATTAAACTGGATAAAAGAAATGGCATCTTCATGTTTTCTGGCCCCCATCTAATGTTTTGAATAAACTTTGATCTGATTTTTACAAAATAAAGAATATGTGTGATTTTATGCATGATTAAATCTGGAAGAAACAGTTCTAAGGAAGGTGAGCAGTCATTTTTTGCCCCCCGCCCCCATGGACAGTTGACCTAAAGGAGATTTGGCATTCATAGTGATGAAAAAGAGAGAAACACCCATATCAAACAAGGAGCAAGCGCATGTGGCAGGATTATTTGGATTCAAAATCTCATAAAGATGGTAGGAACTTGCTAGGAGTGATTTCTGAGCTCAGAGCTTGGAGTAACCCCTGAGCAATGCTGGGAGTGGCCCCAAAACAAAACAAAAGATGGTAGGAACTAATGCCTAATTTCACTTCTCAGTTGTGAAAGAAAAACCAATTTTGGGTAAATTTAATCATATCCAAGCATTAACTGCTGACTTTTTGTTTTGCTTTCCATAATAAAGTAGTTACTTTATTAAGTGGATAGGTAATTGCAGTGTAAAGAGTAGTGGAATAGGGAGCTCAGGTCCTAATTTATTAGGAAGTTGATTGACAGTTTACTTAATTTCTTTGAGTACATCTTTCTAAGCACTGAAAATTTTTGGTTACTTTAATACTTTCTCTTCCCACTCATTCTCTCTGATCTGTTTTCTATTGATAACCTTTATTTTAATTAAAGGATTTTAAGGTAATAAGACATAGATTCTAGATTAGTTTAAATCTAGTTTAAATCCCCACTTTTGCTACTTCTAGTAGCATTAAGATAAATTGCCTATTGTACTAAATATAACACATAATCGTATTAAATTTTACTTTATGAATATACTGGGACTTATTATTGGAGAACAAGGAGAGATTTACACCAGCTGGCTGAACTAGTGGATTGTAGGTAGGCAGATGCACCTGAAGTTATTTATGCTGACAAGGGTCTCAAGAGCATTTAAAGCAGGGGTCTCAAACTCGTGGCCCTGCCCTAGAGGAATCTTTTTAGTTTTGTTTTGTTTTAGTTGTTTGGGTCACACCCCCCAATGTTCAAGGCTTACTACTGACTTTGCACTCAAGGATTACCCCGACTTGGCCTCCTGTGGCCCCCAGGTAAATTGAGTTTGAGACCCCTGATTTAAAGGGTATTCATTCAAGCTTATCAATCATTCATACTCACCCATTTAGCATCAGCAAGGTGTAGCATCTTATCTCATCATGAGACAGATAACAAAGCTCACAGCAAAGAGAGTTTCCTGGAACCAAGGCTTTTGTACATATTGCAAGTTAAGGTATTTCTCTTTTATTTTTGATTTTTTTATTGTTTGGGGAGATCACATTTGGCAGTGCTCAGGGGTCATTCCTGGCAGTGTTTAGAGGACTATATGGAGTACTGGGTATCTAACCCAGGTCAGCCATGTGCAAGTGGTAGTCCTACGCTCTGTGGTATTACTCTGGCCCCAAGCATTTCTCAGAGCTAAATTTTTTCCAGTCATACAAATAAAGTCATAAGTTCAAAGAATACATGTCAATCAAAACTGTATAGCATAAAATTATAGTAGTATAATTTGCACATCAATATAAATAATTGATACATTGGTTATTATCTCTCCCTTTATCCCATTAATGAACCAGGAAAACATTGCATACATTTGGTACCTTTCTATTTTGGAAATTCATGTAAGTTTGAGTTTTTCTCTACTTCCTAAAGGGATCCAGCAATGTGACCATTTTGTAAAATGCTATATGTTTTGTCACTTTGCTTTGGTACCACTGAGTTCCCTTAACTGTTGTCTCATTGGAACCCTTATGAAACATTCACTTTGCTTGTGGTTACCTGTTTTTAATCCCTGTTTTTGTTTTGTTTTATATTTGGCTCACACCTGGTGATGCCTAGGGGTTATTCTTGGCTTTCTGCTCAAAAATTACTCCTGGCAGGTTCAGGGGATCATATGGGATGCCAGGATCAAACCTCGGTCAGCCACATGCTCAGGTAAATGCCCTACCTTCTGTACCTAGAGAAGGAATTTGTGCATATATAGTAATAATACTTTTATAGAAAATAGTCAGCAATTGTTACAGTACTTTAATTTTAGAAATTCTAAATCTTAAAATGTTCCACTTAGCAAAATTAAATATCCTTGTATTAGAACATGCTCCCTTTAATTTATGAAATCTTTCTAGTTTTACCTTGTTCCCAGCAGATCTACCAAAAACAATACCAAACAAAGACTATAAACAAGAATAATCTTTAAAAATGCAAAACTGTTACTGGTTTTAGTGATTGATTTAGGGTAGTATCTCTTTAATGTAGTGAATAAACATTTGTAATGTATGTTGAAATGATTGCAAGAACATTATACCATTTGCCAGAAGTCTTAAAAATGATTAATTAGAACAAAAGGTTGTTGTTGTTTTTTTTTTATAGAGTTTTGTCTTTAATGATTAAACCAAGCATTTATTAAGGATCCTAAAGTAATGTTGGGAAATTGGGATTTAATTTTATAGCTAACTTAGAATCACTCCTTATTCTGGAAATGAAACTAAAGTACTATCATCAGATAAGTTGTTGGTATTGTGTTTCTCTTAAAAACAAAAAGTATTTAAAAATTTATTATGAAATAATGAATGATCAGGGGTATAAGAAGTGATCAGTGGATAAGGAACTTGCTTTGTATGCAGCTGACCCAGGTTCGATCCCCAGTGGTCACACAAGTTCTGTCAAGTGTGATCCCTAAGCACAAAACTAGAAGTAAGTAAGCCCTTAGCATTGCCGGATGTGCCCCCCCCCCAAAAAAAAAAGGATAGTGTGGATTGTGTTACAGTAGTAGAGCACCTGCTTTGCATGTGCTGTATCCTGGATTGAATCCTGGACAGATAACACACACAAATGCGTGCACACGTACATGACCAAAAATCTTTAGTATAAAAGTTTTAAGAGCTCTGGGAAATGTATATGTGTGTATACTTCCTTTAAATTAGTGTTTGAATCATTCTTCAGCCCTACCACAAATAACTTAATTTCAAAATTGCTTAACCAAATCACTGGGCAGGAATGATAGTATAGCATATAGGGGGTTTGTCTTGCATGCATCTGACCCAGGTTGGATCCCCAGTACCCAATATGGTTCCCAACCCCAACAGGAGTGATTTCTGAGCACAAAGCCTGGAATAAACCCCTTCCTCCCCCCAAAAAAGAATAATTGTTTGCTTCAACTCCAAGGAATTATGATTATGACATGGTAATTGCTACTCAGGATTTTTCTCTTGTGATTATAGGTTTTCTTTTAACTTACCAGGTTTCTTAGTAAATTTTATCTTGGCTCTTTTGATAAGCACTTTGTGTAACAGAAACAATTCTTATAGGACTAACCTCTCCAGCATCTGAATTACTAGTGGTAATTCTGGTGTGTGTTTTCTCTCAGTCTCATATCAGATACTCTATTACATACTATCAAATGTTCTCATTTCTTTAACATATATGTACAGGAATTCAAACATTCCTTTTGTGTGTCCCACTTAATTTCACAAAATTAGTTTTAATAATGGATTTTTATAAAAAATCGACTGAAACAGTAATAATACCTAATAGAAGATAATTTGTTTAGTAACTTCTATTTACAAGGATTGTTAGTGGGCCAATGTGAAGGAAAGTTGAGGGTTGGGGCAGATGATTGTAGATATGTGGTAAGCAGCTATAGCATAGCCACAGGAATGGAGCCACGTGAGAGTAGTGGTGGGTGATACTGAGAGGAACATAATCAGTATGTTAAAAAATGTACATGGTGTGAATTTTTACTTTAAAATGCAGATGGAAAAAGTACTGTGATAAACTTCTAGTTGGTATTTTTCTATTTTGCCAGTTGCTGGAAGTTATACAAAGTGATTAGTATCTATCATCTATTTAAGCTCTGTGTAAATTTCCCTTAAATTTTAGGGTTGAAAAGGGATTATCTAATCATAATCATCATTTTTCAAAAGAGGAAACTAAAACCTGGAAATGTCAGTTATAACTAGTCAATTCATATAACTTTTAAAGAATACTTAATTTCCTTTTGTTCTTTCTCTTTTTGGAACGAAGGGAATGGATTTTTTAGTCATGATTGGTATGTTTAGAGCTTGTCTTTAGCTTGTACTCAGGGATCACTCCTGGTGGATTCAGAACCCTGTGTCCTGCTAGGGAGCAAACCCTGGTTGACTGTGTGCAAATCAAATGCCCTTTTTCCTGTTCTATTGCTTTGGTCCTATTTCTTTTCTTACTTTATTTTGGGAAGAGAAGTTCCCTAACCTGGATGAGTCCTAAATTTTCTATAGTTATACCTGAAGATATGAACAAGTAATAAAAGTAGTATGGGAGAGGGCCCATGTGGAAGTGGGTTCACACTATGACAATTAGAAAGTAGGCAAGTGAATGGAGGTGGGTGTTCTGCAGCAATGAGAGCAGCAAATGAAAAATGCCCTTGGCAATACTGAATGTTACAATGCAAAAAGAAGGCACATATTTGAGAAACGTATTGTAGGTGGGATTAATGTCTAGAAGGCATTTACTTTCATTCTATTCACATGGTTGAAATTTGTAACTTACGCAATTTTAATATTGCATTCTAGAAATAAAAGTTTGGGGTTTTTTGTATTAGATCAAGGGTTCTTAATCATAGGACCTGAGAGATATGTTTCAAATAAATTATGATAAAGGGTACTTAAGATGGTTAGATTATTCCTATATTATGTAGAATATATAATGATTAGGTTAGTATAATTTTACTACTTTAATATACATAGGATTAGGATACTCTCCCTTCAAAGGGAAAGGGAAATAATATTAAATGATTACATAGAGCATGTCAACATTAAATTTTGGTTGAAAGTGAACACCTGGGGCCGGAGCGATAGCATAGCAGTTTGCCTTGCATGTGGCTGACCGAGGACAAACTTGGTTTGATCCCCACCATCCCATATGGTCCCCCAAGCCAGGAGTGATTTCTGAGCGCAGAGCCAGGAGTAACCCCCTGAGCGTCACCAAGTGTGGCCCAAAACATACCCCCCAAAAAAAGAGAAAAAAAAAGTGACCCAAAACATCCCCCCAAAAAAGAGGGAAAAAAAGTGAATAACTGGGGCCCGGAGAGATAGCACAGCGGCGTTTGCCTTGCAAGCAGCCGATCCAGGACCAAAGGTGGTTGGTTCGAATCCCCGTGTCCCATATGGTCCCCCGTGCCTGCCAGGAGCTATTTCTGAGCAGACAGCCAGGAGTAACCCCTGAGCACCGCCGGGTGTGGCCCAAAAACCAAAAAAAAAAAAAAAGTGAATAACTTTGGTACTTATAATGCACTTCTTTTATTGTTTGTTTTTGAGCCACACCCAGTGACGCTCAGGTGTTACTCCTGGGTATGTGCTCAGAAATCTCTCCTGGCTTGGGGCACCATATGGGATGCCAGAGGATCGAACTGCGGTCCATGCAAGGCGAACGTCTTACCCCTTATGCCACCACTCTAGCCCCATTCACTTACGGTACATATTTTAGCATTTTGCTAGTGTGTCATCCAAAGTTTGCGGTTTAAAACATAACTGTCAAACTTTGTGAATAAAGGTAGAAAATTTATGAGAATTGTGTTCTACATACATTATGTATTAGTTATGTTAAGATAAAGATTACTAAAGAATTGCTCTGCCAGCTATTCTTTCAATCAATACACCCCATTCACAATTGTTGGAACCATCTCTCCTACTTGAACCATTTTTCCTTTTTTATTTCTTTGTTTGTTTGGGGGCCACACTTGGTGGTGTTCAGAGGACCATAGGGAACCTGGGGATTGAAGCTGAGTTGGCCATCTGCAAGGCAAAGGCCCTACCTGCTGTACTCTCTCTCGGGCCTCCATTTTTTAATTATTGATGCTTAAAATTTTAAGAATTGATAAAGTGTTTACGTAGATAGATGCATAAGTCTTAGTGTTCTGTAACTGAGACTTCTGCATTACTTAGTTTTTAATTTCTTAGACATAATGATAACTCAAGATTGTAAGAAATATAAGAACCAAAAAGAGTTAAGACAGCAATAAGAAGTGATCCAGCTGGTGTGTACGATGCTTGTAGGGTTTAGAAATTCATAAATGGAATAATGGGGAAGTGAATTCGAGACAGAGGAGGCTGAAATGAAAGAAGAGAATGTGTGAAGGGAAATGGGAGAAAAAATAACCCTCTCATGACTTTTATCCTCAGTGGTGCTTCCTTTGGCTTGACTTCAGCCAGTGCAACACAATGTTCTTTTATATAGATTTCACAATTTAAAATTGTTTCCTCGGGTGTAATCCAGAAACCCTAAAATAAAATTAAAAAGCTTTTAATTGTCAAGTACTATATTTCTTTAGTCTAAAAACAAGGATTTTATTAAAATACTAAAATGTGATGAATTGGTGTGACTTTTCTCTTCCTTTTCCTTTGTTCTTTTAGTTGATGGAGGCTCATGCCAGTAGGGACAGACTCATTAAAAATTGTATAGCTCAAACCTCATCTGTAGTCAAAAGTCTCCGAGAAGAGAGAGAAAAGAATTTGGATAATTTAATGTTATTAAAGCAACTTAGAAAAGAACAGACAAAGGTAAGTCAATTGAGATTCACATTACTGAGGCATTGTTACAAAACTTTGCCTTCAAAATAAAACTAGTTTTCAATATGAAAAATTTAGAGTAAGATATGATCCAAAAAATTTCCAAATGATAAATGCTTCACTTTTAGTGTACTTAATTCTATTAAATTTAAATATTAATTGTGAATGAATGTACATATAATTAATGAACATATGCAGTATACCAGCTTTAGCTAAAATAACTAAACATTTTATTCACATAATTTTATATATTATGCTTTTATATATTCTACATTTATATATATGCAGCTGAACCTCTCTAGAAATTAACGAAATACTATCAATAATTGCATTTTGAGACTTACAAAGAAACAACTTGATAAGTAGGTATACTGGAACCTCTTTATAATGCTTTTCCTTGTTGTAGGGAAATTGCTATGAGTATTCTTTTTTAACACTCCTTTATTTCCATTTCATCTCTTATCCCTGAATGGTTTTTGCTTTTAGGAAAACAATCTCATGTCCACTGAGGGATATGTCAAGGGAAACCTTATTTTCTCAAAGTCATCTATAGATGTATTCCACTTTTTTATACTGTGGACCTGTCCACAGACCAGTAGTGACAATGAAGGTGCTAGAAAGTAGTTTCACCTTTCCCACACTGGCAGAATGACTAATGATCACTGTTGTAATCTAGAGCGTAGACCTCAGCAAATTTAAATATGACATGCCAAAAACAACAGCTGAAAAATAAAGCATATTTTATTATATGAAATGCATTGAAACCCTGTTTTTTTCTGAGGAAGATCGTAAGGGATAACTTGATTTTGATAATCATTTAATATTTACAGAAAGGGGCCGGAGTGAGAGACAGAGGTAGGGTGTTTGCCTTGCATGCAGCCAACACTGGATAGGCCTGGGTTCAATTCCCAGCATCCCATATAGTCCCTCTAGCCTGCCAGGAGCAATTTCTGAGTTCAGAGCCAGAAGTAACCCTTGAGCACTGCCGGGTGTATGATCCAAAACCAAAACAAAACAAAACAAATAAAACAGAAAAGTTGTAAGAACACAGAGTCCTGTGTTTCTTTAATCACATTTTATCTAGTATTTACATTTCATTGTCTTTTTGAGATGCTAGAGATCCAACCTGGGTCAGGCACATGCAAGGCAAATGCCTTACCCGATATGCTATTGTTCTAGCCCCCACTATCTGGTTTTTATTTTAATTTGATGGGATTGCACCCACTAGTGCTCAAGACTGATGGGGCTCAGGAGACTATGTGCTGCCAGAGGTCGAAGTTGGGTTGTCCTTTTCCAAGTAAGTCCTTAACCACTGTTCTCTCTCTAGCCCCTTTGCTATATTTTATAGTTCATTCTCTACATCTTTTCTTCTCCAAAACTCCTGCCATTTTTTGTTGCCTCTTTACTTGTCATCTTTCCCTCCCAGCTTGTACCCTTTTACCCCTAACACATTGATTATTTCTTAAGAACAGAACCTGTTTTCTAACATGATCACTGGACAGTGATCAAAATCATGGGTGTAATTTTAAATGGCTCAATAGTAGATAGCTAAAAGTGTGGGATAGAAATGGGTTGTGGTTATGGAGAGAGAGTACAAGTACAGTGAGTAGAGCACTTGCCTTACATGAGGTTACTTTGGACTTGATCTTCAATGTCCTATGTTGTCCCCAAACACTAACAGAAGTGATTCTTGAGTACAGAACCAGAAGTAAGCCCTGAATATCACCAGGTGTGGCTCAGAAACAAACATAAGTAAAAGTGAAAAATAAATTTTAAAAAGAAAGAAATGTGTTGGGGCCAGAGCGATACAGCAATGCCCACCTTTCATGTACCCAACCTGGAATGGACCCCCGTTCGATTCTTGGCATCCTATATGGTCCCCAGAGCCTGCTAGGGGCAACTTCTGAGCACAGAGCCAGGAGTAATCCGTAGCACCACCAGGTGTGACCCAAAAGCAAACAAAGAAAAGAAAGAAATGTGTTGTTAAAGAAAAAATATTTAATGTATTTATACTCAACACTCATAAAATTTGCTCTTTGTTTAGTAAGTGTGGCAAGGATTTTTCTTTCTCAAGCCTTTACTCTGCAACACATAGGTATTTTGCTATTTTAGTCCTCCATTTCCTTCTGGATTCCTTCTGTCTTTTCTACTCTTCTTATTCCTCTATATCACACCTACTTTTATTTGCTGATGTTGGATTTCTCATTAAGTGAAATTATACTCTAATGCTCATTTGACCATATCTTCAATGTTCATGAAGGCATGTAAATAATTTAGATCAGTAGTTCCCAAATGGGACAATACTCAATTTCAGGGAGTGGAATGGTGGGTTACTGCTGAGTTTTAATTTTCTGTAAAGGAATGTGCATAAGTTCTTCTGATTTGGTGAAAGTAATAAAATCTGGCTAATTTTAGATTTTATATTTAACAGACTTGGTATTGATGTTGGAAACTGCAGGAAAGGGCTTTGGCTAAAAATCACTATTTGCAAATTAAGTCTTAATAGAGAGTTACTGTTCTGGAGAGCAAAGTTCCAAAACTCCTGTTCTTTGGGGAGTAATCCTGTCACGTGATTTGATCAACCCTTGTATTTTGCCCCTGTGCCTTTCAGCCTGGAGAGAATGGAACTATTGCAAACGAGTTTTAAAAGTTGGTCAGTGAATTAGTTATGAAGACTTTCTAGCCTGATACTATATAGTATTAGTAGGTAGCCAGTTGTAATTAAGCAAGCAAGAAAACTTTTTCAAGTTTACTGTGAGGGTAATGAAATTAGAAAAGGATGACCCTCAAAGCTTATCTAGCTTTACCTCTCCCTCTTCTTGTTTCACTTTGTTTTGTTTTGGTCACATCAGTAATGCTCAGGACTCAAAGGCTCCGTACTCATGACTTAATCTAAGCAATACTTGGGGTACCATACGTGATACTGGGGATCAAACCCAGGTCAGTTGCATGCAAGGCAAGTACCTGCCTGCTGTACTATCTGATCTCTACCTCTCCGTTTTCTATGCAAGGATTCTTGAGATTCAGAGTTACTGACAGACTTTCCCAGTGTCTTCTACTCAAGTGGGAGAAATAGTGCTTTGACCCATCTCTCGTGATTGAATTCAGTGTTATTGCATTAACTTGTGTTTAACAGTTATATTTTGATTATATAACTATATTTTTACATATTTACCTAAAGAAATTCTAGTCTAAAAACCTAAGTCCTCAAAAAAAGCGCATTCCTAAATAGAATATATATAAGTACATATACATATTTATTTTATGCAGTGAGCATTGTGTACAAATTGAGATTAAGTAATTGTGGAAATTAGTCAATCACAGTTATAAACACATTTAGGCAGTAAATTGGGTAATTTAAAGCAAAACAAACTTAAGCCAGCAAGATAAACTATCCTAACAGTGGTTTAAACATTTCCTGTTGTTATTCCCACTAAGACCTTCCTACATTCTATACAAATCTACTAGTGCAAGTTGCCAGAAGTATCCAGGACCAAAAACAATTTAGATAAATAGAAGTTTGTTTGTAGTACTGAATTTGTATTAGAAGTTAACAGTTTTCTATTCAAGAATAGAAAAATGGAAGTTTTTTTTTTTTTTTGGGGGGGGCACACCCAGTGACGCTCAGGGGTTACTCCTGGCTATGAGCTCAGAAGTTGCTCCTGGCTTGGGGGACCATATGGGACGCCGGGGGATTGAACTGCGGTCCGTCCTAGGCTAGCGCAGGCAAGGCAGGCACCTTACCTCTAGTGCCACCGCCCAGCCCCGAAAAATAGAAGTTTTAAGCTCTGGCATTCCTAAAGAAATAAATCATCTGTCACCAATTTAGGTTGAATAGAATTGCTTAGATTTTTAGTTTATAAATGGAGTTGCTATATTTAATACTTAATGGGTTTTCTTGTCTGTTCTTTGGGTGAGAATTAAATTAATGTATTATATTGACTGATGCAAAGTCACATTTTTTTCCTCTTTTGAGTTACAACCTTTGTTACATTAATCCTATTTACAAAATTCCCAACCCATTCCTTTCTGTTTAACTATTACTTAAGAGGTAAATTTAGATATTTTCTAGACTAACCATTACTGACTAAAATGATGACAGTATCCACACTAATGTTCAGTGTCTCCTTAGTGATAAATCAAATGTCCATATACCTATATTTGGTTTTGGATCTTCTACTCAGTTGCACTAGTCTGTTTTGAATCATCTAGAATACTGTCCATGGACAGTATAACCTGGAAGTAACTATGGTAACTGTGTATGTTTTGATACTTTCCTCTCTATGAGAGCACTTTCTTTTGGTGGAAGGGAATTGTAATGAGATTTTTCTTCTTGTGTATTGTGAAAATCTGTCTTCCTGTTCCTTCCACTCATTAATCTTTCCTGGGTATAGGACAAATATGACAGCATTATAAGAATTCTCAGTAATGAAGATCTTTTTAGTGGCAAGTTGTGACACTTGGACACTTTGAAGTGGTTACTTTGGCATCAAGTTTAAGCTTTTAACAACAATGAAATTTAAGTGATTTTTGGCCTGTGAATTGATTAAAATCAGTGGTGCTTTCTAAGCTGTGAGAAATGTAGTCAGTTTCTGTGTTCTTTTCAAGTTTTAATATTGTAAGACTTTGTGCATTCTGACGTCTGCTCAGAATCTCAGAAAGGAGTTTACAGGATCAATAGCAAGGTCCAGTCTTGTTAGTATTAAGTGTTTTTTTTTTTTTTTTCAAACCTGCCTGAGCTATCTTCCTAATTGATCTGGTTGTTCGGCATGGGTTCTCGTCTAGCTTCCTGAAGATTTGTTCCCTAGTCTTCTGGTCCACATGTACTTTGGCCTAAGGTTTTGTTTTCTTTAATTTGTTTTAATTTGTTTTGTTTTCTTAAATTTTTTCTTTAACTCACCATGAGAGAAACAGTTATGAGTTGTCCATTAGTCAGATCATCTTCCAATACCCATATCTTGACCATCCTTCCATGTATAAACAAATTATCTCTTGGCTGCCCTCAACTTTAGCTTTTGTTTGTGATAGTAGTTCTTTTGTTCGTTTTCTTTTGGTCTTTTAGCTTTTAAGCCACCCCCAGCTATGTTCAAGTCTATTCCCATCTGCTTGTAGGTGGTCATTCCTTGCATTGTTGGGACCAGGCAATGCTGGCATTGAGCCTAGGTTTCCCAAAGGCAGAGCATTTGTTTCAACTCTTTGAATTGTCTCTCTGTCCCTTAAGTTTTAGTGTTTGGGTTGTAATTGATTATTTTCATTCTTACTAGTCACCTTACTAAGGTGAAGACCAGAAATCTGATAGGCCTGGCAGTGGAACTAGCTCCACTCTGAAAATTACTTTGAAGAAAGTTAGATTATAGATTTTTGTTTGCTTTGTATTATTTTTTTCTGGAGGATGAGAGGATAGTCTCAGTCTATACTCAGCATACTTAGCAGTCAAGGGACCACTCCGTATGGTACTCAGCCAACAGGACCAGGCAGTTCAGGATTCAGGGATTGTAGAACTTGGGGATCCTGAAATGGACCACTACTTGGAGGCGTTAAGGGCTCTATATCTGGGAGTGAGTGCCAGGTTGCAGATTTAAACTTGGCATTCCAGAGAATGCAAAGCTTGCACCCCTGAGGGATGAACCAATCTCCCCAGAGTCAAGTAAATTTAGTCTTAGACTTTTGGCTGTATCATCCAGGTGTGGGAAAAATCGTTCTTTTCTAGACCTGAACCTAATATGGACCTGCTATCGTCCTCTCTTATTCTTCTTTATCCAGATTAGGTTGTCACCTCTTGTCACTTTTTCACCCTTTGTGTTATAGTTACATTTTGGATTGTAAGATCAGTTTCTAGAACTGGAATTACTAAGTTAAAAAGTATGTGAATTTATAGTTTTTATAAATCTTAGTAAAATGCCCTCCATAGATGTTATAACAATTTATACTGCAACTAAAAATATTTGAGCATATATTTTCCAGCCCCCTAATTTATTGTTTTATTAGATTTATAAAAATTTATTTTAAATAATTTTTGGCATTGTGCCTTAATTCTCACTTGTTTATATATGGATAATAATTTTTATTTCAGAAATAGGTTTATTGGCATTTAATTGGTATGTCATCTGAACTCTTGGGTTTGAGGTTTTAAACAAAAGTTCTCTGTTAAAGGTATACCCTTGAAACAAATATTTACACTCATAAACCAAACTGCTGCTGAATTAGAAAAAAATTAGTTAAAATAAAAATTCTCAAAAATACAACAAAGCTTGAAGACCAGCATGTTACAAGATTTTACAATTGATTAGTCATAGGGAGGGTGGATTGTCAAGTTTATTAATTCTAGTCACAAGAATGCAGCAGCTGATTTTGCCAGAAAAAAGTAAGTTTGGTTTTCTTGAATTTTTCTAGCTTCAATTCTCTTTCCTTTTTGCAGTTGAAATGGATGCAGTCAGAACTAAATGTTGAAGAAGTGGTAAATGACCGGAGCTGGAAGGTATGAAATAATGGTCCTTGGAGGGAACTAGAAGAGCAGCTAGACTAACAAAGGGAAAGCAAGAGAGGGGTGTAAGGAGAGTGTTGAGACTTAAAAAGATAATGGAGAGACTTAATTTACAGGCAAAGAAGGTTTTAACTTTGGAGGAAAGAGGTGCTTAGCATTCAAAAGAAGGATTTTTTTACTTTGTAGACCTTTGATAGTATTATTCATTGAAGTTAGCCCTTCAGGGCTTATTTAGTTCCTTTCCATATATTTTGATATCATTAGCTACCTATCACAGTTGCTTATATTCTAACAACTGGTCGTAAAACTTTCTATAGCTTTACTGTATCTGATGATAGAATTCTTGTAGCCTTCTAGATTATTATGTTCCTTATTTTATACAAAAATAAGAATTAGAATGAGCAATTAGGATTTCAGAAATTGAAATGCAGTCAAAAAAAATTTCAAGTCTCTAACTATTTTGAAAAGGTGCATCTCCAGTATATTTCTAAAAGATCAAATATTTCCAAAAATAAATCTGAAAGAATGGACCTAAAGTTACTCCCTCTCTTTTTCTGTTTATGTTTCTGTTTAAATATTTAAGGTATTTAATGAACGCTGCCGAATTCACTTCAAGCCTCCAAAGAATGAATAGAAAGATACTATTTATACAAGGACCGAGTCATCTCATAAGAGTTATATGCGTGACAGATTTCAACAAGGTGGGCATCTGAGGATTTCTGAGCCAACAGTCCAAGACCTTTTGTTGATTTCAGCCCCACTTAACCAAGACCTCAAATATAAATAATTCTGATAATTATGAAGAAATCAACTGCTATTTTGTACCGATTCTGTAAAAAATGATGTTTTGTAACTATTAAAATAATTTTCTGACTCAGTGTACATATTTTTTATTGTTTTCCAGGTTAACATATAATTGTAACAATTTGAATATAATTTATCTGATTCAATTTATTTTTTTACATGTTATTAATTTGATGGGATTTTTTTGGCCACTGATGCTTTTTTCTAATATATATTTATGTGTGTATTCCTCTTAAATGAAGGTGGTATAAGGTCGATACTTGTAAAAGAAACTTCCTCTTAGTACTTTATCTTGTTTTTATACACAAATATTAATTTGAAGTAGAATTTTTTCTGAGCCAACATTTTCATAGCAATAAAAATACTTAAATTCCGGGGGGGGCCGGAGAGATAGCATGGAGGTAAGGCGTTTGTCTTGCATGCAGAAGGATGGTGGTTCAAATCCCGGCATCCCATATGGTCCCCCAAGCCTGCCAGGTGTGATTTCTGAGCATAGAGCCAGGAGTAACCCCTGAATGCTGCCAGGTTTGACCCAAAAACCAAACCAAAACAAAAAAAGTTAAATTCTGAAAAGGGAAAGGAAGAATAATAATATCACTTGATATTATTCAAATGAGCCATTTAAAAAAAAAAAAAAAACCCTTCAGTTAAAAATTGTCGCCATCGCTTTTAAAAAGTGCTTTTTAGTATTAGATTAATTTTTCTATTGCTGTTTAACAAATGACCCTGTTTTACCAGCTTAAAACAAATATTATACTCATAAGCTGCTGCTGAATTTTTAAAAAGTTAAAATAAAAATTATCAAAAATACAAACAAAGCTTGAAAACCATCATATTACAAGATTTTACAATTGATAAGCCATGGGGAGAGTGGATTGAACTATATTTTAAATATATATATATATATATATATTTGATTCTATAGGTCACTGTTCCAGCCAGGTCTGACAGGCTTATCTGCCTCACAGACCGAGTTAAGTTAGCTGGGTGGGACTCTTGTCTGGACTTTTTAGAAGAACCTGCTCATTGAGTATGTGTGCAGAATTTTGGCTGTAAGACTGAAGTCCTAGGGGTAGGGTGTTTGCCTTGCACATGGCTGATCTAGGACAGACCATGGTTTGATTTCCTGAGTCTCATAGGGTCCTCCAGCCAGGAGCAATTTCTGAGCGCATAGCTAGGAGTAACCCCTGAGGGCCCCAAAACCCCCCCTCAAAAATAAAAAAAGACTGAAGTCCCTGTTCCTTTGCTGGCTGTCCTGGAACCACTCTAAGCTAGACAATCATATATTGTAATACATGGTCTATCTTTTTAAGTGAGCAGTCATGCATGGAAGCAACAGATTCTTAACTGAATTTCTTTTCTGCTTGAAGCAAGACAAAGTTTTCAAAAGGTTTATGTGATCAAATTAGGACTTCCTTTTTGATTAAAAGCCCAATTATTACTTTAATTACAATCTATAAATGTCTTGACAAGATTGATTCTTGCGCAGTTAGGAATAACCCCTGAACACCCCCCCCATACACACACACACACACACACACACACACACACACACACACAAAATAATTCAAAATTTGAAGATCTACACTGCAGTTTTCTAGTCAGTGAAATTCATTTCTATAAAGCTACCTATTAATGTTATCTGAGAATGTTTAATGTAATCATTGGGTGGATAGTGATTTGAAAGAATACTTTCAAAATTGAAAATAAGACTCACTTTGCATATTCCTGATACTCAGGAGAGAATTCAAATTTAGAAGAGGTTTTCCAGAACTTCAGATCTACCAAAATATTACCTAGCAAATCCAGTTATATTAGTAGGATGCCTTTTCACTCCAAGGTAATGATAAAAGTTTATTTAAGGCAGTAGGGATTGAACTTTAGTACGTACGATTATTCATAACAAATGACATTTAAATATGAAATACAAGATGATGGGTATATCTCTAAAATTAATTTGTCTGCTGAAACTGACTTTTTCATTTTGTTTTATTTGGGAGGCCAAACCTGGCTGAACTTGGGGTTATTCCAGGCTCTGCTCTCAGGAATTACTCCTGGCAGTGTTCTGAGAACCATATGGAATGACAGGGTTGGAACTAGAGTTGGGCTTACTGTTCACTAGACACTATTACCAGTTACTTTAAAACAGAATTTGTGTTTGATAAAACAAATATTGGTGAAGATTTAGACAGAAGGGAGGTCCACACACTTGGTAGGGGATAGTAAATAACTATAATAAAGTTATAGAGAATGGAGGAATCAAAAAATTGAATAGAACTGCCAAATGTTTCATTTCTGGGAATAAAATTAATTTTATATTCAACGAAATAAAACGAATTCAAGAAGCTTTCTCAGGTGTGCCAGAGAGGTGCTTACCTTCCATGTACTGTAGGACCCTGAGGTTTCTGCTTTCCCCATGAAAGTTTCTGCTTTTGCTAAAACTGCTTCTGTAGACTTCCCTTGTTTAGCTTGTGAGAATGTGGCTTTTAGATAAAAGCTGGAGACAAAGACACAAGACCCAGAACTCAGCACCCACGTCCATCCATGCACTCAGGATAAGCTTTAACAGATCAGCCTTGTAAAGCTGAATTATGTATCTTATGGCATTTGAATTGTGATCCCTTTTATCTGCTATACTTTCAGTTCTGACAGGTTGGCCATGGCTATATATACCCTCACTCCCCTAGACTCGGGTCCTTGACTGGAAGCCTGTTTCCAGGTGGAAGTCTTGGACCCTTAGCTAGCTAAGAAAATAAAACCCTGCTTTGTGACTGACTTGCACTGTCCAGTGATCTCTTTGTCTTATCACTGGGCTGCTAGCTCAGACCCAACAGTGGCTGACCAGGTTTTGATCCCTGAAGTTTCAGATGGTCCCCTGATCATTGACAGGAGTAATTCCTGAGCATAAGAGCTTGGGATAAACCCTGAGCATTCCTGGGTGTGGCCCCCAAACAAAAGCCCAAAAAGGTTTTTTTCAGGCCAGTGGGTTAGTCAAGTACACACCACCCAAATGTGAAGCCCTGGATTCAGTATCTGCCACCATATATAATACACACACACACACACACACACACACACACACACACACACACACACACACGCGCGCGCGCGCACGCACTCCACCACCAACACATAAGCTATCTGGACTCATATTTTAATAGCATTATTTACACAAACTAATACATATAAGTAACAAAAGTGTATGAATGAATAAGTATGGAATACATAGTGGAGTATTATTGAGGTATTAAGAAAACAAGAATTGGGGCCGGAGAGATAGCATGGGGGTAAAGCGTTTGCCTTTCATGCAGGAGGTCATCGGTTCGAATCCCGGCATCCCATATGGTCCCCCGTGCCTGCCAGGAGCAATTTCTGAGCCTGGAGCCAGGAATAACCCCTGAGCACTGCCGGGTGTGACCCAAAAACCACAAAAAAAAAAAAAAAAAAAAGAAAACAAGAATTCTGGGGCCAGAGAGATAGCATGGAGGTAAAGCATTTGCCTTGCATGCGAAAGGTCGGCGGTTCAAATCCCGGCATCTCATGGTCCCCTGAGCCTACCAGGAATGATTTCTGAGCATAGAGCCAGGAGTAATCCCTGAGTGCTTCTGGGTGTGACCCAAAAATAAAAAAAAAAAAAAGAAAAAGAAAAAGAAAGCAAGAATTCTATCATTGAAATAATTAGGAGTTAAGAGAAATTAGCAATAAATAGTCAAGAGAAATAATAAATACAAATAGTGTATATCACATGTAGATTCTAAAAACAAAACTAAAGATCAGTAATCACTAGAGAAGAGACTAAATTAGAAGAAGATTGTACCAAAGTACAAAATGACAGTGACATGATAAGTATTTTAGGAACGAGGAACAGGTTTGGGGCTATACCTAGAAGTGCTCAGGAACTACTCTTGATATCAGGGGTTACTATTGTGAATTGAGCCAGGGTTGGCTATATGCAAGACAATAACTTAAACCCTATACTATTTCTGTGGCCCCAATAATATTTTGGGACACAATAACTAGAATCGCATAGATATATAGAAAAGTTATATAGAGGTATATAGAAAAGTTAGTGAGAGAATAAATCCTAAGATTTATCATCACAGGGGGAAGTAGTTTTATCTTTTGAAAATTGTATATATGAGATAAGTGCTAGCTAAACTACTATGGTAATCATTTTTGTAATATATGTAATTCAACCCATAATGTAGTACATCTAAACATATATAGTTATGCATGCCATCTATTCATAAAACAATAAATAAATACATTCAACTATGCTCTATGACAAGTTCTGGGCATGTCTAACAGACCATGAATGGGATCCCTAACTCTTGCAGTGCAAGAGTTTTTAACTCTCCATTTTTTTTAAATAATGACCTCAGTAGAATACGGGTTCTTGCTGTCATATTGCACTTAATTTGATGGGAAGATGCTTTTGAAATGTAATTTTTCCCATGGGCAGGAGCGAGAGCATAGTGGGTAAGGCACTTGCCTTGCTTTTGAACAACCCAGGTTAGATCATTGTCACCACAGATACCATAGTTCCCTGGGCTTGCCAGGAGTATCCTTGAGTGCAGAGCAAGAAATAATCCCCGAGCACGGAAAAACAAAGAAAGCAATATTTTTCTTAGTGCAATATACTACAGAGGGAATACAGACTCTTTTTGGGGGTAGCTAGAGAGGTCACACCCCAAAATATTTAGGGTGCTATTCCCAGCTCTGTGCCTGGAATGTCCTCTGTTAGTGCTGAGAGGATCATATGCAATGTCAGGTATCAAAGAATGTCAGCTACATGTAAGGTAAGCACTTTAACCTCAGACAAAAAAAGTCTTTTTTGAGGAGGAAACCCAGTAGCCATCACCTACACCCTATACTCTATTTTGTCCCAAGTGGAATGAAAGCTCTGGAAACTTTCGAGAATGGGGGCAGGCAGATTCCCACCCCCACCCCTTTTGCTCCCCCACTACAAAACCCTTCTTCTTTTGGCATAGAAATGGCAATACAATTAATTCTTTTGACATACAACTAATTTCAAAAAGAAGAACATACATCCCAAGTGGACTGGTTTAGACTGAAAATTCTGGGATTTCATGGAATGAGGCCAGGAAAATAGCAATCTCTGCCCGAGATCCAGTAGCTGCCACCCACACAAACCACCTTCCGACATAAAATGGCCCAGCTCTGCAACTGAACTTCATCAAGCTGCCAAGCTACCAAATCATCCCAGCTCAACAGCTTTTAGACACCTTCAAATTTAGTACTGTCAATTCAGTAAGAACACAGTAAATCAATGAGCAAAAGCAATAAGCTCAATAAAACCTCAGACAATGACTTGAGTAACACCACTGCAAAATATAACAATGATCACAAATTGACTTCCATTGATCTTTGACTTTTATTGATCTGCTTTCTGATCATTTAATATTTTGTTGTAAAAATCAATTCAAAATAAATTTGTGCCTGCTAAGGGGCAGGCTTAAATGGTGGGTGGAAAACTGGGGACATTGGTGGAGACAATTGCTGTTTGTGTTGGAACATTTAATATCTAAAGCAACTATATTATGAATAACTTTTTATATTGTGGTAATACATGGTATTGTATATTATGTGCAGTAGTATGATAGTAGTAGTAATAATAATAATAGTAATAAAATTTGTTATTTAGAGACTCTGAGTCAACATATCTTTGAACACCTTTGCCATGCATGCTTTATCCAGTTATTTATTTTTTTATAGTCCTATAAATGCCAACATTTCTTGGGGATTAAATCTAATGGTTTAAGCTTAACTTCCTTAAATAAAAAAACATTTTAAAAAATCTCAGTTAATATTACTTTCTAATATTCCATATTTTCACTTTAGGAGAGATGGGCAGGGTGGAGGGAGTTGGTGGCATGGGGTACTTGTACCACACTTGGCTGTTCTCAGGAGTTATTTATGGCTTTGTACTCAGGGCTTAGTCTTGGTTCTGCACTCTGGGATCTCTTCTAGTAAGCTTAGGGTACCATATATGGTGCTAAGGATCAAACTTGGGTCTGCTGTGTGTAAGGCAGTACTATTGCTCTGGTCCCACAGTTTTGGTTTTAACCATTTTAAATTAATTTGATATTGTAAAATATGGGTATAAATTTCTCTTTCCCCTGAAAGTATTTTTTCATAAGCATTTATCTAGTAAAGAAAACGTATTTTCACATTTTCAATTTTTACCTGACTTAAACAAAATGCGGTGAAAATTTTTCTGACAAAAATTGTTTTGTAGTATGTGCTATGGACTAAACTCACAACCTCACACAAATGTTCTACTACTGATTCACATCCTGACAACTCTCATTTGTTTTGTTTTAAACCTATTATCATATTTCTAAGATGAAGACTCATCAGAGATAGTGCTTTGATGTGTTTTTCTATTTATTCTTAATATTCCTTTTTTAATATAATGAATCTACCTAATGAGCAGCAAGATGTTTTTATTTACTTATTCAATTTATTCAAATATTTTATTATTTTGTCATCAAGCATTGTAATTCTATGCATGTCTATATTTTTTATGTCATGGGAGCCATACCCAACAATGTTTTGGGAGAGAGTGTAATGGGAGGGATTAAAGCTGAAGTCTTTCATTCGTAAGACATGAGCTCTACATTTAGTCATATCCTCAGCTACTTATACCTGTGATATATTCAAATTCTGGTAAAAAAAAAAAAGGGGGGGGGGCCTGAGTGACAGTGCAGCAGTAAGGCATTTGCCTTGCACATGGTTGACCCAGGACAGACCGCGGTTTGATCCCTCATATCCCATTTGGTCCCCCAAGCCAGGAGCGATTTCTGAGCACATAGCCAGGAGTAACCCCTGAGCGTCACTGGATGTGGCCAAACATCCCCCCTTCCAAATCTGGTAAAAATATAGAAAAGCACTTATAAAACTCAAAAACAGGAAAATAAGTATCTGGGCTGGGAAGATATCCCAAAGGACTAGCGTATCTTCTTTGGGTGCAAAAATCTCTGGTTGATATTTAATTTTACAATATGAGGATATAAAGGTGTGCTGAATTTTTACCACAGATGGTCCATGATCTAGACTGCCTGTGCCAGTGGTGATATTATTCAGCCGTATCACAACCAATTTTTGTAAGATTTCCAGTTGAGTTCAATTTGTGTAGAATTTCTAAAGCAATAATGCTGATTTTGAGCAAGAAAAGATAATTATTATTTAATACAATCGGCCAAAAATAATTGAATAATAAAATTTATTTTTTAAATAATGCTTTTTTATTACTTATTAGCAGGGTTCATCAGAAGGAATCAGACCATATTTGAAATATGACACTAAAAGCCTGTTATCTCATCATCCTTGCATTTGTCAGTCTGGTAACCACTGAGTTTCAAAGGTTGGTTTTCATGAGGAAGACTTCGGAGTACTTTGATGTGGATATAAGTATCTTCACCAGTTCGAATCTGAAAGTTAAAAAAAAAAAGATTTGTTCACAAAGCAAAGGAGTTACAAACTTCAGTGCAGTAGCTTTTTTGGAACAGCATTCTTAGATTTATTGATTTCCTAAACCTAACTTGTTTTATGAGAGAAATGACAGGCTAAAGGCAGCAGATTTATATATTTTTATATTTTATTTATATTTATATTATATTTTATTTATATTTTATTATAATGTGGAACCCATGAAAGTCTAGATCTAGATTGCAGTTCATTTTCAAAGATGCACAGAAAAGAAAACAGATGAGTCTTTTTTGGAGGGAAGTTGACAGAAGTCAGGATGGAGAGTGTTGGATTATACCTGGTGATATTCAGAATTTATTTTGTTCAGGAATCACTCCCACTTGTCTGTGCTCAGAGAACCACAAGTGATGTGAAGTATCAAATGAAAGTTGGTTGCAATCAAAGCAAGTGCTTTAACCTAGTGTTATCTTTCTAGCCCATGAGTAACAAATCTTTTTGGTAATTCTGTCTTTTGACTCTCTAAATTGAAAACACCACTAGGTTTAAGAATGAAAAAAAAATCAGAATTGTTTGAGACATTTTGGGATTTGTGGTTCTCATAACCTATTTTAATTAAAAAAAATTTGTTTTGTTTTTCAGCTAGACCCATAGATACACAGGACTGACTCCTGGCTCTGTACTCAAGGATCACTTCTGTAAGGGACTGAAGGACTATGTGAGTGTTGGAAAATGAATCTAAACTGGGAGGCAAACACCTTACCCACTGTACTATTATTCTGGCCTCCATAATCTATTTTAGAATCTATAGATTCTCACTGGTAGAACTCAGCAGACCTAGTGTGCAAACAATCTAGGCTCCCTTTTCAAGTAAAGGGAATCTTGCTGGAAAGTCACTCTCTAAAGATTAAAGTTGTAGTTGGTAAATAAATCCAAGAAGAAGAAAATCATGGTAAGACTTAAACTTTTGTTATTGACTAAAGATCTCTGAGTTTTATGGAACATATAACTAATTTATTTTATAAATAAATTATATATGTGGGGGGTAGGGATTTTTTTTTCTATCCAGGGCTATTAATCCATTTTGTGTGGATGTGGGTTTTGTGACCTTTGATAGTTATTTCAGCTCTCAACTCAATTTTCTCATGAATGGCACTAGGAAAGTAGTCATAGGTTTATCAAAGATTTGTAGAGAGAATTACATTTGAAAATACATATTTATAGCTTTCAGAAAGTTCCTAATGTTTGTGTTTTAGTTTATTCCACAAATAACCTAAATGTAGTTTGCTTATTGCCTATATTATTTAGAAAAGATAATTAAGATTTAGAGACAATGAGGAGAAGCAATAATACAAGTCTTGAATAGTAGAACAAGACAAAGAAGACTTCAATTTAGGATTATCTTACACCAAACTCTATAATTCTTCCATTCTGCCATTTATCTGTCAGGCACTTGATAAAAAAGAAAGGTCATAGTACTAATAGTACCACAAGGTAAATCTATTTGAGTTTCAAGAATGATTATTTAAATTAAAATGATTTTTGAAAGGATAAAATTGACTTAGAAATGTTTCCATCTAATGACTGGAGTCATTAAATGCATTTAATTTAGACACAGAATCACAGGCTTGGAGGAAGAAGAGGTTTGTTTTTTTTTTTTTTTTTTTTGGATAGCATCTTAGCCAGCTTTTGCCTTTAGCTGCCTGAGATATTATTCTTCTATTCACACATGAAGAAGCAATGACAACAAGCTTAATAAGTCCTTACAAATTTTTTTCTCTACACTTTTTGGGAATTAAGTTAAGACCTAATATAAGAGAACTTTCTAAATTCACAGGAAAAAGGTACTACAAATATAGCACCAGCTATCAACTTTGAAAGTCTACCAGTTGGGAGGGCTTATTCAAGGTGGGCATCTTGATTTAGAATAAATTATATGATGGAATGACAAGGAATATCACATGACATGAGGAATATAATAACTTTCTACAACAAAGTGAATATTGAATTCTAACCTTAATGTAGTAAAAAATCCCAGCAACCACTTGAGTTTTGTATTCTATAGCTTCAAATTCTTCATAACTCTCATTTGTTTTTTCTTCAAGCTGTGATTTAACCTTAGAAAAAAGAGGCAACAAATGATCACAGATATGTTACGCTTCATTTAAATGTGAAACTTCAGATTCCTAAACATATATTGATGCTAATGAAAGCTATTTATAATATATACTGAAGACAAAAACAAACAGACCACCTTTTTTTAAAACAAGAAAATGTCACTGTTAATAGTAAGGTTTCTGATGTTATTGTTGTTGTTGTTGTTGTTGTTTTTGGTTTTTGGGCCACATCCAGTGACCCTCAGGGGTTACTCTTGGCTATGGTCTCTGAAATTGCTCCTGGCTTGGGGGACCATATGGGACACCGGGAGATCTAAGTGTGGTCCATTCTAGGTCAGCTGCTGTGCACAAGGCAAATGCCCTACTGCTGTGCCACTGCTCCTGCCCCAAAAGTTTTTTTTAATTTGAAATAGTTTCTAATTTCTAATAATTTCTAATAATACCAGAAAGAGCTCATGAGTTACTCTTGGATCTGCACTCTGGAATCACTCCTGCTGGGCTCACAGGCCTATATGGGAGCCTGGGATCAAATTTGGGTCAGCCACATGCAAGGCCAAGGTCTTACTTGTGTTATCACTCTGTCCCCTTAGAGCAGCCATTTTTTTTTTAACTTTTATCTATTTGGGGGAAATATTTTTTTTTGGGGGGGGTCACACCCGGTGGCTCTCAGGGGTTAGTCCTGGCTCTGCATTCAGAAATCGCTCCAGGCAAGCACGAGGGACCCTGTGGGATGCCGGGGGTCAAACCACCGTCTGTCCTGGATCCGATGCTTGCAAGGCAAATAGTCCTACCGCTGTGCTATCTCTCAGGTCCCTTAACTTTTTTTTTAAATTAATTACTTTCTTAGACACTATGGTTTACAAGGTTGTTCATAATACAGTTGTTTATTTTTCACAGACACAAGTTATTTCTGATTGATTTTCATTCATGAAATGTGCACTCTTTACCAGTGCATATTTGCATTACCAGTGTCTCCAGTTTACTCCTGCCCTCCCCCTTGCCTGCCTTTGGGGCAGACATTTTCTTCTCTCTCGCACTTTCACTTCCTCTCCCCACTTTTACACACTGTGGTTTGCAATATAGTTACTGAGGAGCATCATGCCTATCACTTTTATCTCCTTTCTTGTCCAGAGTGATCATTTCCAACTCGTTGTCAGAGTGGTCCCTTCTCTGCCCTAAGTGCATTCTTCTGTATTTGTGGCACATTTCCTTCTATGGTCTGGTTTTTCTAGCCCTCATCTCTATTGTCTCTGGATATTACTATCATACTATCTCTTTTCTTTTATATCACAAATGAGTGAGATCATTATATCTCTCTCTCTCCTTCTGACCCATTTTGCTCAACATAAACTCCCCTTATCCATTCATGTATAAGCAAATTTCATAACTTCATTTTTCCTAACAACTGCATAGTATTTTATTGTATCACCATTTTCTTATCCTCTGTTCTCAGGTACTTGGGTTTTCTAGATTCTGACTATTGTGAATAGTGCTGTGCTGAATATGGGAATGCAAAGGGATTTTCTACATAGTGCTTTTGGGATCCTAGGGCATATACCTAAAAGTGGTATTATTGGGTCATATGGAAGCTCAGTTTCTAGTTCTTTTTTTTTTTTTTTTTTTTTTAGGAATATCCATATTGTTTTCCAAAAAGGCTGAAACAGTTGGCATCCCCATTCACCCAATACCCATTTGATAAAGAGTAATTTCCGGGGCCGGAGAGATAGCATGGAGGTAAGGTGTTTGCCTTTCATGCAGAAGGTCATCGGTTCGAATCCCGGCGTCCCATATGGTCCCCCGTGCCTGCCAGGAGCAATTTCTGAGCATGGAGCCAGAAGTAAACCCTGAGCACTGCCAGGTGTGACCCAAAAGCCACAAAAAAAAAAAAAAAAAAAAAAAAGAAAGAGTAATTTCCAAGATATATAAGGCTAATTTGGTAGAGCTTAGCAAGAAAAAAGCCTATAACCCCATCCAAAAATGGGAGAAGAAATGAACAGATATTTCCTCAAAGAAGAAATTCAGATGACCAAAAGGCACATGAAAATATGCTCACATCACTAATCATCAGGGAGATTTAAATCAAAACAATAAATACATTATCATCTCACACCATAGAGATTGACAACATCACAAAGAACAAGAACAAACAAAGCACTGGCTGGTGCAGATGTGAGGAGAAAAGGACTCTCATTCAGAGCAGCCATTTTAGTTTTTTGTTTGTTTTGTTTGTTTGTTTTTTTGGCCACACCCAAAAAAAAAAGTGATGCTCAGGGGTTACTCCTAGCTATGCGCTCAGAAATTGCTCCTGGCTTGGAGCTGGGGGATCAAACTTGACCCGAACTCTTCCATACCCAATGATGGTTATTATTAGTCAGATCAGGTGCTGATTTAAAAAGAATTTATTTTTTACACTAAAGCTAAAGTTCTCTATTTATTTGTTTTGCCATACTGGAACCAAACTCATCTCATACATGTGAAACATATGTCACATCCCCAGCCCTCCCCAAATTTATTTATTTATTTAAGCTTTATTTTATAAATGAGGATCTTGAGGCTATGAGAACTACCTAAGACTAAAAAATTAATTATAGATATTTACAAATTTTTGCCCCACCAAGAAAACTTCCCCTGGTTGAGCATATTTTAATAATTATCAGTATTCTTTATGGTCTCCAAATCTTTTTATTCCCAAACATGTAATCAAGGGGGCTGGAGAATTAGGATGAAGGTAAGGCGTTTGCCTTCCATGCAGAAGGACAGTGGTTCGAATCCCGGTATCCCATATGGTCCCCTGAGCCTGCTGGGAGTGATTTCTGAGTGTAGAGCCAGGAGTAACCCCTGAGCGCTGTTGGGTGTGAAGCAAAAGCAAAACAAACAAACAAAACCAACCAACCAAACAAAAAACATGTAATCAACATTTTTTTGGAGGGGGCACACCTGGCGGTGCTCAGGGGTTACTCCTGGCTGTCTGCTCAGAAATAGCTCCTGACAGACACGGGGGACCATGTGGGACACCGGGATTCGAACCAACCACCTTTGGTCCTGGATCGGCTGCTTGCAAGGCAAACGCCGCTGTGCTATCTCTCCGGGCCCGTAATCAACATTTTGATCTCTATATGTCCTAAAAGTAGATCCAAATCTCTAACCTCTGCATTGCTTCTCTGTACTAAACCAGTCTGGACATAACCACAAGAAAGTTGATTTAAAAATCCAGGCTTATTACTGGAAGTACAAAGTTATAGAAACATACTAGACGAGTTTTCTGTGGTTTTGCATCTTCCTTGAGCTCACTTTTCTGACCCTGAGAGCAGAAGCTGAGCAGGAAGTGGTGACAATGGGAGTGATCCCTAATTGAAGGTTGTAATTCCAAGAAGGTTCAGGATCATGACGATCAGGGGTGGAGGCAGATATGAAAACACCCATCCTGAGTTCACAGAGATGAGTGGTCAAGTGAGCCTAGACATATTTCCATGAGGATGGAAGGACAAGTGCTAGAATGATGCTGGTGTGGCTGTATGGTAGGTTGGCAGGGTGTGGGCCAGTGGGAGAGATGGTTGGTGATTAGAATGTGTTCAGAGAGGAACAAACAAATATACAGGTGGGTGAGAGCCATGCCACACTAAGTTCCTGGGTGTGTGTGATGCTATACAGATGAATGTTCATTCAGACCAAAACCATGATCTGTGGGTGTGACAGGTATGGGTATGTGATCATTCAGGTTTATGAATTAGGGATGTATATATACATGTATTTTAAAAATATTATTCAACTGCTATTAAAAGATTAGCCTACACCAAGCAGTGCTTAGAGATCACACATAGAAGTGACCTGAGGATCATGCAATGCTGCAATCAAACCCAGGCTTCCTACATACAAAACATACACGTCAGGCAGGCATAGGGGACCATATGGGAAGTCGAGATTCAAATCACTGTCTGTTCTGGGTCAATTGTGTGCAAGGCAAATGCCCTACTGCTATGGTATCTCTCCAGTTCCATCTTCAACTCTATTTCTCTGCTACAAATAAACATTCAGAATTCTCACCCAATTATTTTTTCACATGATAAAGGTACCTGGATCAAAATAACAATGCTGAGACCAGAGTGACAGTACAGCAGGTAGGGCACTTGTTTTACAAGCAGTCAACACAGGTTCAATCTCCAGCATCCTGTATGGTCCCCCAAGCCTGCCTAGAGTGTTTCCTGAGTGAAGACATAGGAGTAAGCCCAAGCACCACTAGGTTTGGTATACACACAGACAGAAACACAAAATGATAATAATGCTGGCAGAATCATTTGTTTTGTTTTTGTTTTATTTTCTTGGTTTGGGGGGCACACCTGGTGGTGCTTAGGGTTTATTCCTGGCTCTGCACTCAGGGATCACTCTTTGCCATATTCAGGAACCATGTGGTAACAGAAATCAAACCTGGGTAGAAGACAAATGCCTTAGCTGCTGTACTACTAACACTCTGGCCCTCTATTTGGTTTTTAATAAAGCAATTGTGGCTTTACAAGTAAAGATCTTATGACCATATGGGATCATATGACTATATATTTCCTTATGCTTCTCTTATCACCAATGTATTCTGTATATTTTCCTGTGAACAGGAGCCATCTATAATTTATAACCCCTTACCCTTCAGCAATTCATCAATATTGCGCAACATTTTCTGAGTGAAGTGACTAGGATTATTTCCTGTTATGGTAATTTGTTTCTAAAAATAGTAATTAGGTTAAAAGAGTGGCAGAGCAAGGATCTTCAACCAATAAAGTAAGATGGGTTATTTCCCAAGGACACTCTGGACCATTAGAGTCTTTAGGTACTAATATCACAATTATCATTCAAAGCCCAGTCTCATCAGAATGCAGAAATTCTTCTGCTTTCAAAAATGTTCAAATTTCAACATCAAGCTCTTTATTTAGGATTCTTCACTTATTTTAATTTTTATGTTTAATTTTAACATTAGGTCAAACTATATTTCATACCATTTTAAAAAATTCTACAGGGCAAATTTTCCTTTTTTATTTTTATCCCCTCCCCCTTTAGTTGTGGGGGCATGTAGAGGTCACCACATCCAATGATTCTCAGGGCTTACTTATGGCTCTGATCTTGGTGATCACTCCTGGCATGCATAGGGAAGCATATGGGATGCTGGGGATCAAAACTAAGTGTGCAAGGCAAGCACTTTACCCACTGTACTATCATTCCAGCCCCCCCCCCCTAATTTTAAAAAAAGGATATGTCATACAACTGTGTACAAATTGACCATAGCCAACAGACATGCATTACTGTGAAGTGATTATTGTCATGATAATTATCTTTTTGTTTGTTTGTTTGTTTGTTTTTTTTGGGCCACAACCCAGCTTCACTCAGGGGTTATTGCTGGCTCTCAGAAGTTGCTCTTGGCAGGCATGGGGGACCATATGGAATGCCGGGATTCTATTCACTGTCCGTCCTGAATCAGTTGCATACAAGGCAAACATCTTGCCGCTGTGCTATCTCTCTGGCCCCATCATAGTAATTATCTTACATAATTATATATGTAGATTATATAATATTATATATTATATGTAGATTCAATAAAAAGACTCAAAACAATTATATTCATATGCATATTATCAGTTTTAAATATAGCCATTATATTTGTTATACTTTGTGTCTCTTATAAGTGGAAGTTTGTGCTTTTAACCACTATCCTCCAATTCCACATTCTCCTAATTCTCTTCCCACATTGGCAACCCAAAGTTTAATCTATTTGTCCTTTTTTCGATAGAAACCATACCCAGAGGTGCTGGGGAATGAGAGCTTGAAGTGGAAATCACACTCCGCCAATTGTATGAGTTTTTGTTTTTAATTTAGATTTTTTTTTTTTTTGTGGTTTTTGGGTCACACCCGGCAGTGCTCAGGGGTTATTCCTGGCTCCAGGCTCAGAAATTGCTCCTGGCAGGCACGGGAGGACCATATATGGGACGCCGGGATTCGAACCGATGACCTCCTGCATGAGAGGCAAACGCCTTACCTCCATGCTATCTCTCCGGCCCCTAATTTAGATTTCTTACATAAATGAAAGCATTGTCTTTTACCCAGGTTTGATTTCTGTTACCACATGGTTCCTGAATATAGCAAAGAGTGATCCCTGAGTGCAGAGCCAGGAATAAACCCTAAGCACTACCAGGTGTGCCCCCCCAAACCAAGAAAATAAAACAAAAACAAAACAAATGATTCTGCCAGCATTATTATTATTTTGTGTTTCTGTCTGTGTGTATACCAAACCTAGTGGTGCTTGGGCTTACTCCTATGTCTTCACTCAGGAAACACTCTAGGCAGGCTTGGGGGACCATATGTTCTCTTTACATTTCAGATCTCCATTATCTTGCTTCTCTACCACCACCCCCTTAAACACACCATAACTCAGCCAGCTCTGGTCCTCAGAACTTTTAAGAGTCAGGGATGATATCAAACAAAAATTTGGAGACAACAGCTGTGTTGCTTCACCCTTCATTCCTTCACCACGAAAAAAGAGCTACAAAGGATATATTTTTAAAAAGAGCTCTTGAAAGGGAAATATTTAGTTCAAAGACTGAGTTGTGGAATTTCAGGTATGTGGCCTTTCTTAGAGAGATTTCCAGTGCCCTAATTTTCAGTGCAGGAATCCATCTCTGCAACTTGAGACTGTTGTTGTTTGTCAGTGTCAGAAATGAAGTTGAAAGAGAGAGAGAGAGAGAGATTGGAAAAGAACAACAAGAAATGATTCAAGAAAATAAGGCAAGAATATAGACTCCAAATATTAATTAAATTTTTTACATAAAATATACAATACAATACATTTTTATTATATAGACGATAGTCAAACAAGGTCGAGTAAGCTTGCTATAAACACTGAGTTCTATTTTTACTATAATCAATTTTAAAATCATCAAGAAAAATGTTATTAGTTTTCTCTTCTAGATCAATCACTCTCTTACAATAAGTGACTAAAACATTATATATTTGGTCAAATTGGTAGGAAGTTTGTAAGTGAATTGCCTTTACAATTGTGTTCTTCGTTCATTAAAACAGCTCCCTTTAGTTCAGGGAAATATTGCTCATAAAGTTGTTAGCTACCTTAGACTATAATTACATGTTGACTCCACTTGGTGAGAATAGAATGTTTCACCAGAAACTGAATTAGCAATCCTAAAACTATACATTGTAAGAGCTGTAGAAATGATTCAATACAAATTCTCTGACAACTGGAGAAATAGGCTCAGAGAAGCCTAGAGCTTAGAAAGCTCTTAAAGTTAGGATTACTAGTGGGATCACCTGAAAAGATTTTTTAGTTTTAAGGAGGCCCAGACCCCCCCAAAAAATTACATATTTCTCAACATTCTTTTTGTCTGTTTGTTTTGTTTTGAGCTGTGTGGTGCTCAGAGTTTAATCCTAGCTCTGCATTCAGAGATAACTCCTGGCAGGCTTGGGGACCATATAGGCTGCCAGGGATCGAATGCTGGTCCACTATCTGCCGTAGTATCTATAGCTCCATCCTCATATTTCTCAACATTATTGTTTTCTTGTTCACCCACAAATTACTATAGGATCAAGCTAAGAACCAACATTTTTGGATCAAATATTTTTATAAGATGCTACGACTCACCTCATTAGCAATTTGTTGGACTTCTGGAGTGGCAGGTTTGGCTTCAGTTAAGCCTCCGGGTATCATTTTGGCTAATTACTTCTGTGCTGAGCAGGATACTAGATCAGAAATGACCAGGTAGGTGTAGAGATTGGCTTTTTAAAAGAGGGTGGTGTTTAAAAGCCCTGCCCATAGAATGTTTTATTTTCCACTAACCAATCACACACACACACACACACACACACACACACACACACACACACACACACACACAGCACAATTCTTGTTTCCTCAACAAAATATACTATTAAGAACTGGGAAGAGTGAACAAAGGGACAAATGAATGACAATGCGCGCATCAGGTTGTCTTCAGAGCTAGAACCAGTATTTTGATGTTGGTTCCACTTGGTTGCTGTTGACATAAGAACTCTAAAGTCACAACCAGTGTTTCCTGATATTTAAAAACCATCTTGCAACATTTTTTTAAGAAAATCTCATTATGTCACCCTTGATTTGTTTACATTTGTCTTTATAAAGAAAGTAAAATGTCTACCTGGAGACCTTGGCTGCTAATTTATACTTTATTATTTTATTTTTATTTTTTGGGGTTTTTTTTTTTTTTTTGGATTATACCTGTGGTGCTTGAGGGCTGCTCCCAGCAGCTGTGCTCCCAGCTCTGTGCTCAGGGATCACTCCTAGTAGTGCTTAAGGGCCCGTGTGGTACCAGGATTCAAGCTGTGGTCTATTGTATGCAAGAAAAACACCTTAATTCTGTACCATTTTTTCAGATCTGTATTTTAATTTGTATTTAGATTTTTAGAACAGGATTTAAATACAGAAAACCACAAATAATAAAATGCCTACATTCTTATTATTTAAAATGAAAATAAAACATTGAGCATTTTGTTGTATTTACTTTTAATTTTTTTTCTTTTGATGATGGGTTGATGCCAGGGCCACATGCCAAATAAATGCTCTCTCACTGCCCTATATCCCAATTTAATTTTCCACCCACTTTTTGTGTTTGTTTTGTTCTGGGGCCACATTCAGGGCTTAATGCTGACTGATCTCAGGGGATCACTCCTGGCTGGGATCTGGTGACCATACCAGTGGTGCCAAGTATCCAACTTGGGACAGTTACATGCAAGACACAAACTTATCCATGTTAATATTACTCCAATCTCCTTTACACATTTTAAATAGCATTTTTTTAAGAAATACAATTTTATAGACTCCTTTAACCTCACCCCCAACCCCTGTTCACCATAGAGTAAACTACACTGTGAGTCTGGCCCTTCTGGCACTTTTTAGACCTTTTATTTTATTTTATTTTATTTTATTTTATTTTATTTTATTTTTAAAGCAGTTAATTCATTTATTAATTAATTGGTTTTGGGGTCACACCTGGTGATGCTCAGGGGTTACTCCTGGCTCTGAGCTCAGAAATAGCTCCTAGCAGGCTCGGAAGACCATTATGGGATACTGGGAATCGAACCGGGTCTGTCCTGGGTCGACTGCATACAAGACAAAATGCTTTACCGCTGTGCTATCTCCCCAGCCCTTTTTTAGACTTTTTAAAATAAACATCTAGAGCATAAATTAAACATGTTATAAATTACGTTTTTGATTCAATGTATTTTAAGTAAGATAGTTTTATTTAGAGAAATAATAAGTGTCTGAGATAGGGAGAAAGAGAGAAAAAAAGATAGAGGAAGTGAAAGAATAGAATAATTATGGTTTCTTCAGAGGAGAAAAAAGTCAAGGATACACATCTCAGGTTGAGTTGTGAGTAAATCTATTGCTGGTGGGAATACCATCTAGTCCAACCTTCATGGAAATGTTAGCCTGACCATTACCATTTGAGTTAAGATGAGAAAGGAGAAAAACCTAGAGAACACATATAAGAATCCTTAGTGCGCAAGAACAGAAAGCAGTACAGAGCAGATGAAGGTTTGTTTAATTCAGCACAACTCCATTTTAGTAAGTCATTGATAATTTAACTTTTTGTATTATATTATTCATGATCTTTCTAAGAATTTAGCATCCCTAATAAAATACTAAGCAATTTTCTTTTTTTTTTCTTTTTTGTTTTTTGGGTTTTGGATCACACCTGGCAGCGCTCAGGGGTTTCTCTTGGCTCTGTTCAGAAATCGCTCTTGGTAGGCTCAGGGGACCATAGGGATGCCAGGATTCGAACCATCCACCGACCTTCTGCATGCAAGACAAAGACCTTACCTCTATGCTATCTCTCTGGCCCCACTAAGCAATTTTCTAATGAATTTTAACTGAAAGAAGACTTGTCTGAATACCTATTTTCTTATAAATTAGTTCTCTTCTGATAAAAAGTCAGGTTAATATGAACATCTTAAATTTCCTGCATTAGTTATATGTGATGTATATCACTACATTTTCATACTATTTAAAATCACAGGAAAAGATGGTAAAATTTAATAATTATTATCTTA
This sequence comes from Suncus etruscus, assembly GCF_024139225.1. Classification (NCBI taxonomy): domain Eukaryota; kingdom Metazoa; phylum Chordata; class Mammalia; order Eulipotyphla; family Soricidae; genus Suncus; species Suncus etruscus. The sequence goes on along the minus strand of NC_064860.1, from coordinate 27,778,105 downwards.
AAATAATTTTTCTTGTAAATTTTTATGTTATAAATCATAAATATTTCCCTCTTATCCCATCCAATTACCTGGTTTTAAATACCTCTTTGACAAACTTTCACTATCATCTTGTTTCTCCATAGTTTATCATTCAAAGACTAGAATTAGTAGATGGAGTAAAGCATGTTTGTTTTTCTTCTCTGAGACAAACAAGAGGAAGAGAGAAGGTTGGTAATTATTAAATATTATTTTAAATCATGGACTCATGGGCTGGAGATACAATCAGTTGTAAAGCACTTGCTTTGTATGTGTGAGGCCCTGGGTTTAGTCCTCAGCATCATATTTCCCTGACCACTGACAGCAGTGATTCCTGAACAACCCTTGTATACCACTGAATGAGGCCTTAAAGTCAAAAGAAATTAATATATATATAAATAAATTGCAATTGTGAACCTATTTAATATATGAACTATGCTCTCAAATGGTTGTAATAATTTTGATATTATGTCATGTAACATTGACCATAATTTAAAAATTCTTGGTGTACATCCCCTCCCTCTGGTCTGGACACTCAGGAGACAAAGCTGTGAACTTGTATCAGGAGATTGCTGACATGATTTTAGATCTGTAACAATCAAGGTCTAGCCAGAAGAGTGACTTAATGAATCATCTTTTGTGTACGTGATGATTATAATGTAAGTATTAGCCTGTATTGTAAGTGAGTTCTTTACTGGAATCCCTGCATCCAGTAAAGGAAATGACCTCTTTACCCACTACTTCAATCCAGGAACCATGAAGACGTATTTCCTTCCCTTACTTCCAAGTTTGATCTTTCTAAAATTCTGCACAAAATATTTCTAACACAAACACACAATGTACTTCCTATGTAATGTCCTTTAATCTCTTCACACTTTAATTAAGGAAAAAATTTAACTTCCTCAAAGCTACTAAGCTTTATATTTTTCAATCTTAGCCCATCCTCCTAATTTGTATCAAAATAGATTCCACTTGGTGGTGTATTTATGCACCAATCTTGGCTAGTTTTTAGTTTTTGGTTTGTTTTTATGCCCTGCTAGGCAGTATTCAGGGTTTAATTCTAGCTCAGCTTTCAAGAAACATTCCTGGTAAACTCAGATAATCTTATGTGGTAACAGAGATTCTGGCTCATATTTGTGCAGGGAAGCACCCTATTCACTGGTCCTATCTATTTTTTAAGAAAGAAGACAAGATCTTGATTGTAAAATGATAAGATATTTTCCATAAGTTCATCTTCATTTCTATGAGATTCATCAGGATATAGTGAAAAAAAAATAGCAGTGATAAAATTTCCCTGCACAAGGTAGAACAATGTGGGTTGGTTTTAATTGGCCAAACTCGGGATCACCGTGCAAATGGCATTTCTGAGGAAAATGGTAGTCCCCACCAACTAAGAAACAAAAGTTGTCATCAAGTGATAAGTCTGTTTTGTTAAATATATGTATCAACCCATTACATCAGACAGAGCAAGAAGAACTGTTCATCATTGTACAATTCTTAGAGGAATTCCTCAGCAGATGCCTGTCAATGAGGTTCATAATCACCACTCTTAACTTACAAAGTGCTTGCTCATCTTGGTTTTAAGTGTATACAGTGTCCCACAGAGCAGGGAACAATGGCAGTTGAGCTCTGTCACAAGTGGTCTCCAGGAGAAAAGTCTGAGAACAGCTGAGTGTGACTCAAACACAAGCAAACAAACAGATTAGTGTATAACACAGGAGGTGAAACATTTGCTTTGCATTCTGCTGAGCCTGGTTTGATATCCAGCATCACAACAAGGATCTCTAGAGGTTACTCCTCAGCATACATCAGCATACATCCAGGAACATTCCCTTCATACCACCAGGTGTGACCCAAACCCCCAAAACCACAAAATTGAGTGTGGCTGTGATTAGAAGATGGCCAGAAATTGATTGTCTCAACAAAGCAATGATTTGGATGTTCTTTGAACAATGAAGAAAACTTTTTGTGGTCTATAGAATAATTCAAATATTTGTATAGCATCCTGTGGAAATAGAATTTGTAATATATATATATGTGTGTGCGTATGTATGTATGTATGTATGTATGTATGTATAAAGTTAGGTAAAAGCATGTTTAGAATATAGTAATACAGGCCTAGCAATAATTTGTAATGCTTTAGCCAGACTACTGTTCAAGTCAAACTTTTGCTGAACTCTTGCTAAAGTTCTTTTATTTGCCCAAGCCCCCCTCCCCCCATCATAAGGTGTGTGATGCACCATCAGAATGTTCCTGGCATGGGGTGCAAGAGGAGAGAGAGAAGCCAACAGATGTTCCTGACACGGAATAGTCCCCCCTTATCCTGAGATAAGGCCAACGAAATATTCCTGACTCAGGTGGTCCCCACCCAAACCAACCTATCAAACCTCTGGCAAGATGAGCAACTCCCGTCAGCAAAGCTAGAAGAATGTGATAACGAAGTTGCTTTACAGCCCCCGCGGAGCCCTATTAGGAGAAGAAAGCTAAATTGAACTCTTGATTGGACATTGCCTACCCCCCCGCCCCTGCCCTATGGGCCTAAACCCTATAAAAACCCTCTTGCTTTGCTGTTCGGGGCTCCGAACTGTTTGTTGGCTCTGTCTGTTGGCAGATCCGCAGCCCCGGCAAGTCAGTTAATAAATCTGCCATTGCTCATTACATTCCTGGAGTTGTCGTGGTCTCTAATTGCGTGGCGGACCAGCACGAACCCTTTCAATCCAGATTTGGGAGATGAATTATTCTTTTACCCTTTGGAGGGAATAGAGAAGGAAGTTGTAAGTCTAACTCCTTCTCCCCCAGACACTTAAGTAATTGGCAACATCAGCATTGGCTCAGTCAATTTTTATGATCAATACTTTTTATGATGAATAATGCCAGGGTGGAGTAATATTATGTAATGGAAATTACTACACCTCTTCGTAGGGACAAAATTCTGTTCCTACCTGATACGTGTTGGGATCATAGGCATCTCCTGATGTGACCTTGTGTCAGCTCAGATCCTGGGAAAAATGAATTCATGTATAAGTATGAGCTATTACTCAAAGGCTTCTAGATAACTATTAATAGATGCGTTTAGCTATGATATGGATTAATTGTGCTGTGTTCAACTTAACAGTACTTCCCAACATCTAACCTGGGAGCACATACACCAAAATCCTTATAGATTTTAAAGTCACTTCCCACATACATTAAGTTCTATATAAGTGGATCATAAAAACTTGCATTGAGAAAGCTCTTAAAGTGATTCATGTATGTTTTACATTTAGAACCCTGAAACTCGCATTGCTGTTGTCTTAATCTTACAGATATAGTAAGGGGGTGGAAAGGAGGGAATCTGGAAGAGAAATCTATTATGGGAATGGAAGTCATTCTTCTGAAGAGAAAACGAATGTAAACAACTCAAAGAAAGAGTTAAAGCCAGTTTTACAGTGGGCTAATTCATATTATGGTACAATATGAATTATCCCACATTATGAATAAAAAAATCCTGGCTTTATTCTGTATAACTGTTAGATGTGGCATGTTCTTCAAATGTTTGTTCCATCCCAATAATTATTGCCCTTCACCCAAATTATACCTGAGAATTCTGCCATGGCTGATGGATCTCTTTAAGCACTTTTTTTTGTCAGGGGATGGGTGGCCTCATCTAGGGTTTCTCAGGGTATACTTATAGCAGTGTTTTGAGGACCATCTACCAACTGTACTATGTATCCAGTGCATAAGCTTTTTGGACCACCTGCAATAGTCATAGTATCACTAAAAAATCAATCAAAAGCCTAGATGATGACCTGTGCTTCTTGTGTCCTTTCCACTTTAATCTTTCAGGTTTTCCTTTCTCATCTAGAAACACTGAGACAGAAACACTAAGAAAGAAGGTATGACAGAGTTAAATATTCAATTTATTATTTTATAGCCATTGGTATTTAGAAAACAACTGTATCCTTATTAAGAATCTTCAAAAAACTGAAATAGAATGGCAAATATACCTCCAAAAAAATAAAGCCTTGGGGTCAGAGAAATAGCATGGAGGTAGGGCATTTGCCTTGCATGCAGAAAGACAGTGGTTCGAATCCTAGCATCCCATATGGTCCCCTGAGCCTGCCAGGAGGGATTTCTGAGCATAGAGCCAGGAGTAACCCCTGAGCGCTGCTGGATGTGATTCCCCCCCACCAAAAAAAAAAGAAAAAAAGAAGGTCTTGGAAAAATATTGGGGGGGGTGTGTTTAACAACCAGTGATACTCAAAGGTTTCTCCTGGCTCTGTGCTCAGAAATTATTCTTGGCAGGCTGGGAAATGCTGAGAATGGACCCAGGGTCAGTAGCATGCAAGTCATAATCATTGTGCTATTACTTGCTTTAGTTCCTTGGAAAAATACTTTTGAGACGCTGGAAATCTCCAAGGAAAACACTTTTGATACATAATCTAGGAGAAATTTCCCAATAAATTACTCATATACACTGAGAGTTGTGATTTCTTAAAATTTCTCAAATCAACCTTTCTTGCTGTTTTCACAGGTATCACTCCATCAAATCTTTCAACATCCAATTACTGGATTTTTGATGATACTTCCTGATTGGGTTTTGCCCTTCTTGTTTCTCCTGAAAACCAATTATTCATTGTGTACCTTTAAAAGATATTTCCCCATCATTGGAGTCTTCCTGTTCAGTGCTGAATACATTTAAAAAGTGTTGAGAATTGCACTCTCATCTTGAATCAGCCATCTGCCTTAGAACTCCTCTTCAGTTGAATGAGTTGTAGTGTCTCCATATTTCGTCCTCATTCTCACTTCTACTTTTTTATAGCAGCTAACTTCCCAGCACTGTGTGGGGTGGGCCTCAGAAGTCACTGTTAATGATACTCAAAAAAATAATATGGACATGTTCAGGACACCCAGAGAAAGAACTCAGACTTATACACAGGGTGGGCACTTGGTTAGCTCTTTAGTCCATTTTCTCACTTTTGCCTTACATTTCTTTACAGGTGTAAAATGGGGTTATTCCTAATTTTCTCCATCAATTTACATTTAGTGCTGCTTCCCGAAACCAAACTATCTAGAGCATTCAGTCATTCCCCCTTGCACTAATATCTTTGTTATTTCAGTTATTGTATTCATGTTATTTCTCTTTTCCATATTTGAAAGTAATTGTTTTCATGGGAAAGACTATTGTGATGTCTGCTACCTATTCTATTTCTTAGATGACAAACATAGTACCTTTTCTGCAAATATGTGAACAAATTGTAGGTTTTAGTATGTTCTTATTGGTAGATGAGTTCTATGCAGTATAGACTTCTGGAATCCTTGAAGATCATTGGCTGAACATATCTTGGTTACAATCTCTTACATGTGACCAAAAATTTTTTTTTTTTGTTTTTTGGGCCACACCCATTTGACGCTCAGGGGTTACTCCTGGCTATGCGCTCAGAAGTCGCTCCTGGCTTGGGGGACCATATGGGACACCGGGGGATAGAACCGCGGTCCATCCTAGGCTAGCGCAGGCAAGGCAGGCACCTTACCTCCAGCGCCACCGCCCGGCCCCCATGACCAAAAATTTTATGACTAAAAATTTTTGTTGGGTCAGAGCGGTGGTGCTAGAGGTAAGGCATCTGTCTTGCAAGTTCTAGCCTAGGATGGACTGTGGTTCGATCCCCCAGCGTCCCAGATGGTCCCCCCCCTCCAGCCAGGAGTGATTTCTGAGAGCATAGCCAGGAATAACACTTGAGAGTCAACAGGTGTGCCCCCTCCCAAAAAATTTTTTTGTGACCAAAAATTGGAGCTAGGATAAGGTTGCAAGACAAAATTCAGGCTTCTACTAAGGTAGAATTAGTAGTTAGAGGCAAGCTATAGCTTTGGTTTTTTATGTTTTTGATGCTAAAGAAAAGAAGAAAACAAGATTAATTACAGTTATGAAGTAGAGAAAAAAGGACAAGTTAATTCATTATAATAATCAAAGACTTTTCTATTTTAAAAGCTGGGTGAACATTGAAAGAATGGATGAACTGAAAAGAAATGAAAAAAGAAATGAGGGTCATCTTTAACATATTCCACAGTAAATGACAGTTCTATAGAATCTGGAAATTCTGATTCTGTTATAAGGACAAAGAGAAATTCAGAAAAAGCAATTTTTTTTTCGGTTGTTGGGTCACACCTGGTGATGCTCAGGGGTTACTCCTGGCTATGCGCTCAAAAATCGCGTTTGGCTTGGGGAACCATATGAGATGTCGGGGATTGAACTGTGGTCCATCCTAGGCTAGCGCAGGCAAGGCAGACATATAAGACATATAAGACAGATGCCTTATTACTTGTAACACCGCTCAGGCCCTAGAAAAAGCAATTTTGACCAGCAAAATTATTAGTAAAAATTTTTGACTACTTTTTCTAAAACGTTATTAGATTTTCTTTGGGCAATTTTCTGTATATACTATTTTATTTTTTTGAGGAACAGGAAGCCAAAAATTCAAGATCATGCTCTTGATAATCAGGTGACTCCTAATTTATTTGCATATCTGAATATGGCTGGTTCAGTGGGTTGACAGTTTGATCAGTCACTCATCTTCTCCTGTTTTTATAAATGAGTTGTTTGGCAATCTATATATTTGGATTGAATTCATGCTTAAATTTAATCTAGGCTAGTGCAATTATGAGAGGCTGCTATATAGCAAAATTCTCAGGCAATATTCACTCTGTGTTTTCAAACAGGTCTCGAGTTTGTATAATGTGCTTATTAAGCATACTTTTTTTTTGGTGTAGGTATTTTGGGTCACACCCAGTGGGACTCAGAGATTGCTATTATTATGTAACACTTTGCACTCAGGAATTACTCATGGAAGGATTTGGGTAACCACATGTGGGGTCAGAGATTGAACCAAGCAAGTCAGCTGTTTGCAAGGCAAATACCCTACATGCAGTATTATTGCTCTGACTCCATACTTTTTTGTTTTTGCTCTGACTCCATACTTTTTTGTTTGTTTGCTTGTTTGCTTTTGGGACATACTTTGTAGAACTCAGGGATTGTTCCTGGCTCTGCATTCAGAAATTACTCCTAGAAGGTTTGAGGGTGATCGAACTGGAAGGTTTACTGGAGATCAAACCCTGAGTTGCAGCATACAAGGCAAAGCCCTATCCACTGTGCTATTGCTTCCTGCACCTTGGTATTTTTTTTTTTATATATAGAAATACGTGTAAAGGACAAAAGTTTTTTGTCATAGACTTCAATTTATTCAAGTCTCAAAGGTGAGTTCTCTAGAAATAGATTTAATAGATTGATTTGGGTTTGGAGTCAGAGATAGTGGTATCAATAATTTGTACAATTCTTTAGTTGTGGACAAGTGACTTCACCTTTATTATTATTTCACTTATCAGTTCCTAATTTGTAAAATGTAAATAACTACTTCAGAGGATTGAGACAGTTAATGAGAATATATATATATATATTATACATACATACATTTTTTATATATATATATTATACATACATACATTATATATATATATACACAGCATTTTACTCTGTGGTTAGAATTGTATGGAAGCAAGTTTATATGCATTTCTGATGTCATAATATATATGCATCATTACATTTTGCATCTACAAATGTATTTTGAGAGATCTAGAAATATAAAAAAATAAAGAGCAAAACAGAATTGGATAGGTGAGGATACTATATTCATAAGGATGACCTTTTGGATTAATTTTTTGTTTGTTTTTGGGCCACACCCGGCATTGCTCAGGGGTTACTCCTGGCTGTCTGCTCAGAAATAGCTCCTGGCAGGCACGGGGGACCATATGGGACACCGGGATTTGAACCAACCACCTTTGGTCCTAGATCGGCCGCTTGCAAGGCAAACGCCGCTGTGCTATCTCTCCGGGCCCTTGGATTAATTTTTAATATTTTTACTATTTCTAAATAGGTGAGATAATTATTATGAGATCATTATTCCTAAACCAGGTTGAATACCTAAGTACTTTTGTCTAACAAGGCTCACCATGCCATTTTGAATGTGGTTACTGCTCCCTTGCCTTTTTGTTCTTGATGGAAGTCCTTCCTAATGCTTCCATTTGCTTACTGATTCCTCTTATTCATCAGGACTATTATTGTAAGATTATATCCTTTTACTAAAATGTGGTAAAATCCTAGATCACAGAACTCAAAATGTGTCTGTATTTGCGGTAACTTCCTTAAAGAAGATAATTAACTGAGTTAATTATAGTCCAATAATTAATAGTCCAATAGGGGGCCTGGAGAGATAGCACAGCGGCGTTTGCCTTGCAAGCAGCCGATCCAGGACCAAAGGTGGTTGGTTCGAATCCCGGTGTCCCATATGGTCCCCCGTGCCTGCCAGGAGCTATTTCTGAGCAGACAGCCAGGAGTAACCCCTGAGTACCGCCGGGTGTGGCCCAAAAACCAAAAAAATAAAATAAAATAATAAAATAAAATAAAATAAAATAAAATAAAATAGACCAATAGGGCTGGTGTCTTAAAGAAGAGGAAGTAATGGCAAAAAATACAGAGTGAAAACCCTTTGAAATTAAAGAGAGAAAATGTCAAAGAATGAATTCCTCAGAAGAAAACAACTTTACTAACACATTTTCTCAGATTTATTGCCTCTAAGATAGTGAGAAACAAATTTATACCCCTTAAACTACTTGACCTGATATACTATTATGTTATCCCTAGTAAACTAATAAACAGTGCTTTGTAAACTCCTCACTTGCTAGTTAGCCCTTTTCACTTGAGAAAAGCAAATGCTGCCAGAAACATCCCAGATTCATTTTCTGTTTGAGTTTAAATCAAATGTTGGTCTTTGCTTGTTGACAAGACTTTTACTGTTTCCAAATTTTACAACCTTCTCATATCTAATTGTGACTCACAGTTCAGGAAGTAAAACCTAAAGCTTAAACACCTATCTGCATTTCCCTCCATTACGTATCCCTGGGCTCTTTATAATGGTAAATTCTTGATCAGTGCTATAGTCAGTGTATTAGATTTATTTTCTTTTTTTCTTTTCTTTTTTTTTTTTGTGGTTTTTGTTTTTTTTGGGGGGTCACATCCGGCAGTGCTCAGAGGTTATTCCTGGCTCCAGGCTTAGAAATTGCTCCTGGCAGGCACGGGGGACCATATGGGACGCGGGGATTTGAACCGATGACCTCCTGCATGAAAGGCAAACGCCTTACCTCCATGCTATCTCTCTGGCCCCTTATTTTCTTAATTGCTTATTTTGTTTTTTTGACTTTTAGTTCTATCTAAATCATAATCTGCACAGTTAGGGCCAATGCCTGCTTAGCTCAACATTTTATTTTAGTATCTCACATATTCTTAAGTATTTTAGGTATTCAATGCCTAGTTAAATTAATAAAGATAATAATGGAAGTTAAATTCATGTCAATAAATTTAACTAGTTAGGCTAGATCTAAGGGGTCAAGGTGTAGTTTTAAGACTTTATCTGAAGATTCAGTGTTATATACCAGTTAAAAGAACATTAACCAGTTCTCAGAAAATATCAAAGAAATGATCACTTTCCAATGCCTTGGTTACACAGGAACCATAAACAAAACCAAGAAAGCAGAAGATAATATTGCTGTTGAGTCAACAATTTCAAATGAAGCTAATATAATTGACTCAGATATAAGGAGTAAAACAAACTGGTTATAGGTGAAGTAAGGTCATATCCAGAAAAAAATAGATGAGTTCTTTTTCATAAGATTCATACTCAGTGTTTCTGCATGAGTGGGAGGGGGCTAGGTCTATTCCCTGAGATACAGAAGGCACTTCATACAGAAGGCACTATGGCCATTTTTTGTGCCTGGTTGCTTAGAAGACATCAGGGCTGCATCCAGTAGTTATGGGGATTGAATTCAGTGCCTTGTGCCTGGCACAACTTGAACTACATCTGTGAAGCAACAGATGAGTACTTATTCTTTTTATTTTACAAATTTCGCCACACCTGGCAGTGCTCAGGGGTTATTCCTGACACTGCGCTTAGAAACTACTAGCAGACTTGGGGGAGCATGTGGGATGACAAGCATTAATCCCAAGTCAGCCTCTTGCAAGGCAAACACCCTCTCCACTGTGTTTTGTTTTGTTTTAAACAGAAAGGATGGAAATGTAAGGTGAGGCTAGCTAAAACCTTAAACAAAGGTGTTCCCCTAAGTTCCTCTTCCCTTCCTGACCTCTTCGTTTGCTATGTAAAAGCCCATTGGATAGTTATTTTTGTACCTTACTTGACCTTCCCCCTCCTGGTAAGGGGAATTGGTTTGAATATAGAAAGGAGTTCTAGCTTTTGGCTCAGGCAGAGAGAGGCCATCAAGTGAAAACCAGATTGACTCCAATGAATCTTTTCCTGACTGCTTGGTATATTATTTCTTTGCTGCTACCTTGCTTCATCAGACCCGTCTGCCTAAGGGGTTAGAAACATGACTTGTGGGGTGAAGTCTCATCAGTTGTGGCTTTTTATTTTACACCAGAGTACTTAATCTTTATTGTGGGGAATCATCTCCCTAATTAAAACCCCAAGGTTAGGATAGTCTCCTGAGTTAAATTGAATTTAAACAATGGGGGACGATAAACTTGCAATTAAGCAGGAATCATTTTGCTAGAATAGATTATTACTCCTGTGCTATATTTAAGGTGCTTGCTGATTGCTTATCACAAGTATGTAAATATTCCAGCCTTTGTTACCTCCTAAAGAATGGCCTTCAAAGTGGGTGATGTCAAACTAATAAATAAACCAAAACTATTAGCTTGCTGCCCAGTCACTGTTTCTGCTTCATTAGGTGGGACAGAATTAAAGTTTTGACCAGTTTTATGGTGTGAATCCCTCCAAATGTTTCTTTCCCCATATAATTATTTTCTATATATTCCTCCTGAGCACATGGTTAGTTCTCTCTAATCTGAGAAGGTGAGTCTGTCAGTCAAAGACTGAAGACAGAGGGTGAAATCAAGAGTTCTGAAGTCCATTACAAATTGTCAGATTGAATTTCCTCACAACAGGTTTGTTATGATTCACTTCCCCTGTGAAACAGGACCTTCATAACCTGTTTGACAGATTCAGGTTACTTGATGGTACTAGTCTCAAATATGGGGAAATAAACCAAATGTAGCTTGAGAAGCACATTTTTCACTGTTAAGAAAGTTCAAGAAATAGAGATTAAATAGTCCAAGGTGGGTATAAGAGAAAGGAATTTATTTACACAGATCCAGAGTTTCAGGGTCTGCCAATTCTTGGCCCAAAGGTTTGCTCTATTTTCTTGTCTTCAAATGCAGAATCTAGCAAGTGGGCTTACACAAGCTAAATTTTGGTGATTTGGACTTCCTTGTACTCAGAACTCTTCATCACCTTCATTTTCTCTTATTCCTGTAAATCTCTTGTCAATTTTCCTCAGATTCTCATATTTCCAATTTCCCTCACATCATGATATATGCAATATATGTAATTAGCACAAGAGATTTGTTTGGCCATCATGGAAACCCAATTGGAGCTGAGAGGATCTCAAGTGATATATATATATATCATTAAGCCCTTAGGATGGACTTGGATGGTGGATGGAGGCCTTGTTCTTAGGCCCTGGCCACATGGCTTCATTTCTCATTAACCCGCGTGTCTGGGTCCAGGAAAGCGATGGGTATTGAATTCACTCACAGGCAGGTTTCAAGAGAGATAACATCTTTATTGCCCTGGCCAACAGATGTGGCTGCTAACCATTTATGCATGCTATTCTTAGCTTGCCCTGCCTCTTATCTCCTTTCAGCCATCTTCTCTCTGACCTCCATGCTGGCAAAGACCAAAAGCCTTGGGTCAAAGCCCTAATCTCACCTTCCCAGGAAATGGGTGGGATCTTGCAGGTAAAGTTAACGTAATATCCGTTTCCCAAGACCCCTCCCAGAAATATATATATATATATATTGGTTTTTGGGCCACACCCAGTGACACTCAGGGGTTACTTCTGGTTATGCCTCAGAAATCGTGCCTGGCTTGGGAGAACATCTGGGATGCCAGGGGATCAAACCGAGGTTTGTCCTAGGCTAGCGCCAGAAAGGCAGATACCTTACCGCTCCGTGCCACCGCTCTGCCCCTGCTTTCAACTTTTTAAATAACATTAGTTATTTGAAATTATATTGTAGAAGAATTAAAAATATAAAATATTAGAATACATATTTTTAAAATATATTAAAACTATACATATAAATCATATAAATATAAATTTTATATTAAAAACATATTTCTACTAAAATGTTAGAAAACATAAAAATAAAGTAATTATAGTGACAAGCCCATTCATAATCTTTTCTTCAAAAACTTCAATATCTTGTTTTTTAGAAATTAAAACAGTTTTTGGGGCCAGAGAGATAGCATGGAGATAAGGTGTTTGCCTTGCATGTGGAAGGACAGTGGTCCGAATCCCAGCATCCCATATGGTCCCCTGAGCCTGCCAGGAGTGATTTCTGAACGTAGATCCAGGAGTAACCCCTGAGCACTGCTGGGTGTGACCCAAAAACAAAAACAAAAAAAATTAAAACAGTTTTTTAAATTGAATAACCATGAACAAAAGAGCTTCAAAGCTATTCATAATTGAGTTTTAGGTATACAACATTCTAACATCAATTGCTTCACCAATGACCACTTGCCTCCACCAATGTCCCTAGTTCCCTTTCATCTTCCAACCTGCTTCTATGATAGTGATACAGATGGAGGTCCTGCTTCTGTGAAGTTGGGAAAAGAATAGAATCTTGCTGCTTTCTCTCTTTCTACTTCTGGTCACCAGGGAAAAGCTGGGGGAGATCTCCAATTGTAATCTTTGTTCTGGCAAGGAAAGTAGAGTCAGTCCTAGATTTTTCCTAGGTCTTTCATATTTTGTCACTTTCCATCACAGGAGATGAACAGTGAAGTAAAAACAAAGTTTTTTTGGAGATACTGAAAAAGGAGAGAAAGGGAGAGTATAAGAAAGGAATAGATGCGCTCGTGAGAGAGTACAGGTTTCTCCGAAGGTAGAGAGAGCCCCAGTACACATCCCAGTGTGACAATATGAGAGTACACATCTCACGATGGTTGATGCAGGTGATATATGCTCAGGTACCATGTTCCAGGCAACATAGGTAGACATATGGGCCCAGAGAGCACACGTGTACACCACTTTTGTTCCAAGTTGGTTTATACAGAGTTTCTCTCAACCTAACCCATGCAGGGCTTATTTATTTTTATGAGTACTTTGCTAGAGTGGTTGCCAAGGGGAGGGATTGGGATCAGTTGATGAACTTGTTTCTTGACATTCCTTCCCTGGCCTTGATTCCTGCTGGAGCTTCTCCCAGAGGCGGGGTACAGTCTTCTCTGGACCTGTTCTCGTTCCAGTTAAAGATCTTATCAAGTCTTGGCCACAAGTTATTTTTTAGCATACCTGTTTTTGTTTGTTTGCTTGTTTGTTTGTTTTTGCTTTCAACAACGCATTACCATGGGGACACTTTCCTTACTACTTTTCTGCCTCAAATGGCACATTTTTCTTTTTCTCCTCCCTCCTACCTTTTAGGCACTGTGGTTTACAATACTGGTACTTATTGGATATCATGCATGTCACCTTATTTTATTTAAGCATGTAATCCCATTCATAATTGAAGCAGGCAGATAGGCAGGTAGGAAAGGTCCATCCCAAGGCAATGGATTCTTGGCTTGTAATAAAAGATCTTGAGATGTAATAAAACTGAGACAGAATTTGGAGTAGTATATGAGATAAGTAGGTGGATGATAACAGATAGAATGTTTAAGTCATTGCTTTCCTGTGGGGACCAAATCAGAATGCAGGTTCCTCTTTGGTGCACAACATATGGGCTTCACTGTTCAACATGTGCCATGAACTCACAGAGTTATAACACATGAGGTGCTAAAGATGTAATTGTCAAAGCTCTGCCTCCCCAGAAATTCAGTTCAGGAAGATTTTTATATTCTTTAGAAATGCAGAAGCTGGGGTTGAGGTAGTGGTACTAAACTGAAACGGGGAGAAGTTTTTCTGTCTAAGCATATTGACTCATTCATTGCATGTCGAAAAAATCCTTAGCATGCTTTTTGGGGGAGTTTTAAAAGGACACATACCACCAGGTCAAGATAACTCACAGAGCTGTTATGAAGCTACAGACCTGGCTGGCTCTGGTTTTATTTTAAGAGAGCTGTGATATTTGTGGAGATACAGTTTTGATAATTGAGTCATTGAAAGAAATTGTTTTTTGTTTGTTTGTTTGTTTGTTTGTTGTTTGTTTTTTTGTGTTTTTTTTGGTCACACCCAGCAGTGCTCAGGGGTTATTCCTGGCTCCAGGCTCAGAAATTGCTCCTGGCAGGCACGGGGACCATATGGGACCTGGGATTCTAACCAATGACCTCCTTCATGAAAAGAAAACGCTTTACCTCCATGCTATATCTCCGGCCCTGAAAGAAACTGTTTTTTAAACAAATGCACTGTTGGGACCAGAGAAATAGTACAGTGGGTAGGGCACTTGCCTTGCACACACTGAACCAGGTTTAATTCCCTGCATCTCAATTACACCACAGAGACTGGCACCCATCACAAAGAACAACCAGTACTGGCACAGGTATGGGGAGAAAAGGACTCTCATACACTGCTGGTGGGAATGTAGACTGGTCCAGTCTTTTTGGAAAAACAATATGGGTATTCTTCAAAGAACTAGACACTGAACTACCACTTGATCCAGCAATATCATTGCTAGAGATATACTCTAGGAACCCAAAAACACAATTCAGAAAAGCCTCTGCATTCCTATGTTTGTCAAAGTATTATTTACAATAGCAAGAACCTGGAAACAATCCAAGTGCCACAGAACAGATGAATGTCTAATATGCCACATACATACATACATACATATACAAACCATATATAGGTATACCTTGGTATGTATAAACAATGTAATACTATGCAGCTTTTAGGAAAAATGAAGTTATGAAACTTGTTTATACATGGATGAATATGAAAATTATTATGCTGATGAAAATGAATTAGAGGGAAAGGAATAGACAGAATAATCTCATTTATTTGTGGTATATAAGAAAAAGTAGATAGTATGGTAATAATATTCAGAGACAAATAGAGATGAGTGTCAGGAAGACCAGTTCATGGTAGGAATCTTGCCACAAAGAGTGGAGCAGTGTAGTTAGGATGGAGAAGGGTCTTATGATAATAATAGTTGGATCTGATCACTCTAGACATGAACTAGGTTTTGAAAGGGGATAAAGTACAATGCATTATACCCCCCTTCATTAACAACAGTGCAGGAGCCGGAGAGATAGCATGGAGGTAAGGCATTTGCCTTTCATGCAGAAGGTCATCAGTTCGAATCCTGGCATCTCATATGGTCCCCCGTGCCTGCCAGGAGCAATTTCTGAGCATGGAGCCAGGAGTATCCCCTGAGCACTGCTGGGTGTGACCCAAAAACCACACACACAAAAAAAGAAAACAACAACAACAACAACAAAAAAAAAACCCAAAAACCAACAGTACAAACAGCTGTGTCTAAAAGGCAAAAAAGTGGAAGAGAAAGAAATATAAGGTCTGTCCCAGAGGCAAGAAAGGGGCAGGGGAGAAGGGACATTGGGGTCATTTGTGGCAGAAAATGTGCACTGGTGAAGGTTGTTGTACATTGTATAACTGAAACTCAATCACGAACAACTTTGTAGTCACTGTGTTTAAATAAAGTAATAAAAAGTCACCAGCATTCCATATCACCCCCCACTATGTTTTCCCAAGCCCTGCCAGGGTTAACACCTAAGCATCAATGGATATGACACCCACCCCCCAAAGAAAACCAAACCAAACCAAACACCCAACTCCCAAATGTCTTTTATGTCGTACTTGAGGTTACACTCCCTTATTAGCTAATAGTACTTATTTGACCTGGGATAAGTATGTTAAAATATTAAGGTAAATGCACCCCTAATTTGTCATGTGCCTAATAGGTGTTAGTAGTTTCTACTGACAGCACTGTGTGTGGGAAAGATGATGTGAACAAATGGTTCAACGAGGCTGGATGGCTTAGTAGTCACTCACTGGCTCCATTTTTTTTTTCTGATTGATCAAATTGTTTATAATCCTGTTGTTTTAGGCATTAAATGTTCAAACATCTGGGGCCAGAGAGATAGCACATCAATCCCACCTTCACCAGTGACCTTCCCTTCATAAGTGTCCCCTATCTCCCAATCACTTCTGTAGCCTGCCCCTACAGGCATGACCAAATTTACTTCATACCATTTGTTACAGCATAAAGGCAAATGGTATTCTCAAAACTTAGATCAACCTGGGTCATTTTGAAATGATTGATATGTCTCTCCATGGTGTTACCTTTTTTTTTTTTTTGGTTTTTGGGCCACACCCAGCATTGCGGCTGTCTGCTCAGAAATAGTTCCTGGCAGGTGCGGGGGACCATATGGGACACCAGGATTCGAACCAACCACCTTTGGTCCTGGATCGGCTGCTTGCAAAGCAAATGCCGCTGTGCTATCTCTCCGGCCCTCCATGGTGTTACCCTTTATGATGATCTAGGTTGATCTAGTTTACAGAGGTGGTTAGAAGATAGAGGAAACTGATAAAAGGGAAGGTCACTGGTGAAGGCAGGATTGATGTTGTATTATAAACAACTTAGTTGTGCTATAATAAAAATAAAAATAAAAAAAAGACCCTGTATCCACAATAATCTGTGTCTAAGGATTTACTGGGCTGTGGTTGGTGCTAGTTGAACCTTCTGTGTTATTTGTTAGGCTCAACATATTTCTATGTTGATGTGTATTTTTTCCCCATCAGATTTCCTGTGACATTACTGTGCTGACACTACAATAAAATACAGATACACCTTGCTTAATGACCTAACTGTTTAGTGACCGCTCGTACTTTTGACCATCTCTTTACCATTACAACCGCTCACACTTATGACCATCTCACTGATGGTACATGCTAGAACGTGGTAGCAGCCCTGCGTCTCAACATCATTCATGGCTGATGTACACTGTTCTGAGGTCTGGTGCTGCTGTTTTCCTGGTCAGTATTCACATTTCAGCAGCAAATTATTTTTTGCGATGCAAAAAAAAATACAACAAAAAACAATGTTATAAACAGCTATACTGTACCTAAAAACACAACAATCCTTCAGCCAATGGACCAGGGAGCCATAGCCACATTTAAAGCATACTATTTTAACCACAACTTTTTCCAAAGCTGTAGCAGCAACAGAAAATGATGAAATAACTCTCTGTGATTTCTAGAGATCTTTATGTTCTGTAATACATTGCAGTACTGTGTGCAAATTACATAACCTATGCAAATTAGAACAAGTGGAAGTTTTCAGTTTGATCTTTCTCGTTATTTTCCTTATTTAGAATACTGTATTGTCAAGTACTATGCATATGCTGTACTACTCTATACAGTACATGCAGTTCCTCACTTAATGACCAAATTGTTGAAACAGAACTTGGTCATTAAGCGAGGAGTAGCTGTATTAAGGTATTGTGCTACAGCACCATGAACCAGGATTCATAGATCTGAAACAAATTTTGTGGCTTGGCAGTTTAATAAGGTTAAGTTACAGAGCTGGACTATTTTGTAAGAGGGTGTAGGGTGTGGTGTTGGCCTGTTGTACTTCATACAGAAAGGGAAATCTGCCACCCCAATCCCTTTCTAAAAATGCCATAGAGGTATTAGTCTGGACTGAGCTACCTGGGACGTATCGGCAGCCATTATTTTCTTTTGATACAGGCTATTTTATAATATATATTATATATTATATAATTATATATATATTATATAATTATATATATATAATATATAATATATATATAAAATATATATTTTAAGACTACTTTGTCATTAAACTAGGATCTAAATTCAGTTAATTTTGTTTCTCTTCTCTACAATTTAGACATTTACCTAGTCTTACCATTAATGTAATTTCCTATGTTTTGTTTTAGTAGCTATTAAACCCAGCTATAGAGTCCTTAACATGACCAAAATCTTATCTCCTGGTCTTAGTGACACAGGGAAGAAGGACAGATGAAGAACTTGTTCTCTCTCACACTTCACATCTTGTAGAGAAGACTAGAACAGAGGAATTGAGCAGATTCGCACCTAGAACTCACTGTTCCACGAAAGAAACTGGACTTAGCCATTCTCATTTGATACTGTGTTTGGGAAACTATTGTTCGCTTCCGGTCAAGTTTTTAACTATATTAGATTCACTTTTAGTGAGTGCATTTTAAAAGAAAATTATTCATCTCATCTGAATTTTTATTTTTATTTTTTCTGGTTCTTTTAAGGATCACACCCAGCAGTGTTCAGGGCTTACTCCTGGCTCTGCCCTCAAAAATCACTCCTGGCTTGGGAAACCGTAATGAATGTCGGGGGATCAAACCTGCATCCATCCTGGGTCAGCCATGTGCAAGGCAAACACCCTACTGCTGTGCTACCACTTCAGCCCTCATCTGAATTTTTAAATACACTTGCATAGTGATATAAAAAGTAGTTATTTATGTTCAAAGACATTTTATGCTCAATACTTATTTCTTTTGTAATTTCTTTACTTTTGTTTGTAGTTGATGTTGTTATTAGCTTGTGATCTGAGAATTAAAAGTAATTGAAATTAACTATCCTCATTTGTTCACCTCTGACTTTTCTGTAATTCTTTTATGCTCCACTAAGTGGTAGCAGATATCTTGACAGTGTCAGCTACAAACTCTAGTGATCATGTTCTGCTTAACTTCAATGGGATCAAAAATATTTATGAGGGGCTAAGTCAGCATATGGTGGATAGGGGGCTTACCTTACATGCAGCTGACCTGGGTTTCTTCCCTGATATCCCTTATGCTTCCCAAATTTCACCAGGAGTGATCCCTGTGCACAGAGCTAGTAATAAACCTTGAGCACAGACAGGTGTGGCACTCAAACAAACAACATTTTGAATTATTTTATTTATTGATATATTGATTGCTATTGAGAAGTGCTTAGGAATCAAAGAGTTATAAATACATTTTCCACTAATTTTGACTTTATATTTTAAAAAAAAGTTAATTGGTGGGGGCTAGAGTGAGTGCAGCGGTAGGGCAGTTGCCTTTCTTTTTTTTTTTTTTTTTTGGTTTTTGGGCCACACCCGGTGATGCTCAGGGATTACTCCTGGCTATGCGCTCAGAAGTCGCTCCTGGCTTGGGGGACCATATGGGACACCGGGGGATCGAACCATGGTCCGTCCTAGGCTAGCGCAGGCAAGGCAGGCACCTTACCTTTAGCGCCACCGCCCGGCCCAGGGCAGTTGCCTTTCACGTGGCTGATCAGGACAAACCTTGGTTTGATCCCCGGCGTCCCATATGGTCCCCCAAGCCAGGAGCAATTTCTGAGCAATTATTCTGAGCATCACCGGGTGTGTTCTCCCCCAAAAGTGATATAATACAGTGAGCAAGGCACTTACCTTGTATATGGCTGGTCAGCTTCAATTTCTGGCATCCCGAAGTATATCAGGAGTGATTCCCAAGGGCAGAGGCAAGAGTTACCCCTGACGAGCACTGGGTGTATCCCAAAAAAAACACACATATACACACATTAATTAATAATCTCTAATTTCATAAAGCAATAGAAGCATGGGGATGAGTCTGCATGTATATATACATACATATATTATACATAATATATAATATATTGCCACGCCATGCAGCATAGGCGTCTCCATTTTAGGGGAAGCAGGCCCACCAGATATGTCTATTGACTTTCCTGGAGCAGTGAGCTGCTACTTCCCCAAGAAATATTTTAGCCAGCAGGCCCATTGGTGGACATTAATTATACCCCCTACATGTATTACTGGCAATATTTCTGAAATTCATGACATGATGGTGACATTACAATTTCTTATTATTTGGCACATTCTCTCCCTTGCAAAATTACAGGCCAAAATATGGCCTCACTCAATAACTCTGCTCAGGAAAATTTTTAGCACCAAAAGTCTACAGTTTCCCTTCTGGCCAAATTAATCTGCATTTCTAAAGCAAATTGGTCAGCTAAAATGCAAACCCCCTTTCAGGTTTCAACTTCTAAGTAGTAAACAAACAGTTTCTCTATTCCTTGCTAGTTGCTATGGGCTAGCCCCCAAATTGAAGCAAAACAAGTTTTTCATCTTTTGTTACAAGATTCTCCTTTCTAAACTATCTACTTCCTCCCTTTTAGCTCGGGATTCTTCTCACTTGTACTGGCCAGTTTTTGATATGTATATTTTAAGGTCTGCTGGCATTGTGTCCCTTCTTTTATGACTCCCTGCCTTTTGTCAACACGGAAATTCTTTTCATACCTGAAGACTTGTATATATGTTACCAATATAGAAGAGTAAAATTGTCTCATGTCTATTGAAGATACGGGTCCCCATACAATTTATTTTGTGTGGTTTCATTATTTCATATTTCATATTTTGCTGCCCATGCAACCAACTCTCCCTGAAATGGATTCATTGAAATCCCACTGGCACTGTAGGACAGAAGCCGCCTAAAGCATATATGTCTATTATCTATCTATCTATCTATCTATCTATCTATCTATCTATCTATCTATCTATCTATCTATCTATCTATCTATCTATCTATCTATCTATCTATCTATCTATCTATCTATCTATCTATCTATCTATCTATCTATCTATCTATCTATCTATCTATCTATCTATCTATCTACCTACCTACCTACCTACCTACCTACCTACCTACCTACCTACCTACCTACCTACCTACCTACCTACCTACCTACCTATCTATCTATCTATCTATCTATCTATCTATCTATCTATCTATCTATCTATCTATCTATCTATCTATCTATCTATCTATCTATCTATCTATCTATCTATCTATCTATCTATCTATCTATCATCTATCTATCTATCTATCTATCTATCTATCTATCTATCTATCTATCTATCTATCTATCTATCTATCTATCTATCTATCTATCTATCATCTATCTAAAAGCTTTCTTGGTTGTATTGACCTGTTCCCATCTCAACACTTACTTTTGGCGAGGGCCATCAGGTCACATGTTGTAGTACTCAGGGAATTTCCCTGTAATAATGTCCTTGACTATTGATTCTACCTGGATATTTTCTTCCTGGATCTCTGGGATCACTTCTGAGTATGCTCAGGGATTACTCCTGAAAGTGCTCAGAGGATCTGAGTGGTGCTGGGGATGAAATGGGGCCTGGCCACAATCAAGCCAAGCTTTGCTTATACTGTATCTCTGATCCCATCAATGTAGATTTTAACTGTATGTTTTTCATGTAAATGAAGATTAACTGAATAGTTTATAAAGACTTAAATATATTTCTTTTGCTTTTTGGACTATATCCAGTTTAGTGCTAGTGCAGTGCTAGTGTTTGAGAGCATGATTCCCAATCATGTTCAAACCTGGAGCCTCTTAAAAGTGTTCTACCACTGACCCACATCCTGCTCCAAAAACTTTAAATTATTAAATTTTGCTTTAATATTAATAAAAATTAGTATCGATCAATTAAATGTACTTTAAAATTGTAATGGGAAAGTTATACAAAACCGTTCTTCATCTTCACTCTGGCTGGTTCTCATCTATGGACAGCCTAGGGCACCATTTCTAAAGTCCTTTGCTGCCTCTTTTGTGTCAATAGGAAGGGACTAGTGCAGTTCTGAATCTTCAGTTAAACTGGACAACACAAATTTCTTACAATTTACTTATTTTATGATTCTTAGGATGTTATGATGTAGGAAATAATATTTTCGTGTCTATTTATATGTACTTGTCCATAGGTTTCCCTTTTTTTGTTTCAGAGCTTCTCTTTTATCATTGTTTTTGGCAAAATCAAGAAATGAAAATCTCTGACCTGCTGAGATAAAAAATCCCCATTGCACCAACTTACTTTCTTCAGTTAGAAGGCAGTAACTTTCCACTGATTCATAGAATGACATCACCTGCTTTTTCTATCAGCTTTCTAACTGGAAACTCATTTGGAGTAATTTGCATATAATACTTACTGTTAAATCTACCTAAATGGCCTCCTTGGATATCCCTCAGTCCCAGGCAGTGAGGCTCAGCCTGCCTGTCAGGGGGGTTGAAATAACTTGCTAAAAATATCTTTAAACCAAGAAGTGGTCTTCAGGGGCCAGGCTACCTTAGGCTTGAGGAATCCACTCAGCTTTGCCTATCAGGGACCTTGGGCAGTTAGGGAAAAACTAGCTAATATATAAATGAAATAATATTTTCAAGTCAGAAAAACTCAAAATGTCAAACTTAAAAAAAATCTCACAATATCCTAGAAAATCAAAAGTTACACACCGAAATCAAAAGTTAAAAGGTTACATCCCCAATAATAATTTTCAGACGCAAAAGAGAAAAGAGCTGGAAGTTCCAGCTCACCTCAGGAAGCTCACCACAAAGAGTGATGAGTTTAGTTAGAGAAATAACTACATTTTGAACTGTCCTAATAATGAGAATGTATGAGGGAAATAGAGAGCCTGTTTAGAGTACAGGCGGGGGTCGGGTAGGGAGGAGGGAGACTTGGGACATTGGTGATGCGAATGTTGCACTGGTGATGGGTGGTGTTCTTTACATGAGTGAAACCCAAACACAATCATGTATGTAATCAAGGTGTTTAAATAAAATAATAAAAAAAAAGGTTACATCCCAAAATCAAAGGTCACCTCTTTTCCAGACTCAACACTTACTAGTCACAAAACTGAGTTGCTGCAAATAATTTTAGAAAATTTTATGTACAGAGAGCATTTTAAGCTAAAATGCAGTTTTTGACAGTTCAGTAAACATTGATAATCATTAAATATAAATTTCTCAATTCTTTATTTTTTTTTTGGCCCACACCCGGCAGTGCTCAGGAGTTACTCCTGGCTGTCTGCTCAGAAACAGCTCCTGGCAGGCACGAGGTGGGGGTGGGGGGAACGACCATATGGGACACCGGGATTCGAACCAACCACCTTAGGTCCTTGATCAGCTGCTTGCAAGGCAAACACTGCTGTGCTATCTCTCCGGGCCCAAATTTCTCAACTTTTATTATAAAATTTCTAAAACATTCAGAAAAGCAGTTTGACAAATGCTTCGTAACATCAGTTGGATTTGTCATCAACTTGGCACTACAACTTGTAAAAATAAATCTATGTATTTTTATGAACATTTAGGAAAAAGTTGCAGATATTGTACCATTTACCCCTAATGTTAGTCAGCACTCTTTAAAAAGAAAGAAAACTGGGGTCAGAACTGTGGCACAGCGGTAGGGTGTTTGCCTTGCACGTCAATAACTGAGGACGGAACTTGATTTGATCCCCAGCATTCCATATGGTCAGTCCCCCCAAGCCAAGAGCGATTTCTGAGCGCATAGCTAGGAGTAACCCTTGAGTGTCACTAGGTGTGGCCCAAAACCCAAAATAAATAAATAAATGAATAAAAATAAATGAATAAAAAGAAGAAGAAAGAACACTTTAGGGGTTAGAGAAACAGTACAGGAACAAAGAGTACAGGAGTTTCCCCTTCAGTATTGAAAAGTATTCTGTGACTGCATAATGTCCACCTAATTAGATCAGTTTATTCACCTTACCTTTAGGTCAGCTAATTAACAATCTTAATTATACAATTAATATAATGATCCCTTCTCATGTGTCCTAACATATTTACAGTTTCTGAAGAAATAACCAGGACTATTATTGCAAGTTATGTATAATAATTATTTTACTTTATTTTTTTTACCTCATTGGCCATTCTGGCAGTACTCAGGGCTTATCCTGGCTCTATGCTCAGGGATCTTTCCTGGTGGAGCTCAGGGGACCATATGAATACTGTTATAGAATCTGGGTGAGCTATGTACAAAACAGGCACTCTACCCTTTATCTCCAGCCCTACGAGAATTTTTTAACACAACTTGCAACTTTCCTATGTTGAGAAATTAATAAAAGGTATTAATTTTTTTAAAAAAATTTAAACCATTGTAATTTACAAAGTTATTCAAAGTTGGATTTTAGAAATAAAATATTTTGGGCCCGGAGAGATAGCACAGCAGCATTTGCCTTGCAAGCAGCCGATCCAGGACCAAAGGTGGTTGGTTCGAATCCCGGTGTTCCATATGGTCCCCCGAGCCTGCCAGGAGCTATTTCTGAGCAGACAGCCAGGAGTAACCCCTGAGCACCACCGGGTGTGACCCAAAAATCAAAAAAAAAAAAAAAAAAAAAGAGAAATAAAATATTTCAGGACCAATCCACTACAAGTGTCATCCTCCCTCCTCCTATGTTCCCAGAATGCATCCCATGCCAGCAGCCTGCCAGCATAACAGGCCCATTTTTAATTTTGTTTGTAAAGCCTGGGTCTCATAATTTCATTTTTGTTGACTCTGGCTTGGATATTTAGTTTCGCCATTCTTAACACCATCAATGCACCTGAAACCCTATGGCCTCTGTCCCCCATCCTTTCATATCTGTATCTCTTCCTCCACTCAGTTTCTTTTCTCACTATATTCTGAGGTATAGCATAATCTCGACAACCTTCATTTAAACCATTGCATTTTTTCATGCATTTATTCTAAATACTACATATAAGTGATATAATTCTGTATTTATACTTCTTCTGGCTTACTTCATTTAACATAATATCTTCCAGTTCATTGCATACAAGGTGTGCATACATCCTTTTGGATGAATGCTTTTCTCTCCTGGAGATAGATACCTAAAAGAGGGATTGCTGACTCATACGGCAGTTCAATTCTTAGTTTACTGAGAAACCTTCATTCTATTTTCCACAGGGTTTGGACCAGGTAGCATTTCCACCAGCAGTTGGATGAGAGTTTCTTTTCATCCCATCTCTGCCAACACAAATTGTTCCCTATATATATAGGTTTTTTGGGCCACACCTGGTAACGCTCAGGTATTACTCCTGCTATGCGCTAGAAATCTCTCTTGGCTTGGAGGACCATATGGGACACCGGGGGATCAAACTGCAGTCCATCCTAGGCTAGGGCTTGCAAGGCAGATGCCTTACCCCTAGTGCCACATATTTTTGATATGTGCCATCCTTCCTGGTGTAAGTTATCTTATTGTTGTTTTGCTTTGGATTTCCCTAATGATAAGTGATGATGGGCATTTTTTCATCTGTTGGTCTTCCTCAGAGAAATGTCTGTTAATTGTCTCTTCTCATTTTTGATGGGTGGTTTAAGTTTTGTGAAATTAATCTTTTTTTGGGGGGGGCACACCCGGTGGTGCTTAGGGGTTACTCCTGGTTATGTGCTCAGAAATAGCTCCTGGCAGGCACGGGGGACCATATGGGACGCGGGGATTCGGACCGACCACCTTAGGTCCTGGATCAGCTGCTTGCAAGGCAAATGCCGCTGTGCTATCTCTCTGGTCGGAGATTAATCTTTGTGAGTACTTTAATCTCCTAGATATCAACCCTTCATCTGATGTGTTGAGTGAAAATATTTTCTCCCATTCAGTTAGCTGTTTTTTAATTTTAGCCCATGTTTCTTTTGCCATACAGAAACTTTAATTTTAATGTAGTTCCATTTTTTTTTTTTTTAGATTTGATTATATAGCCCTCGCCATTGGTATCCTATCATTAAAGACTCCTTTGAGGTCTAAGTCTTGGAGCATTTTACTTATGTTTTCCTCAGTGAACTTTATGGATTCAGGTCTAATCTCAAGATCTTTGATCCACTTTGAATTGTCTTTTGTGTAAAATGAGAGGTATGGATTGATAAAAAGAAGTTTCAAATACTATAACTTAAATATATTTATTTTATTTACATATAAACATATATAATTTATGTATAATTTTTATATAAAATTAAACCAGGTAAATCTAAAATTTTATTCTTTTTTTATTTTTTTGGTTCACATCCGGCATTGCTCAGGGGTAACTCCTGGCTCTACGCTCAGAAATTGCCCCTGGCAGACTCGGGGGATTATATGGGATGCCCGGATTTGAACAACCATTCTTTTGCATGCAAGGCAAATGCTTTACCTCCATGCTATCTCTCTGACCCCAAAATTTTGTTCTTGATTAAGGTACTGATTTGTGTAGCTGATATATCTGGTCAAGTTGTTTTTTTGCTTTTTGTTTTTGTATTGAATACTTATGCAATTTTCTTTCTTTCTTTTTTAGTTTGTGAAACTTGCACAATTGTGTGTGTGTGTTAAGTCACTGAAATAATTTTGTGTGTTTTTTTTTTTTTCAGTTGGGGGATTCTTAAATGATAGACAGGGAGCCTGGCAGCCACTCATGGAAATACTTAGCCTGGCTGAATAGACCTGAGGATTCAGTGGACACCATTGACAGAAAAACATTGTAGCATGAAGGTGAAAACTGCTTTAGCTCTTTTAGAAGTCACTGGAACTTCCCATTTAAAAGTGAGAGTACATACCCCCCACCACATTAAGATAGGGTTTTTTTTTTTTAAAAAAAAAATCAACATGTGTAATATTCATTTGCCACATTCGATAGTTTGTAAACCTCAGGAGTTGGCCCCAACTATATATGTATATATGTTCTTTTATTCAAGGGCATGCAAATGGTACATATATCAACTATTTTTCTGACCTGCCTCCATGAAATATAATAATTGACAAGCAAATGACAGGCGTTTGTATGGATTGCTGCATGTTCTTTTGCAGAAAACTTAAATATTGGCATGGCCAGGAGATCAGAATTTTATTCCCTTCAGCCATTGGCCTTGGGAAGCCAGAGTGGCCTCTTATATGAATGATAAAAAATTCACTTAGGGGGCCAGCCATAAGGTGGTGCAAATCGTAAGTCATTTGCCTTGCATATGGCTAACCTAGGACGGATGGTGGTCTGATCCCCCAGCACTCCATATGGTCCCCAAGCCAGGAGCAATATCTGAGTGCATAGCCAGGAGTAGTAACCCCTGAATATCACCGGGTGTGGCCCCAAAACAAAACAAAACAAAATTGGCTCAGAACATTTTTGCAGAAATGATTGTAATTGCTGCAGCAAATCTTGAGCAACCTGATTATGAGCATTTAAAGAGGAGGTTACTATGGCTGAAAATAATCCTACCACATAAACTGAATAACTTACTATGTTGCATGGTTCTGAAACACGTGATAGTAAGTGATTTAAAGTAGCCAGTTCCACTTGCTGAGCAGACTTGTAATTAGTACGAACTATTGTGGTCAGTGAAGGGCCAGTTATACCTTCTTTTCCTCATGATGACCCATCAATGTAAAACACAGAGGCATCAGGTATGGGGAAGAGGTGAATAATAGAGGATATCACAAAATGCACCCTCTTAAATAAGTCCTAGGTTTTTCTATTAGGATAATGGGAGGAAATCTCTCCTGAAAAATCAGATAAGGCTTGTTGAAGGGGCTTACTGAGAGGTATTACACATTCTGGTTTTTTTTTTTTTTTTTTTTTTTAGAAATTGACAACACTTTTATTTCAGGATCAAAATCTAACAGGAAAATGATTCTTTTGCCATACAGAAACTTTTTATTTTAATGTAGTCCCATTTTTTTCTTTTGATAATAAAGTCCCATTGCTTTGATAATAAGAGCCAAAACCAGCTCCAAATAAGGCACACGTGTGAGGCTGTTTGCTATACAAACAAACCCATTCTAGAGGCCTCAGCATCTTTGCAATAGTACCTGTAGGAGAAAGAAGAGTTGTAAGAGTTAAAAGCCATACTTTCTCTCCAGGTAGAAGCTTGGCAAGATAGAACTTTTAGAGCTGATCCATGAAAAATTCTAATTCCTGTTGGACTTTTTTAGTTAAACACTTGAGACTACTTAAGTATGGATCTCCTTTCAAAGTACTAAACAAGTAAATCAAGGTCACTGATGGGCTGAAGCCAAAGAGAAAGCTCCATTGGAGGGGGACCAACAGCAGAAAGATGAGTGGATCCCCCCAACACAGATTCCAGCTCAGGAATTAAAGGCCTTTCCATCCCACATGATCTCAACAGCCTAACACAGAAGAAGATGGAGAAGAGGGAAGATACAAGACCAGCCAAAGCCCAACTAAGGAGAAGCTGTTTTCTGAACTTCCTGCACCTGATTTACCTCAAAAAAAAATTAACTTTCCTCTAGTCTCTTGACCCTATTTGCATAAGTCACTATATTGCTGTTTAAAGTGTGTTTTATCTGTATGAATCTTAATATTACTTTCTTTTGTTCTAAACCACACTGCAAACAGAAGATTTTGTATTCAACTTTTGCGGTTTAATATTAGTTTGCACAATTTTGGGAAAATGCATAGTGTTGTTAGAGTTTTAAAAGTTCTCTTGGGGCTGGGCGGTGGTGCTAGAAGTAAGGTGCCTGACTTGCCTGCGCTAGCCTAGGACGGACCATCCCCCAGCGTCCCATATGGTCCCCCAAGCCAGGAGCAACTTCTGAGCGCATAGCCATGAGTAACCCCTGAGTGTCACCGGGTGTGGCCCAAAAACCAAAAAACCAAAAAAAAAAAAAAAAAAGTTCTCAACTATTTTAGCGAATGTTTCCAATTGCTATGATGTTTTATTGTGTATATCATGTAGCAACTTATTCTTAAATATGTCTTAAATATATCTGAAATGTTCTAAAGTCTTTTTCCATAGAAGTAGATGGAAAAGAAACTTGGACACCAGGGGCTGGAGTGATAGTACAGCGATTTGGTGTTTATCTTGCACGTGGCCAACTCCTGACAGAACCAGGTTCGATTTCCAGCATCCCATAAGGTCCCTTTAGCCTGTCTGCCAGGACTGATTTCTGAGCTCAAAGCCAAGAGTAACCTCTGAGTGCTGCTGGGTGTGGTCCAAAAACAACATAAAAAGGAAACTTGGGTACTATGCACTCTTACTACAATGCTCATTATAAGAATGTTTAGCAAACTTACTTTCAAACTATATAAATATATTTGCAAAAATGTTCTTATGTCTTTGCTTAGAGAAGTCTATGGAAAGGAGCTTGGATGTTCTAGATTCATATGATGCTTGGTGTAAGAATATTTAAGAATTTTCAAATTAAGTGTATCTGTTGAAAGATTCTAATGTTTATGTTCAGAGCAGTCTAAAAAAATTCTGATATGTGTAAGATATGAAAAGATATAGAAAAGGCTGATTGTTTTGAGAATGATGTATACAATTTAACCTTTGATGCTTTGAGTTATGATCTGGGATTCCAACCTCTGGCAGAGAAAAGTAGAACAAAACTTTTGTAACTTTTACTTTTATCATATTTTGCCCCTCCTCCCTTTTTTTGGTTTTTGGGTCACACCCAGCAGCGCTCAGGGGTTACTCCTGGCTCTGTGCTCAGAAATAGCTCCTGGCAGGCTTGGGGGCCATATGTGATGCCAGGATTTCAACCACCGTCCTTTTGCATGAAAGGCAAACGCCCTACCTCCACGCTATCTCTCCCGCTCTGCTTTGTTTTAAACAGAAAGGGCGAACCAAACTTTCAAACCCAAAGGTGTTTCCCTAACTTCCTCTTTCCCTAAACTTCTTCCTTTTATAAGTAAAAACCAACTTGATAGTGATTCTTTTTTCTCTCTCCCTCTCCCTCTCCCTCTTCCTTTCTCTTCCTCTCTTCTTCTCTTTCTTCCTCTCTCTCTCTCTCTCTCCCTCTCCATTTTCCTTTCTCTTCCTCTCCCTCTTTCTCTCTCTCTCCCTCTCTCTTCCCCTTCCTTGTATTGGGAATTGGTTTGAATAAAGAAAGGAGTTCTGGCTGCTTGCTGGGGCAGAGAGAGCAGGAGGCAAAAGGCCACAGATGCCATGTTTGCCAACCTCTTGACTGCTTGGTGTATTATTTCTTCACCACTACCCTGCTTCATCAGACCTACTCACCTAAGGGAGTAGAAACACAGCATGTGGGATGAGATCTCACCACTCGTGAGATTTTATTTTACAGGACACCATATGAGATGCTGGAGATCAAACCTAGGTCAGCTATATATAAGGCAGGTGCCCTATTGTTCTAGGCCAGAGTTTTCCAACCACTGTGCTGTAGCACACTAGTGTGACATGAGATATTGTCTGCCGTGCCATGGGAACAATTCCAATTTCATCTGTAACATGCCGCTTCAGTTCATAAATAGGCCACTTATTATAAAATATTATGACATAATAAAATAATTTCTTTGTGTTTATTTGATTCCTATTCAGGAGGATTACTTTACATATAGTAAATATAGTCACAAAGTTCATTTCTTTTAACATTTTCTTTTCTTTCTTTTTTTTTGCTTTGTTTTTGGTTTTGGTTTTTGGGCCACACCCGTTTGACGCTCAGGGGTTACTTCTGGCTATGCGCTCAGAAATCGCCCCTGGCTTGGGGGGACCATATGGGACGCTGAGGGATCTAGCGCTTGCAAGACAGCACCTTACCTCTAGCGCCACCTTCCCGGCCCCTCTTTCTTTCTTTTTTTTAATTTGGAATGCTTCATGAATTTGTGTGTCATCCTTGCCCAGGGGCCATGCTAATCTTCTCTGAATCATTCCAATTTTAGTATATATGCTGCTGAAGCGAGCAGACATTTTCTAATCGTTGTGTGCCTCGTGACTTTTTTTCATGAACAAAGTGTGCCTTTGCACAAAAACGTTGAAAAACACTGTGTCCACCAACATAAAACGATTAAGCAGTATAATTATGGCCACCCTCCAAGAAGTTGAAAAGGAACCAAAAAATAAAACAAACCCAAAACAAACAAAAAAAAAATGACCTTAGTACTGCTTTTCATAATCCAAAGAACAAATTTTCTTGAAATTAAGAAAATTAATGAAATGAAAATAAATTTAAATTTAAATAAATTAAATTAAAAATGAAAAAGAATAGAAAAATTACTCAAAACTCTTAGACATAATCATTATTAGACAATTACATGTTTTTTTTTTGTTTTTTGTTTTTTTTTTTGTTTTTTGGGCCACACCCAGCGGTGCTCAGGGGTTGCTCCTGGCTGTCTGCTCAGAAATAGCTCCTGCCAGGCATGGGGGACCACATGGGACGCCGGGATTCGAACCAACCACCTTTGGTCCTGGATCGGCTGCTTGCAAGGCAAACGCTGTTGTGCTATCTCTCCGGGGACAATTACATGTTTTTTCTCTGGCTCTTAAACCATCATAGAGGCTTAGAGAGATAGCAAAGTGATAAGGAGTACCTATAGTATATGGGCATGACTTCAATGACCAGTGTTCAATATGTGCCAGGTATGATCCTGGCAGCTCTAGCAACCAGCTCTGTGGCACCATAAGTGTCTTCCTGTCAGACTACAGTCAGGCATGTGTGAACACTACAAAATGGAGTGCTATACCCTGCGAACACCATAATTTGAAAGTGTGACTTTTTTGTTTGTTTGCTTGTTTGTTTGTTTTTGGGCCACACCCGGCGGTGCTCAGGGGATACTCCTGGCTGTCTGCTCAGAAATAGCTCCTGGCAGGCACGGGGGACCATATGGGACACCGGGATTCGAACCAACCGCCTTTGGTCCTGGATCGGCTGCTTGCAAGGCAAACGCCGCTGTGCTATCTCTCCGGGCTCGAAAGTGTGACTTCTGGCAGACTTCTGTGTCTGCACTCCAGCAAAGCCTGGTGACCTCTACAACGATAACTTATATACCTCAACCAAGAGCATGATTAAAGGAGTTCAAACCTCAGTGAAGACATTGGTTGAGCATGCAGAGCATCGCAACCTGAGGTATAACCCCCGGCAAGTATCACAGTCAATAGTGTGGTCAAAGCAACAACAGTGAAGGAAAGGGTGAATAGGCAGGGAAAAAGTAGAAAAAATATCTAAACATTAGTTATACATACATACAAATATGAATATTACTGAAAAAGTCCAATAGTATTAATCGGTTTCTAACAAAACACATGAATTTTTGTCCTACTGTCTTGGCTCTGCTGTTCTTATCTTGGAGCATGCTATCTTGAGATAAATTGCCAGCTGCAGCTGTTTGCAGCACCGTATCATTGTGATCTGCTATAGTTGACAACATGAAAGGGAATCATATTTTGTTTATTTGTTTTCTCTCTCAGAAGAGTATGTCTTTCATTCTGTGTTTGATCTTGAAGGAACACTTTGTGGGTAGTGGATTGCTGTAGGCGGCTACTAGAAATTATTATCTATGGCATAGACAGTAGATACTACAAATTGGCTCATTCATCACTTATGGTTCCCTCCTCCAGAGGTTGCACACACCGTGACTTGCAGGGGTTATACCTCCAGTTGTGATGCTGTGCGTGTTCAACTATAGTGTTCACTGAAGTTTAAACTCTTTTTTTTTTTTTTTTTTTTTTTGAGGTTTAAACTCTTAATCATGTTCCTCCTATACAGCAGAATGTGGAAAACAAAATTCAGGTTTCCAGACTTCTTTGTAGCTTATGCTCAGCATAGCACCTACAGGAAAACTTGAAAAACTTATGTGAGTGTACGCAAGCCTGATGGCAGAGAAGTTTGGTTCTTTTCAACTGCAATGAAGGGTTTTGTGTTTAGTCTCTGAGTCATGGATACGAAATAGGGAGATTTTTGCCAGAATATATTTATGGAACATATTTTTACTTGTTCATACTAACAGCTTTGCTCATGATTGTCAATTTTCCAATATTGTATTAGTAGAAATTTATGTTCCTTTATGCCAGAGAGGATTCAAGTTCCCAGACCGAAGCAAGCAGAGAGAAGGCCCAAGATGTTTGCAGTGCTTCAGAGACACAGGAGAGTCAGCTAATTCCCTGCTTCTTTTTTTTTTTTTTTTTTGTTTTTTTTTTTTTTTGTTTTTTTGGGCCACACCCGGTGACGCTCAGGGGTTACTCCTGGCTATGCGCTCAGAAGTCGCTCCTGGCTTGGGGGACCATATGGGATGCCGGGGGATCGAACCGCGGTCCGTCCTAGGCCAGCGCAGGCAAGGCAGACACCTTACCTCCAGCGCCACCGCCCGGCCCCTAATTCCCTGCTTCTTAATACTTAATAATAAATACCATTTTGCTTAAATGAACTAAAATGAGTACTATTGTTCCAACTAAGAAAATTGATTGAAGAAATAATTGAATTTGATGTAACTTCATAAAAATTAAGTCACAGGTACTTTTAATGATTTTACATTTTTTAATGTTCAAGATGGTGATATTTTTAGATGAATAGATAAACTATTTTATTTGGTATAATCTATGGTTGATGATTATGGCAAGTAATATTATATTCAATTTATGTAAGAAATGGAATCAGTGGAATTTTTAAGTACATAATATAAAAACTTATGTAGAATTCTACACCTGTGGGGCCGATGAGGTGGCGCTAGAGGTGTCTGCCTTGCAAGCACTAGCCAAGAAAGGACAGCGGTTCGATCCCCCGGCATCCCATATGGTTCCCCCCAAGCCAGGGACAATTTCTGAGCGCTTAGCCAGGAGTAACCCCTGAGCATCAAACGGGTGTGTCCCCCCCAAAAAAAATAATTCTACACCTGCTTTTTAGCATTCTCACCCATTCCACCTGAGTCAGTTTTTCTTTTTTTTCTTTTTTTTTTTTGTGGTTTTTGGGTCACACCCGGCAGTGCTCAGGGGTTATTCCTGGCTCCAGGCTCAGAACTTGCTCCTGGTAGGCATGGGGACCATATGGGACCCCGGGATTTGAACTGATGACCTCCTGTATGAAAGGCAAATGCCTTACCTCCATGCTATCTCTCCGGCCCCTGAGTCAGTTTTTCAACTGCAACCCATGGATTGATCCTCAGTGTGTGTTGGCCACCTCTATCCCTGTCTAATGTCCATATGTAGTATACATAATATCTATCTATGTTGTATATAGTCCTTCTCTCTGTTATATATAATCCCCCCACTTACCACTTTACAAAGCCTTTTCTATCTCTTCACTCTTACCCTAATCTGTTATTTCTCCCTATTTAACCCTTTTTACCCTCAGTTCTTAACTACTCAGGAACCATATGCTCCTCTCACTGCAACTAGTTGCCACCAGCTTCCAAAGTAAAAAAGACAGATTCCCAGCCTGCCTTGCCTTAGCTCAAAAAGAAGCTGCCACTGCCATTGCTGCTGATTTGCTCTCAGCGGTTCCCTTTCTCCCACCACCTTTTGCTGTGGACTGTTGCTCACTATCAGATTTGATTTCTGAGAACCCCCCAGTTCAAAGACATTTCCTGATCCATGACTCTGGGAACTGTTTTTCATATTCAATAAGACCATGTCACAGGCTGAAGCTGTGCTTCAGATTTTATCCTTCCTCACAGACTAATTAAAAAGACTCAAATGGGATTTGTATATTTCCTTCATATATTTCTTTAGATGTATTTTTGGGGGGGGTTTTGGGCCACACCCGGCGGTGCTCAGGGGTTGCTCCTGGCTGTCTGCTCAGAAATAGCTCCTGGCAGGCACGGGGGACCATATGGGACACCGGGATTCGAACCAACCACCTTTGGTCCTGGATCAGCTGCTTGCAAGGCAAACGCCGCTGTGCTATCTCTCCGGGCCCTAGATGTATTTTCTTAAATTGTCTATTTCCTTATGTAGGGGTAGTTTTCCCTATTCTTTTTTTTTTTTGGATCTGTTTAGTAGGAAATTCTAGTAGATAAGTTTCTCTTGGGTTCTGAGTACATGTTAGAACCAGGTTATAAGGATAGTATAACTTGTTATTTTTACTCCCAGTATCATGTGACATTATTCGTTTTTGCACAGACACATTAAAATGTTGAAATCTTACATATGGAAACAAGCTCTTATCTAATACAGATAGGAACTCACAAATTTTATATTGCAATGGGGCCTTTCATCCTGAACATTTGTCATAATTACTTATATAGGCTCCAGGTGATTGGAAAATGGCCATTCACCCCAAAGCTCGCATCCCATCTATGGAACTGGCATGGTTTTTGCACCAGCACCAGGAATCAGAGTACTGGAAAGATCTTTTATTGCTGCCCTAGCACCAACTTGCTCTAGAGTTGGTTCATCTGACACCACGACAACTTGGAAACAGTCTTACTTTACTTTTAGGAAATGGTTTCCTGCACCACCACTTAACAGTGAGATGAAACCAGAAGATGTTGTGACACCAGACTTTAACATAGGATCTGTGCAAAAACCAAGATCTTTACTTACAGGAACCTGATTGTGACAATTATGATTGAGAAGAAACTTTACTGGACCACAAAAAAAGACTTTAGGGTTAGAGAATTTAGTATGCCTGGAGCCTATAGTTGGTTTTATGGCAGGATGCTTCATGGGTAGGATCTCCCTGTATTTAGTCCAAAGGTTTTTCCTTTGTATTTTTCCCATCTTTTGCTGTGCCTAATCAAAAACAATCAAACAAAACAACAACGAACCCTGTCACACACCATTTTTTCTCTTCTTTTTTCCTTCTTTCTTCTTTTTTAATCTTTTAAATAGGGGCTTCCACCTTTTTCATAGAACCTTGGGACATGGATTACTTTGTTTTACCACATACTTCTGCATTTTTCTATAAAACTAAGAAGAAAGGAAAAAAGAAAGGCTGGGGGGCTAGAGGTCAAGCGGCCTCAGATGCATTGGTAGAGGAAAAAAAAAGGACAGAACTGTAAAATAAAAATATCCACGAGTTGATGAATCTACCCCAGGCACTGTGTTTCTAATCCCTTACGCAGACAGGCCTGATGAAGCAGGGTAGTGGAGGAGAAATAATACAAAGCCAACCAAAATATTAACCAAAGTCAGCCTGCTTTTTGCTTCATGGCCTCTTTTTGCCATGTACTCCCACTGCCATGTCTCTCTCTGCTAAACCCAAAGCTAGAACTCTTTTCTTTATTCAAACCAACTCCCCCAACCCTCCTGAGGGAAAGGTATAATAATCCAGATGGGCTTTTACAGTATATCAAGAGAAGAGGTTACCAGGAAATTTTTTTAACACTTTTATTTGGGGTTGATAGCTAGCTATTACCTAACTAAATATCCAAACCAATGTCAGTGACAATAGAATCAAGAGACCAAAACTTAAACAATCTAAACTTATATGGTCCTGTTAGATTGGCCCACCAGATGGCAGAGGGTGTCGATTTAGGATGTACTCTGGAATAATTGGTGCAGGAACATTGACACTGGTGTTGTGAATGACCCCAATTCACTGTATATCTAAAATCCAACTATGAAGGACTTTGTAGATCACAATGATTTCAATAAAATAAAATAAAATAATTCTACTCTTGCTCTTTCATGATTTCATATTTTCAGGTTTTTCATAAATAATATATAAAATAAAATAAATAAAATAATAGTTCCACCAAAAAAAACCCTTGCAAATTAGTGTTCTAATATAACTAATATTAGTGTTCTAATATAACTATAAACTATATAACTAATATAATCTAATATTTGTCGTGGGCTTGTTGTAAATGACCTTGACTATATTGAGAAAAGTTCCTTCTATTCCAACTTATTGAGAGTTTTTTTTTATCATGAATAGGCATTGTACCTTGTCAAATGCTTTCTCTGCATTTATTAATATAATTATGATTTTAGTTATTACTTTTACTGATATGATATATCATAAATATTGAGTTGCATATGTCAAATCAGCCTTGCACCCCTGGAATGAATCCTATTTGGTCATGTGTATCATCTTCTTGATAAGTTGTTAGATTCTATTTGCTAATATTTTGTTGAGGATATTTGCATCTGTGTTCATCAGGATATTGGCCTATAATTTTTTTGTGGTGTCTCTGTCTGCTATTGGTATCAATATTTAGTTAGCTTCATAGAAACTGTTAGAAGAGTTTATGT
Organism: Suncus etruscus; assembly: GCF_024139225.1. Classification (NCBI taxonomy): domain Eukaryota; kingdom Metazoa; phylum Chordata; class Mammalia; order Eulipotyphla; family Soricidae; genus Suncus; species Suncus etruscus. The sequence continues at coordinate 27,741,375 of NC_064860.1, read as the reverse complement.
TTCTTCAATTTCCTGGAAGAGCTTAAAAAATATTGACAGTATGCACTCTTTAAAGGTTTGAAATTCCAGACCAACTTGATTCAGCCTTGGGAAATTATAGGAGTCCAAAAATCTATTCATTTTTCCATATTCTCCTGTTTTATGGCATAAGAGTCTCAAAGTAATCTCCAATTACCCTCAGTATCTGTTGCATCTATAGTGACATCTCCTTTCCTTTTTTTGTTTTTTTGGTTTTTTTTTTTTTTGGTTTTTGGGCCACATCCGGCAGTGCTCAGGGGTTATTCCTGGCTATCTACTCAGAAATAGTTCCCCGCAGGCACAGGGGTCCATATGGGACGCCAGGATTCAAACCAACCATCTTAGGTCCTGGGTTGGCTGCTTGTAAGGCAAACACCACTGTGCTATCTCTCCGCCCTCCCCTTTCCATTTTTGATTCTGTTTATTAAGTTTCTTTCCCTTTCTTTGTGAGTTTGCTAGTGGGTTATCAATCTTGTTTATTTTTACAAAGAACCAACTCTTGCTTTTATTGATATTTTGTATTGTTTTATGGTTTCCTGTCCAATAATTTCTGCTTTGAGTTTTATTATTTCCTTCTATCTGCCTTCTTTTAGATCATTTTCTTGGTCTTTTTCCTATGTCTTAAGCTATGCTATTCATTCTCATTTTTTCCCAAGAATCTTTTGATTTCCTCTTTGATTTAGTTTCTGACTCACTGATTGTTCAGAAGTGAGCTAAATTTTCAAGAGTTAAAGTTGTTTTTTCGTATCTGTTTGTAATTCATTTCTATTTTCAGTGCATCATGGTCAGAAAAGATATTTGATATTATTTCTAACTTCTTAATATTTTTTTTTTTTTTGGTTTTTGGGCCACACCCGGTAACGCTCAGGGGTTACTCCTGGCTATGCGCTCAGAAGTTGCTCCTGGCTTAGGGGACCATATGGGACACCGGGGGATCGAACCGCGGTCCGTCCAAGGCTAGCGCAGGGAAGGCAGGCACCTTATCTTTTTTTTTTCTTTTTTTTTTTTTTTATTTAAACACCTTGATTACATACATGATTGTGTTTGGGTTTCAGTCATGTAAAGAACGCCACCCATCACCAGTGCAACATTCCCACCACCAATGTCCCAAGTCTCCCTCCTCCCCACCTAACCCCTGCCTGTACTCTAAACAGGCTCTCCATTTCCCTCATATATTCTCATTATTAGGAAAGTTCAGAATGTAGTTATTTCTCTAACTAAACTCATCACTCTTTGTGGTGAGCTTCCTGAGGTGAGCTGGAACTTCCAGCTCTTTTCTCTTTAGTGTCTGAAAATTATTATTGCAAGAATGTCTTTCATTTTTCTTAAAACCCATAGATGAGTGAGACCATTCTGCGTTTTTCTCTCTCTCTCTGACTTATTTCACTCAGCATAATAGTTTCCGTGTACATCTATGTATAGGAAAATTTCATGACTTCATCTCTCCTGACAGCTGCATAATATTCCATTGTGTATATGTACCACAGTTTCTTTAGCCATTCATCTGTTGAAGGGCATCTTGGTTGTTTCCAGAGTCTTGCTATGGTAAATAGTGCTGCAATGAATATGGGTGTAAGGAAGGGGTTTTTGTACTGTATTTTTGTGTTCTTAGGGTATATTCCTAGGAGTGGTATAGCTGGATCATATGGGAGCTCGATTTCCAGTTTTTGGAGGAATCTCCATATCGCTTTCCATAAAGGTTGAACTAGACGACATTCCCACCAGCAGTGGATAAGAGTTCCTTTCTCTCCACATCCCCGCCAACACTGTTTATTCTCATTCTTTGTGATGTGGGCCATTCTCTGTGGTGTGAGGTGGTATCTCATCGTTGTTTTGATTTGCATCTCCCTGATGATTAGTGATGTGGAGCACTTTTTCATGTGTCTTTTGGCCATTTGTATTTCTTTTTTGTCAAAGTGTCTGTTCATTTCTTCTCCCCATTTTTTGATGGGATTAGATGTTTTTTTCTTGTAAAGTTCTGTCAGTGCCTTGTATATTTTGGAGATTAGCCCCTTATCTGATGGGTAATGGGTGAATAGTTCTCCCACTCAGTGGGTGGCTCTTGTATCCTGGGCACTATTTCCTTTGAGGTGCAGAAGCTTCTCAGCTTAATATATTCCCATCTGTTAATCTCTGCTTTCACTTGCTTGGAGAGTGCAGTTTCCTCCTTGAAGATGCCTGTAATGTCCTGGAGTGTCTTGCCTATGTGCTGTTCTATATATCTTATGGTTTTGGGGCTGATATCAAGGTCTTTAATCCATTTGGATTTTACCTTCGTACTTGATGATAGCTGGGGGTCTAAGTTCAATTTTTTGCAAGCAGCTATCCAGTTGTGCCAATACCACTTGTTGAAGAGGCTTTCTTTGCTCCATTTAGGATTTCTTGCTCCTTTATCAAAAATTAGGTGATTGTATGTCCGGGGAACATTTTCTGAGTATTCAAGCCTATTCCACTGATCGGAGGGCCTGTCCTTATTCCAATACCATGCTGTTTTGATAACTATTGCTTTGTAGTACAGTTTAAAGTTGGGGAAAGTAATTCCTCCCATATTCTTTTTCCCAATGATTGCTTTGGCTATTCGAGGGTGTTTATTGTTCCAAATGAATTTCAAAAGTGTCTGATCCACTTCTTTGAAGAATGTCATGGGTATCTTTAGAGGGATAGCATTAAATCTGTATAATGCCTTGGGGAGTATTGCCATTTTGATGATGTTAATCATGCCAATCCACGAGCAGGGTATGCATTTCCATTTCCGCGTGTCCTCTCTTATTTCTTGGAGCAGAGTTTTATAGTTTTCTCTGTATAGGTCCTTCACATATTTAGTCAAGTTGATTCCAAGATATTTGAGTTTGTTTGGCACTATTGTGAATGGGGTTGTTTTCTTAATGTCCATTTCTTCTTTATTACTGTTGGTGTATAGAAAGGCCATTGATTTTTGTGTGTTAATTTTGTAGCCTGCCACCTTGCTATATGAGTCTATTGTTTCTAGAAGCTTTTTGGTAGAGTCTTTAGGGTTTTCTAAGTAGAGTATCATGTCATCTGCAAACAGTGAGAGCTTGACTTCTTCCTTTCCTATCTGGATTCCCTTGATATCTTTTTCTTGCCTAATCGCTATAGCAAGTACTTCCAGTGCTATGTTGAATAGGAGTGGTGAGAGAGGACAGCCTTGTCTTGTACCAGAATTTAGAGGGAAGGCTTTTAGTTTTTCTCCGTTGAGGATAATATTTGCCGTTGGCTTGTGGTAGATGGCTTCAACTAGATTGAGAAAGGTTCCTTCCATTCCCATCTTGCTGAGAGTTTTGATCAAGAATGGGTGTTGGACCTTATCAAATGCTTTCTCTGCATCTATTGATATGATCATGTGGTTTTTATTTTTCTTGTTATTGATGTTGTGTATGATGTTGATAGATTTACGGATGTTAAACCAGCCTTGCATTCCTGGGATGAAACCTACTTGATCATAGTGGATGATCTTCTTAATGAGGCATTGAATCCTATTTGCCAGGATTTTGTTGAGGATCTTTGCATCTGCATTTATCAGCGATATTGGTCTGTAATTTTCTTTTTTTGTAGCATCTCTGTCTGGTTTACGTATCAAGGTGATGTTGGCTTCATAAAAGCTATTTGGAAGTGTTTCCGTTTGTTCAATTTCATGAAAGAGTCTTGCCAGGATTGGTAGTAGTACCTCTTGGAAAGTTTGAAAGAATTCATTAGTGAATCCATCTGGGCCTGGGCTTTTGTTTTTCGGCAGACCTTTGATTACCATTCTAATTTCATCAATGGTGATGGGGGTGTTTAGATATGCTACATCCTCTTCCTTCAACCGTGGAAGATTATAAGAGTCCAAAAATTTATCCATTTCTTCCAGGTTCTCATTTTTAGTGGCGTAGAGTTTCTCAAAGTAGTTTCTGATTACCCTTTGAATCTCTCTCATATCAGTAGTGATCTCTCCTTTTTCATTCCTAATACGAGTTATCAAGTTTCTCTCTCTCTCTTTCTTTGTTAGGTTTGCCAGTGGTCTATCAATCTTGTTTATTTTTTCAAAGAACCAACTTCTGCTTTCGTTGATCTTTCGGATTGTTTTTTGGGTTTCCACTTCATTGATTTCTGCTCTCAGCTTTGTTATTTCCTTCTGTCTTCCTATTTTTGGGTTCTTTTGTTGAGCATTTTCTAGTTCTATTAGCTGTGTCATTAGGCTACTCAGGTAAGCTTCTTCTTCCTTCCTGATGTGTGCTTGCAAAGCTATAAATTTTCCTCTCAGTACTGCTTTTGCTGTGTCCCATAAGTTCTGATAGTTTGTGTCTTGATTGTCATTTGTTTCCAGGAACCTTTTGATTTCCTCCTTGATTTCATCTCGGACCCACTGGTTATTGATTATGAGGCTGTTTAACTTCCAGGTGTTAAGGTTTTTCTTCTGAGTCCCTTTGGAATTCACAAATAATTTCAGAGCCTTGTGGTCAGCAAAGGCAGTCTGCAAAATTTCTATCCTCTTGATCTTATGGAGGTATGTTTTATGTGCCAGCATGTAGTCTATCCTGGAGAATGTCCCATGTACATTGGAGAAGAATGTGTATCCAGGTTTCTGGGGGTGGAGTGTCCTATATATATCCACTAAGCCTCTTTCTTCCATTTCTCTCCTCAGGTCTAGTATATTCTTGTTGGGTTTCAGTCTGGTTGACCTATCCAGTGTTGACAAAGCCGTGTTAAGGTCCCCCACAATTATTGTGTTGTTATTGATATTATTTTCAGATTTGTCAACAGTTGTATTAAATATTTTGCTGGCCCCTCATTCGGTGCATATATGTTTAAGAGAGTTATTTCTTCCTGCTCTACATACCCCTTGATTAATATAAAATGTCCATCTTTGTCCCTTACAACCTTCCTGAGTATAAAGTTTGCATTATCTGATATTAGTATGGCCACTCCAGCTTTTTTATGGGTGTTGTTTGCTTGGATAACTTTTCTCCAGCCTTTTATTTTGAGTCTATGTTTGTTCTGACTATTCAGGTGCGTTTCTTGTAGGCAGCAGAAGGTTGGATTGAGTTTTTTGATCCATTTAGCCACTCTGTGTCTCTTAACTGGTGCATTTAGTCCATTGACGTTGAGAGAAAGAATTGTCCTGGGATTTAACGCCATCTTTATATCAAAATTTGGTGTGTCTTTTGGGTAGTCTTGTCTTAGATTAGGTCTTTCAGTTTTTCTCTTAAGACTAGTTTTGTGTCTGTGAAGTTTCTGAGCTGTTTTTTGTCTGTGAAACCATGTATTCTTCCGTCAAACCGGAAAGTGAGTTTTGCTGGGTATAGTATTCTGGGTGAAGCATTCATTTCATTCAGTCTTGTCACAATATCCCACCACTGCTTTCTGGCATTGAGTGTTTCTGGTGACAGGTCTGCTGTAAATCTCAGGGAAGCTTGCTTGAATGTAATTTCCCCTTTTGATCTTGCTGTTTTCAGAATTCTGTCTCTATCTGTGGGATTTGTCATTGTGACTTGGATGTGTCTTGGGGTGTTTTTTCTGGGGTCTCTTTTGGTTGGTACTCTTCGAGCATGTAGGATTTGATCACCTATATTCTTTAGCTCTGGAAGTTTCTCTTTAATGATGTTCTTGACCATTGATTCTTCCTGGGAATTTTCTTCCTGGGTCTCTGGGACTCCAATGATTCTTAAGTTGTTTCTGTTGATCTTATCATAGACTTCTATTTTCATCTGTTCCCATTTTTTGACTAATTTTTCCATTGTCTGCTCATTTGCTTTAAGTTTTTTGTCCAATCTCTCCTGCTGTATGGAATTGTTATGTATCTCATCTTCCACAGCACCAAGTCTATTCTCAGCTTCTGACATCCTGTCCCAGAGCTTATCCATTTTGTCATTCACTTCGTTTACTGAGTTTTTCAGGCCTGTTAATTGATATGTTATTTTAGTTTGGAGTTTTGTGATTTCTGTCTTCATATTTTCTTGGTTCTTATTAGTGTTCTGTTCAACTCGATCCATGGTTTCTTGGAGTCCGTTGAGCATCTTCCATATTGCTAGTCTAAAGTCCTTATCTGAGAGGTTGATTAGTTGGTTGGCCATTATCTGGTCATCAGACTTGTCCTCTTCATTCTCTATGTCTGATGCTGGCCTGCGTTGTTTCCTTATTGTCACACTTGTATTTTGGGTTTTTCTACGTGTTGTGGTGGTATTCATTGGCTATATGATGTAGGCAGCACACTTCTCTGGCTCCGCCCTTTCTGGATGGGCTGACTTGTCTCTAGGGGATGGGAGTCCTCCGTGGGTGAAGCCTCACACTGGATCAAATCTTAGGCCCAAGCATTCAACGGAGAAGACAGTCCGAGGAGGAATGCTTGCTTCTGTGTTATAGCTCAGATCTTAGTGTGATTTTTTCTTCTTGTTACGATGGTGTTCTTTTCTTAGAAAGAGCGCACGGCCACGTAGCGAAGCGGAGCGGGCTCCACTGGGCGGGCGCAGATTCGTGTCTTTTCCCTGCCTGATGTCCCAGACAGGGCAGCTGGCTTCTGCGAAAGCCCGCCGGTTTTCACCTTCTGGAGACCCGCCCTGGAAATGGCGTCTGGAAGCGCAGATTTCTGGAGCCTCTTTTGCCCCACTCCCAAGAGTTTCACGCAAGAGGACAGTAGAGAAACATTTACAAGGAGCACTCACAGTCGGGCTCCACTGGGCGGGCGCAGATTCGTGTCTTTTCCCTGCCTGATGTCCCAGACAGGGCAGCTGGCTTCTGCGAAAGCCCGCCCAGGCACCTTATCTTTAGCGCCACCGCTCGGCCCCCTAACTTCTTAATTTGATGGAGGTATGTTTTATAGTTCAGCATGTGGTCTGTCTTGAAGAATATTCCATGTGCATTGGAGAAGGTGTGTTCAGCTTTTGGGGGAATAAAGAGCCCTATATCTATATATCTACTAGGCTCTCTTTTCCATTTTTTTTTCAAAGCCAGTATATCTTTGTTGAGTTTTATCCTGGGGTGATAAGGTAGTGTTGGCTTCCCACTACTAATTTTTGCTATTTATGTCTTTCTTCAAGCCTATTAACAGTTGCTTTAAATACTTTGCTGGCCCCTCATTTGCTGCATATATGTTTAAGATTATGCTTTCTTCCTAATATACATATCCCTTAATTATGAAATAATTGCCCTCTCTGTCTCTTATTTTCAGCCTAAATTCTATGTTGTCTGATATTAGTATGGCCACTCCAGCCTTTTTTAAGGTGTGGTTTACTTGAAGGATTTTCTTCCAACTTTTGACACTGATTCTGTGTTTGACTATTCAAATGTGTTTCTTGCAGGTAGAAAAATGTTGGATCCAATTTTCTTTTTTTTTTTAATTTATTGATGAAAATGCGTCACATAGTTGACATAACTGATCATAATACAATTCTTTCAGGAAGACCAAAAGCAACATGATTTAAAAAAAACAGAAAATTGAAAGAAAAACTAAAGTGATGGTGTGTATGGGGTAGAAGGAACAAGTCCAACAATCCCGGTAACTTGGCTTTAACATGAACTCTAAACAGAGAGGCTCTTCTGACAGAATTTCCTATTAACAAAAACAAACAAAAACTGCCAAAACAATGGGTGAAATTGTCACTATATAAGAGAATATTCATTAAGAGTAATAGTTGGTAAAGGAATACACTTAAGATATTCAAGGGAGATATACATGTCCCTTTTTATCTCTTTGGAAATAGTCAGGGGAGTGTTAAGTCTGGGACATGACTTTGGTCTGTGATTTGGCCTTATGGAGTCTTCAAAACTGCTCCCAGCAGTCCCATATCAGGACTTTGAGTGGGGACTTCTCAGAAACCGAGTAAGGTAGCAAGCACATGTACACAATGAAGAAAGGTGGAGGAAAGGAGGCCACTGAAAGTAGATTAATAGCAACAGAGTATTGGTTTCTATTCAGTCTGAGACTCTATTTTTCTACTTTGGGAGCTGTTTGCAGCTGGCTTGAGTAGGAATAATGATATGCTTGTGAGGAGCCAAGAACTGATGGTAAAAAGGGTTAATGTGGGGTCATAGGTGATGGTATGAATAGGTCAAGTACTGGAAATGAGCCTAAAGGTGGTGACCCAAAGGGGGAAGGATGGTATATTACATTCTGTATAATATAAAGTGGATTAAATTCTATGATATCTTGTTAATCTATATAAACTTTATGCATGGGGGCTATTGCCCCATGTAGTTTGAGAATGGGGACTAGTGGGGAGGAAAGTTGCCATCGACTTCCTCATGCCTTGGGGTCTGGGAGAAAGGAGAGAGAAGGCTGTTGGGGGGCAACTGGAGCCCACATCTTCCCCTAAGTTTGGCCAAAAAGCCTTTGGCATGAAGCCATGCTGCTCCACATACTGCCTGCTTAAGCTTCAGGCTCCCAGAGAGGAGTTTGGGTCCTTAATTGTGCTGAAAGCTGGAAGTTCACCAGTCCCCTCCCCAATTCCACCCCTCTGGTGCAGGGTGGGGGTTGGGGGAGGTACCCACCTCTTGGCACCCTGGGCAGGCTGCCATGGATGGCCCTGGGGATCCACTTTTCTGATATATCTTGCTACTCTGTGACTCTTGATTAGTTCATTTCATCCATTAACATAAGAATCATTGGAGTCCCAGAGATCCAGGAAGAAAATATCCAGGTAGAATCAATAGTCAAGGACATTATTACAGGGAAATTTCCAGAGCTAAAGACAGCAAGCAACCAAATCCTGCATGCCCAAAAGAGTACTAGCTAAAAGAGACTTGAAGAAAAGCACCCCAAGACACATCCTAGTCACAATGACAAATCCCACAGATGGGGATAGAATACTGAAAGCAGCAAAATCCTAAAGAAAAATTACATTCAAAGGAGAATCCTTAAGATTTACAGCAGACTTGTCTCAAGGTGTCTGTACAAGTTTGGAGATATGATCCCTGTTTATCCTTATGTACCTTGGAAATTTATTTCTTTCACCAATTCTCTATATCATCATGGGGTCACATAGATAGGGCAGTTCTGGGTAATGTAGCCAAATAGTCAGTACCAAGTAATGGGAGGGAGGGTCTGAGTGCTGCCCAATAGTTCTTGGGTCCCAGCATTCTCTCACCTGAGAAAAATGGCAGATATGGATGATTCTGACATGTAAGACAACGTGATGAACTGGTGAAAATAACTGTGAACTCCGTGGATGGTAACCATATGCAAATGAGAAGGTCCAGGAAACTAACCTGGAAAAAGAACAACTTTTGAGGTCAGGTATAAAAAGTCCACAGAGATTCAGTGGAAAAGTTGATGTAACATCTGTACATTATTATTATTATTATTTAATATGACATATATAACATTATACAATATAAATTATAATTACATATTACTATTATCATAAAAATCCTCATATAAAAAAGAAGAGATTTATGAACCAGTTTCCCCAAATCCAGTCATTAAGAAACCTCTGAAATTATTGAGAAAACCCTAACTTGACTGACATGAGGTTTCTATCTGTGGGCTTAATATAAATTTGAGACAGAAACTAGATTGTTATAGATTGCTATAGAAGAATAAAAAGGTTGTTTTTAACACTCCTGATTTGTAATGAAAAATTTCCAAAGATACTAAATCTATCTTCCTGATAAAAAATAATCAGAAAATATTACTTACCTTAAACACACAGTGAAAGGAGGCTCAGTTTAAATATGTTTTCATAGTACTACTCCAGAAGTGCTATAGGGTGCAGAATGAGGGTGCAATTGTTTTTGCATACTATAATGACTGTTTACACAGTGTTATCTGGGTAGAAGGAAATGACACCATAACATTTTTATATTTGTGTATATCTCTGTGTGTTTTAAAGCCAAATGAAATGTTAAATATAAAGATTCCTCAGTCTGCCCCTTGCTCAGAGATATGAGGATTGGACACAGTAGGCTGCTCTGGGGTAGTTGCCCCCTCCCCCACAATTCTGACTGGGGTAGAAGAAGCTTCAGCAGGATTTTCCTATCTGGTATGTTCTCTAGTTCTCTATGCTTCCACATAGCAACCTCTGATGCTTTTATCTTTGGGGACATGTGAGGATCAAACTCAAGGCCTTATAGGTGAAGCATATATGTCCCCAGAACGTCCTTTGAATTCTTTTTAAACAAATGAACAGCCTTATTATCAACAGGTTGCTGTAAACATTGTAGAAAGGAAACCCTCTAGAATGTTGCAGTCATAGGAAATCCTTATCAGAAGCTTTGAGGCCTCACCCCAAACCCAATTGCACAAAGAGCAGTATTTACATCTATTTAAGAAACTTCCACCAGGTGGATGAGTCATTATTGGTGCTATAGATCTGAGTGCCAGAACCACAGAGGTGGAGCAAGAAAGCCCTTTGGGATTGATTTCACTGGGAGCAGCATTATTAAGAAAGACTCTTTGAACTAGACAGACCCAAGAATTCTTAGGCATATTATAGAGAAATTGGTTGTGAACAGTGGACTTGTTATTAAAATGTGCATAGTAAACACACAAGTTTTGTTTTGTATTTGAAACGAACAAGTGAAAAAAAGTAATTGCAACATCAGTCATCCATCACATAAGCTATTATTTATTGAGTGCTTACTATGTGCTAGGCACCATGCTAAAGTACTTTACATACATGATCTCATTTCATCCACATTAGAGTTCTGAGAGCAAAGAATGATAATTATTCCCTCTTTAAAGACAAGGAAGCTGAGGCTTTATCTAGGTTAAGTTTCCTGCCCATGGTCAAAACTTGTAAATGACCCAACTTGAAACATGAACCCAGGTTCAGGCTTTAAGCTTGAATGCTCAGCAGAATGCCTTTCCAGCTCCACTGCTGGAGGAAATGTAGGATGGCATTTGGAGAGGCTGGAGTGTGGGGGAGTGCCAGTGTAGTATTCTACGAATACTTATGCTTGTGCTTCAACAACTGGTATGGAGCAAGAACTGAGAGTCTTATTCACTATAAAGGTAGGTATATATCTGGTTTCAGTAAGCCTTGTATGCAAGTATGGGGAGCTTTTGGACACCTTGTGCTCACCAGAACCATAATATAAAAGAGTGATGGCAGTGAGTGGGCAAGGAAAGTGGAATTCCATAATACTGCCTTATATTAATCAGACTATGACATTTTTCGACTTTATATTGACCATGGAATGCTACAAAGAAGCATTTTCTTAAGGATAAAACAACACAGAGAAATATTAACTATAGATACAGCTCAATGACATTATTCAGTCTTGCCCCAACAATATGAGGCAATCCTTGAACTCTTGCAATCTAAATGTGTTGTCATGGTCACATTCTGGGCAACACCAGAAAGGTGGGTACAGAAAGCGTGTTCACTCTCTAGATGTCCCATGACAACAGCAGCAACAGCAAGAGAACAATATTTTATGGTTTTCATAAATAGGAGGGGACACAGTTACCTTACAATTTAGAACATTTATAGAGTCCTTTCCAACTGTTGAGGTGTTGGGAGACTTTCTGCCTTTCAGATGGTTTAGTGGTGCCAAATTTGATGCCCTGATTCTCTGTACATTCTTCTTTTGGGACCCTGCTATCCACAATGTTTTGAGAAGATCCTTATATGTATGTCTACACTTATTTTGCCTACATATACAAAGAAAGCCTTGGTTCCATCTCTGGACTCTTGGGTGGGATAGAACAGAGGAAGAAACAAGAGTATCTGATTAGGGCTCCCAAACAACCGTAGAAGCATGTGGCTTTTCTTTTTTAATTTTTAAAGAGAACAGGAACCAATTCACTGTCATTGGAGACATGCAACTAAACTCGAGACATTTGGTTTATCTCTTTCCTTGAAGGTAAAAAGTTCTCCTTTGGCCCATCAGAGTGCATGATCCCTGAAAACCTCTCTGGATTTTCCCGACTGACCATCTTCGATTTTATGAATGTAATATATTTTCCGTGACAGTGCTGCCTGCCCCGCTGATGATAAAGCTACGAGAACTGGACACTACTAGAGCTGGGGACGACTCTTCAGGATCCATCTCTGGCTGGTGGTCCCCACCCACAGGGCCTGACAGTCCTGTGTCCTGAGAGCTCAATTCCAAATTGGCCTCCTCGCCTTGAAGAGGGAGTAATGCCTGGTGCCTGGACAGGGCCTCGCTGCTTATCTGGGCCTCCAAGGAGTTCTGGTGCATGGAATTCCTGTGAGCAAGGGTGCTCTTCTGAGGCTCGTCAAAGCTCAAGGAGAAGGTGACTGTGCCACTGCCGAAGATGACCTTCTGCTTGCATCTGGGCGGCTGCTGGGACTGTGGCACTGGCGGCTGCTGCTGTTGCAGGCTCAGGGGATGCTGCTGTTGTTCTTGCTGGGGTAGGGCCAGCGGCTGCTGCAGCTTCTGCCTCTCCGGTGGTGGAAAGGGGTCTTCGCTGTTGCTCTTGCTGCTGATGGAAGAAGAGGGGGTGGATCCTGTGGAGCCCCCAAGACTGTTGGAGCGCTTGCGGGAGACATTGCTGCGGCGTAGAGTGGCCCGGGCCGCTACTTTGAAAGCATGAGCAGCGGTGCTGCAACGCACCTCCTCAATCGTGTTACGGGATGGCTTGAAGAGGATGATGTAGACCTTATTGAAGAAGATGCAAGCCAGCAAGCCGAAGCTGGCTGCGAGGATAGCGATCACTTCCACCGCAGAGACAAACTTGCCATAGGTGCTGGCGTAGGCTGGAATGAAAGAGATCCAGACAATGAAGAAGATGAGCATGCTGAAGGTAATGAATTTGGCCTCGTTGAAGTTCTCAGGCAGCTTTCGGGACTTGAAGGCGAAGAAGAAGCAGATGGCAGCCAGGAGGCAAGTGTAGCCGATCAGAAAGCCCAGAGCCATGAGCGAACCCTCGTGGCAAGTGATGAAGATGATCTCATCCTCCAGTTCATGGTTTCGATAGCTGGAAGGAGGTGCCGTGTACAGCCAGATCACACAGATGACAATCTGCATGAAAGTGCAGAGGAAGACGAGCAGGAACTGCAGATTGAGGCCCCACCATTTCCTGTGAAAACTGGTGGGGATCTTGGCCTCAAATACCAGGAGGACACGGTTGGTTTTCACCAGGATGCAGGAGATGCACAGCACAAAGCTGATGCCAAATGCTGGCTGGCGTAGGCGGCAGGTCCAGTCTTGGGGCTCCCCGATGAAGAACAGAGAGCTGGAGAAACAGCAGAGAAGGGAAAAGAGGAGGAGGTAGGAGAGCTCTCGGTTTGTGGCCTTGACGATGGGAGTGTTGCGGAACTTGATGAAGACACCCAGCACAAAGGCTGTCAGGAAGATACCCAGCACGGCAAAAAGCGTAAGGGCTATTCCAAAGGGTTCTGTCCAGGACAGAAACTCAATCTCTTTGGCAATGCAGGAAGTGTGGTTCTCATTGGACCAGAAGTCATCGGGACACTTGTCACAGGCACTTGCATCTGTAAAATGTACCAGGGAAAGGTTATTATGTGTTCTATACTGAGATGTTTGAGTTTCATAAATGTGATGGTGAGAACACATAGGTTATTGGATGCAATCAATAATTATAAAATGTTCCTTATTGTTGAATTAATTGGGACTTTTAATATTATTAAATAATATATTGAGCCCTGACCTATGTTTACTAATATACATAATTTAATATGTTTGGTATTTTTCTTTTTCACGTGGTGATAATATATGGATATCTACATTTTTTTTGCGCGCCCCTCCCACTCCCCGTATATCTACATATTAACTTATCTTTTTAACACCCTTTGTTGACTTATGTAAAATGATCAATTTTTCTGGATAGGAGGTCTCTCTACACACCAAAAAATTGACAATAGCCCATCAACTATTGACACTGAGTCAATCTTAGTTCTATTTTGGATACATGCAGGGACTTTGTGGCCAAGTCAGAGAAGGTCTCCTCTTGGCCAGTTTTCTGCAACCACAGACTGGTACTGGTCTGCTGGCTTAGTAAGGTTGAAAACAACGGGTCTACTGTGCCATAACTGCTTGCTGGACTGGGATGTAGGATAAGTGTTATTCTTCAGTTGTTAAAAAGGTTGATAAAGGGTCCCGAGCGATAGCACATTGGTAGGGTGTTTGCCTTGCACACAGCTGACCCTGGATGGACCTCAGTTCGATCCCCAGTGTCCCTGAGCCAGGAGCAATTTCTGAGTGCGTAGCCAGGAGTAACCCCTGAGTGTCACCGGGTGTGGCCCCCCCCCCACAAAAAAAGGTTGATAAACACTGTTCTAGATCAATGGAAAGAAAATTACACTTCTGACCTATGCCTTTCACAACATACTGCCTACATGATTTTCCAGTAAGAATCTGCAGACTCAGTCCTGAACTGAGAGTCAAGCAATGAATGTTTGTTATTTCTGCTATGTTCCAGACTGAGTACAATTTGATGAATCAAAGCAGTCTGGGCTTTACAGTCAGTTACTTGAATGGGAATATTGGCTTTGGCTTTGCTAACTATCCGTGACTGTGTTAGATTCCTTGACCTCTCTGCTCCTAAGTTTTATCTGCAAAATAAAACCAAAAATAACCTCATGATTGTGATAACATCAATTTTTTTTTGGTTTTTGGGCCATACCCGGTGACTCTCAGGGGTTACTTCTGGCTATGCTCAGAAATTGTTCCTAGCTCGGGGAAACATATGGGATACCAGGGATAGAACTCAGGTCTGTCCTGTGTCAGCCACATGCAAGGCAAACACCCTACTCCTGTGCTATCGCTCCGTCTCCAATAACATCGTTTATTAACACTTATATAATACTTCTAATATACCTAGTAAAGGTTTTATTTAACAAGCATTTATCTATAACTCACCACATGCTTTACAAATATCAACTCAACCCCCAAATTCTATGAAATAGTTTTATTATTATTTTTAATTTGTGGGTGCATAGTCTAAGAATCAGGAAAAACATAAGTAAGTCTGGTGCCCAAAATGCATCATGACATATTAACTCTGAAGCATGTCAGGACTTTGTCTATGTAGGTTCACTGAGCTGTGTAAGTAGGCAAACAATATTGGAGAACATTGTCACAATAAAAGAAAGAGGTGTAACAGGTGTGCTGATGGCATTACAAAGACATATAGTATTTCTTTTGATCACCTCTCCCTTTTCCATGCAATGTTTGAACATACTTTGTTAGACTAAAAACTGTGCCAAGCCAGCTTGGGATACTACACGAGATACCATTCCTAGCTGGCACTACGAGATGGTCCCGAGAAAACTCTTTAACATACACTTTTTTTCAAGGTTATACCTTCTTTTAGGAATCAAAGCACGTGGCCAGTCAGACCACCGAAGCAGTACCCGTGACATACGGACTTAAATTACAGACTATACTCATCGAACACACTCAAGCAAACTTACATTCCCTTGCTATTCTCTCCTCTCTTCTCACTACTTTCTCTTTTTATCATTTCTTCTCCACTCTTCTCTCTACTTTTTTTTCTTTCCTCTTTTACCTTCCTTTCCAATGTATTTTCTCGTTTCTCCTTTCCTACCCCTACCATATACCTTCCCCTTTCCCCCCTTTGGAAATCCAAATACCCCCTCATCCCTCATTCCCATCCATACTTCCCACTGTATTAACACTCTTCACCCTCAGTCCTTAATCTATTAAAAAAAAAAACAAAAAAACTGTGCCAAGCACCTCCTAAAGGACTTCAAGGTGCCAATGGGAACTAAACCCTAAACTGTGTCCCTAAAGAGCTGTTCCTTTACCTGTTTCATCGCTGTATTCTCCATCAGGACACTCCACACACTCAAAGCAGCAGGTGGGCTTCCCCTCAATTATTCCTTTTCTGGTCCCTGCGAGGCAGTCTCGACTACAGTTGGAGAAAGGCACCTACAGGTGGTAATAACAAAAGTGAGTCAGTAGTCAAGCACCTGTGGCATTTGCAAGGGGGCAGTAATTGGACCCAGGACAAGAGCCAAAGATCTAGCCTCTTTGTAGGTAAAGTAAAAAGAGAGACCCTTGTTCTCTCTCTCTTTTTTTTTTTGGTTTTTGGGGCACACCCGGCAGTGCTCAGGGGTTACTTCTGGTTGTCTGCTCAGAAATAGCTCCTGGCAGGCACGGGGGACCATATGGGACACCAAGATTCGAACCAACCACCTTTGGTCCTGGATCGGCTGCTTGCAAGGCAAACGGCGCTGTGCTATCTCTCCAGGCCCAGACCCTTGTTCTCTTATGTTCAAAAGGGAAAGATAGTTTAGGACAAGGGCAACATGAGTACAAGCCAAGTACACACAAGAGCATACAATGGGAAGCTAAGAAGATTAATTGTTGACTTTCCACATGTTGACTAAAAATCCTCCTTAAGCAATTCCTGTTTCCATCTCATTCATGTCATAGAATGAGATTTACTGGAAAAAATAGAAGATACAGACACAAAGGACAGTCATAAGAGAAATGCCGAAATGAAGGAACATTCATCTGGAAGGTAGACTTTTAATTTTATAGTTAATTGTTTTTCCTACAGTTTTATTTTAGACTCTAGAGAATGATTTTGGAGATCTTTACAATAGTTCAGAGAGGCAGGCAGGATAGGCACAAAAGGGTAAAAAGATCCTCATAGCCAAGGTATCACCTGAGATCCCCTGAGTACTGCTTGAAAGGACCCCTTTTCTAAGAAAGAGCCCCAAAAATGGACTAGAAAGCTATATCTATTAATTAGTAACAAAAGGAAAACTATGAACTACATTAATTTCAGATAAAATATATTTTAACTAGTGTATTTCCTTAACGGACTTAAAGTGAATTTGATTAATTCTAATCCTTGATTTTTTCCCTCACCATTAGATGTTTAGATGTTTATATTTGAACATCTTTTGGTTATTTCTTTTTTCTTTTTTTTTTTCTCTTCTTTTTTTTTTTTTGTTTTTGGAGGTGGTCAGGGATTCCTTCTGGCTCTATGCTCAGAAATCGCTCCTGGCAGACTCAGGGGACCATATGGGATGCGGGGATGCAAACCACCATCCTTCTGCATGCAAGGCAAACACTTTACCCCCACGCTTTCTCTCCAGCCCCTCTTTTGATTTCTTTTTTTTTGGGGGGGGAAGTTTTGGGTCACACCCGTTTGATGCTCACGGGTTAGTCCTGGCTAAGTACTCAGAAATTGCCCCTGGCTTGGGGGGACCATATGGGATGCCGGGGGATCGAACCACAATCCGTCCTTCTCTAGCGCTTGCAAGGCAGACACCTTACCTCTAGCACCACCTCACCGGCCCTTCCAGCCCCTCTTTTGGTCATTTCTTATGGTTATCAACCAAAACAAAAGCTATATTTAGGACAGTATGCTCACATATAATTATATATTTTTTCTTTCCCCCCTACTTCTGCATTTACAACATAGACCTGTCTAGGATAACTATTGTCCCATGCAATCAGAGGCAACATAGTACAAATTCTCCAGTAATTGAGCATTCTAATTATATATAAACTCAGAGAGATCAAAAAAATTTAAAAAAGGATCACTCCAATTTATTGTTGTAAGAATTTTTGCTTTGGTCATGACAGCAATATTAGTCTGTGAATATATTGGCTTATACTGTTCCTATTGTTTTCATGTAAAGATTCATAAATGAGTTTAATTGAATAAAAGTGATTTATGTAATAAGTATAAATGAAGAAACATTGATCTATTATTATCTTACATTATTCCTATTGTTTTGGTGTAAAGATTTATACTGAATTTATAAAATAAATCGGTAATATTTTTCTCGTGCCTCTTGTGGGTGGCAAAATAACAAAATAATGAGTCACATCAAAAAATGCAGAGAAGAAATGAATAGACACTTCCTCAAACAAGCAATACAAATGGTCAAAAGGCACAAACAATACAAATGATCAAAAGGCACATGAAAAAAATGTCCACGTCACTAATCATCAGGGACATGCAAATTAAAACAACAATGAGATATCATCTCATGCCACAGAGACTAGCACACATCACAAAGAACAACCACTGCTGATGTGGATGTGGGAAAAAAGGAACTCGCATTTACTGCTGGCGGGAATGCCATCTAGTCCAACCTTTCTGGAAAACAATATGGAGATTTTCAAAAAACTGGAAATTGAGCTCCCATATGATTCAGCAATACCACTCCTAGGGATATACCCTAGGAATACAAAAAAAATACAATATAATAATGCCCTCTGTACACCTATGTTCATAGCAGCACTATATTTACAATAGCCAGAATCTGGAAACAACCCAGATGTCCAACAACAAATGAGTGGCTAAAGAAACTGGCACATATACAGAATCAAATACTATGCAGCTGTTAGAAAAAAAATGAAGTCACGAAATTTGCTTATACATGGACATGGAGACTATTATGTTGAGTGAAATAAGTCAGAGTGAGAGAGATAAACATGGAATAGTCTCACTCATATGTGGGATTTAAGAAAAATAAAAGACAGTATAATTATATCCAGAGAAATAGAGATGAGGGCTGGAAGGACCAGCCCATAATAAGAAGCTTATCAAAAAAAGTGATAAGTGCAGTTAGAGAAATAATTACATGAACAACTACTAAAACAACTACTAAAACAATGATAGAGAGAAATAGAATGCTTTTCTCAAAGACAGGCAGGGGGAGGAGGAAAATTGGGGACATTGGTGGCAGGAAAGTTGCACTGGTAAAGGGTGTGTATGCATTTTATGGCTGCAACACAACTACAAAAATGTTTGCAATCTTGGTGCTTAAATAAAGAAATACATATATTTATAAACAAAATAATAGGTCAACATAAGCCATCAGAAACAATAAATTGTGTGCATTAATATGGGCAACATGTAACATGAATGATTTAACGTGGGGACAGTTGACAATATTGCTGAAATGTCAAAGTTATATGCAATTTAAACATGATATTGTAGACAAGGATACAACTATTGGACAGAGGAGTATACCTATAGAACTCCCAAATCTCAATCTGGAAAATGTTATGACACCTTTCCCAGGATAAATCTATCCTACATTTTGAGAGACAATCAAATTATAGCTTTTCATCAACCTAAGATGTGCTTAGCAAAAGGATAAAGTTGAATTAATGTCTTATGTAAAAATGCTCAAAGATGATGAAGAGTGATAAATAAAAAGCAAATGCAAGGAGAAATATAGTAATTTTCATCCAGTTTTATTGGAATAGTTAAAGAATGCCCTATTCAGGGTCTGTTCCAATAAAAGATCTGGGTTCTCAATAGCCTACTGTTTTCTCATAACCAATCATCAATAGAATGGTCTTTATCTTACCATATACCTTGCCATAACTGCACATTTATTGGGTGGTAGAATTCTGGTTATTAATTAAAATGTGCCATAACTGCACATTTATTGGGTGATAGAATTCTGGTTATTAATTAAAATTCTAGGTTTAAAAATTAAAAAACATTTTTGGCTGTTTTTACTTTGTTTTGTTTTGTGTGTTTGTTTGCTTTGACTGTACCTGGCAATACTCAAAGGTTATTTCTGGATCTCTATTGGAGTAATTCATTAGTGGTGGCACTAAGGATCGAACTGAGATCAGCTCTTTGTAAAATAAGCTCCTTACTTTCTGTACCATCTCTCCAGTCCCAAATGCACTGATGTTTAGGAAGGAGAGTGAGATCTGTTCATGGGTATTAGCATCTTTTTACTGGCTAATTTAGATTTGAGGCCATCCCTTTCTATACTCAGGAGTGAGCACTGGAGGTACTTAAGAAACCATATGCAGTGCCACGGATAGAACCACAGTTGACTGCATGAAACTTTTAACCTCTGTAATTTCTTTCCAGTACCATGATAGAAAATTAAAATAAAAAACATCTCACCATTACCAGGGGCAAGATTCTGGTTATTAATTCTATCCTTTCACTGATGGGCAGCTGTGCTACTTTTGGAACAGTAAGCTGCTGGAGGGATGAAAAGATTCCTGACTCCTGTGGTTTGTTCCTTTACAGAGACTGCTTCTGTATCTTTTGCCGACTACCACCCCCTGCCTCTGTTTTTGTTCTGAAGTCAGCACATACCTCCCTGGAGAACCCACTCCACAGGATTTTCTCCTCATTGATAAAGAGCCTTTCTCCCTTCTTGGCATAGACGTTGTAATATCCGACCTCCTTAAACACAATGGAGCCATCCTCTGGGGACAGATGCCAGTTGATGATGGAATAGTTTCCAACCAGGTCACCACATTCATCAAAAGTCACCTGTTCCCCCATATTGTTGGTAAAGTTAATATGTCGTAAATGCTTCAGGACCTAAAGAGAAACAGAGATAAATGTTTTGAGTATGAGTCACAGAATTATGTATGGTTATGTAGATTGAACATTGCCCATGGACGGTAAATTATTTGTTTTTACAAAGTGGTACAATTGTAACTTTTTTGGATAATTTACACTGAATTTACTTGTATGTGCTTAGCAGCAGCCTTAGTAAATGATGGACTTTACTTGGTAATCAATTATAACTGTTACTGGAAGCACTTTCTTGAACCCAAGAAAGGAAACCAGGGCTGGAGAGATAGAATGGAGGTAAGGCATTTGCCTTGCATGCTGAAGGATGGTGGTTCAAGTCCCGGCATCTCATATAGTCCCCAGAGCCTGCCAGGAGTGATTTCTGAGTGTAGAGCCAGGAGTAACCCCTAAGCACTGCTGGGTGTGACCCAAAAACCAAAACCAAAACCAAACAAAAAAACAAAAACAAAAAAAAGAAAGAAAGGAAATCAGTTAGAAAGGAGTGAAAAAAAGATATGAGGCCTTGGGGAAATCCTAATTATTACTAATAGTCATGGCCAATTCTTTGATTTGTCTAGGATTTCTATATCAGTGACAAAACTATTCTACAAAACTTGTAGTAAAAATAATTATGAATTCCTATTAGTTGTTTTACTACCTCGAAGGCACAACATTAAATACTTTTATTATTTAGTTTAATAATAATCTATATCTAATCCTCATCACAGATAGAAGTATTACTCCCATTTTGAGTGTTTTTTTTTGCCTTTATTAATTTATTTTTCTATTTTTTTATTTTCGGGTTTTTGGGCCACACTAGACTGTGCTCAGATCTTTCCTGGTGATCACTCCTGGCAGTGCTCAGAGGACTAAATGCTGTGCTAGGAAATGAATTTAGGTTATCTGTGTGCAAGGCAAGTATCTTAACTACTATACTATTTCTTTGGTTTCAACTATCATTTTATTAATAAAAAAATGAAACACAGAAAATTGAAATATCTTTCTTTCTCTCTGCTTACTTTGTTTGATGTGACCAGCCCCAGGTCTTTTATTCCAAGTTGTAGCTAAAGGCAAGATTTCACCTTTTATTATATATAAATAGTATTCCAAAAGCATAAATATTAACATTGTTATAAAGCATATTATCTAAGTAATAATAATAACAATCATTGTCTTCATGAGGAGGAACAGAGATGGTATAGGGATTAAGGCATATACTTTGCATGTACCTAATCTAGATTAAGTCTCCAGCACCATATGGTTCTTTATGCAAGTTGCTGTTTGCAGTTTTTGAGGCCCCTATAGTACCTCTGGGGTAACCATAGTAGTCCTCAGACTTCAGGTCCTTTATTTGATCCTTTTGGCTAAAACCAACTGGAAGAGTCCCCTGTACTTTTTTTTTTTTATCATTGCTTGAAAGCCCAGCAAAATAAAAACTACATAAACAATAAAAGAACGGGGCTAAATGATAGTGGCCAACATTGGTTTGATCACTGGCATCCTATATGGTTCCCTGAACCCTTTGAATACTGTCTGATGTAGCCCCAAGACAAAACAAAACTGAAAAGAGAATAGTAAGATAGGAATGAGAAAATATGCTTATCAATATCAAATATGAGTTATCATGTTTGCACCAGGCCAGTTCCATAGGCTTACTCTTTTCTCAAAAAAAAAAAAAAAAAGAAAAAGATGTAAACTAAGCCATAAAAAATCCTGGGTATACTGACCAAGTGGCTGAAAACTAGCAATCTCAGGAGAGAGGAGAGGCAAAGCCCTGCCCTGGTGAAGCCATTCCTGCTGCATTCATCACCCATAATTGCTGCTTTGCCTGTGGCCCTGCTTCATTTCTATATAGAGTCACCAATCTGTAAAAACTCCAGGTATGCTGGTATTTGCGCCTTTTTTTTGGAGTGTAGGCACACTCCTTCCTACTTTCTCCTTCTTTAAGGAGCCCTGGCATCTGAGAATACACCCCACAAAAACCACAATATCAATTATAGTGCTTTGAATTTCTTTCTGTACAACTTCATTTGTTTGATGCTGTCATCCCCACAATGGAAACACATTAACTTAGATGTTTAGCTGAGGTCACTTAGTGTTTGGAAAAAAATGAAATAACAGAAAACTAACAACAAAAGCTTACTAAACCTTCTGCCATTGTCTTAATGACCTCATTGGAGACGCAAATAATCTCCACAAATTTGCTTATCACTGTAATTCTTTATTTTTCTTTCTTTTTAATCATTTTCTTCCCTTCATTTTTCTTTTTTATTTTTTCTTTCTATTTTTTTAAATAAATTTGCTCTCACTACGTATAATCGTCAAATACATGATGCATTTTCTTAAAATATATATTATATGTGAGTTTGTATATATATGCATATATATATTTGTTTTGTTTTTGTTTTCTTTTCTTTCTTAATTCCACCTGTTTTGGTTCTGCTTGATACCAAAACATACAAGAAAAGTCTTGTCTGGGATAATAGGTCAGGTGATGGAGCCCCCAAATGCACTTTCACCCCCAAATGCACTAGCAATATAATATAGTACCATTTCTTCTTGCAAAGGCATACTAAAAAAAGGGAAATTTTATGTATAGAAATAAGCTCTTATTTACTAGGGATAAGAACTCATACATTTTACAATACAGGGGCACCTCCCACCTTGAACATATGATTCCCACCTTGAACTTAGATTCCAGGTGATTAGACAGCGACTGTCCAACCCCAAACCCTAGATTCCAGACATAGAACTGACACAGTTCTCCACAACAACTCCAGGAACCAATCTTCCTCTGGGACGTTTTTAATACTGCTCTGACACCAACATGTGCCAGTTTTGATATGACATCCTGACAATAAAGAAATGGCAACAACTTGGTCTAAGAACAGGTTGTCTTACCTCACCTCCTAATGATAACATGAAATCAGAAGACATGTCATCCTTTGATTTGTACAAAAACCAAATTCGCTATCTACAGAATACTGACTGTGACAACCATGACTGGGCAGAACTTATGCTAGTCTTGGCTTTTGGCTTATGAACTGTACAACAACCAATATCTCTAATTCCAGAGGTCAGACTGAGACAACTGCAACTGAACAGATCGTCTGGAAACATAAGGAAAGACTATCCCATGCTCATCCTAGGATAAGGCAAAAACCAAGACCACCAACTACAGAAGACTGATTAAAACAACAGTGATGGAACAGAACTTCTAGAACCATAAAGAAAGACTCCATCCTAGGCTCCATCCTTTGACCTGTGCAAATACTAAGATCTCTAGCTACAGAGGCCTGATTTTATCATCCACGACAGAGCGGAAAGTTTCCAGACATCACAAAGGATCTAGGGGGGAGTGAAAGAACATGTATGGAGCCTGTAGTTATTTCCATGACAGTATACTTCAAGGGCGGGGAAACCTTGCATCTCTTAGTCTAAGGGAATTCTCTTTCTAATCTTCCCAATATTTACTATGCCTATGGAAAAAAAAAGCTCAAATTAATTTTTTTGGTTTTGTTGTTTTTTTTGTCACCCCCCGTGGTGTGTGTGTGTGTGTGTGTGTGTGTATGTGTGTGTGTGTATGTGTGTGTGTATGTGTGCACCTTGTTTTGTTTTTATTTCAGGACTGTGGTTATTGTGTGGTTATTGTCTTTATTGCTTTATTGCTGTGGTACTTTTTGAGTTTTTTTGATTATTTATTTATTTTGTATTGTTGTTATGTTTTTCTTCCTTTTTTCCTTTCTTCTCTTAAACTGATATTTGTAGTCTCTAGAAGGACTCCTCCCATTTTTTGCTTGTTTGATTTTTGCCCCATTTTATTCTTATTTCTTCTTTCCTTCAAACAGAACCACATAACTTGAACCATCTTGTTCCACCTCACAAATTAAGGGGGAAAAATGAAGGGTACCAAGACCAAACAGTCGTTTGAACATTAAGTAGATATAAAAAATGATCAGACTTAAACACCAAATTCAAAGCAAATGACAACAGAATCGATAGCCAATCTACAAGCTAGACACAGAGGGGCCAACTTATACAGAAGCCTGGTGGGTAAAGGAGGGGGATATGGGATGCATGCTGGGAACAGGGGTGGAGGGAGGACACTAATGGTGAAAATGCCCCTGATTCAATGTCTCTATGTAAAATATTAATGTGAAAGATTTGTAATCTATTTGGGTCAAAATAAAAATAATATTATATATATAATAAGGGCTGAGCATATAACTCAGTGACAGAGAACTTGCATTGGATATGTAAGATCCTACATTTGATTTATGGCCAAAAAAGAAAAAAATACACATACACACAAATACACATATTGTTTTAAAATGAAAAAAAAAACAGATGTATAATATCTTGTCTGTGGTCATACACAAGTACTTCAGAGCCATCACCCTTACTGGCCTCTCTGTTCGTATATCTGTAATCTCCTGGCCTTGGTTTCTACATACCCTGGTCATAGATCAAGAAGGGAGTGTGGGCACTCATCAGTTTATCTTTCATTTGGAACCTGGCCAGTGAGATGAGTCACAGTGTTAGATGAGTCACAGAGTGTGAAATGGGATTCACTCTATGAACTCACTTCTCATGGATTTTTTTTCTCTGACTCAGAGAAGGTTTTCTTATCCAGCTAAGAAAATATTAGGGTCCCAGAGGGTCCAGTCTCCCTTTAAAGTTTAGGAGAGCTTCCTTCTGCTCAGTGGTTTTGTGGCCTCAGGAACTTATTTAGAGCAGTGTTTTTTCAACCCTTTTTACCCAAAAGAACAGTGAAAATAGATTTATTTTATGGACTATGGGGGTAGAAATTAAAAAGGGTTATATAAATATGTTTACAAGATAATGGTTATAAAAATACTGTCAGATGATCCAGGCATAGCATGTTTAATAATAAATGCAATAACTTTTTCCAAGGACTGACAAGAAATTTTTGTGAATTGGTACTGGTCTAAAAAATGGAGGTGGGAAAACACTAATTTAGAGGCACTTCTTTCTTTTATCATTACTATTACTATTTCTTTTCTTTCCTTTTTTTTTTTTTTTTTGGTTTTTGGTCCACACCCGGCGGTGCTCAGGGGTTACTCCTGGCTGTCTGTTCAGAAATAGCTCCTGGCAGGCACAGGGGACCATATGGGACACCGGGATTTGAACCAACCACCTTAGGTCCTGGATCAGCTGCTTGCAAGGCAAACACCGCTGTGCTATCTCTCCGGGCCCACTATTACTATTTCTATTACTATTAGTAATACAACAACAAATGTTGTTATTATTATGCTGTGGCTGGTGGTGGTAATGTCCAGGAATAAATCCAGGGCTTCTTATATGTGATGCCTGTACTCTGTGACTGATTTATATCCCCAGTTAACCATTTATTCCTCATGTTTTGGCCACACTCATTGTTACTTGGAGTACTAAGAGGTGCCAGTGATTGAAACAGGTACTCTTGCATGCAAAGCATGTACTTCAACAACTTGGCTCCAACTATTATATTTAATATTCTAAAACTCAACATCTAATTGGATGAGTTCATCTGATAGATGGCCTTAGTTGACCTTTTTAGAGGTTCAGGCCCAGTACCTAATATCCACACTATCCTGGTTAAGTGACCAGGGAAGGGCACCTTTCTTTCTTTCTTTTTTTTTTTTAAATATTTTTTTAATTTAAGCACCATGAATACATACATAATTGTAGTTGGGTTTCAGTCTTAAAAAGAACACCCTCCTTCACCGGTTTAATCTTCCCACCACCAATTCCCCCCATCTTCCTCCTTCCCCACCCCCTCCATGTCTGTATTCGAGACAGGCATTCTACTTCTCTCACTCATTAACATTGTCATGATAGTGTAGTCATCTCTCTAATTAAACTCACCACTCTCTGTGGTGAGCTTCACATCGAGGGCCAGTCCTTCCAACCTTCCTTCCTTTCCTTTCCTTTCCTTTCCTTTCCTTTCCTTTCCTTTCCTTTCCTTTCCTTTCCTTTCCTTTCCTTTCCTTTCCTTTTTCTTTTTCCTTTCCTTTCCTTTCCTTTCCTTCCTTTCTTTCCTTTCCTTCCTTCTTTTCCTTTCCTTTCCCTTCCTTTTTCTTCCTTTCCTTTCCCTTTCCTTCCTTTTCCTTTCCTTTCCTTTCCTTTCCTTTCCTTTCCTTCCTTTCCTTTCCTTTCCTTTCCTTTCCTTCCTTTCCTTTCCTTTCCTTTCCTTTCCTTTCCTTTCCTTTCCTTTCCTTTCTTTCCTTTCCTTTCTTTCCTTTCCTCTTTCCTTTCCTTTCCTTCCTTTCCTTTTTTTTTTTTGTTTTTTCCTTTTTTCTTTCCTTTCCTCTTTCCTTTCCTTTCCCTTCCCTTTTCCCTTCCTTCCTTCCTTCCTTCCTTCCTTTCCTTCCTTCCTTCCTTCCTTCCTTCCTTACTCCTCCCTCCCTTCCTTCCTCTCTTCCTCCCTCCCTCCCTCCTTCCTCCCTCCCTCCCTCCCTCCCTCCCTCCCTTCCTTCCTTCCTTCCTCCCTCCCTTCCTTCCTTCCTTCCTTCCTCCTCCTCTCCTCCCTCCCTCCGTCCCTCCCTCCCTCCCTCCTCCCTCCCTCCCTCCTTCCCTCCCTCCCTCCCTCTCTTCTTTCTCAGGCCACACCTGGTGGCACTCAGGGGTTACTCATGGCTCTGCTCTCAGAAATTATTCCTGGAAGGCTCTAGGGACCATATGGGATGCCAGGATTGAATTCAGGTCAACTCCCTACCCACTATGTTCCAGCTCCCCACATTCTTTTCTTTTTTCTTTTGGGTCACACTTGGCAATGCTCAGGAGTTACTCCTGGCTCTACATTCAGAAATCACTCCTGGCAGTCTCGGGGGACCATATGGGATGCTGGGATTTGAACCACCATCCTTCTGAATGCAAGGTAAATGCCCTACCTGTATGCTATGTCTTTGCCCACCCCCACATTCATTTCTTTATACTTCAACTCTTCTTCCTTTTATTTCTCAGGAAGAAAAGACCTTATTTCCTCCTGGACAAAGTGGTGCCTATCCTTTGTTTCTACTTCAACATACCCCTATCTTGACATGTATATTCTTACTAGCAAATATTCCTGAAGTGGATGATACCATCTGTATTTATGTGTTCATATTACTGTATTAACCTTTACACACAGTCATTTAGTAATTCTATAAATAGGAACTATTATTTATTGCATTTTATGGATTAGAAAATCAGGGCATAGTGAGTCCAGAGCTTTCCAAAAGCATAGATTTAGTTAGTGCTGGAGCTGTCATTTAAACCTGTTTTTTCTACTACATCATGCTGCCTTCAAAATAGTTAATAGTGTTTATAGCAAATACTTGTCAGAGGTAAGTAATGAATCTTTATACTTAGATGTATCTTGAAATGAAATTGTTCTTATTTGAAAGATTCTTTTAAAAGTAAACTAACTAGTAAGTATGAATTGGTAGCACAAATTTCCTTCTTCCTTCAATTCCTCATTATTCTGGGGATATAGAAGCCATTCTCAGGTAGGGAGGTTGGCTCAGTGCTCAAGTGATCATAAAGAACCAGGGATAAAATTTGAGCTTGTCACAAGCAAAGCATGTATTCTATTTCTTTGAGCTATTGCTATGGCCTAAATCCTTGGTTCTTACTGTGTCAGGCAAGAAGTTCCCTCACTCTGTTCACAGTTTTCTGCAAATGAAGCTCTCAGTCATGTTGGGTGAATGCAGGGGGGAACTGAACAAGAACATTTAGGTAGCCATCTTACATATTGGTCAGAATGGACAAGTGACACAGAAATCATCACTGGTTATAAATATTGTCCCTTGCTATTGGCACAGGCTGTAAAACTACACTATATTCCTGACTTGAAAGAAGGAATTATTCAATCAGAAATAATTTTCTTAAAATTACCACTAAAATAATCATAAATATAAAGTTATATTTCATATAATTGGACTTAATCAAAAAGTAAGTATTTATAGATTATCCACTGAATTACTGAGCTCACCTGCATTATTCAAGACAAATTAAAATAATCCTCATGAAATTTTCAGACAGATTAATGTCATGAAATATTAGATAAAATTGCAAATAATGTAAGATAAAATATAGCTAGTCACTAATTTATGGAGCATCAACAAGTATAAAGACTTAAATGTAAATTCAGTGGATATTAATTTTTTTAAATTTAATCACCATGAGATACAAAGTTAAAAAGTTGTTGATAGTTGAGTTTTAAACATACAATGTTCCAACACCCAATCCTTCATCAGTGTTCATTTTCTACCACCAATTTCCTTAGTTACCCTTTCACCATCCCACCCTATTCCTAACCTGCCCCTTTGTTAATTTTAAGGCATGTAAGTTTATTGATACATTTTAAGGGGGGGAAAGTCAACTAAAAACAAACACAGTCAGAAAGATAGTATAGTAGGTAGGGCCTTGCTTTGCGTGTAGCTGACTTTGGTTTTATCCCCAATATCCCATTTTCTCCAAGCTTAAATTTAGTATATAAATGGTGAAAATAAGAAAGAGAGAGAGCAAAAAATGAATGTATAGTAGGGAAGTATTTGAAAAGATTTGAAAATCTTTCCAGGATAAAGTGAATTCTGAAAGATTTAAAAGTCTTAAGTTACCAATAAGGAAGGCAATATATATTACTCTTTCGAGTGTGGGATATAATCTAAACAATGATACATTGCCTAGAATTAGTAAATTGGCTTATGGAAAGTTACTGCCCAGGGTAGCTTCTAAGCATAGAATTAAAAGAAGATAAGGGTGAATTCCAGGCCAACATATGTGGATTAGATTGTTCAGGAGATTGGTTTTCATCTAACTCTTAATTATGAGTGAGTAACTGATGATCCATTTCCTGACAGACACACATCTGGAATGCTCATTCAACCCAGAATGCCTGTCTAACTGGGTTTCTGAGGCTCCAAGGAAACAGAGCAAATACACTACACATTTTCTCTCTTGGCCACATATTGTTTTTCTTTAGAGCTCTGACCACTTGCTCCAATCCATCTTTTCTCCTAGATGAATTGTGCCAGACAAGGCGAACAGATAAGATACAACCATACTTCACTGGGTCAGCTGTGGGTTCTGTGTTGTGAACAGTTTTCATTTTGGCTGCTTTGGTTCTGCTTTCTCCTCCTTTTGGTGATAGAATAATGTTTTCTCTGTGAGGATCCACTTTATCACTTGGGATCAACCTACTTTTATCATAAGGATAGATCTGTGACCCTTGTTTAATGTTAATTTTAAATGTTAACATTTAATTCAATCAGTATTGCTTCAAGAACTTTGACATGAGATCCTGGAAGGAAAGGAGAGCATAGTGGTGAGGAATTTATTATCTTCAAGATGACCACAGAAGCTAAAAACTTAATTTGGAAGAATAAGAAAGAAAGAAAAGATATGAAAGTATCTGGTAGTATATGGTACTTAAATAAAGATATTAAAAAAATATCTGGTAGAACCTGAACTAGTTCTGAGATTTTCAGTACTATGAACTACAGATAATGTTTCTTCTTCTGTCTGTCCAGTTTCATTTGGATTGTCTAGAGTAAGCAACTGAAAGTCCCAAACTTGACTATAATCTAATTTTGGGCTTTTTCCCTTTTATGCCCAACCTTTGGTTTTGACCAGCTAGATCTTACTTCCTCATCTTAGAGAGGAGTTGGTAAAGAGCAGAAATGTAAAAACATCCACTGGAACTTATATTTTCCTTCAATTTCACTCTGGTCCTACAGGTTTCACAAGAGCTAGGATTCCTGGACACATAGAAGACAAGAGAGAGAAGACTGAAGTATGAACTTTATGTATTTATTTATTTAGTTTTTTGGGCCATACTTGGTGATGCTCAGGGTTTTACTGGCTATGCACTCAGAAATTGCTCCTGGTTTGGGGGACTATATGGGATGCCAGGGGATCGAATTGCAGTCCATCCTAAGTTAGCGTGATCAAGGCAAATACCTTACCACTTGTGCCACTGTTTCGGCCCCAAGTATGAACTTTAAAGATTTCTCCTTACTTATCCACCTTATCCACCCCTTAACATCAGTGCTCCTGAAGATGCTCTGGTCTTAACCTTTATCAGAGTTTCTTCCTTTGCCAGAGTAGAAGGGATGTGCAGTGCCAGGAAAGAAACTCTAATATACCTCAAAGAGAATACAAACCTTATC
The DNA here is from genome assembly GCF_024139225.1 of Suncus etruscus. Lineage (NCBI taxonomy): Eukaryota > Metazoa > Chordata > Mammalia > Eulipotyphla > Soricidae > Suncus > Suncus etruscus. Next base: position 27,711,015 of record NC_064860.1, on the reverse strand, counting down.
CAACAATGTTGTGTCTCAGAGATTTCACACACACAGAAAAAAGACTAGAAATTTGCAGGCTCTTATTGCTCATTCTATAATTCTAGAATGTCACATTTTTGTTTTGTTTTGTTTTGTTTTGGGGCCACACCCAGTAGTACTCAGGGGTTATTCCTAGCTCTATACTCAGAAATTGCTCCTGGCAGACTCAGGGGACCATATGGGATGCCAGAAGTCAAACCAGGGTTCTTCCAGGGTTTGCTGAGTGCAAGGCAAATGCTCTATCACTATGCTATTACTCTGGCCTCTAGAATGTCACACTTTAAAGGAGTCTTTAAAATGTTTGACCTGGATTGTGTCCTTGTTGTTTCTTTTCCCAATAACGTGTGTCAGTTGGATCCTTTTTTAAAAAAAGTTGTTTTAGTTAACTTTTATTTCCTAATATATTAATTAGAGGATTATTGAAATCCTATTATAATGAAAACATCTATTTAGAGACTATAAAGTTATGTTCCTTTCACATATATCATAATATTTCATCTAAAAAAGGACACTAAAAATATCTTACAGATGTGGATAGAAGAACAGTGGCTTGTCTTAAAGGATTCAGTTAGTAAATAGGGGATGCTGGAGCTAATTCAGTGAATTTGATTCAACTTTAAAGACACTTCCTTACTATCATGAACTCTGATAGGTCAGTCTGGAACTGTGAAAAGTACAAAAGGCACATAGAACATGAGTTGATTGAAAAGTTAAGAGGTATATGGGTGTCTTCTACTGGTATGTTGGGGGCTCTGGGCAGGACAGCTAGCCATAGGCCCCCTAGGCTGACCACTTAGTCCAGGGGACTGAGATCCCCCCATGCCAGACTGGTCTTCAGGGCCATGCCTGGTAAATTGGGCCCTGGAGGGAGGGTGGGGGAAACAAACTCCTTTTGTATACATACTGGACCCCATTCAGGGTTTCTTTCGCGACATATATACTTTTTTTTTTTTTTTTTGGTTTTTGGGCCACACCTGGTAACGCTCAGGGGTTACTCCTGGCTATGCGCTCAGAAGTTGCTCCTGGCTTGGGGGACCATATGGGACACCTGGGGATCCAACCGCGGTCTGTCCAAGGCTAGCGCAGGCAAGGCAGGCGCACCTTACCTTTAGTGCCACCGCCCGGCCCCGCGACATATATACTTTTTAACTTCACCCAAAAGTGTTCTTAATTCTTGATTGTTTCTATGCAAAAAAAAAAAAATAGAATGCCCTAGATTTGGAGGATAACATTCAACTAGGTCTCTAAAATCAGTATATATGTAAATGTGACTTCCTATACAGTGGCCCTCTATGACTGCCAAGCCTAATCCATAAACAATTCATCTATACAATGTATATAGCCCCTCTGATATATTTCACCTCACTCACACCAGAGCCCCTTCTACTCCCTCATCTCCCAACCCGGATTCATTATCTTCCCTGAATTAACCCTCTTTACCCTCAGTTCTTAACTTGTTAGGCACCAAGACTGACCTCCTGCCCCAACAGATTCTGCCCTTTCACATACCCCTACAAAACTCCTTATTACTCCTTAACTCTCTCACCCCCAGCCATCAGTACCCCACATTTACTCTTTTTAACTTCAGTAATGCACAGTCCTAATCACAGACCAAAGTCGTGCATTAGATTTAACAACCCCCAACTATTTCAAAAGACATAAAATGAACACATATGTCTTTTGAATATTGTATGTGTATTTTCTTTGACAGCTATAACTCTTACTAAGTATTCTTTTACAGTGATGATTCTACCCACTTTTTATCTTTTCTTTTCTTTGTGAGCTGCTTAATAAGGAATTTTGGTAAAGAGCCCCTCAGTTTAATGCTTATGATTGAACCATGTCATGGGGATTGTTGGACTTTTTCTTACGGCCATCATATGCACTGATAACGCCATGTGGCATTGTTTTTTGTTTGCATAGGCACATTGAAATGGGAAAATACTATACATACAAATAAGTTCTTATCTAATAGAGATTGGAACACACAAATCTTGTAGTGCAATGGGACCTTACACCCTGAACATTGATGTAATGACCTGGCTCAGGCCTCAGAAGAATGGGCATCCTCCATTCACCCCTGAACCAGGGAAGCTATCTATGAAACATCCAAGTTTTTTTTTTTTTTTGTTTTTGGGCCACACCCAGTAACGCTCAGGAGTTACTCCTGGCTATGCGCTCATAAGTTGCTCCTGGCTTGGGGGACCATATGGGACACCGGGGGATCGAACTGCGGTCCGTCCTAGGCTAGCGCAGGCAAGGCAGGCACCTTACCTCCAGCGCCACCGCCCGGCCCCCAAGTTTTTTTTTTTTATAACAACACCTGGAAGCAATCCTCTACCAGGGAAGACCCTACCATGGCTCTGACATTGACCTTAACACTTCCCTTAACACTAAGAAGACTTGACAACAACAACGAACTGCTTACAGGACAGGGCTCTCTGCATTGACCTTTAATTGTGAGGTAAAACGAGAGGATGCTCCGCACCATCCTGGCAGCAATGTAGGATATGCAGATTCCAGGATCTTCAATACAGAAACTTGATACCAACAACAGAGACTGTGTGAAAAATAAAAGTGTAATGGCACTACAGACAATGTCTTGAATTGGACGATCTAACTTGCCTGGAGCCTAGAGTTGGTCTTATGCCAGGAAACTTCAGGGGTAGGGTCTTCTTGTATTTAGGTCAAGGCTTTTTCTTTCCATGTCCCTCATATTTTGGTGGGCCTATGCAAACAATAATTGCCACTCTAACACTGTTTTTACTGTGCTCCTTTGACTTTAATCTTTAAGAAAAACAACCCACTTAAACTTTTGAGGTTAACTTAAACTAATATGCATGTGAATGGAAATGTAAAAAAGTACTTTGCCTTCAATGTTTAAGGAGTTACATAAGTTTTATGGCTTTAGATTGCTTTGTGTGCTGCTAAGAAATATTATGTATTACAATCTGGGGACTTGAGGGACAAAGTAATTGTACATGGGTTCTGTTTTATTTTTCTTAATGTTCTTTGGCTGAAAGTTCAAAGTTCAGATATCAGTAAGGGGATTTCTGAGAATTCTGTTTATGTGTGATTGTCCTTCCACTATAACTTTACCTTGACCTCTTTCTTTGCATTTTTGTTCTCATAATTAAAAATAAAAAATTTAAAAAAGATGTATATACAAAACATGTAGATATAAGACCAGACTTTAATCTAAAGTTCTAAGAAATGATAATTATTGATGTCTTTCTTATAAATAATTCAAATTTATAAACCAAAATTAAACTCTAAAATGAGTGTAAGATTCCATTTTAATTCTTATATTTTTATAACTATTTTATAACTACTTTAGTGCTTCATTTTTAACAAACATAAAATCATTTTAAGATTTTTCCCTATGTCCTTGATTTGCTTGTATCTGAAGATTAGTTGATTTGTTGAGTTGTATAGCACCGACAAGTAAAATAATAGTGAAAGCAATAGTTTAACATAGCAACACTCGTTTTACAAATTTTTGCATGTGGACTGTAAGAGATACTTAATAAACTCTTGTTTACTGACAAGAAAACATTTTAAATTTAAGCATTAGTAAAACACATTTCAGTCAGTCTAAATCTTTTACAGTATACTTAAGAACATTTAGGGGACTTTTTTTTTTTTTGTCACTTTGAACTACTGACCTAAGGAAGACTTGGGTCATATTTTGCAATAGATAATCAGATTAAATAATTATTTTGTGAAACCCAGTTGCTTACTTATTGAAAATATAATCTGATCTAAAGAGACACTTAATAAACATATTTAGATGTTGCATTTTTTTAGGGAACCAGTTTACCTTTTGTACCTGGATTAGTTAAATTCTGCTTTATTATGTAGTAAACTATTCTCTATGTTAAGGATGTACCTGCCAAGCCTCCACTTTCTTGATGTCAGCACAGGAGCCGTTGGTGAAGAGCCCTCTTCCAGGTAAGCAGGTATATATATCTTGTAGAGCATGAGCAATGGAGTAGACTGCTAAGTAGACATTATAGGATATCCTCAAATGTGTATAATCCATGTAAGGTGTCTCAACACTGCTAATGTTCTCATTCCCTGTACAGAGAGGTCGGAAGGCTGTGGAACTGTTGCTTATTTTGCTAACACTTTCTTCGTTACCTCTTAGGAAACTTTCCATGGGTAAAGGTCCCTTTGCAGCTTCTTGGAGGTGACAGTTAAAAGTTTCCTCCCAAAATTCCTTGGCAAAACCATTGTGGACAGATTTCCTGGGATGGACTTTTTGCAGGAATTCTCGGAAACCTGGAATCTGCCCAGCTTTCAGACCAAATCCAATGGTACCTCCGACCACATGAAAATATTCTGGCATAGCTATCAAGGAAGAGCTGGCCCAGGCCTCACTAGCCAGCCAGATCCTGCCTGTGATATTGCGCCGAACAATCTCCTTGATGAGCGGTTCAAGATCTGGGCCACTGGAGAAGACAACAATGACCTTGGCTGTTGAATTCTGGATCACTTCTACCACCTGCTGGATTTCTTCCTCATCAGAGTATTGGGAGATAAGCTCACTGAAGTCGATGCATATATCTCTTTCTTCAGCTTCTTCTCGGAACTTCTCTATCCCTGGCCTGCCATAGTCATCATCAGCTGCAATTGTGCCCACCCAGTTCCAGCGGAAATATTCAACAATGTCTGCCATTGCAGTAGCCTGGTGTTCATCATTGGGAATAGTACGAAGAAAGGACTTGAACTGATTCTTATTGCTAAGGAGTCTACTGGAGGAGGCATAGCTGACCTATAAAGAGCCAAGAACACAATTTGAATGCTGACTAAGTCAGGCAACATGAAGTTGTATTTTTGAGTATTCATTAATCTAATTGGTCTAACATGCTTGGAACTACAGACAGAATAAAAAGGTGAGACAGGATCTGAGCACCCAAGCACCTGTCAGTTGACCAAGAAGCATCCTAATTCTCAATGACTCTTCATAATGCTACCTTCAAAAGTGAGCCAGAAATATTGGCTCAACAGCGGAACACTTGCCTTATATGTGTGAGCATTGGTTTCAATCCCAGGCACTGAAAAGAAAAGAGCTTGGCCACAAAATCAACCCAACAGTAAGAAAATAAGCTCAAGCTTTCAGTCTTTAAGTATTGTTTAACAGTAGCTCCTAAGCTCCCAGGTGTTGCCTCATTGGTTGGAACATATCCTCAAATATTTTCTGCAAGTTGAATCAGGAATTTTACCTTTCTTCCCATTTAGTACAGTGAATAATTTATCATTAATTCATTTCTAGAAGGAATTAGGTTCCATGTAGGCTATAAACTTAAGGTTTTTCTAAGGTGCCCTCTTTTTCCATTATAACTAATTTCTTTTCTGATTTTTTTTTGTGGTTTTTGGGTCATACCCGGCAGTGCTCAGGGGTTATTCCTGGCTTCAGGCTCAGAAATTGCTCCTGGCAGGCACGGGGGACCATTTGGGGCGCCGGGATTCAAACCGATGACCTCCTACATGAAGGGCAAACGCCTTACCTCCATGCTATCTCTCCGGCCCTCTCTTTTCTGATCTTTTATTCTTTTCCTGCCATCCTTAATTGCTTCTCTTTCTGCCTTACAGTACTGTTGATAAAAGTGCCCATATATTGTCATATGTCTTGAAGAGTCACACTCAGTGGTGTTCAGGGAGTCCATGATGTGCTAGGGATGGAACCAAGGACTCCTACATACAAAACATGTCGTCCAATTCTTCTAGTTATCGTTAAGTTACAGCCATCTCTAAGAAACACATATTATTTAGCCCAATAAATCCCACAGATTCATCATGTTTAATTCCTCTGCACCATGAAACATTATAAGTATAGTCAGAAAAAATTCTTTCCTAACTTCTTAGTGAGTTCAAATGTCACTGAACTCTGTTCAGTTTCATGTGATAACTGAGACTGCTCAATATGTTGAACCCTCAGAGAAGCTGAGGAAGAATCATGAAGAAGTTTCTATAATATATTTCCACTTTCTTAGACTTCTGTATTTGTATCTGAGGGAGTGAATTATAGGGGGAAAAGCCTGTGACAGTAAAATAGCATTTGTTGAGGTATTCCAACATTCTGTAAAGCTTACATTAATTTAGAATTTCTCAACTTAAAAAGTTCCCAGCAATTTTTCACCCATTGAAGCAATTAGTCTTTATGTTCAGTGTTTTAAAATAAAAATTCCAATATATTAATTTTTATCAGGTAGTAGTTTCACCAATAAAAACATAAACATCAATCGTCAATGAAAGAAGTGGAATTTTTTTTTACTAGAGGCAAGCCTAGTTCTTCTAACAAAAATCTTTGAAGAAATTGACATTTATTAGTCTTACAATAAAATATATTAATATTACTGCTCTATTTTGGGGCATTATGTAGATAGTAAAGAAATTTGTTGTATATTATTATTTTCTTTTGTAAAACAAAAACAATAAATATTTTAATCAGACTTTGGTGGGCGTTTGCAAAACAAGTCAAAACATGTTAAAAGGATAAAAAAAAAAGAAAGAAAAGTAGACATTATTTTCCCCATGCATTTCTCTTAAATAATAGATTTATAATATTTCCCATGTTTTCAAAAGCAAACTAGAAAATTAGGGGTAAATATCATTTTGTGCCTCCTACAGCTTAAAAAATCCCTTAAAAACACACAGAAAAAAATTTTTTATTGTAAGAGGGGAGAATTTCATGAATGATTCAGAAAATCTATTTTAACCGCAATTTGTTCAACTGCTCTTCTACTCCATCCACTAGGTGGCATTAGCTATTTCATCCACTGGATGGCATCAGTCTCCAGAAAAATACCAGAGGGGATCTGACCAACTCTAGTTCCCAACTGTCCCTTCTAATGGCTCCAGGGACTTTGGATACCCAGGCTGCAGGAGGGAATGATTGATATTCCCACAAGCACCCACGACAAAGCCACAAGTCTATAAACTAGATTAGTTTGACTAATAATCATTACAGTCTCCCTGGCAAGATTATAAGCAAAATTCAACTTAATCTTCTTTTCATCTAACCCACAGAAAATTAAATTCTTCCCTCACGTTTTTCTTTGTTTTTGTAGCAATAATTTCTTTTGCCTGTTGGCTGGTATTTAAAATAAATGTGTCGATATGAAAGACACATTTTCAGGTTTCCCGATATATTAAGTGATGTGGGGTTTGCTAGATTTTGTTGTCACAAAGTTACATTTCAGGACTTCCCCACAGGAAACACCTTTAATTCCCTAAAGTAAGGCTTCAGGAAGTGATGATAAAACTTTCACAGTTGTCATACACATATGAAATGTTATAATGACTGTCACTCAAGAAAGGAACCTGTCAGTCTAGAAATGTGAAATTTTCAGACATTCTTAAAAATTTAAATCTTTTTTGTTTAAAAGTATGTAATACTATCTCTTCAGCCTTTCTTCATTTCTTTTCTTTCCTTCTTTCTTTTTATTCCTCCCTCCCTTCCTTTTCCCCCTCCTCCCTCCCTCCCTCCTCCCTCCCTCCCTCCCTCCCTCCCTCCCTCCCTCCCTTCCTCCTCCTCCTTCCTTCCTTCCTTCCTTCCTTCCTTCCTTCCTTCCTTCCTTCCTTCCTTCCTTCCTTCCTTCCTTCCTTCCTTCCTTCCTTCCACCCCACTCACTGTACTATCACTCAGGCCCCAAGAAAGACCAAGCTTTCCAGAAGATATGTTTCAAAAATCTTCATAATAAGACACGAGTAGTTGATACAAAACTTAAAAGGCACTGAGTAACTGAAAGGTGTATTGCGCTAGTGCAAAGTCAGAGTTAGAAGCCAGTCTAGGCAGAGGGTATAGAACTCACTTCTCCTTACTCTTCTCTCAGGTCTGCAGCTAAGAAGTCAAGGTTACCTGGGGGATGTAGAAGAGCCAAGCAGATTTGCCACAGCTGTCGAGATGCCCGAACCAGTTGCTCCCACCACAGCGATGGTGGAGGTGGATGTGTTCTGAGCAGGTATGCAGAACTCATCGAGATTCAAAAGAGTCAATTTGTGTTTGGTGCAAACAAAACTCAAGGTGGCCTCACAAGGGGCTTTTGAAAGGTGGGGTACTGTATTACAAAGTGTCAAATATCCTGTAGCCACAGTGTTATGTTGGCGGAGAAGATCAGGGGCTTGCTGGTTATCTTCTCTTCAAATGGCAAATACATTGGCTTGTAACCAGCGAAATCCACGGAAATTATAACCTGGAGAAGAAAAAAAAATGTGAGAAGATGAGAGGCTTTCTGGTCAACAACTTTAGAGTGAAACTTGGGGGCAAAGCTGGATTTGAGTTGTGATGGTCTGACTCTAGCCTTTGGTTGAGGGTTATTGAGTTCTTTGAGACTCCACTAAAAAAGTGGGAATAATACATATATAATAGGGTAGTACAATTAAGAATGATTCTCATGATTTAATTTCTCCTGACAGCTGCATTAGTATTCCATTCTGAATATGTACCAGAGTTTCTTTAGTCATTCATCTATCTGTTGTCAGGCATCTGGGTTGTGTCCAGATTCTGGCTATTGTAAATAGTGCTGCAAAGAATATAGACATGAAGAAGGCATTTTTGTATTGTGTTTTTGTGTTCTTAGGGTATATCCTTAGGAGTGGTATTGCTGGATCATATGAGAGCTCAATTTTCAGGTTTTTGTTTTCCAGAAGGCTGGCCTATATGGCATCCCCACCAGCAGTGAATAAGAGTTTCTTTCTTCCCAGTAACACTGATTATTATTGTTCTTTGTGATGTGTGCTAGTCTCTGTGGTGTGAGATGATACCTCATTGTTGTTTTGATTTGCATCTCATTATAATTAGTGATGTGGAGCATTTTTTCATGTTTTGTTTGGCCATTTGTATTTATTATTTGAGGAAATGTCTGTTCATTTTTCTTCTCCATTTTTTTTTGATGAGGTTAATTATTTTTTTCTTGTTAAGTTCTGTCAGTACCTTGTATATCTTAGATATTAGTCCTATCTGATGGTTATTGGGTGAATAGTTTCTCCCATTCTGTGGGTGTCCTTTGTATCCTAGACAATATTTCCTTTGAGTTGCAGAAGCTTCTCAGTTTAATGTAGTCCCATTTGTTTATCTCTGCTTCAACTTCTGTTTTCTCCTTGAAGATGCCTTTGGTCTCAAATGTCATGGAGTGTTTTACTTATTTGTTCTCCTATATACCTTATAGTTATGGGTCTGATATCAAGGTCTTCAATGCATTTGGATTTTATATTTTTACTTGGTGGTGTTAGATGGAAAACTGAGTTCACTTTTTTTGCATGTGGCTGACCAGTTGTCCCAATACCATATTAAAAAGGCTTTCCTTGCTCCATTTTGTGTTTCTTGTCATTTTATCAAAAATTAATTGATTGAATGTCTGGGGGTCTTTCTCTGATACTTAAGTCTATTCCATTGATCTGAGGGTCGGTCCTTTATTCCAATAGCATTGCTGTCCTAGTGATTATTGTTTTGTAGCATAATTTAAAGTTGGGGGAAAGTGATGCCCTCCCATCTCTTTATCCTAAGGTTGCTTTAGCCTATTCTTGGTGTTTTTTGTTCCAAATAAATTTCAAGAGTTTTTAATACATTTCTTGGAACAATGTCATGGGAATCCTTAGAGGAATTGCATTAAATCTGTACAATGCTTAGGGGAGTATTGACATTTTAATGATGGCAATCCTCCCATGAACATAAACAAGGTTTATGTCTCCATTTCCTTGCGTTTTCTTTTATTTCTTGAAGCGGTGTTTTGCAGTTTTCTTTGTATAGGTCCTTCACCTATTTCTTAAGTTAACTCCAAGTTATTTGAGTTTCAGCGGTTCTATGTGAATGAAATTGTTTTTTTATTATCCATTTTTCTCTATCACTATTTGTGTAATAAGGTCATTGATTTTTGGTTGTTAATTTTGTAGCCTGCCATATGAATTTATTGTTTTTTGAAGCTTTTTGATAGTATTTAGGATTTTCTAAATATAGGATCATGTCATCTGCAAACAGAGCTTGGCTTCTTTTTTTCCTATCTGGATACCCTTGATATATCTTTCTTGCCTAATTGCTATGGCAAGTAATTCAATACTATGTTAAATAGGACTGGTGAGAGAGGGCAGCCTTATCTTATACTAGATTTTAGAGGAAAGGCTTTTAGTTCTCCATAGAGTATAAATTTGCCATGGGCTTGTGGTAAATTGCCTTGACTATATTAAGAAAAGTTCTTTTCTTATGCAGCCACCAGGAGAGATGAAGTCATGAAATTTTCCTATTCATGAATGTACATGGAATCTATTATGCTGAGTGAAATTAGTCAGAGGGAGAGAGAGACACACAGAATAGTCTTACTCATCTATGGGTTTTAATAAAAATTAAAAACATTGAAATAATTTCCAAAGTTGAGGGCTGGAAGAACCAGCTCAAGATATGAAGCTCACCACAAAGAGTGGTGAGTGGAGTTAGAGAAATAACTATGCTGAGAACTATCATAACAATGTCAGTGAGTGAGGAATGTAGAAAGGCTGTCTCAAATACAAGCAGGGTGTTGGGGAGGGAAGAGATGGGGGCATTGCTGATGAGAAAGTTACACGGGTAAAAGAGGGTGTTCTTGTTATGAATGATACCCAACTACTATTATGTTTGTCACCACGGTGTTTAAATAAAGAAATTATTTAATTAAAAAAAGTTCCTTTCATTTCCATTTTGTTGAGAGTTGTTATTATGAATGGGTGTTGGATCTTATCAAATGCTTTCTCTATATCTATTGATATGATCATATGATTTTTATTTTTCTTTTGTTGTTATAGTGTATTATGTTGATTGATTTTCATATGATAAACCATCCTTAGAAGTGGATCAAACACAATACAAAGGAACCATCTGCATGCCTATGTTCATTGCAGCTCTATTTACAATAGCCAGAATCTGGAAACGAACCAGATACCTGACTACAGATGAGTGACTAAAGAAACTGTGGCACACAATGGAGTACTATGCAGTCATTAGGAAAATGAAGTCATGAAATTTTCCTGTACATGAATGGACATGGAAACTATTATGTTGAATAAAATGAGTCAGAGGGAGAGTGATATACACAGAATAGTCTCACTCATCTCTGGTATTTAAGAAAAATAAAAGATTATTGTAATAATACCCAGAGACAATAGAAATGAGGGCTGGAAGAACTAGTCCACAATGTGAAGCTTACCACAAAGAGTGGTGAGTGTAGTTAGAGATATAACTACACTAACTACTATCGTGACAATGGTACTGATAGAAATAGAATATCTGGGGGCCGGCGAGGTGGCGCTAGAGGTAAGGTGTCTGCCTTGTAAGCGCTAGCCAAGGAAGGACCACGGTTCGATCCCCCGGCGTCCCATATGGTCCCCCAAGCCAGGGGCAATGTCTGAGCGCTTAGCCAGGAGTAACCCCTGAGCATCAAATGGGTGTGGCCCGAAAAACCAAAAAAAAAAAAAAAAAAAGAAATAGAATATCTGTCTTGAAGACAGGCAGGGGAAGGGGGAGGTTGGATATCAGAGACACTGGTAGCAGGAAGGTTTTACTGGTGAAGGGGGTGTACTTTTTATGACGGAAATGCAACTACAAACATGTTTGTAATACTAGTGCTTAATTAAAGATATAATTAAAATAAAGATAAAAAAAGAAAGACAGAACTAAATATCCAAGCCAAAGGCAAGAACAATGGAACCAAGACACACAAACTTTGACTTTAGTATAATGTCTAAATGTTTAACAATCTAAAATTAAAATGGGCCTGTTACAGGCTACAGGGCATGAAATGTATTTGGGAAACCATTGGTAGAGGGATGTTGGCTCTGGTGATGAGATTGGTCCTGATCCATGTATGTCTGAAACCCAATTTTGAAGGACTTTGTAAATCACAATGGTTTCAATAAAATGAAAAAAATAATGATTTTCAACACTGTACTGTAACTGTGCAATGGATTAGTAATAATAAAGCTTATTGTAAGTAAGAGAATAAAAAAGTTGAGTTGGCCTCACCCAAGAATTTATGTAAAATACTTTTACAATTTATAATACAATTCCAAGTCAAGAATTTTAAGACATTTATGTAAAATACTTAATAAAAAGTTTTGTTTAGCTTTCTAAATATCCTGCTCTAATTTCTTTTTTAGGAGGAGCCAGACCTGAAAGATCTCAGTGTCTAGTCATGTTATAGTGATAGAGGTCACGCCTGGTGGTGCTTGGAATCAGGTGTGTGGTACCAGCTATTAATTTTGGATCTATTGGATATAAAACATGTCTTTCAGCCCATTGAACTATCTCCTTGGCCCTTTTCTCTTTCTATTTTTTAATGTGATGAATTCTCTTAGTTATTTTCTTTATGATTCATTTTAAATTATGAAGTTGAGATATTATAGAGTTTTTCATATGTAAATCATCTAGATTGCTAAACCCATTTTGTTTGCTTTTTATGATAGAATAAAAAATATACATCACTCAAGACAACCTTTTTGCTTGATTGTGTAGATACATGGTCCATCGTACAACTCAGTCCAGTTAGGTACCTCAAAGAAGACTGTTATCATAAAGATAAAAATCAGCATTAGTGAAATTCTGTACTTCTGGTTTGCTTTTGTAAGAGTAAATGTGAAAACATTATAGAATTTGTGTGCTTTCATTAAATATAATAGGTTTTTTTTTTTTTTTAAAGAATAAGCCTGGTTTCCTTAATTTTCCAGTTATCAAGGAGACCAAGGAAAATTGAAGTATCTCTTTGGAAATTGTAAGTTTCAGGGAGAAAGCACTATGCTTTTTCAGAAGATGGAATGCATGTTGGTCTTTGCTGTCCAGATGAAGGAAGACAGTATGAACTGAAGAATTTAGACCATATAAGAAGGTATTTAACTTAATTATAGATATGTTTTACTTGTGGTTCTTAGAGAGCATCAAATGTAGAATCATTGAGATGGTAAAGACTCTAGGAATCATGTGTTGAAGGAACTGGTAAGAATTTAGACTCTATGGCCTGGAAAAGAAATGATTTAAGGCAGCACTTTTCAACTTTCTTAAACTTATAGATAAGTGAAAATAAATGTTTTACAGACTACTCTCACAAAAATTAAAAAATAACAAAAAATATTTTGCATTTTCATTAAAAAATCAAATACTATAAATGAAATGTTTTTCAGTATTTATTTTTGTGGTGCCAGGAATTGACCCAGGACTGCACACAGGACAGACTAGTGCTCTAACACTGATTCCCAATCTCAGCCCTTTTAGTATTTAAATTTAAAATAAACAGACTGGCAGGAAATTTCTACAGACCAACAAACACCATTGTGTAAATCTGGAAGCCACTGATCTATAGGAACCTTCTAGCTTAACCTACTAGCTTTTAAATAGCTTAAGTAATGTGAATAAGTTAAATAAATTTTGTGTTTCTCCATTTATATGTTCCCTGTGTTTGCAGGGAAAAATTCAGTTTTTTTCTAAGAAAAATTTCTAATGGGAGTCAGTTTAAATCACTACTACTGAGTTTTTTTTTTCCAACTCTAAAATTCTTATAAAATATGAGGTAGCTAACACACAGGTTTTATAAACAACTACAGGGATAAGTCAAGTCAGTGGGACATTTCACTACTCTGGTTTGTAAAGTCTACAGTATATTTTTTTGGGGTACATCTATTCAGCAAAACCAATGCCAGAATAGTGATGATCAGCTACCAAGTCTTGGGCACATGCTCCAACAGTCCACCGTTTTCTCTACCCAATAAATCTTATTTTATTTTTTTAGAAGAACTTTTAAAACAAAGGATAAAAAGGTTTACTGTGACACCAATAGCCAATTTTGAAAGATGAGAGTAAAGTTTGGGAAAATATGGCTTGGATTCAGTATAGATTTTTGCCAACCATCTAGAAGATGAAAACTATCTGACTGGCTCCTTCCCTACCTGATACACTCCACAGATTCTGGCCTTGATTTTAGGTCTTGATCTTTAGCCGCAACTCCAAAATGAATTGGAAAGAGCCCCCCAAGAATGATGTCCCCTTTTTTCTGGGCTCTTTGGTCAGGGCCATAGGCAGAAGCATCCCAGGTAAATGCCAAGAGGAGTAAACAGCAGCTATAAAATGCCATTGTTCTGCTTTCTCTCCAAAGCAGAAACAAGATTTCTGGTGCTTTGGGGGTACTGAGTACTTTTCTCCCTTAGTGGAGTTCACTCCCTGTGGTGGGGACACATCTCTAAAGAGAGATTAAGAGTAGAGTGGAAACTCTGGTGATTGAAGTTCCATTTCTGCCTTCTCCACTACAGACTTGTAAGTTTGGTGGTCCTTGAGTCTTTTGAAGCCACATCATGCAGAGACCATCTGTGATGCATTCTAAAAGGAAAGAGAGATTATGAGTTCAGCTGAGCCAAAATCCTATCTCCTTATGGTAACAGCAGCAGAGGTGATTCGAATTTCCATCAAGTTGACTTATGAGTAACAATTTTGGGAGGCACAGTATAGTCTCATTTTTAAAAAAATTTTGGGGTTACTCCTAGTTCTGTACTCAGAAATCGCTCCTGGGTTGGGGGACCATATGAGATGCTGGGGATTGAACCCATGTCCATCCTGGGTCAGCCATGAGCAAAGCAAAAGCCCTACTGCTGTGTTACCACTCTGGCCCCTAGTCTCATTTTTTTTTTTTTTTTTTGGTTTTTGGGTCACACCCAGCAGCGCTCAGGGGTTACTTCTGGCTCTATGCTCAGAAATTGTTCCTGGCAGGCTCGGGGGACCATATGGGGTGCCGGGATTTGAACCACCATCCTTCTGTATGCAAGGCAAACACCTTACCTCCATGCTATCTCTCCGGACCCTTAGTCTCATTTTTTAATAAATATATATTTTTTGGTTTTGATTTTTCGGGCCACACCCGTTTGATGCTCAGGGGTTACTCCTGGCTAAGCGCTCAGAAATTGCCCCTGGCTTGGGGGAACCATATGGGATGCCGGGGGATCAAACTGCGGTCGCAATCTTTCCTTGGCTAGCGCTTGCAAGGCAGACACCTTACCTCTAGCGCCACCTCGCCGGCCCCTAATTAATAATTTTTATTGAATCACCATGAGATGCACAATTACAAAGTTGTTCATAAATGAGTTTCAGTCATACAATTTTTCAACACCCATCCCTTCACTAGAGTCTCATTTTTCAAGTCCTTTATCTTAGATATATAAAATTTCAGTTGTCCATTTTAGAAGACTAATTAGTCTTTCAGCTATGAGAGGTCACATTTCAAGGAGCTATTGATATGATAAAACCTCCAATGATGTCGCTGCTGGGATTTAATTGATTTAATTTTCTGTATGAATAATGCTCAACTTCACCTTCTATTTGGATAAATTAGCTGTAATCTATTGCTACCAGGTAACTACTCAGTTATTATCCATTACCAGATATCACCCCCTTTTTATTCACAAGTCTTGCCCCATAGGTACCTCACCTCCTCCTCTAATAGTAATTCCAGTCCTGGGCCCCATTTATTGAAGGAAAACACTCAGCTGTGCTCAAAGTTTACTTCTGGGTCTAAACTCGGGCTCAGAAATCACTATAATCCCACAGTATCTAAAATTGCAATTGATTAATAAATATTCATTGAATGAATTGATTAGGAAGTATGCTATTTTTAAAGGACATTAAAGTTAGCATTTATTAAACTGAGCATTGTATCAGTTCCTTTAAATACTTAATGTATTTTAAATATCACACTGGTACAGAAGGCCATGCCAGCTCCATTTCCTAGATGAGGAATATATTATCTAAAAATGCCTCAAGAATTTTAAGAAGTTCTGTGCAGTGTACTGAATCAGGAGAGGGAACATTAAAACTGAGCAGGTTAGTCACTAACACCTATCCAACTTTTCTTGTGAAATATTAACTGCTTGAAGAAGTTTATTAACCTCATTAATCTATTCAGCAGAAAATCTGTGGCAAAGAAGCAAGAGATGAAGGACAGATTTTGGGTCAATTAACAGCAGTTAACTTTACTAGTCTACAATATAGTTGCCAAACTACCTATTTAATCCAATTGCCAGAGACCAATTTGCTTTTAAAGTTGAGACTAATTTTAGATCCAACCTTTCCCTCTCCTCCAATATCTAGTCACCCAATTTTGTTGACTATATCACACTTTCTGCTTTGACCTCCACCTTCCACTCCCATTGCCACAGCCTTAGTCAATCTCTTATCTCTTGACTCTTTGCAAATACATTATTGCAAAAAATTCCCTATTTCTACTGTAATACTCCCACTTCCTACATACCAGCAACCAATTTTACCAACAATGATTATAGTACAATGGATTACCATTGAAGTTCATCACTGTGATGCCAACTTTCCATAATTAGAATACAAAGGTTCTAGAGTAATTGTAACATGATAATTTAATATATGCCATAAAATACACTCTAAAGCGCAATTCATATATAAAATGCAATCTATGCAATTAGTTTGTTCCAATTATGTATTTTGTTTTCTGTTCCTTTTATGCCACAGAAAATAACATTCATCTGAAAAAGTCACTGTCTAAAATAAGTACTACTTCTTGCATTTTCCTTTATAATTATATTTGGTCAAATAACTAAGTTTTGGTTATAGGATACAAGCTAAAGTGCTCCATGACAACTTCTGAGTAACATGTAGAAGAGAGTTGTGCTTGTCCTTCATAACATCATATATCTTTTTTTCACTTTTCTGTATTGATGTGGATGTGACAATTGGAACTCATCTTGAACTATGAACCAGATCCCAAGTAGTGGCCAAGGATCTCATGCGATAGAATTTTTATATCACAATACTTCTAGACTACTACACTTCAGAAAATAAAAGCTTTGGCTTGCTTATGCCATTGCATGTATACATTTCTTTCTTTTCTTTTCTTTTCTTTTTTTTTGGTTTTTGGGCCACACCTGGCAGTGCTCAGGGGCTACCTGGCTGTCTGCTCAGAAATAGCTCCTGGCAGGCACGGGGGACCATATGGGACACCGGGATTCGAACCAACCATCTTTGCTCCTGGATCGGCTGCTTGCAAGGTAAACGCCGCTGTGTTATCTCTCTGGGCCCCGCATGTATACATTTCTTATTTTAGTTATTATAGCAGTATCCCCTAAGAGTCATAAATCAGTTAATTTGTTTTAAATATAAATTTATTT
Source organism: Suncus etruscus (assembly GCF_024139225.1). Taxonomy (NCBI): domain Eukaryota; kingdom Metazoa; phylum Chordata; class Mammalia; order Eulipotyphla; family Soricidae; genus Suncus; species Suncus etruscus. The sequence continues at coordinate 27,693,849 of NC_064860.1, read as the reverse complement.
CATTTAATTCAGCTATAATCACATTTTCCTTCATGCAAAATATTACAAATAAAAATCGAGGTATTTGTTCTTTCTCTCAATATCACATCGAGTTTAGAAGAAGAAATGACCTGTGAAACAGATGGTTTCATGTTTAGAAGGCACTTGAAATTATGGAGTGTCTCAGTACTAACAAATGGTTATTCATCAAGTTCTTAACCCAAAGGACATAAAATGGGAGGTCATAAAACTAATCTATAGTTACATAAGTTTTTGAACTTATAAATGTATGCAATTATTTATTCAATTAAAAAGAATTTGTTGGGCTCCTCTGGCTCAAATCAAGATAGGGACTGGAAGCATCCTGAAATATAGCCTTTCTTCTCCCCTTATTTTTGTAGTCTGCAACCATGCACAGTATCTTACCTCATAATTATTCCACAAGAATTTGTTGAACATATGAATAAAATTTATACAATTAAAACCAGGGCTGGTTGGGTAATTCTAGAACAGAACCTTCTTATAGAACTGAAAGTTCCTGAGATCACAAACTTCTTTCTGATCACAGCTATCAAATAAAAATTTTTGTTTGTTTGGTTATGGACCACATCCGATGGTGCTCAGAGGTTAGTCCTAGCTCTGCACTCAAATCACTTCTGGCAGGCTCAGGAGACCATATGAGATTCTGGAGATCGAACCCAAGTCCACCACATGCAAGTCAAATGCATAGTACCTTCTCTACTATCACACCAGCCTCTCAAATAAAGAGCTTGGAATTGAAAAATGGCAGTTGATTGGGGGCAGAGATAGTATGGTAGGTAAGACACTTATTTTGTAAACTACTGACCTTGATTAGGTCTCTGGCACCCTATATGTTACCTTGACCCCATCAGGAGTGATTCCTGAACACAAGTCATGGGCAAACTGGGCATGGACCTAAAAACCAAATGGGGGGTAGGGGGAAGAAAATTGCTATTTGAGAAGTCGGAGTAATAGTACTGTAGATAGGGTATTTTCTTTGCATGAAGACAATCAGGGTTTGATTCCTGAGCACCACATATGGTCCCCAAGCCCTGCCATGAATGATCACTAAGCACAAAACTAGGATGATGGCTTGAGCAATGCAAGGTATGGCCCCTAAACAGACATAAAAATAAAAAAGTCAATTAAACATGTATTTATTCAAACAGTTGAATGATTCACCCAAGTCAAGAACAAATTAACAGGTAAGGTTAGGAGTCAATACCATAATATTTCTATTTTCATAAAAGGTAAAATCTCCTTTAGCTCTTTCCCCTTGGTTTTAACATTCCTAGTGCTGAGCAAAATTAATTTGCTCATATTTTAGAAAAAAAAATAGAGGCACAGAAGATCTGAACACAAAACCATTAGTAGTGGTATGGCAAACTATAAGTCAACAATTTATTTTGGTTATTTTTAAAATTTTTTTATTTAAACAACTTTATTACATACATGATTGTGTTTGGGTTTCAGTCATGTAAAGAACACCACCCATCACCAGTGCAACATTCCCCTCACCAATGTCCCAAATCTCCCTCCTCCTCACCCAACCCCTGGCTGTACTCTAGACAGGCTTTCTATTTCCCTCATACATTCTCATTATTAGGATAGTTCAAAACGTAGTTATTTCTCTAACTAAACTCATCCCTGTTTCTGGTGAGCTTCATGAGGTGAGCTGGAACTTCCAGCTCTTTTCTCTTTTGTGTCTGAAAGTTATTATTGCAAGAAAGTCTTTCATTTTTCTTAAAACTCATAGAGGACTGAGACCATTCTGCGTATTTCTCTCTCTTTCTGACTTATTTCACTCAGCACAATAGATTCCATGTACATCCATGTATAGGAAAATTTTATGACTTCATCTCTCCTGACAGCTGCATAATATTCCATTGTGTATATGTACCAGTTTCTTTAGCCATTCATCTGTTGAAGGTATCTTGGCTGTTTCCAGAGTCTTGCTATGGTAAATAGTGCTGCAATGAATATAGGTGTAAGGAAGGGATTTTTGTATTGTATTTTTGTGTTCCTAGGGTATATTCCTAGGAGTGGTATAGCTGGGTCATATGGGAGCTCTATTTCCAGTTTGTGGAGGAATCTCCATTTTGCTTTCCATAAAGGTTGAACTAGACGACATTCCCACCAACAGTGGATAAGAGTTCCTTTCTTTCCACATCCCTGCCAACTTTAAACTGTACTACAAAGCAATAGTTATCAAAACAGCATGGTATTGGAATAAAGACAGGCCCTCAAATCAGTGGAATAGGCTTGAATACTTAGAGAATGTTCCCCAGACATACAATCATCTAATTTTTGATAAAGGAGCAAGAAATCCTAAATGGAGCAAAGAAAGCCTCTTCAACAAGTGGTGTTGGCACAACTGGCTAGTCACTTGCAAAAAATCGAACTTAGACCCCTGGCTAATGTCATGTACGAAGGTTAAATCCAAGTGGATGAAAGACCTCAATATCAGACCCTAAACCATAAGATACACAGAACAACACATAGTAAAAACACTCCAGGACATTGAGACTAAAGGCATCTTCAAAGAGGAAGCTGCACTCTCCAAGCAAGTGAAAGCAGAGGTTAACAGACGGGACTATATTAAACCGAGAAGCTTCTGCACCTCAAAAGAAATAGCGCCCAGGATACAAGAGCCCCCCACTGAGTGGGAGAAACTATTCACCCAATACCCATCAGACAAGGGGCTAATCTCCAAAATATACAAGGCACTGACAGAACTTTACAAGAAAAAAACATCTAATCCCATCAAAAAATGGGGAGAAGAAATGGACAGACACTTTGACAAAGAAGAAATATAAATGGCCAAAAGACACATGAAAAAATGCTCCACATCACTAATCATCAGGGAGATGCAAATCAAAACAACTATGAGGTACCACCTCACACCCCAGAGATTGGCACACATCACAAAGAATGAGAATAAGTCAACAATTTATGACTCCCTACATAGCAGAAATAAAGATTCTAAGTTTCACAGAAAGAAAGGTGGTTATGAGACAAAATAAATTTCCAATAAAGATACTTTATCTTGGATTTGTCTCTGTTTTATAATAGTAACTCTTTTCATCCTCATACCATCTTATACACAGTATTAAAATAATATTAAAATAAGGTTTAAAAAAACAATAAGGTTTGCAACCACCATGTAAAAATGTAGACCGTGTATTGTAGGAGGCAGGGTTCCAAGAGCTACTCAGATTCTCTGGTACTTGCTCCAGCAGTACCAATGTAAGGACCCTACAATGCACTGTTCCTTGGAATCTGCAGTGGAGACCAAAAATGCTACACCTGTCCGTGCTCAAAAGGTCATAAGAGCTATATTGAGATAGATCTCTGACTCCCTATTTTACCTTTTGCTGAGGGACATTCATATTGTAGGTTTCTTGATATGCCAGGTGCATATGTGCTGAAGGATTAGGGACATCTTATCTGTCATCAACTATGGGCACATCTGAGTTCTTTTAAGACCATCTGTTCTGTATTAAAACAATGAATATTTTGCTTTAGAATAATTATCTCCTGGGTTCATTTCCCCAGAGATAGAAGAAAGGAATGGAAGGAAGGAACAAGAATGAGGGCGCTCTTTTAGTACTGTGGGGAAAAATCTCCAGGGTCACACTCAACTGCCTCCCTCCAGCCCTGCTTGCCATTGACTTGCCAGCTGCACAGGTTCTGACTCTCCATCTCCCTGACAACACGTGTGACTTTTGCAAAGTCCATGCCTCATTTAGCCCTGGTAATGGTTTAATTGAATCGGAAAAATGCATGAACAGGAGCGTGATAAAAACCAGCTGAGCTGGGTTCCTGTTAGTTATTGGAAAAAGTTATCAGAGAAGAGAGGAGAAAAGATGAATTAGAGTGGCAAGGAATAGCATGGGGCATCAAGCAAAGTGGGGAAAAAAAAGAGCTGAAACAGAACAAATAAAGAAGATAAATAGCAAAGGAAATAAATAGTCATAAATGTCATCCTCTGAGTGCCTTAATAACAGGATCTGGTTTGTCTAATGCCTGATGGGGAGCTTTGGAAGGCTCCATAATGGTGGTTAATTGAATGGATCCATGTGTGCAGTGTCTACAACACAACCCACTCTGTCTGAAGAGTCTGTGAAATGACTCAAGAGGTGAAATGACAGAAGAAAAATAAATAAATGGGAGTTGAAGGGTTGGTGAAAATTAAAAGTTAAAACATTGATAAGATGGGCCAGAGAGATAGTACAGTGGGTAAGGTGTTTGCCTTGTATATAGTCAACCTAGCTGTGATATTTGGCATCTCATACGATTCTTTTGTGCTCTACCAGGAATGATCCCTGAAACAGAACCAGGAGTAAGTCCTGAACACAGGAACTGTGGCCCCAAAACAAAGCAAAACAACAAGATGAGAAATGTTCAATTGTGTAGGAATATAACTTTATATCTATATGTTCCCAATCATAGTAGGACAAATATCAAAATCCTTCCAAAAGATTTCCAAAAGAAATGGAAATTTAATGCTATTAGAAGGGAGAGAATCAAAAGCTATAATCTCCCTGATAGATTCTTTTTCTTATTGAGACCTAGGAGAGCTCTATTTCAGTTATGTCATCTACAAAATGGTTTTTTGATATTTATTGAGAATTTGAAGATTTAACTGGAAGTATGTGACTCGTTCCTAATAGAAAAATGATAGATTAGAAAAATTAAAATATCATTTACTCTATTCAAGTAATGCTTTTCCTTTTATAAGGAGCCCATGAAGGTTCTACTGATAGGCACAATATTTAATAGATGCAAATTACTTAAAAGAGAAGCACTTTTCTTAACATGTTTCATCAGTGACAGATATGGCACAAGGATTCCCTGTGCCACATAGTGTGATATCTGGAAAAAATAAGCACATAAAATAAAAGAGAATAAAATTATTTCTAAGGTAATGTAAAAAGGGATTTAAATAGCTTATCATGAATTAATGAGTATCACAAAGTTGATATTTATTTTTAATTTTTGTCAAGAGATACCCACTTTTTTTTCTCTTTTCTTTTTCTGGACCACACTTAGTAATGAGAAGGCTTACACTTTGCACTCAGAGATCTTTTTTAGTGGCACTCAGGGGATATGGTGTGCTTGAATTGAGCCTGGTTCTAACACATGCAAGGCAGGCACTTTATTCACTGTTCAATACCTCTGGCTTAGGCATATAGATTTATAACTGCCTTTTACCCATGTTGGGATCCACCTTGGTTCCTGAAAACACCACCTTGTTTCAAACTTCCTGTTATTTTACTAGTTTCTTTGTTCTTTCTCCTTTGTTTCTCACTACTGTGAGTCACAACTAAACAGTGCTTCCTTGAAACAACTTCCATAACATTTCTTCCATCTAACTTCTTCAGAATATCACTTCAGGACTGACAGCTCTTTATATGTAAACTTTAAACTATACTACAAAGCAATAGTTATCAAAACAACATGGTATTGATAAAGACAGGCCCTCAGATCAGTGGAATAGGCTTGAATACTCAGAGAATGTTCCCCAGACATACAATCACCTAATTTTTGATAAAGGAGCAAGATTCCCGAGGAACACAAAAATACAATACAAAAATCCGTTCCTTACTCCTATATTCATTTCAGCACTATTTACAATAGCCAGACTCTGGAAACAATCAAGATGCCCTTCAACAGATGAGTGGCTAAAGAAACTGTGGTACATATACACAATGGAATACTATGCAGCCGTCAGGAGAGATGAAGTCATGAAATTTTCCTATACATGGATGTACATGGAATCTATTATGCTGAGTGAAGTAAGTCAGAGGGAGAGAGAAAGATGAGAATGGTTTCACTCATCTATGGGCTCTAAGAAAAATGAAAGACATTCTTAACAGTATCTCAGAGACAAGAGAGATGAGGGCTGGTAGGTGCAGCTCAGGACATGAAGCTCATCACATAGAGTGATGAGTGCAGTTGGAGATATGATTACACTGAAAACTATCATAACAATGTGAATGAATGAGGGAAGTAGAAAGCCTGTCTCAAGTACAGGTGTGGGGAGGTGGGGAGGAGAGAGATCTGGGAAATTGGTGGTGGGAATGTTGCACTGGTGAAGGGGGGTGTTCTTTACATGACTGTAATCATACAACTATAATCATGTTTGTAATCACGGTGTTTAAATAAAGATAATTATATAAAAAAAGAAATCCTAAATGGAGCAAAGAAAGCCTCTTCAACAAGTGGTGTTGGCACAACTGGCTAGTCACTTGCAAAAAATTGAACTTAGACCCCTGGCTAATGTCATGTACGAAGGTTAAATCCAAGTGGATGAAAGACCTCAATATCAGACCCTAAACCATAAGATACACAGAACAACACATAGTAAAAACACTCCAGGACATTGAGACTAAAGGCATCTTCAAAGAGGAAGCTGCACTCTCCAAGCAAGTGAAAGCAGAGGTTAACAGACGGGACTATATTAAACCGAGAAGCTTCTGCACCTCAAAAGAAATAGCGCCCAGGATACAAGAGCCCCCCACTGAGTGGGAGAAACTATTCACCCAATACCCATCAGACAAGGGGCTAATCTCCAAAATATACAAGTCACTGACAGAAATTTACAAGAAAAAATATCAATCCCATCAAAAAAAGGGGAGAAGAAATGGACAGACACTTTGACAAAGAAGAAATACAATGGCCAAAAGACACATGAGAAAATGCTCCACATCACTAATCATCAGGGAGATGCAAATCAAAACAACTATGAGGTACCATCTCACACTCCAGAGATTGGCACACATCACAAAGAATGAGAACAAGCAGTGTTGGTGAGGATGTGGAGAGAAAGGAACTCTTTTTTTTTTTTTTGGTTTTTGGGCCACACCCGGTGGTGCTCAGGGGTGACTCCTGGCTGTCTGCTCAGAAATAGCTCCTGGCAGGCACGGGGGGACCATATGGGACACCGGGATTCGAACCAACCACCTTTGGTCCTGGATCGGCTGCTTGCAAGGCAAACGCCACCGTGCTATCTCTCTGGGCCCCGAGAAAGGAACTCTTATCCACTGTTGGTGAGAATGCCGTCTATTTCAACCTTTATGGAAAGCAATATGGAGATTCCTCCAAAAACTGGAAATAGAGCTTCGATACGACCCAGCTATACCACTCCTAGGAATATACCCTCGGAACACAAAAATACAATACAAAAATCCCTTCCTTATGCCTATATTCATTGCAGCACTATTTACCATAGCAAGATTCTGGAAACAGCCAAGATACCCTTCAACAGATGAATGGCTAAAGAAACCGGTACATATACACAATGGAATATTATGCAGCTGTCAGGAGAGATGAAGTCATAAAATTTTCCTATACATGGATGTACATGGAATTTATTATGCTGAGTGAAATAAGTCAGAGAGAGAGAGAAAGACGCAGAATCGTCTGATCTATGGGTTTTAAGAAAAATGAAAGACATTCTTGTAATAATAACTTTCAGACACAAAAGAGAAAAGAGCTGGAAGTTCCAGCTCACCTCATGAAGCTCACCAGAAACAGGGATGAGTTTAGTTAGAGAAATAACTACGTTTTGAACTATCCTAATAATGAGAATGTATGAGGGAAATTGAAAGCCTGTGAAGAGTACAGGCGGGGGTTGGGTGGGGAGGAGGGAGATTTGGGACATTGGTGAGGGGAATGTTGCATTGGTGATGGGTGGTGTTCTTTACATGACTGAACCCCAAACACAATCATGTATGTAATAAAGTTGTTTAAATAAAAAAATTTAAAAAAAAGAAAAAACAAGAACAGACAGCAACAAAAATGAATGCTCTTCTGATAGATAACTATCAATTTAATCTTCATGGCATGAGTTAATTTGATGTGGGGGACACATGGTTAACTTCTAATACTGACATCTAAGAGCACAATGCAACTCCAGTCACAAGGAATTGAGTGGTTCAAAGATATAAATAAGACCAGAACATCTGACAACTCTTTGATGTCAATAATCCTATGAACAGAGAATCTAATTTCATAGGTTTTCCTGACAATTTTCACAGAACCTCTGAAAGATCTTGGTGATCTTTTAGAGTTGTGATGAGTTGGCACACACAAACAAATCAAAAAACAAAACAAAACAACAACAACAAAAAACAAGGTCACTTTGGTATAAAAGCCTTAGAATTATAGCAAGGAACACAACATATAAAAATACACATAGTGTATCTTAATTATGACAATTTTAGTTTTACAAGGTCTTCTTTGAGTAAATTTTACTTCCAACAGTGGCAAATACAATACTTTTGAGATTTCTAAATGTTTTTCTTGACAAACTGCAACATGCCCTGCAGCTGGATTCTAGGCATACTACTTGGAAAGAATCTGAGTCTTCATCTCGCTGAGAAAAAATATTAGCTATTTATATTCTAAATAACTTTCTCTGTCACAAAAAGAAATTTTCATTTCTTAAATCTATTAACTCCTTCTTTAAAAATTATACCTTCTGAACCTCCTGAATCTTTAATACTCAATAGAAATAGAAGAAATGAAAAAATCTTGCAGGCAGCTGACCTCGGTTCAATTCCCACCCTTTTTCCAGGAGGGATTTCTCAGCACATAACCAGGAGTAACCACTGAGTGTCACAGGGTGTAGCCCAAAAAGCAAAAAAAAAAAAAAAAAAAAGTCTGATTGTCATATTTTTTTCAGAAGAATGTATCTGAGACAAAAAATGTTCAGAATGAAAGCTTTTTAGAAAGTATGAAGGGAATTCAGTACAAATCATCTTTGATTGCCTTGTTAAGAATTTTTTATTTGAATGTTGATACTAAAAATTACACTCATTAGCCTTTTTATTTATTATTTATTTATTTTTATTTTGGGGCCACACCCAGTGACACTCAGGGGATACTCCTGGCTATGCGCTCAGAAATAACTCCCGGCCTGGGAGACCATTTGGGATCAAAGCAAAGGTTCATCCTGGGTCAGCCACGTGCAAGGCAAAAACCCTACCTCTGCAACATAGCTCTGGCCCCTAATTAGCCTCTTTTTTTTCGGGCCACACCCGTTTGTTGCTCAGGGGTTACTCCTGGCTAAGCGCTCAGAAATCGCCCCTGGGGGGCTTGGGGGGACCATATGAGACGCCAGGGGATTGAACCATGGTCTTTCCTTGGCTAGTGCTTGCAAGACAGACACCTTACCTCTAGCGCCACCTCTTCAGCCCCCCTAATTAGCCTCTTAAATAAAATGTGATCTCATAAATTGTAGTATTTATATACTCTGTAAAAGTTATGTGTAGGGATTCATTTAAATTGTTTAGTAAAGTAAAGCAATTGTTAAGTAAAAATAAAATAAAATAAAATTTCTTGTTCTGACGTAGTTCTTTTCATGTTCTATGTCAGGTCTGCCTTTATGTCAGTCTAGACAATCACTTATTTAATAAAATGGTCAGTTGGAAAGTATATATGAGAAGTATGTTTTTTGTTTTTTTTTTTTTACCATTTGATCAATTTATTTCACTTCTGGACATTTTTAGCTAAAAAAAAGATAAAACATTAATTTGGGACAAGTGATGAGCCCTTAAATGTTCATTCTAGCACCAGTCACAGTATCCACATTTCTTTGATGAGAAGCTTTCTTTGTGGTCTTGCAAATTGCCAACCCCATTGGACCCACTGCTTTATTGGGGGCCTAACCCTTAACAAGAATGAGTTGCTACTACTTAAAAGTGGAAGATAAACAGCAGAGCTGAGAAACCCTCCTGAGCAAGACATGCAGGTTCTGTTTTCTGGAGTCCTTAGATGGCCTACTGCTTTTCCCCTGGTCAGGCAGGCAGCAATAATGACTTTGGTCTCAGTTACCTTTGATTAAGATACCATCATCTATGCCACTTCATGTGATCATCCTCTTTTTTTATTACTTATTCTTTTCTCTTTTTAATTTTTTAAATAATATCTTTATAGAAGCACCATAATTACAAATTCTCATTGTATTTGGATTTATACACATAGATAAATGTTTGAACATGTACACAGATATAATGTGTCCTGATACAGTAGCCCCTGTTCATTGGTGGAAATCACTACAAACAAACAAATAAACAAAAAAAACCCAAGTAATTTATTTTGGATAACCAGTAGGTCTGTCTCCATCTCTATATTGTGTTTCTTTGTCCCCCTGCCATGTTGTTTACTGCTCTATTTTTAGGCTTCAATTTTTCTTTCTTGATAAGTAGGAATATACAATCATGAAGATTATCTTCATAGGACTTAATGAGAGAAATGTTTTTAGTACTGAATCTAGAATAGAGTTTATAGATTATTTTTTTTTTAGGTTTTGAATAGATATTACTGTAGCAGTTTATTGTCTTATATGCAACCAACACAGGTTCAAACCCCAGCATCCCCTATGGTCCCCTGATAATTAACATTTCAGATCTTAAAGTCCTATATGACTTGAAGTGAACAATGTGTCAAACTGTCTTTCAAAAATTCCTTAAACAAATATTACTCACGGCAGCATTTCTAGTTTGCTGTCCCAAGATTGCTGTGGACACCATGTGCTTTGGATAAAAAAAAATCTGGGGAACTTATGTGTGTTCTATGTTACATGAACACAGACTTGCTTTAGTCTATATCTGAGCTTATCAAACCACAGTTTAAATCACAACTTCATAATAATAACTTTATTAGAAATTTTTTAGTGAAGCAAAGTTGTTTTTATTGAAAGAAATTTACTTAGAAAAATTTGAAAGGAGAAAAAGAGAGAGATAAGTGTTCTAGAGGTAATATGGGCTTCTCCAGAGTGGAAAGAAAGTAAAGAATAACTTTTGGGAGAAGTTCTATACAATTTCTCCAAGGTGTCTTGGCTTGGAATCACAAACCTTAAGTTATATTTTATTTTAAAATAAATTGATTTATGCTTTATTATTAGTGGAAGTTGGAATTTTATACCTGTATATCAGGACTGCATACAAATTTCTTAGGCAAATAGGCGTCATGGGTGGAAAAAACTTAAGCAGCTCTAGCTAACCCATTCAGCTCAAAATTATTTCAGCATGAGTTGTGATCCCTTCCTCCATCGCTTGCCTAGTTCAGGATTATCCTTAAACTGCAGTCCACCTTCTCCCCTCTTATACCATTTCACTTTTTCCCAGCCTATTCTCCCCTTTGATTTTATAGAGTGAAAGCGCTCTGTCAGATGACGGTTTTCACTGGCGTCAGCTCATTCCTATTTTGATTTGCATTTCAAAGTGATGAGCACTTTTTTTCTATGTCTAGCCATATATCTTCTTTAAGGAACTGCCTGTTCATCTCTTCTCCCCATTTTTTGAATAGGATATTACACTTTTTGTATTGAGCTTTGCTAATGCTTAATAAAACTTGTATATTATTAGCCCTTCATTTGATGTATTATGTGAGAATATTTTTTCTATTCAATTAAATATATTTTAATTTTAGCTAAACTTTCTTGGCCATACAAAACCCTTTTTATCTTAATGCAGTCCCATTTGTTTATTATTGTACTCATCTTTGCTTTCATGGCCAGTTAATTGATATCACTTCTGAGGATCATTTTCTGGATAGTTTTGCTTATGTTTTCCTCAATGTTTCTATAGATTTTGCTCAAATATTGAAAGGCCTTAAATCTACCTTCAATTAAGTTTCGTGAATATATAGTTCTATTTTCACTTTTGAAAATTAAGCCACTTAATGAACATCGTTGCACATGTCTTTTAATGAAATACACAAAATATAAAAGCAAAATTTGGGGGACATTGAGTTTATATATGTTTAACTTCAAAAGATCCTGCCAAAGTGTTTTTCAAATGATTGTGACAAATGTATTTTCCCATAAGTGTATAATAATTTTCAATAACTTATGGACCTATGGTATGGTATGGAGTCTTGGTACTGTTGATCTTTTTTATTGTAGTAATTTCTTTCCTTCCATACAAATATGAATCTGACTATAAAATCCACCTGGTATTACAGGGCCTAGAGCAGCATCACATTATCAGACCCCAACATCAACTGAATTGCCAAGTTGGGTGAAAATCACTAGGAGTAGGCCCCAGTTCCTCTGAGTGTTCTTTATTAAGTGTCATTTCATATTTCTTTATTTTCTACTTCTGTGAAAGAACAGGAACAGAAAACTTGTTATTTCAAGAGAGGACAGAGTTGTTTTTATTTCTTCTAAATTTGACCATTTTTCCAGTGCTTAATCATTGTAGATTTGACAATTTTTTTTCCTAAAAGTGGTAAATTCATTATGTGAGACCTTTAAGAAAAATTGTGTTAGTATTACTAAAAATAATTTATTACTAAATTGTCTATATACAAGGAAGGATATAAATCAATTATCAGACTAAAAATGTGCAACGATTAAATACAGCTAATAAACCCTTTCTTTTGGGAGCTATTTATATTTTTTTCTAGTGACAGATGTTACTATTCCATGAAAGTTTTTCTGACTTCTTTGTATTATTTTTAAGGTTAAGTTTCATGTAATTTTTTTCCATGCCTGTGAGTCATCTTAGGTTAACAACCCTTTTGTGACAAACTCAGGCATATTTTTAATTTTTTGTCTATAACACTATAATTTGGTTGATTTATTTTCTACTCTAATAGGTCATCTATGTTTCTTCAAATACTGTTTGAGCTGTCTATGCTTATATATTTTTATTTCCCAAATATATCATAGAGCAATCATCAAGTTGACTTTTATTTCATTTCCAAAGAACTAACAGTGAGTCATCCCTATCAATTAATGTTGAAATCTCCCCCACACATTCAATTTTAAGTGACTATGTATTTCAGAAAGTAAATTTGTTAATTGGTTTCTTCAATTTTTCATAGAAAAACAATAATGCACCATTAAAAAAAATAAATCTGGGGACATGTCACAATAATTGTTTCTATGAGATGACACTATTTATTGCTTATACCGTATTTGCCGGCCTATAAGACTACTGGGCGTATAAGACGACCCCCTAATTTTGCAGTTAAAACATAGGTATAGGCCTATATTCGCTGTATCAGACAGAACATTCCTGTGCTGCAACTGTATGTACCACAGTGAGCCAATCACAACAAGCAAAGGTTCAAAGGTTATACTGTCATAGATTTCCTCTCTGACTCTGGCCAATCTCAGCAGGCTTTTTACAGTGTAGATTCGGGTCCAGAACATTGTCTAATTTGCATGCATAAAAAGCCTGCCTGCTTGGATTGGCTGAGTTAGAGAGGCGGTCCGAGCAGCCTTGCAGTGATTGGTGCAGGATAGAGTTAAAACTTCGTTTTGTGGCAATATTTAGACAATTTTCGTTTAGCAGCATATTGAAACATTTTTTGGGATATACTCGGCATATAAGATGACCCCCGATTTTTGGTTGACATTTTTTGTTTCAAAAGTCATCTTATACACCGAAAAATATGGTAATACCTACAGGGGTTCTGAAGAAACATTGCTTCATAGTAATATACCTTCCTGAGGTTATTTCCCCATGTATGTTTTTCTAAGTCTAACTACAATGTTAGGCTATTCAACATACCCATCCATACATATAACAGAAACCCATGCAGTTTTTTTTTCAATAAAAAATAAACAAACAAAAAAACCCACCTTCTTTAAGTGAACAAATAGGACTTTGTTCCCAAAGTCACTACCACCTCCTAGTTTATTCTAACATATTGAAGGTGCTATCGCCCACTTTGTATTTTTTCCCAAAACTGTTTTTTGTCAAGATATATAGTTGACAATTATACAGATATTTTTATTCTATAGTTGTAGTACTATTACACCATTCCTTTTCATTGCAGAATTATTGCAACCGCTAAAAGCCGGAAACAACCCAAGTACCCCAAAATGGGTTAGTATCTAAAGACATTGTGGTATATATATAGAATAGAATACTACTCTGTTAGGAGAAAAGATACAATTTTATAGGTTTGTACAACTTGGATGAAATTGGAGAGTATCATGCAAAGTTAAGTAAGCCAAAGAGAAAAAGACATGTATAAAGGTGGCATCACCTATTTTGAAAAAAGAATGCCTTAGGAAATCTGTGACTGTTGAGGTACCCAGGGTTTCTCACCTGCCCCTGGGTCAGTGAGTGACTTCAGAAGAGCAGGTCAGCATCTGAGAACTTATGAGCTTTTTTTTTTTTTTTGAAGTTTCCAAATTGAATTTTAGATCTCCATTCTAACTTTCCACTGAGAAACAAATTCTTTTAAGTCATGTTCAGAAGTTATTATTCCCATTCTTAGTTAGCTCTCTCCATACAGTAATTACATCCAGCCTTGAATTTGAAACACACACACTATTAAGTCATTTGTATATTAATTATTGTTGCTTTTGCACATAATACCATACTTATATTATGGAGTAAAATGAAACTACTATTAGAATGGGTTTAAGTAATTACAATAAACATGGCATGAACCACAAAAGCTAAATAGTTTCTATAGTGCTCCGTTGTGCACATATAGTGTGTTGACCTTCATGTTAAACCGAACAGAAAAAAAGCCCTACTTTTATTATGATTATTCGCTGACAGCTTTGGAAATAGTCCAGATGTGAGCGTTGATTTAATAGTGCTGACTTTACTAGCTTTTTCAATCAAAGAACTGAATGCAATGGCCTGCTTTGTGTCCAGAGCAGCAGGCCATCTCTTGTCATTGCTTGCCACTTGCATTAGGAGCACTGAGGTCTTATCTGTTTATCCTCGCTCATATAAACAGAACGAAGTAGAGTTTAAAGAAGGGACTCCACCAGTGAAAAAACTTTAGTACAATGTGGGAAGTTCAAGCTGAGAAGATGAAAAAATTGAGACTTTTATAAACCCTTTAACAGAATAAAATGAGTCAGCTTTCTGGCACTGGGGCCATTAGCATATTAGGAAGATGACTGTAAGGGATGATACTCTGGGTGGTTTTTATGATACCTACTAGCAGCCCAGTATAATCTGGTAGGCCTAAAAGAGGGTAGTCCAGCTCTTCAATTGAGAAAAGAAATACTCACTCTGCCCACTGGTGCTTTATTTGCTTAAAACCAAAACATTTTGTTTGAGGGGATGTACAGATCCTCTTTATAATGGGCAGATTTTGCCATTGACATTCTATACTTTTATTTAAACCCTTAACAAAATTTCGTCTCAACAAATAGATCATATATATATATATATATATATATATATATATATATATTCCTTTAATTAATTTTTGAGGTCCCCAAGCAGTGCTGTGGGAATTTGGGGGATCATTTCTGGTGACCTCACCTGGTTGTATGGATCTGATTTTTCAGTGCTCTAGTCAGTTATGTTGTGTTGCTTGGACCTAGTGATACCTAGAATCACCCTTAGTGCTTAGTGGCCACCTAGGGATAATTAGGAAGTCATAGGGTACTGAAGATCAAATCTTGTGTCTTGCACATACCAGGCATGCTCTCCAGCCCTATCATCTGAGGTTGAGGCTGGAATTGTAATAGGAAGACATCTGTGACAAGTGATTTTTGTCGTATGAATATTTTTGTCTGATGTCTGAACATAATTAAAAACTTTTGTCCAAACATTATTGTAGCATAAATGGTCTTTCTGTGTTCTTTACTAATTATACTGTCAGAGTGGTCTTTTTGGATAGTGTCTTTATATAAAATTGTTTTAGTTCATTGGAAAATATGAGGGTATTATGGCTAGAAAAATCTAGGACAATTATCACTCCGGCTGTTTCTCACAAAATTTCCTCCATCCATCCCTTACTCCCTCCCTCCATTCCTCCAATCCTCCATCCCTCCCTTTATCACACTCTCCCTCCCTCCCTTCCTTTATTCCTCCTCCCTCCCTCCCTTCCTCCCTTTCTTATTTCCTTTCCCCTTCTTTCCTTTCTCTCTTCCTTCCTCCCTTTCTTCCTCCCATCCTCCCTCCCTTCCTGCCTCCCCTTCCCTCCTCCCTTTCTTATTTCCTTTCCCCTTCTTTCCTTTCTCTCTTCCTCCCTCCCTCCCTTCCTCCCATCCTCCCTCCCTTCCTGCCTCCTCCTTCCCTCCTCCCTTTCTTATTTCCTTTCCCCTTCTTTCCTTTCTCTCTTCCTTCCTCCCTCCCTTCCTCCCATCCTTCCTCCCTTCCTGCCTCCCTCCCTTCCCTCCTCCCTCCCTTCCTCCCTCCCTTTCTCACTTGCTCTGTCCCTCCCTTCTTCCCTCCCTCCTTCCATCATTCCTTCCTCCATTCTTTCCTTTCTCCCTTCCTCCCTTTTTCTTTCTCTGTATTCCTTTCTTCCTCCCTCGCTCCCTCCCTTCCTTCTTCGCTCTCTTCTTTTTTCTTCCTCCCCTTTTCTTCCTCCTTCCCTACCTTTCTTTCTTTGTTCCTCCCTCCCTTTCTCATTTCCTCCAATCCTTCCTCTCTCCCTTCCTTCCTCCCTCCCTCCTCCCTTCCTCCCTCTCTTCCTCCCTCCCTTCCTTTTTCCCTCCCTCCCTTCCTTCCTCTCCCCTTCCTCTCCCTCCCTTCCTTCCTCTCCCCTACTCTCTCCCTCCCTTCTTCCCTCCCTCCCTTCTTCCCTCCCTCCCTTCCTCCTCTCCTTCCTCCCTCCCTTCCTCCCTTCCTTTCTCCCTCCCTTCCTTACTTTCTCCCTTCCTCCCTTCCTCCCTCTCCCCTTCCTCTCCCTCCCCTTCCTTACTCTCTCCCCTACTCTTTCCTTCCCTTCTTCCCTCCCTCCCTTCCTCCTCTCCTTCCTCCCTCCATTCCTCCCTTCCTTTCTCCCTCCCTTCCTCCTTCGCTCCTTCCCTCCCTCCCTCCTTTCTTCCTCCTTCTTTCCTCTCTCCCTCCCTCCCTTCCTTCTCTCCCTTTCTTTCTTCTTTCCTTCCTCCTTCCTTTTCTTCCTCCCTCCCTTCCTTCCTCCCTCCCTCCCTTCCTTCTTTCCTCCCTTCCTTCCTTCTTCCCTCTCTCTTTCTTCTTTCCTTCCTCCCTCCCTCCCCTCCTTCCTCCCTCCCTTCCTCCCCTTACTTTCTACCTCCCTCTTTCCTTCTTCCCTCCCTTACTCTCTCCCTCCCTTCCTCCCTCCCTTCCTTCCTCCCTCCCTCCCTTCCTTCTTTCCTCCCTCCCTCCCTTCCTTCTTTCCTCCCTTCCTTCCTTCTTCCCTCTCTCTTTCTTCTTTCCTTCCTCCCTCCCTCCCCTCCTTCCTCCCTCCCTTCCTCCCCTTACTTTCTACCTCCCTCTTTCCTTCTTCCCTCCCTTACTCTCTCCCTCCCTTCCTCTCTTCTTTCCTCCCTCCCTTCCTCCCTCCATTTCTTCCTTATTTCCTTCCTTAATTCCTTCTTATCTTAATTTATACCTCCCTTCCTTCTTTCCTTACTCTGTCCCTCCTTCCTTCCTCTCTTCCTCCCTCCCTCCTTCCCTCTCTTCCTGCCTGCCTTCCTTCCTACTTTCTTCCCCCTCTTCCTTCATTCCTCCTTCCCTCACTTCTTCCCCCTCCCTTAATTCCTCTCTCCCTCTTTCCCTCTCTCCCTCTTTTCCTTCTTCCCTCCCTCATTTTCTTCTTCCCTTCTTCCTTCCTTTCTCTATTCTTTCCTCCTTCCTCCTCCCTTCCTCCGTTCCTCTATCTCTTCCTTCCTTTCTTCCTTCCTCTTCCTCCCTCCCCCCTTTCTCTATTCTTTCCTCCCTTCTTCCCTCCATTTCTCCTTCCCTCCCTTTCTTTCCTCCTTCCTTCCTTTCTTCCCTCCCTCCCTTCCTTTCTTTCTTCCTCCCTCCCTTTCTTCCTTCCTTCTTTCCTTCCTCCCTTCCTTCTTTTCTTCCTCTCTTTCTCTCCTCCCCTCCCTCCCTTCCTTTCTTCTTTTCTTCCTCCCTTTCTTCCTCCCTTGTTTCCTTCCTTTCTCCCTTCCTTTCCTCCTCTCTTTCTCCCTTCATTTTTTCCTTCCTGTTTCCCTCCCTTCCTCCCTCCCTCTTTCCTTTCTTCCCACTCACCATCCCTTTCTCTTCTTCTTTTATTTTGATCTCATACAGCTCTGCTCAAGTATATCTAGTGTTGCTCTGGAGAGCATGCAGTGACAGGCATGAAACCTGTACTCACTCCTACATGAAAGCATATTATCTATCACACTTTACTATCTCTGACAGCCATTTCACTTTTTTTAAGAAATCACAAAATTACAGGGAAGTGTAGCTTTAGAAACCATACAGTTATAACATATCACATTATAGCTAAGATAATGGAAGATCAGAAATGTCACCTTTGCCAACATTACACAATTTGTGTGCCAGACAGAGAAGCAGGACCAAAGTTCCTTTAATCTGGGCATCCCATGCACACAGGCACTTCCTCTTCAGCCATCTTATTGGTAGGTGTTGAGAGACCCTATACCATTTTCCCTATTTGTTCCTTAATTGGCAAGACATTTCAGTTTCTCTAATGGACCCTGATTTTTATGCCTATCTGTTTGCTTTGCTAGGAACAAGCTCTTCTACCAACTTTCACCTGTATCTTTTATGTAATTCATCCCAATGTATCCTTCAGGGTCTAGTTCATATCTCCTCACTTCTTCATGTGAGGTGCTTCATGCACTTGCCTAGCAACTCCCTCTGAGTCTCCATATAGTCAGAGATCTGGTCTACCTGTTCAGTGTTGTGCTCAGAACACAGCGGTTGTTCAAGAATGTATTTGTGCTTTACTCTAGAGTTAGTGGAGGTGCCTCCCTTACATTTTTATAGTCCAATAAATAAAAATGAGTTCTGAAATCTTTTCATGAAACACAAAGACTGATTAAAATAAATAATACAAGAGGCTACAAAAAATGCTGAGGTGTTGAAGTTGGTGGAAGATGAATTTGATGATCTCATCCAAGGTCGACCTTCCTGTGATCACTATCTGAACATGCGGGTGTGTTTGAAAGGCCAGTGTACTCCCAGGGGCCTTTCATACCTCTGAACCATAAAGGATCCTGAAGTAAGAGATACCTACTCTCATTATTTAAGACATCAGGAGAAAATGTGGAGCATGTCATGAAAAAGACTATAAAGTGGAGAAAATCCAGAGAATTCATTTGAAGATACTGGAAAGGAAGACCCTTGTAGAACTCTGTGAAAAGAAGATGTAAACTAAAATTGCTCTTCTCAAAAACAGAAACAAAAGTTCATACAATTATGTTTATTTCCAATGTTGCAGGTGCCTGAAAAGCAAAGCTGTGTGACATTTTCACAGGAGAGCAAGAATGAGAGTCAGGTTTCCTTATTATTTCCATTTTCCTCCAATATCCTCTCTTCCCCAGGAAAACATTTGTTTATTTATTTATTTATCTATTTATTTATTTGGTTTTGGGGCCACACCCGGCAGTGCTCAGGGGTTACTCCTGACTGTCTGCTCAGAAATAGCTTCTGGCAGGCACGGGGGAACCATATGGGACACCGGGATTCGAACCAACCACCTTTGGTCTTGGATCGGCTGCTTGCAAGGCAAACGCTGCTGTGCTATCTTTCCGGGCCCTGGAAAACCTTTATTTCATCACCAGCAGTAATAAAAGTTGAGGCAATTTTCTCTATAAATTTTGGGGTCAAATCTCTTTCAATAACTAGTTAGTGACTTGGGGGAAATGTTTAATTTCTATGTTCATGTTTCTTTATCTGTAACACAAAAATATACTATCAGTCTCCAGAGGATTATATTAAAAATAATTGCAAGCACTTATTGTGAGAAGCTCATATGATCCAAGAATGTCAGTTCTTAGTATGATGCTGATAGTCATTTACCTGTCCGCATCCCCACATTTCATATGAGCAGAACCCTCCCTTTGCTATTTCCCTATAATCTCAGAATGCTACTGGATAACTCACCTTCAATCTCTACCTTCACACAAAGCTAAAGCACAAAAACAGTAAAAGATGAGAAAGAACAGGAAGCATACCCATTGCCTCCTTAAGAAATAAATCCATATCCTGCACACTAAGGGGATGCGATTTTCTGGATGACACATTCCTGCAACATGTTAATGCTCTGCATGATTTAGAATACAGCAAGTCAGGTAATGATACACAGAAAACTGCAAGAAATCTAGGAGGATAGAAGTAGAACAAGCCAGGCAGGCATGTGGTTCAGTCCTTTGGGAGGCCTGGGTTTTGATTTCAAAAGAGGAAATTGCCCTTCCTTGTCATCACTTGGAAGCACCTTTATGAAGAAGCCAATAGAATGCCTGTGATTGAAGTAACTGCAGGCAGAGAGAGAGCTAGATGGTATCAGGAGATGGGGGTCTAGTCTTTGCCTGGGACCTCTATCCAGGCTGCTATCCAGCTCTGGACTTGGTTTCTTTCCTCTGCAAGTTGAACTAGTTGGGCAGTTGGGTACTTAACAGAGGACTGAGCTTAGAAGAGTCTTCCTTCCTGGGACCCAGCCCTCACACTATTCAAGTGAAAAGTATCTCTTCTCTTTTCCATTTTATCCCCTACTCTCTGGGGTCTCAGAGTCCCTCCTACAGATTGTGATAGTAAGAAGGGGCAGGAGGTTCTTTTCCCACCATCAGTGTCTCTTGTGCTCCTTCCACCCACTTCACGTACCCACATCTGCATCAGGGGCTGGCTGTGCTGGAGCAGAAAGATCCCAGATTGATTTTCACTCCCAGGAGGGATTTGGCGTCACTAGGGAAAGGAGGTTGTTTTGGCTTGGAATGCCTGGTGCTTTCTGACTGGGGGCAAACGGTCACTGAATTTGCTTTCTTTCATCTGTGCCTGCCACTCCTTGGTCCTACTCCTCCTACCTGCAGTTACCTCTCTCAATCTGGTAACTGACCATGGTTCAGTTCAGTCCTTGCTAGGACAAGTGTAATGAAACTAATCCTGACCTCCCAAGGGTTGCTGTTGTAATATTGTAAATAGTGTCTGGCTCATCAATAACTTTTGTTAACAATAAATGCAATGTCACAAATAAACAAATGCAGCTCATGTCCTTTTAGGTACTTTTTGTGTTCTAAGTCAGTCTCAGTTTGACTTGTTTCAGGATCCTGATCCCATCTGGAAATAGTGCATTATATAAGTAGAACACAAGAATTGTCTGTACTATGTGAGAGGTCCAGATTCTTGTCTTTTCTCTGCACCTGGGAATACTATTTCTAGCTGCAACTAGTGGAACTCCATGTTAACAAGTGAGAATCGGTATGTACAAATGATATAGTTTCATGGAATACTATGTAGTTCTTAAAATTATAATAAAACATAAGTAATGATGTATATGATAATGTCAATGATAGATGTTAAATAATCTTAAAATCTAACCTTCAAAACAATAAAAACTGATTATTTTTTAAACTACGAATAACCATAAAAGAAAAAGGTGAAACATTAACATTCATGTAAGCTAGATTTGGAAAATGTGTTAGCAAATATGTAGAGACTAATTTTTTGTACATATCAATCAAAGTCCTTAACTAGTCTAATATATTATCAATCAGTAACATATCGAAAGGGATCTTTTTCTGAGCAGAAGTTCTCAACAGAAGGCTTGGATTATTCTGCAAACCATGCTAAAATGGGTGAGCTACCATCTAGGCTTTCTTGTTCCACTCATAAGAGCCCAGGCAGAATAGATTTAGTAACATTTTAAGATACCTAGAATTTCTAGAATGGTAAATAAGCATTGACTTCAACTTAAAGCTACCAGCTCCATGAACCATTAGAGAGGCAACATATTCTTTCAAGTTTTGTTGTCAGGCATCAACTTCTCTTTAGTAATAAAAATCCTTGATGTCATCTTCTTCCAATAAAGGCTAGTCCACCTACATTGAAATTCTATTGTTTAGTGTCGTTACTTTCATCTATGATTTTTTTTTTTGTTTTTTTGTTTTTTTTGTTTTTTGTTTTTGGGCCACACCCTGTGATGCTCAGGGGTTACTTCTGGCTATGCGCTCAGAAGTTGCTCCTGGCTTCTTGGGGGACCATATGGGACACCGGGGGATCGAACCGCGGTCCGTCCTAGGCTAGCGCAGGCAAGGCAGGCACCTTACCTCCAGCGCCACCGCCCGGCCCCACCACTTCTTTCTTTTTTTTTTTTTTCTTTTTTTTTTTTTGGTTTTTGGGCCACACCCGGCGGTGCTCAGGGGATACTCTTGGCTGTCTGCTCAGAAATAGCTCCTGGCAGGCACGGGGGACCATATGGGACACCGGGATTCGAACCAACCACCTTTGGTCCTGGATCGGCTGCTTGCAAGGCAAACGCCGCTGGGCTATCTCTCCGGGCCCTCATCTATGATTTTCAACTTTATCATCTGCCTGCATCAATCTTTTCTGTTTTCTTTTACACTGCACTTATCATGACAGTTTCCTTCAAACCCCATGAGCCTCTACTAGCTTCAAACTACTTGTAGATTAGGCTGGTTCAAGGGAATATTTCTGATTGGAAATAATATTCAAATAAATTATTAAAAATTGCTTCATATCTGCAATAAACTTTTATTTTCTTAACATTAATGTGCTCATTATAAGCACTTTATTTTCCTTCAAGAACTTCCTTTGCATTCACAACTTGTCTGGGGTAGGAGGCCTAGTTTTTGACCTATATCAGTTTTTAGCTTTCCACACATCTTACCAAACTTAATAATTTAAAACTTTGATTTGGGGCCAGAGTGATAGCACAATGGTAGGGTGTTTGCCTTGCAGGCAGTTGACCTGGGATAGACCTGGGTTCAACCCCCAGCATTCCATATGGTCCCCTGAGCCTTCCAGGAGTGATTTCAGAGTACAGAGTCAAGAGTAACCCCTGAGCATCACCAGCTGTGGCTCAAAAATCAAAAAATAAAACTTTGATTTAAAGTGAGAATCATGTGACCCTTCTTTTAACTTGAACACTTAGAAGCCACTGTAGAATTAATTCCTGGCCTAATTTAAATATTGTTCCATCTCAGAAAATAGGGAGGCCAAGAAGAGAAAATAAAACACAACACTTTTTAGGTTCACTGCCCTATGTGGATAAAGTTTATGATTATCTTAATAATTACAATAGCGGGGCCAGAGTGATAGCACAGCGGTAAGGCATTTGCCTTTGATGCAGAAGGGTGGTGGTTCGAATCCCAGCATCCCATATGGTCCCTCAAGCCTGCCAGGAGCTATTTCTTAGCATAGAGCCAGGAGTAACCCCTGAGCACTGCTGGGTGTGGCCCAAAAACCAAAAAAAAAAAATTACAGTAGCAACAACAAATACCATCCTACTGGTTACTGATTGCTATAAAACATAAAATCCATAGTGCCAAAATGGAACACAGAAACAAAGTAAATACAAACTATAAAAATTATTTATTGGTAGACTTGCTCAATACAAGGGTCACACACACACACACACACACACACACACACACACACTATTGTATAAGTGCAATAAAGTGAAATACAACAGAACAAGGTTTGCTTGTATCCAGTAAAGCTTTAGCTGGAACCAGTTTTCAAATTAGATGTTGTTCCACTGGATCCCCCCTTCTCAACATGCTGGTATTGCTTATAGGTAAATACAGTTAAGGAAGAAAATATTACTTTAAAAAAGACCTACAGATGTTGCCACACCGTCAATTAGAGAACATGAGAAGTAAAATTTTATTTATTCTTTAAGAAATGGTGTACATACTCTCAATCTCCTGATTCATAAGAGAAAATGGTATAGGCAGGATGTGCACTTCATACACACACACACACACACACACACACACACACACAGCACAGCACAGCACAGCACACTAGGTACTTAGTTTACTAGAGCTGGTAAGGATCTAGGGGATAATAGAGCAGATGAGGAAAAAAACACAGAAAGACAAAATAAATTGTATTTAGATAAAATGATTAAGCAATAGGAAATGAAATATTCCCGAGGCAAAGCTTTTCCTAGACCTATAATCTCAATTTATAGCCACAAAACTGAAATAATGTTGTACTCCCAGACAAAGATTAACCTTATCTCAATTCTGGGAGAAAACATTTCCTCAGGTAGAATTTTCAATTAATTGTGCTTCTGGCAAGGAAAACGAGTTTGAATAGGTATTTTGGGTATTTATGAAGAATCTGTTAACTTAATGAATTGGAAAGAAAACAGAAGATGGGAGTTAAATAAGACATTAGAGCAAATGATAAAATATATTTTGTAATTTAAACAGTTATTCATTAGATTCTCCCAATAAGCACACAATGTGCCAGCCTTAGTCACTGGATGAACTTTATGAGACAGATTAAATCTCTCCACCAAGTCAATCTATAATAAATAATGAAGAAAGAATTTAAACTAAGTTACATGATTCCCAGAAGATTCCACAGGACTACTAGTTATTTTTAAGACTATTTAAGCATCATGATTACAAACATGTTTGTAGTTGGCTTTAAATTATAAAAAAAAAAAAAATAACATCCCCAGTCATCAGTGCAACATTCCCACCACCAATGCCCCTATCTCCCTTCCACCTATATTTGAGATAGGCATTCTATTTCTCTCACTAGCTACCATTGTCATGATAGTTGTCAGTGTATCAGGGGTCTCAAACTTGTGGCCCGCGGGCTGCAAATGGCCCTCCGTACAACATTTTGTGGCCCTGCCCTAGAGGAATCTTTTTTTGTTTTGTTTTGTTTTAGTTGTTTGGGTCACACCCCCCAATGTTCAAGGCTTGCTACTGACTTTGCACTCGGATCACCCCGACTTTGCCTCCTGCAGCCCCCAGTTAAATTGAGTTTGAGACCGCTGGTAAACTCACCACTCTTTGTGGTAAGCTTTGTACTTTGGACCAGTCCTTCCAGCCCTCATCTCTATTTTCTCTGGGTATTATTACAATAATATCTTTTATTTTTTTAAATACTATAGATGACTGAGACTATTCTGTGTCTCTCTTTCTCCCCTTCTGACATATTTCTCTCAGCACAATAGTTTTCATGTTTATCCATGTATAGAAAAATCTCACACTTCATTTATCCTAATAGCTGCATAGTATTCCATTGTAGATATGTATCAGAGTTTCTTTAGCCAAATATCTTTTGTTAAACATTTGAGTTGTTTCTAGATTCTGGCTATTGTAAATATCACTGCAATGAATATAGGTGTGCAGAAGGCTTTTGTATATTGTGTTTTTGTGTTCCTAGAGTATATCCCTCATAGTAGTATAGCTGGATCAAATTGGAGCTCAATTTCCAATTTTTTGAGGAATCTCCATATTGTTTTTCATAAAGGCTGGACTAGATGGCATTCCCACCAGCAGTGAATAAAATGCTTTCTCCCCACATCTCTGCCAGCACTGATTGCTCTTGTTCTTTGTGATGTATGCCAGTCTCTGATGTTACATGGTACCTCATTGTTTTGATTTGCATCTCCCTGATGATTGGTGATGTGGAGCACTTTTTCATGTGCTTTTTGGCCATTTGTATTTCTTCTTTGAGGAAGTGTGTGTTTTTCTTTTCCCCATTTTTGAATGAGGTTAAATGTTTTTTTATTTCTTGTTAAGTTCTGTCAGTACCTTGTATATCATAGCTATTATCTGATGGGTATTGGGTGATTAATTTCTCCCACTCCGTGGGCGTCCTTTGTATCCTAGTCATTATTTACTTTGAGGTGCAGAAGCTCCTCATTTTAATATAGTCCCATTTGTTTATCTCTGCTTCAATATGTTTGGATATTGCTGTTTCCTCCTTGAAGAAGCCTTTGGTCTCAATGTCATGAGTGTTTTACCTACATGTGTTTCTATATACCATATGGTTCCACGTCTGATATCAAGGTCTTTAATTCATTGGGATTTGACATTTGTGCATGGTATTAGATGGAGATCTGAGTTCGCTTATTTTGCATGTGGCTGACCAGTTGACCCAACACCACTTGTTGAAGAAGCTTTCTTGCTCCATTTTGCTTTTCTTGCCTTTTTTTTTTTTTTTTTTGGTTTTTGGGCCACACCCAGTAACGCTCAGGGATTACTCCTGGCTATGTGCTCAGAAGTTGCTCCTGGCTTGGGGGACCATATGGGACACCGGGGGATCGAACCGCGGTCCGTCCAAGGTTAGCGCAGGCAAGGCAGGCACCTTACCTTTAGCGCCACCGCCCGGCCCCCATCTTGCCTTTTTTTTAATCAAAGATTAATTGATTTTATGTCTGGGGATCGTTCTCTGAATACTTAAGTCTATTCCACTGCTTTGTGGGTCTATCTTTATTCCAATACCCTACTGTTTTAATGACTATTGCTATATAGTACAATTTAAAGTTGGGGAAAGTAATGCCTCCCATCTTCTTTTTCCTAAGAGTTGCTTTAGCTATTCTTGAGTGTTTTTTTTTTTTGTTTCAAATTAGTTGAAAGAATGTTTTTATCCAATTTTTTTTGGGGGGGATTTTGGGCCACACCCAATGATGATCAGGGGTTACTCCTGATTATGCACTCAGAAATCACTCTTGGCTTGGGGGACCATATGGGAAGCTGGGATATTGAAACAGGGTCTGTCCTAGGTCAGCTGCTTGCAAGGCAAATGCCCTACCATTGTGTCACTGCTCCTGCCCCTTGATCCATTTTTATGAAGAATGGCATGGGTATCCAAGGAGGAATTGCATTAAATCTATAGAAAACTTTGGGAGTACTGCCATTTTAATTATGCTTATCCTCCCAATCATGAACAAGGTATGTGTCTCTATTTCCTTGTGTCTTCTTTGACCTGGAAGCAGTGTTTTGTAGTTTTCTCTGTATAGGTTCTTTACCTCTTTATTTAAGTCTACTCCAAGGTATTTGAGTTTGTGTGCCACTAATGTGAAGGGATCTTTTCTATCTGGATGCCCTTTTTTTCTTTTTAACTAGGGATGCCCAGATTCGAACCACTGACCTTCTGCATGCAAGATAAACACCCTACCTCTATGCTATCTCTCTGGCCCCATCTGGATGCCCTTGATATCTTTTTCTTGCCTATTTTTTTCTTATTATTTTTGCCTAAGTTTTTTCTTGCCTAATCACTATGGTACTTCCAGTACTATGTTGAATAGGAGTGGTGAGAAGGGGCAGCCTTGTCTTGTACCAGATTTTAGAGAAAAGGCTCTTAGTTTATCCCCATTGAGAAAAAAATTTTTCCATTGGCTTGTGGTAGATGGTCTCAACTATATTGAGAAAAGTTTCTTCCATTCCCATCTTGTTAAGAGTTTTTTTTTTTAATCATGAATGAGTGTTGGACCTTATCGAATGCTTTCTCTGCATCTATTGATATGATCATACAAATTTTATTTTTCCTCTTGTTGATATGGTGTATTATGTTGATTAATTTATGTATGTTAAACCATCCTTGCATTCCTGGCATGAGACCTACTTGGTCATGGAATATGATCTTGAAGGGGCAATGGATTTGCTAGGATTTTTGTTTTGAGGATCTTTGCATATGTGTTCATCAAGGATATTGGTTTGTAGTTTTGTTTTATTGTAGCATCTCTGTCTGACTTTGGTTTCAGGGTGATGTTAGCTTCATAAAAACTATTTTAAGTGTTTCTGTTTCTTCAATTTACTAAAAAATCCTGAAAAGTATTGGTATTAATTCCTCTCGAAAGGTTTAAAAGAATTTGTTAGTGAATCCATCTGGGCCTGGGCTTTTGTTTTTGGGAAGACTTTTGATTACTTTTTAATTTCCTCAGTAATGATGGGCCTGTTTAGATATACTGATTTAACCGTGGAAGATTATGAGTCCAAGAATTTATCAATTTCTTCCAGATTCTCATATTTTGTGTAAGTCTTTATAGTATCTGTAGTAATCTAACCCTTTTTATTTCTAATCTGTTTTAGTAAATTTCTCTCTCCCTTTCTTTGTGAGTTTTGCTAGTCGTTTATCAATCTTGTTTATTTATTCAAAGAACCAACTTTTGCTTTTGTTGCTCTTTAGGATTGTTTTTGGATTTCCACTTCATTGATTGCTACTTAATTTTTGTTATTTCCTTCTACTTACCCATTTTTGATGATTTTATTGATCACTTTTTTATTTTTTAAGGTGTGCCATTAAGCTATTTATGTAGGTCCTTTCTTCTTTCCTGATATGTGCCTGCAGAGCTATACAATTTCCTCTTAGTTTTGGTTTTGCTGTGTCCTACTAATTTTGACAATTTCTGTCTTCATTCACATTTGTTTTTAGGAATCTTTTGATTTCCTCTCTGACCCACTGGTTGTTCAGTAATGAGCTGAACAATTTTAATTTCCAAGTGTTAAAGTTTTTCTTCTGTCTCCCTTTGTAGTTCACTTCTAATTTCAGTACATTGTGATCTGAGAAGGTAGTCTGTACAATTTCTATCCCCTTGATTTTATGGAGGTATGTTTAATAAACCAGCATGTGGTCTATGCTGGAGAATGATCCATGTGCATTGGCGAAAACTATTTATACAGTTTTCTGGGTTGTAGTGCCCTGTATCTATCTACTAGTATACTTTCTTCCACTTCTCTTTTCAGAGCTAGTATATTCTTGTTGGGTTTCAACCTTGTTGACCTATCAAGGGGTGACAGGGCAGTGTTGAGGTCTCCTGTCTCCCACTATTATTTTGTTACTATTGATGTCTTTAAGATTTGTCAACAATTGTATTAAATAATTTGCTTGTCCCTCATTGGGTGCATATATGTTTAGGAGTGTGATTTCTTTCTGTATTACATACCCTTTCATTATCAAGAAATATCCATCTTTGACCTTTACAACTTTTCTAAGACTAAAATTTGTGTCATCTGATATTACCATAGCTACTCCAGCTTTTTTAAAGGGACTTGTTTTCTTGGTTGATTATTCTCCAACCTTTGATTTTGAGTCTATATTTTTTCTGGCTTTTCAGATGTGTTTTTTGTGGGTAGCAGAATGTTGCATTCATCTTTTTGATCCATTTTTTTTCCACTTGTGTCTTTTCATTGGTGCATTTAGTCCATTGAAATTGATAGAGATCATTGTCATGGGATTTAGTGTCATCTTTATGTAGGACTTTATTGTTTCTGTTTGTCTTGTCTTTCAGTTTTTCTTTTAAGGCTCGTTTTGATTCTCTGAAGTTTCTGAGCTGTTTTTTTTTATTCGTGAAGCCATGTATACCTCTTTCAGACCTGAAAGTGGGTCTGACTAAGTGCAATATTCTAGGCAAAGTATTCATTCCATTGAGTTTTGTTACTATATCCCACCACTGTCTCCTGGCCTTGAGGGTTTCTTGTGACAGGTCTTCTGTAAATCTTAAGGATGCTCCTTTGAATGTAATTTCCTTTTTTGATCTTGCTGCTTTCAGTACTCTATCCCAATCTATGTTATTCATCATTGTGACTAGGATATGTCTTGCGGTACTTTTCATTCAGTCTCTTTTAGCTGGTACTCTTCGGGCATGCATGTTTTGGTTGCATGCAGACTTTAGCTCTGGAAATTTCTTTATAATGATGTCCTTGACTTTGATTCTTCCTGGGAATTTTCTTCCTGGTCTCTGGGACTCCTACAATTCTTAATTTGTTTCTATTGAATTTAGCAAACACTTCTGTTTTCATTTGTTCCCACTCTTTGAGAATTTTTTCCATCATCTGATCCATTTGCTTTAAGGCTCTTTTCAAATCTCTTCTGTTGTATAAAACTGTTATGCAGCTTATCTTCAAGATCACTGATTCTGCCCTCAGTTGCTGTTACTCTGTTGGATAGTCTTTCCACTGAGATTTCATTTTGTCTACTAGATTTTTCAGTTCCTTTATTTCAGTTTGGAGTTTTCTGATTTCTGTCTTAATATCCTCTTGATTCTTATTTGTGATTCTTTTAACTTGATCCATGCTTTCTTTGATTTCTGTAAGGATCCTCCATATTTCTTCTCTAAACACCTTCTATGATAGGCTAAATAGGTGGTTGGCACATTTTGGGTCATCAGAGCTGCCATCTTCATTCTCTATGCATTGTGTTGGCCTGCATTATTTCCCCATTGCTGCATCTGGAGTGTGATGTTTTCTGCATATTGTACTAGGAGATGTGTGTGGCTGTGGAGTGAAGTGGAGCCCCAGTCTCCTCTGGCTCGACCCTTTGTGGGAGATACCAGCTCACCTTTGATCATGTGGCTTCTGAAGATGCTTCTGGGAAGGGTTGGCTCCACAACTTCAAGTCACAATAAACCTCTAAAGATTCTACATATTTGAAAAGATTTATTGAGGTTTCAAATCTCAAGGTGACTTAATAGATAATGCAGAAACAGCACTTCTTCCATTCCATCAGTTTTGTTGTATTCATTGAATGAAAGTTTAACTAATTCAGAATGTCTTTTACACCATTTAAATTCCAATTTTCCCCCACTGGAGGACAATCTAGGGAAGATTTGCTATAGGTTTGAAATGCCTTGAATTTGGGGAAAAAATGCTATAACTGGAGGTATAAAAAACATTTTTAGCTCCAAGGTAGTAGATGAAACACGAGAATGGATGATTTCTCAAGTGAGAGAGTGAGGAAAAATAAAATGAATTATACTCTTAAAGTAGAATTTCCTAAATTTTCCTTGGTCAAATATTCATGGAAATACCGTGCTAAATAAAATGGATCATATCTCTTTAATAGTTTAATGAGCACTGTTGCAGAATCTCCAAGGAAAGGATTCAATAAATAACAATAAAATTAAGACAAACACAATGTCATTCTGTTAACTTTTTTTTTTTTGCTCCTATTCTCTTCTACTGGATAGCAAGTTTATTGGGCTGTAAATCATTGGTGTTTTAGGATTGACTAATTTGTGGTTGTCATCATTAGAGGTGCTAATGTTTACTAAAAGAGATGCTGTTCTAGAAGTTATGAGGCATGTCAGACAAAACTTCCAAAAATTGGAAATAACCAGTACTATTTGATACTTCACTGGTTTATACTTGGCTTACTATCATATAAATTTTCAAACTTTCTGGATGTTTTTGGGTAGCAGTTAGAGTGAAGAATGGTATGGAAGAATGCTAACATGCCCTAGGAGAAGACACATTGTTGCTCTTCGTCCCTTACATGAGAATGATCCATCCTTTGCATTTGCTTCGAGAGCAGTTGTCTTTTTTTATACCTGTCTCTACTAACAACATATTTATTAATAAATATATTTTATTTAATAAAACCCATAAATTTAGAGGCACAACTTTGGATTTTATGAATATATAATTTTTGAATATATAATTTATATTTATGTATATATGTATTCATGTAACTACCACCTATATTATATATAGGAATTTTCCAGTCCAAAGGAGTTCCCTTTGTGTCCACTCTCAGTCAACTACACCGACTACTAACATTATTTCTATCACTTTATATTATTTTACTTATTTTTTAACTTTATACGTAACTCACATCACGAGTAAAGTTATTGTCTTGTAATGATATTAAATTATGTTGACATTTAAAAATTAACTATTTTATTTAAAAATATATATTTGTTTCTGTCATTCTGTGTTCCCACACCAATCCTTTTTTTTTTTTTTTTTTTTTTTTTTTGGTTTTTGGGCCACACCCGGCAGTGCTCAGGGGTTACTCTGGGCTATCTGCTCAGAAATAGCTCCTGGCAGGCACAGGGGACCATATGGGACACCGGGATTCGAACCAATCACCTTAGGTCCTGGATCGGCTGCTTGCAAGGCAAACACCGCTGTGCTATCTCTCCGGGCCCCCCACACCAATCCTGTTGCATAAAATTCTCTTCACCATTGTCTCTGGATTCCCACCCACCAACAAGCTTTCACTCATGGCAGTTATAAAATAATTTACTTTATATTGCTTGTTTACAACTAAGTGGTAATGGAATTATCAAAACTACAGTAAAAGATACCCCCTTATCCACTCCTGTTTAATAGAGTATTGGAAGTACTTGCAATAGCAATTAGGCAAGAAAAAGATATCAAGAGCATCTATATAAAAAAGGAAGAAGTCAAGCTCTCACTATTTGCAGATGATATAATACAATACTTAGAAAATCCTAAACTCTACCAGAAAACAATTAGAAACAATAGATTCATATAGCAAAGTGGGTGGCTACAAAATTAATGCACAAAAACAATATCCTCCAAATAATGATAGAGAAGAAATAGACATTAAATAAACAATCCCATTCACAATCGTACAACAGAAAATCAAAAACCTTTGAGTCAACCTAACTAAAAAGGTAAGAGGCCTATATAAAGAAAACAACAAAACACTGCTTCAAGAAATAAAAAGGACATAAGGAAATGGAAACATAAACCCTGTTTATGAATTGGGAGGATTAACATAATCAAAATGTCAGTACTCCCCAAAGCATTGCACAGAGTAAATGCAATTCCTCTTAGAATACCCATGACATTCTTCAAATAAGTGGATAGAACACTGTTGAAATTCATCTGAAACTATAAAAGGACAAGAATAGCTAAAGCAACCATGAGGGAAAAAATCAAAGGCATCACTTTCCCCAATTTAAATTGTACTACAATGCAATAATCATTATAACAGCCTGGCACTGGAATAAAGACAGACTTTCAAACAATGGAATTGATTTGAATATTTAGAAAATGACCGTCAGACTTACAATCAATTAATATTTTTTTAGGGTTTTTGGGTCACAACCAGCTGTACTCAGGGGTTACTCCTGGCTCTACACTCAGAAATTGCTCCTGGCAGGCTCAGGGGACCATATGGGATGCTGAGATTTGAACCACTGTCCTTCTGCGTGCAAGATAAAAGCCTTTACTCCATGCTATGTCTCCGGTTCTTACAATCAATTAATATTTGATAAAAGGACAAGAAACACAAAATGGAGAAAGGAAAGTCTCTTCAACAAGTGGTGTTGGTACAACTGGTCAGCCACATGCAAAGAAGCAAACTTGGACCTTATCTAACACCAGCACAAAGGTCAAATCTAAATAAAGACCTTGATATCAGATCCAAAAATATAAGGTATATAAAAGAAAATGTATGCAAAACACTCCATGACATTGAAACCAAAAGCATCTTTAAGGATGGAACATCACTGTCCAAACAAGTGGAAGAAGAGATAACCAAATGGGATTACATTAAACCGAGAAGCTTCTGCAATTCAAAATAAACAGTAACTAGGGTAAAAAGGTTCCCACTGAATGGGAGAAACTATTTACAAAACACCCATCAGACAAGGGGCTAATATCTAAGATATATAAGGTATTGACAGAACTTAATAAAAAATATCTAACCTCATCAAAAACTGGAGAGAAGAAATAAACACATTTCCTCAAAGAAAAAGTACAGATGGCCAAAAAGCACATAAAAATGCTCGACATCACTAATCAGCAGGGAAATGCAAATTAAAACAACAATGAGGTATTATCGCATGTCATAGAGACTGGTGCACATCACAAAGAACAAGAACAACAGCTGCTGGTATGAAAATGGGGAGAGGGGAACTCTCATTCACTGCTGGTGGGAAGGCTGTGTTGTCCAGCCTTTATGGAAAACAATATGGAGATTCCTCAAAAAACTGGAAACTGGGCTCCCATATGATTCAGATATACCACTCCTAGGGATATACCCTAGGAACACAAAAACACAATACAAAAATGCCTTCTGAACACCTATATTTATTGCAGCACTATTTACAGTAGCCAGAATCTGGAAACCACTCAGATGCCCAACAACAGATGACTGGCTAAAGAAACTGTGGCATATCTATACAATGGAATACTATGCAGCTGATAGAAGAAATGAAGTCACGAAATCTGCTTATACATGAATGGATTTAGAGACTATTTTGTTAAGTGAAATAAGTCAGAGGGTGAGAGATGAGCACATAATAGTCTCACTCATATGTGGGATTTAAGAAAAATGAAAGACAGTATAATAACATTCAGAGATAATAGAAGTGAGAGCTAGAAGGACCAGACAATGATAACAAGCTTATCACAGAGTGGTAAGTGCAGACAGAGAAATAACTGCACTAACAGCTACCATGACAACAATAGAGAGAGAAATACAATGCCTGTCTTGAAGACAGGCAGGGAGTAAGAAGAAGTAGGAAATGTGGAAAGTTGCAGTGTTGAAGGGGGTATGCATTTTATGGCTGAAACCAAATTATGAACTTGTGTATCCTTAGAGGGGTTGCATTAAATCTATAATGCATTGGGGAATATCATGTGATCTGCAAACAATGAGAGCTTGACTTCTTTTCCTATCTTTTTTTTAATATTTTATTTAAACACCTTTATTACATACATGATTGTGTTTGGGTTTCAGTCATGTAAAGAACACCACCCATCACCAGTGCAACATTCCTATCACCAATGTTCCAAATCTCCCTTGATGCCCTTGATTTGATATCTTTCTTGCCTAGTTGGTATGGCAAGTACTTCTAGTACTATGTTGAATAGAAGTTAGAGGGTGCATCCTTGCCTTGTGCCAGATCTTAGAGGAAAGGCTTTCAATTTTTCTCCATTAAATATATTTGCCATAGGCTTATGGTAAATGGCCTTACTATATTGAGAAAAAAATCCTTTTTGATATGATGTTTTATGTTGATTAACTTACATATGTTAAATCATCCTTTCGTCCCAGAATGAATCTTCCCTGGTCATTTTGTATGACTTTCAAATAGGTGTTGGATCCTATTTGGCTAGGATATTGTTGAGGATCTTTGCATCTGTGTTCATTTGGGATATTGGTCTGTAGTTACCTTTTTTTTTTTTTTTTGCGCTATCTCTGTTTGCTTTTGATATCAGAGTGATGTTAGCTTCTTAAAAACTATTGGAGAGGAGCTGGAGTGGTAACGCAGTGGTAGGGTGTTTGCCTTGCATGCAGCTGATCCAGGACGAACCTTGATTCTATCCTGGTGTCCCATATGGCTCCCCAAGCCAGGAGTGATTTCTGAACATATAGCCAGGAGTAACCCTTGAGCGTCACCAGGTGTGGCCCACCCCCCCACCCCCCCAAAAAACTATTGGAGAATGCTTTTGTTTTTTCAATTTCCTGAAAGAGCCTGAAAAGGATTGGCAGTATGTCTTGTTGGAAGGTTTGAAATGATTTGTTAGTGAATTCATCTGAGCTTGGGCTTTTGTTTTTGGGAAGACTTTTGATTGGTATTTTAATTTCCTCAATCATGATGGGTTAGTTCAATTATGCTAAATCATCTTGGTTCAATCTTGGAAGGTTATAAGTGTCCAAGAATTTACCTATTTTTCCAGGTTCTCTCTCTCTCTCTCTCTCTCTTTCTCTCTCTCTCTCTCTCTCTCTCTCTCTCTCTCTCTCTCTTTCTTTCTCTCTCTCCCTCTCCCCCCCCCCTCTCTCAGAATTACTCATAGTAGTCTCACTTTGATTTTCTGTATTAGCCATAGTAATCTCCCCCTTTTCATTTCTAATTCTGTTTATTATGTTCCTCTCTCTTTTTTAGGTGAGCTTTGTTAGTGGTTTACCAAATTTGTTTCTGTTCTCAAAGAAACAACTCTTGTTTCATTGGATTGTTTTTGGATTTTCCCAATTTATTAATTATTACTCTAAGTTTTATTATTTCCTTCCATCTACCTTTTTTGGTTCATTGTGTTGATCACTTTACAATTTTATAAGCTGTGCCATTAAGTTATTTGTGTAGGCCCCTTATTCCTTCCTGATGAATGCTTGCAAAGCTGTAATTTTTTCTTAGTATTGCTTTAGCTGTGTCCCACAAATTATGATAATTTTTGTCTTTGTTCTTTTTGTTTCCAGGAATCTTTTGATTTTCTGATTTTATCTCTGACCCACTGGTTGTTCAGTAGTAAGCTTTATAGTTTCCAGTAGTTAAAATTTTTTTCTGTGTCTCCTTGATATTGACGTTTTTATTATCTGAGAATGTAGTTTGTACACTTTCTATTTTTTTTTATTTTATGGAGGTATGTTTCATGGGCTATATGTGGTCTATTCTAGAGAATTACCCATATGTGCTGGAGAAAAATGTGTATCCATTTTTCTGGGAATGGAGACCCTTATGTATAGTATTTATTGGTATATATACCAATCTCCTTTCAGAGCCAGTATATGTTAAGTTTCAGCCTGGTTGACCTATCAAGAGGTGACAAGGTAACATTGAAGTCTCTCACTATTATTGTGTTGCTATTGATGCCTTCTTTCAAATTTATTAGCAGTTGTTTTAGATATTTTAAATATTTTTCTGGTCCCTCATTGAGTGCTTATATGTTTAGAAGTGTGATTTCTTCCTGTTGCACATATCCCTTGATTATTAAGAAATGTTTATTTCTGTCCCTTATAGCTTGTTTAAGTCTAAAGTCTGTGTCATTTGGGACAGGAGTGGTGGCATGGAGCAGCAAGGCATCTGCCTTGTCAATGTTAGCCTAGGATAGACTGCAGTTTGATCCCCTCGGCATCCCATATAGCTCCCCAGTGCAGTAGAAATTTCTCAGTGCATAGCCAGGAGTAACCATTGAGTGTCACCGGGCCCAAAAACCAAAAAAAAACGAAAAAATATTTTGTGTCATTTGATATTAGTATGGATACTCCAGCCTTTTTAAGGGAGTTATTTGCTTGGATGATTGTACTACAACGTTTGAATTTGATCCTGTATGTTTTGACTATTCAGATGTGTTTATTGTAGACAGCAAAACATTTAATTCAGCTTATTTATCCATTTACCACTTTGTGTCTCTTACTGCATTTAGTCCGTTGATGTTGAGAGAGACAATCATGGGATTTAGTGTGATCTCTTAGTAGGAGTTTGGTGTGTCTGTTGGTCTGCCTTGTCTTAATGAAGACCTTTAAGTTCATCCTTTAAGGCTAATTTTGAGTCTGTAAAGGTTCTAATCTGTTGTTTATCCATTAAGCTGTGTATTCTTCCTTCAAACATGATTGTGAGTCTGACTGGTTAAAGTACTCTTGGCAATGCATTTATTTCTTTGAGTTTTCTCACTATATCTCACCATTGTCTGCGGCCCTTGAGGGTTTCTTGTGACAGATCCACTGTAAGTCTTAAGGATGCTTCTTTGAATGTAATTTCCCTTTTTGATCTTGCTGCTTTGAGTATTTCTTCCCTAGTGGTGGGGTTTGTCATTGTGACTAGGATGTGTGTTGGGATGCTTTTCTTTGAATCTCTTTTAGCTGGTACTCTTTGGACATGAAGTATTTGGTTGCATGCAGTCTTTAGCTCTGGAAGTTTTTCTTTTCTTTTCTTTCTTTCTTTCTTTTTTTTTTTTGGGTCACACCCAGTAACTCTCAAGGATTACTACTGGCTATGCACTCAGAAGTTGCTCCTGGCTTGGGGGACCATGTGGGACAACGGGGGATCGAACTGCAGTCCATCCAAGGCTAATGCAGGCAAGGCAGGCACCTTACCTCTAGCACCACCGCCCGGCCGCTCTGGAAGTTTTCTACAATGATGTATGTGATTGTTGATACCTCATGGGACTTTTCTTCCTGGTCTCTGGGACTATTATGTTGATTCTGTTGAGTTTATCAAAGACTTCTATTTTCATCTTTTCACATTCCTTGTGGACTTTTCCCATTGCCTGATATTTTGTTTTAGGCTCTTTTCCAACCTTTTCTGTTGCATGGAGTTGTTATGCATTTCATCTTTCAGCTCACGATTCTGTCCCCTACCATTGTTACTCTGTTAGAGAAGCTTTCCAGTGTGGTATTCATTTTGCCTAACAAATTTTTCATTTCTGTTATTTCAGTTTGAAGTTTTCTCATTTCTACTCTTATATCCTCTTGTTTCTTATTTGTGACAAGTTCAGTTCCTTCCATGCTTTCTTTGAGTTCTATGAACATCCTCCATATTTCTTCTCTAAAATTCTTATCTGAAAGACTAATTAGGTGGTTGGTACTTTTCACTCATCAGAGCTACCATTTTCATTCTTTATTTATGGTGGAGGTGTGCATTGTTTCCTTATAGTCAAGCTAGTAGAGTGGTATTTACTAAATCCCATCCTAACATTCATTGACTAAGAGGAGGGGGTGCCCTTGAGGGCTTGAGGGCTCTGTCTATTTACCTAGGTGGGGCTGATGTGTCTTTTTCCTCCTACTACTCTTTTTTGTTTTTTTTTTGTTTGTTTGTTTTGCTTTGTTTTGTTTGGGTCACACCTGGTGATGCTCAGAGTTTACTCCTGGATATGGACTCAGAAATCGTGCCTGGCTTGGGAGGCCATATGGGACACCAGGGATTGAACCGAGTTTTGTCCTGGGTCAGCCGTGTGCAAGGCAAACACCCTACTGCTGCACTATTGCTCTAGCCTTCCCCTCCTACTATTCTTATAGTGAAATTTGGAATATAAATATCTGATCACATCCTTGTTTAAATCAATGACTTCCCATTGATGTAAATTTTAAGATCACAATAACTATCATGGTCTTCAAGACTCTGCCTGCATTAGTGTCTCTATTTCCTAGTCTCACTCATTTTCTGTTACAATACTCATCATTATTACCGCTTCAGATATGAGTATGGCTTATTATTTCCAACATCAGGCCTTTGTTTATTTCTTCCCATGGGAACTTGCTGCTTTCTCTCTGCTATGTTACTACTACTAATTCTTTACATTTCAGGTCACATATTGTTTATTTAAAGGAACTTTCCCTGACACTTATTTGCCACACCTCATCTACATAAGATTATATTCACTAATCTACATGATCTCTTAGAATCATATTGCCTCACAACTACCATTAAGTCAAGTTCTTATAAAATATTCATCCCTAATAAAAAAAATTTGTTTGCTGTTGTGTCCTTATTAGACAGTAAGCTCCATGTGCCTGGGGATATGTTTAACTTTCTGCTGTGTCTAACAAATAACACAGTGTCCAATATATAATTAAAATAAAATCATGTAAAATTAATAGTACAAATATAAATCAATTATTCAAATACTCATATCCATGAATTAGATATGAGTAACAGAAGTACATTATTGATGAAATCTATTTCATGTGTTAAAAGTTACTGAGAGGGTCTAGAGAGATAGAACAGCAGGTAGGGCACTTGCCTTGCACACAGCACACAACTGTCCTAGGTTCAATCTCTGACACCTCATATGGTCTCCTGAGCACTGCTGGAGTAATTCATGAGTACTTATTTAGGCATAACCCTTATGTATTGTTGGTTATGGCAAAAAAAAAGTTTCTGAGAATGACTGGGGATATATCTCAAGTATGTTAGATTACATGTCTTGCACGTCCAAGGCACAGTATACTCCTTCCCCAGTCATATGAACTAGTGTTATCCCTAGAAAAAACTAGATAGCAATGGATACTGAATTTTTCGATATTCAACTTTTATTATTTTTTGTTTTGGAGCACACCCAGTGGTGCTCAGGGGTTACTCCTGGCTCTGCACTCAGAAATTGCTTCGGCAGGTGTGGGGGACCATATGGGATGCTAGAAATCAAACCTGGGTCCATCCCGGGTCAGCCCCGTACAAGGCCCTGTCACTAAGTTATCTCTCTGGCCCCAAACTCTAATTTTTATATTAATCATAGCAGTATAAATAGTAACTAACATTTATTGAATACTTTTAAATTATTAATGCCTAAAATTTTATTTATTCAGACATATTAAGGATGGTATAGTTATTGTCTCACATTTGTATAGATAACTAACAGTTTTAAATCTTTTTCTTTTATGTGTCATGAAATCTCCTAAGAAACCTTGCTGATCTCAGATTCTCTGTTCTGTGAAATCAGTTTCATGATGGATTTTAAATGCCAAAAAAATTTTAAAAGAAATTAACAAAATTCCTTGAAATTCCAAAATAAATACCCTAGAATGAAATAATACTTCCCTATATTATAAAAAGCTACAAATGGTGATTCAAATCTTATTTAGCCTTCTTATGGTTTCTCTTGCCCACATTTGGGTGACTCAATAATAAAACTTACCTACCTTGCATGTTTGTGGGACTCTTGGATCAAATCTCGGTTCTCCTGAGCACTATCAAGAATGTGTCCCTGAGAAATGAGCCAGAAGTAACCCCTAAGCGCTACCAGTGTGGACAAAGAACAACAAAAATATTTTTTAATTGCAACATTATGATAGAGGTAAGGCAGTTTTGAAAGAATAGCTGTTGACTTAAGGAGAGCAAAAGAGATGTATATCATTTTATCCACTAATGTTTTGATGATGTGGTTATACATAGACCAACTGGGTCTCTACTAGGAGTACCCATAAAGAAACAATATTAATTTGACAAACATACTTAAACAATAGTGACTTATGTTTGTCTATGGCTTAAGAATTTTCAAATAAACTTTTATATCTGTGGCTTAATTTGATTCTCATAACAGTTTATAAAAAAGTGGACATTATGAACATCTCATTAAAGATGAGCAAACAGAGGTTTATCAAGAGTAAAAGCCTGATGATGCCCTATATACTCAAGAAGCACAGTGTTGGATCAGTTCCAAGGTCATGGTTCCTGAAGGTTCATTGACTCCATGCACATATCCTTTAGAAAAATAAAACTCTCAGTTCTTGTTCGTAGTCAAAACACTTCTAACATGGGTGCCCTCTTGGAACCAATTTCTGAGCTGTCTAAGAAAATCAATTACAATTGAGTTGGCACCAAACTCGTATTACTTAGTTTAATTATTATTTACCAGACTTATCTGGCTCCTGGAAACCATGACCTATTTCTAAAAATCCAATACTCTATTTAGGTGAAAATGCTAATT
This sequence comes from Suncus etruscus, assembly GCF_024139225.1. NCBI lineage: Eukaryota > Metazoa > Chordata > Mammalia > Eulipotyphla > Soricidae > Suncus > Suncus etruscus. The sequence continues at coordinate 27,653,333 of NC_064860.1, read as the reverse complement.
AAATGATCAAAAGGTTGATATTTAAAAAATAAGTTTAACATTTAGGTTAATCTTCACTAAATTTTATTTTTTTTATTATTTTTGGGGGGCCACACTAGTTGACACTCTGGGTTACTCCTGGCTATGCTCTCAAAAATTGCTCCTGGCTTGGGGGACCTTCTAGAACCCCAGGGGATCAGACCACAATCCGTCCTAGGTCAGCCATGTGAAAGGCAAACACCCTACCCTGTGCCACCACTCAGGCCCCAGTATTCACTAAATTTTAAAGATGAACTTTTGGTTTGATTTTGGGCTTACTCCTGTCTCTATGTTCATGGATCATTCCTGGTGGAGTTAAAGTAGATCAGATGTGGTGCTTGAACCTGAATCTACTTTCTGCAAGACAAAAGCTTACCACTATATTACCTCTCTTGAAGAAGAAATTGCTTAAATAAGAAAAAAGTTTTGGAAGCAAATACAGCAATATATTAACAGCAGTTATCTAGATAATGGCTATAGATGATTATGATTGGGGTGTGTGTATGTGTGTGTTTCTTTACCCAACTTCCCAGCAATAATGAGTAACAGAACACAATGGCTTTTGAAAGTGTGAAGTATTTTAAGAGTTCTAATTAAAAGGAAACCACACTAAAACTCTGATTTATGTCCTTTCTATGGCACAAATTAGTCTCTATGTGATGCATTCCACACTCCTGAAGTTAATAAATGACTCAAAATAAAAGCAAGTCATTTACCAAGGATTTTAATATAACCCCCCCTCAGTGCAGTTAATTAAAAGATATTATGCTTTGGGCACTTTCTAACAAGGTATTGACCTTAGTGCCCTGTCATGATGTGTGTAGTTAGTTCACAGGGTCTTTTCTTGGTCAGTTTCATCCAAGGACTAATAAGCAGGTAAGAAAGATTTTTATTTAGCTGAAATTTAGTCAATAGAGTCTAGACAGAAAAGCATTCAACATATACCAGGTATAGTACATTCCAGCTACATGTGAAAGACTCTAGAATTTACCTGTGCAATGCTATCTTTTTCTCTGTTGGGCCTGAGTTGGAAGCCAAAAATGTTTACCAGGTGCCCTTAGATGACATAGGTGTTGTACCTACCTCCCTCTTCCCATTAACTCAGAGGTTTAAAGCATTTTGAGAAGACAAAAAGTGATGCTGTGTTTCCATGTTTTAGTCTGAGGTGATCTGAGGAAGAAATAATTTCTCTTCCAGTTCTGAAATTACTTATGTCTGCCTTTCTTTAAGATACTATATAATATAGTATCACCGCATATTTTAACAGACATTCTGAAGAAGGTTTTTCTTTTTCTGATAGTACAAATCCAAATTTTATTGAGTACAATAAATATTCTTCATTACAGAACCCTTAAAGGCTCTTCAAATAATTACTACTGGTGAATAAAAGAAAACAAATAGAGTACAATCAACTAACCTAAAGAACAAAGGAACAGAATCTGTACCTTTGATGAAAAGAATAAGGAATAATAATAAAAAAGGAATAAGAAATAGTATAGTGCATTGGCACTTCTTTTAAGGGGCAGACAGTAACTCCCAAATGGTGCTTCAGGGGCAGAGGGGTTACTGCCTACAATAACCAGACAATCAAGCTAGAGGTTCAATGTCAGGATCTGAGGAAATGGTACTACTCAGGTCTTGCAGTGCCAGAGACTACCAGGGCTCAGGGATCTACAGGGTCACACCCTACATGCTCAAGGGCCTCCAAGGCCACAATTGGTGATACTCACAAGACCATGTAGTGTTAGGAATTGAACCTAGGTAGGGCATGTGCTAAAAGTACCACAATTCCAACAGAGGCAATTATAAAAAGCTGTCTTGAATTTTCAAAGAGGAAATAACATAGATCACATGTTGCACTAAATATGAGAAAACAATGCATTGACATATTTCTGGAAGATCAATAAGAATCTGGTGTAGAGAAACAACCATTTGAAGAAAGAAGAAATATATTGTTAATTAGAAGATATGCAAATCTTAGAAAACACAGTGAGGGGCTGAAGAATTTGGATAGGAATGAGGGTGCATACCTTGCACATAGCTAACTCTGGCTCAATTGCTAGCACCATGTGGTCTGGCTATCTCCTTGGGGTTTATTATTGTGTGTCACAAATATTTTTTATTATTCTTTGCCATGGGTACTTAGCCATTCGTGTTTTAAAAATCACTATCTTGGGGGTTTATATAGACAGATAAATTAATGCATGATTAGTATTGGTATCTTTTTTCTTAAGTTAAATTGTTCCTTCTATAATTGATTACATCTTAAATAAAAAGGCATGGATCAGAGAGATTTATGCCCAGTGGTGGAACTTCTTTCTAAAATATCTGAATAACTATTTCAAAGAAGGCCTGAATCAAAGTCTAAAGTGATTAAACTAAGACTACTAGATTACACAATCAATAAAATATATAAATAGATAAACACACTCTCTAAAAGAAAATTAGAGTTAATGAAAGTATAGAGTTGATGAAGGAAGCTGGCAGAGATATTGCCATGGTTATGAAGACAGAGAAATGCTAAACCAAGAATAATGGGCTTTCCAACGATAAAATAAGGCTGAAAGGAGAGGCAAAATGAGATGATGAATCTAGGATATGAGTATTAATTAATGTGTGACATAAAATCGAAAAAAACAATGAAAGCCTAAATTAAAACACGTTGGTAGTAGGGTGGGGCTAAAAATACAGCTTAAAATAGCAAAACATATACCTATAAATGTGAAGACTTGGATTTAATTCCTGGCATCCGGTGACCCTGAGAACTGCAGCAACAAACATCATCAAATTATTAAAGAAAGCAAGAATACATAATTCATTATTTGTGGATATATGTATTTGAATGGGAAATCATAATTACAAAAAAGAAGAAAAATGAATGAAAAAGATATTATTTTCTAAAAAGAAAAATTTCATTCACAGTGTGAGTGAAGGCAAAGATAACCCAGGCTTTATGTCAGAGAAATAAATAACTGTTGTGCTTCAAAAGTAATTTAGTTCATTTCTTTTACTTTTTCTTTTTTCTTTTTTTCTTTTTAGTTTTTGGGTCACACCCTGCAGCGCTCAGGGTTTACTCCTGGCTCTATGCTCAGAAATTGCTCCTGGCAGGCTCGGGGATCATATGGGATGCCGGGATTTGAACCACTGATCTTCTGCATGCAAGGCAAATGTCCCACCTCCATGCTATCTCTCCGGCCCGTAATTTAGTTCATTTAAGTCAGAAAAGGCATTTGCATCAAATAAACTATGAATTGCCACTTGAGCATTCCAAAAATATAAAGTGCCAGATAAGAGTTCAGTTTGATGAAAATATCTCCAACATATGTAAATGTCAATTATATCCAGTAGGTGGATGGGCAAAGAGTATAATCAGAGAAGATGTTAGCATAAAAACACCAGCAGTAAAAATGACTAAGATGGAGTTTCAAGGTCTATACATTCCTCAAACACCATTCAGGCATTGTTTTAATTTAATGAATTAAAATAGTGTAAAAACACTCATTGTCCATTTTAAAGTAAATATTATAAGAGAGAAAAAAACAAGTCTTTTTTTTTTTTTTTTTTACATTTTTATTGTGGTCAAAGTTACTTACAATTATTTCACAGAAATATTTAAGACACATAGTGACAATGACCACTAGTATTGTCTTCCCTCCACCTCTGTTCCCAGCATGCATTCCATATCTTCCTCCTTTACCCCCCATAATGCTAGTGTAACTGTTTCCCACTTGTACAGCTTGTTGTAAACTGGGTATCAATTCTATTGTCGTTGACTATGGGTTTGGTATTCAAGTCTGATCATTTTTTTTTTTTTTTGGTTTTTGGGCCACACCCGGTGGTGCTCAGGGGTTACTCCTGGCTGTCTGCTCAGAAATAGCTCCTGGCAGGCACGGGGGACCATATGGGACACCAGGATTCGAACCAACCACCTTTGGTCCTGGATCGGCTGCTTGCAAGGCAAACGCCACTGTGCTATCTCTCTGGGCCCCAAGTCTGATCATTTTTTATTTCCACTAAATGTTCAACAAAAGTCTTAATACTATTTCTATTCTATCTTACAACTATTTACTTTTTATATACTATATATATACTATATATATACTTTTTATATACTATATATCTGTTTCTCCTTATTTCTTTTGAAAAATTGTTATAGTATCTGCTTTAAAATGAATTTATGTTTAAATTCTGTGTTATTTATTAATATCACGAACAAATTTTGAAGCCACTCACTTTTCTTTTTCATGTACCTGGGCAATGACAACTGGGTAATTCGTTTTCTCTAAGTATAATACTTCACTTTGATAGTCCTCTCCTGCTGGACATTAAATCCCTTTTGATTTTTTCATATTTTAAATGTTACTGCTCTAATATTCTTTTAGGGTTAAATCTTTGCATATATTAACCATTACTACCATAGCATAAATGTAGACATAAAATCTGTTAGATTGAAGTACAATAACATGTTTAGATTTTATAATTTACAATGACAGAGTTGCCCGTTAGGAAGGCATTATAAAAAGAAGAAAAAAATCATTATGTTTTTAAGACTAGAAGAAAGCACCTAAAATTATATTTAACTCTGAGCATTAGACTTAAGTGACCTTTGTGGGAATCTAGGCTGCTCTACTTATTTATTTTCTTTTTTCCTTTTTTTTAAATTTGGTTTTTGGGGTCACACCCGGTGATTATCTGGGGTTACTCTTGGTATATGATGCCAGGGGATAGAACCACGGTTGGTTCTAGGTCAGCAAATGCCCTACAGCTGCACCACTGCTCTAGCCCCTACTTACTTATTTTCTATGAGATCTCAGGCTTTTGAACTTCATGAAACCTCAGTTTCTTCATTAAATTTGGATATTGCCTAATCAATTTGGGAGGGGAGTACACCTGGTAGTACTCAGGAGTTACTCTGGCTCTGAGCTCTAAAATTGCTCCTGGCAGGATTGGGAGACCATATAGGCTTTGTAGTGATTGAACTCAAGACAGCCACAAGGTAAACACCCTACCCACTATGCTATTGCTTCAGCCCTCAAATATTTTTATGAAATTATATAAAACATCATTAAAAATTATGGGGCATGAGTCTACATTGTGAACTGGAGATAAACAGTTAATGAAATTCTTCAGAACTAAGGGCTCTGAGGCCGGAGACATAGTATGGAGGGTAAGGCATTTGCCTTTCATGCAGAAGGTCATCGGTTCAAATCCCGGCATCCCATATGGTCCCCCAAGCCTGACAGGAACGATTTCTGAGCATAGAGCCAGGAGTAACCCCTGAGCAATGCTGGGTGTGACCCAAAAACCAAAACCAAAACAAACAAACAAACAAAAAAAGAATTAAGGGCTCTAAGGGTACTTTCCATGACACGATAAAAGCTAGTAAGACTAGCATATGAAAAATGAGGCACCAAAGAAGAGAAATCAGATGCAGGAGTAACCCCTGAGCATTAAACTGGTGTGGCCCACCAAAACAAAACAAAACAAAAAGCCTATTTAAAGTACAGGCCAGTGTGGGGTGGGGAGGAAGGACACTTGGGATATTGGTCACGGGAATGTTGCACTGGTGAAGGATTTATATATATATATATAAAAGAAAAGATTAGGCCTCCCAATTCTTAGCACAGGCTGTGTTCTTTACACTGACTGTATAGAAAGAGGAGGTACAGTAAATTCACCCCATATACACCTCAATCCAGGCCCTTTGCCTGGTCTGTATTGTGAATTGGGGGACAAAAAATGTGGATCAGAATTGAGATTTTCTAAATAAGAAAGCTTATGTTTTACTTTGTTATGTTATGTTATGCTATGCTATGTTTTATGTTATGTATGTCATGTCATGTCATGTCATGTCATGTCATGTCATGTCATGTTATGTTATGTTATGTATGAGCAGTGCCATCAATCTACTAGTGAAGCTACAAGGGAGACTATTAGCAAATACAAACAGACTTTACCATTAGTGGGGAGAGGAAACTCACATTTCTGCCAACAGGCTTAACTCCTCTACAGATGCCCACAAGGAAATAATGACCAGTTCTGAGAAAATTACAAAGAAAGATAGTAGTTCTGAGATGTATTGACTGTCTTATTGGAGTGCTAACATCATTCAAACAGGAACAGGAATAATGAGCTCAAGAAATAAAAAAGGAGAAATAGAGAGAAAAGTAATGGAAGGGAAAAGGCAGAAAGAGAAATGTGAAGAAGAAAAGAACCAAATTGTAGAAGCCAAAGAGATCTGATCCACCATTTTGGCTCTGATAGATCTATTGGTGGGAGAGTAACTCTCCATATAAATGAGTTGAGAATGTGAAGGTTGGATGAAGATGCAGAGTAAAAACTGGGAAGAAAAATTCAGAAAAGGAATTGAGAAAATATAAAAAAGAAGGTAAGGGATATTGAAACTTTCAAGACAAACCAAGGCTAATAAAATATTGCAAATTCTTCTAAGTGCAGGGTCTCATAGAAAAATCTCTTTTTCATAATGCTGGTATAATATGGGACAGAAATCAGAAAAGCATGCATAGGTGCAATGCTGTAAAAAGAGTAAAAAGTGTTAAATTTGTCTGTTTCTACCTCCATCTTCTTACTGTATGTGGTTTTATCTCATCAAGGTAGTAATGAATAAGACAAATCCCTTGGTATAAAAATACAAACGCATATGTCATGTTCTCAGAAAATACAGTGGAGTGAAAGCTGTGGACTAGGGGGTTAAGATCCCCTGGAGAACAGATCTTGACAGGATCTCATGATGTTGGAATAGGGAACTTGGCCCTAAACAACAAACCTAGCAGAAGCAGGTGACTGAGGCAGGATTGAGAAGTATGGACAAAGGCCAACATGGAAACGGCAAGTCAGGAAAGAACTTGAGTTGTGTGTGTGTGTGTGTGTGTGTGTGTGTGTGTGTGTGTGTGTGTGTGTCTATGTATGTGTATGGGAAAGAGAGACAGAGAGACAAAGACAGAGAGAGCATAGTTTTGCCAATATTTTGGGAATCCTAGAACATCCATTTTTTCCTTTTGAAATGAGAATATCACAACCTTCCTTTCAGAGTTTCTGAAAGAATAAAAAATATGAATAAAATACAAAGAGTAACTAACCATTATTGGCACATGATTATTGGCACTAACATTATTGGCACTAAGAAAACAAAAACCTTATTAGATTGCTATTTTTAAAAAGTCACATTATTTTTGAGGATATTTCCTGACTGCGGGGAGCTGTTTTCAGACTCCACAAGGCCAAATCACAGATCAAAGCTTTACACACACACACACACACACACACACACACACACACACAACTATTTCTAAAGACTTATAACCTTTATTGAATATCCTCTTATATAGCGACAATTTCCCCCTTTGTTTCTTTTTTTTTTTTTTTTTTTTTTTTTGTGGTTTTTGGGTCATACCCGGCAGTGCTCAGGGGTTACTCCTGGCTCCATGCTCAGAAATTGCTCCTGGCGGTACGGGGGACCATATGGGACGCCGGGATTCGAACTGATGACCTTCTGCATGAAAGGCAAATGCCTTACCTCCATGCTATCTCTCCGGCCCTCCCCCATTGTTTCTTGTTGTTATTGTTGTTGTTGTTGTTTTGTGATCTGTTCAATAAGGAATTCTGGTAGAAAAGTCTCTCTGTTTAGAGTTCATGTTAAAACCAAGTTATGGGGATTGTTGGACTTGTTCCCTCGGCTCCCATATGCACCAATAATACCTTGGGGGCATTGTTCCTTTTTCACATAGGCACATTAAAATTGGAAAATATTACATATGCAAACCAGTTCTTATCTAATAGAGATAGAAACACAAATTGTGTAATGCAGTGGGGCCTTACATCCTGAACATTGTCAAAATGACTTGGCTTAGGCCTCAGAAGAATGGACATTGTCCATTCACCCCTGAACCATGGATATCATCTACGAAAGCAACCACAGTTGTCTATAACATCACCAAGAAGCAAAACTCTACCAGGGAAGACCCTATAGCTGCCCTGGCATCGATTCACTCCAAACAGCGTTCTTTTAATAGCCAGATGATTTAGTAATAGCTATAACCTGCTTTCAGGGTGGGGCTCTCTGCATTACCCTCTAATGGTGAGGTGAAACCAGAGGACACACCACATCATCTTGACTTTGATATAGGATATGCACAGAAACCAGGATCTCAAACTACAGAAATCTGATACCAACAACAACGATTGTGTGAAAAACTTTTACTGGGACCACAAAGAATGACTCAGGGGTTGGACAACCTAGTACGCCTGGAACCCAGAGTTGGTCTTATGCCAGAATACTTCAGGAGTAAGGTCTCCCTGTATTTAGGCCAAGGCTTTTCCTTTCTATTTCTCCCATATTTTGCTGAGCCTGTGCAAACAACAATTGCCACTTACACACCCTTTTAACTGTATTTCTTTAACTCTTATCCTTAAAAAAAAAAAAAAAGAAGAGCATACTAAACCCTTCTGCTATTGCTTTAATGAGTTCATGGTGATACAAAATACAAAACATACTTGCTACTGAAGTGTTTCTTCTTTCCTCTCTCTTCCACATTTTTTAGTTTTTCTTTCTATTCTCTACATTTTTAATAACTGCTTTTTGTCATCTTTTTTTTTTGTGCCTAAAAACATTCTTTATTTGGAAGTAGCAGATATGCTAAATTAGGTAGTTATGAGAGCAAACAGTTTCTTTTTTTTTTTTTATTTAAACACCTTGATTACATACATGATTGTGTTTGGGTTTCAGTCATATAAAGAACACCACCCATCACCAGTGCAACATTCCCATCACCAATGTCCCAAGTCTCCCTCCTCCCCATTATATATATATATATATATAAATGTATTATAATTAGTTTCGTCAACTACATGATGCATTTTCTTTAAATAAATTTTAAAAAAGAACCAAACAAAAACAACAACTTTCACATAATTTGGGACTGGAGTATAGCACAGCAGTAGGGTGTTTGCCTTGCATTAGGAGAATTCAGGACCGACCTTGGTTAGATCCGGTGCATCCCATATGGTCCCCTGAGCCAGGAGAGATTACTGAACACATAGCCAGGAGTAACCTCTGAGTTTCACAGGGTGTGGCCGAAAAAGAAAAAAAAAGTCACATAATTTGACAACATTTTAGGGACCAGGGTGTTCATATTTTTTCCTATTAAACTTAATAAGCTCTTAAGATATGAAAGCTGTTAGCTTTTTGTCATAATGGTGTCAACTTTTTAAAATTTATTTTCCTTTTAATTTGTAACTTTTCATATGTAACATTACACAAAAATTAAAGAATATACAACTGATACTATCAAGGGTAACCTGAAGCTTTCTAAAGAGCAGAAATTTCATATTGAAAAAGTGACAGAAAAAGAAGTGATAAAAATAAAAGAAGGGGTGGATTAAAGCAGGGCTATCTAAGTGCGGCCCATAGACCAACATCTCCCTATATTATCTCTAACATTATTCAATACTACTAATTTACCTGAATCCCCCTGACCTCTGCCCCTCCCTTTTATCTCAGCTGTCTTTCTCTCCTCTCCACTCGTTCATTCTCCTCCCTTTTTGCTAGGGCCAACAGTAATCTAGATATCCTCATTATAAACCATTGTATACTTTTATCCAGTTATTCAAAATACCACATATAAATGATACTTCCTGTACTTATATTTCCTCTGACTGACTTCAGTTAACATCTTTCAGTTTTTCTGGGAGTGTGGAGAGACACATTTACTTTCCTCACTCCTTCTTCCAAGATTTTTTCAGTCAACAAACACTCAGAAAATATGGCTCCTGGGTCTGGGGCTTTAGGAGTAGAGATGAGGAGGCCCGAATATGGATGTGGTTGAGCACTGAACCCTGCTTTAGGAACCTTCTTCCATCAGAGCTATATATTGGAAATCTGGTCACCACATTTGTATGTGAGTACCCAGTACAACTCAATGCCTGGGATACAGGTGGTATTCAATGAATTAATGTTGAACTAACTAAAGACTATGCTCAATTACAGAATATTTTGAAAGACTATATGAAAGATAAATAATTAGTTAAATTTCTAACTTCCATTAAGAGGAGAAAAACTTTTTTCAAAGGACAAAGAGCACATAATTTTAGGAGGAATTTTACAATTTCTGTAGTTTTTTTTCCTACATGATGCACAGATAACAAGAACAAATAAACAAAATAAAAAAAGATAAACAAGAAGCAGGCTTGCTAAGAACTCTACTAGCAGAAAACATAGGAAAGAGTCAAATCACTCCATTTTCTTATTTCTTAGTAATTTTGCCTGCATGGATGGGAAGACTTGTTGAAAGAAGGCTAGCTAAAATTAGATTCCTCTCAGCAGGTATTGTATTACCTTTGCTCCCATCCACACTGATAAGCATTACCAGTGGAAAACAGGTTTCCATTTGATTGGGTGAGAGAGTGGAGGGGGTTGTCAGTTATAGCTGAAAAACACATAGAAGTCAACCAATATAGATGATTTAACCTAAGAAATCGTCACTAACCCTCCCCCACCCTAATGTAAAGACCTCAGAATCGGAACCAAAGATTCAGGCCAATTAAACACTTTCCATAGATCAGTGATAGAATTCATTCATAGATTATTTCAGTTTTATAAATATTAGAATAATATCTACTGAAAAAAGATTTAAGGTATTAACTATTTTGTGCAATGCTATGGAGATGTAAAGTCTACTTTAAGGAATTTAGACAACATGACAGAGATAGAACTGATTTTTCTTTTTCTTATTTTAAAATTTTTATTTATTATTATTATTATTATTTTTAATATAATTTCTTTCTTTAAGCACCATGGTTACAAACATGTTCCTAATTTAGCTTCAGTCATAAACTTCACCAGTGCAACTTTTCCGCCACCATTTTCCCTATTTCCCTCCTCCTGTATCCCCTGCCAGTCTTCCAGACAAGCATTGTATTTATCTCTCTATCACTCTCATGGTAGTTGTTAGTATAGTTATTTCTCTAACTGCTCTTACCACTCTTTGTGATAAGCTTCATATCATGGGCTGGTCCTTCTGACCCTCATCTCTATTGTCTGATAGAGCTAATTTTTTATTTACCTGTTGCCACCTCATTCATGGACTCAGCCGTATAATAATTTTTGTTTATTTACATGCATTTAAGTAATGATACTACTATTTTAGGAACTAAATCCAACTATTATCTCAATATTCAATTTAAATTTCCAAGAATCCACATTTGAAAGCAGGTATAAAACCCAGCCACTTTCTAGAGAACACATATCTTTTATTTTCTGTCTTATAAATGATTGTCGTGATTTCCAAGATTACAGTGGATTACAAAAGAGGGAACATATAATTTTCACCAATTTTAACATATGCACATTATCCAGTGTTTATGGGATTGTGGAAGAATTCTTGAGAAAAAAATTTAATCAAGCTAGAGTCAGGCAATCAAAATAAGCAGGCATGAGTAAAGATTCTATTGTTCTACACTAAGGCAAATGGATGAAGTGTAAAGTTTGTTCTCCCCGAAACTCTTGAATTTCTTAAAGGGGATTGTATTGGGAGAAAAGACAGAAAGTAACATTTTCTATGAAAAATAATATTTTCAGCTATACTTTCATGTTTCTGTTTTGTGCTTGACATAGAAGTTGTAAAGAAGACTTTTGACTTAAAAAGACATTTGGAGCAACCAATCATTAAGCCCTTTAAGAGTGATAAGCACCTGCTAGAAACATGATCCCCAGTTCTGGTTTATCCCGAGTTTCTCTGTGTTTATTCTAAGATCATTTGGAAGACAAAAATCAAAGGATGACAGACCAAAATGTCTATGCCAAATGAGTTACTGCATTCTGTGATGCCAGCCTTGAAGATCACTCATGCATTTGGCTTCTCTTCTCATTGGCTACTGCCATGGCAACCATGATTCTGATCATCACCATAACCATCCAAGTGATCAAAAGCTCTTTAAGTGGCTGCTATGCTCCAAACTTAATGCCTTTTTGCCCAGCATCCATAAGTATTTAGAATGTTCTCAAAACAAAAATGTCCACCAAATAACTCCTTTACTTAAACCCTAAAATGACTCAACTTACCCTAGGATAAATAATAAAAATGATAACTAACATAATGAATATACAGTCTATATGAGGTACTACATTACAATACTTGTAACAATCCTATGAAGTAGGTATAGTGTTATTATTCTTTTTTTTTTTTTTTTTTTTTGGTTTTTGGGCCACACCTGGCGATGCTCAGGGGTTACTCCTGGCTGTCTGCTCAGAAATAGCTCCTGGCAGGCACGGGGGACTATATGGGACACTGGGATTCGAACCAACCACCTTTGGTCCTGGATAGGCTGCTTGCAAGGCAAAAGCCGCTGTGCTATCTCTCCGGGCCCAGTGTTATTATTCTTATTTGGACTAAGTTACTAGATGAAGTACACACAACTAGTAATGGTCAGAGAGGTGATTCAAATCTTGTCTGTATAACCTCAAAAGATGCAATTAACAATCATCCCATCCAGGTGACAGAAGCAGATTTTCTGTGACTGCTTGCCCATCACTCCATCTTTGTCTCTCATACAGCTCTTACTTTTTCCTTACTCTTAAGTTATTTGAGCCTCTTGTAGGTCATGACCCTTGACATGTTATTTCTCTGCTTTTAATTTTGCATGTGAATCCCTTTTCAATTAAATTCTCTCTCTCCTTTGTCTATAGTATAAAATGGTCCATCTTTCAAGAGTCAGTTTATACCAACTCCCAACCCTCCCAATCTTTACTTAACACTTTTATTTCTTAGAACCTTCCATTCTTCTTCGTACACCACTGTACCCTAATTTTGCTGCCATTATAGTAATCACAAACGTCCCTGTCATTATATGGCTGATGAGAGTCCCCTTAGATGTTGATGTTTTAATGCTAGGGCTGTTTCTTACTAATTCATTTTGTTCATAGTATACTGCTCTCCTTTCCTGGAGTTGCTAGAAGTCTTAAGGCATGTAAATGAGGGGACCTCTCATTTATTTAGTAGATGAGGGTATTGAAGTCATGAGTTCCCTACTTCAAGGACCACCCCAGTGAAAGACATTGAAAACAGGAGAGATTTGGGGTAGCAGAGACCACTAATGATGAAGGGATTTGGCAGTGCTGAGGACACAATTTTCTTCTGGTACTTTTATTAGATAGGAGATGAGATAAAGATCAAAAGGTGGGAGGGGAGTAAAGAACAAGAAAAGTAGGAAACTCAGACTAAAATTACTTAGGGAGATGTAAAACACTAAAACTAAGGTAAACATTTTCTCAGAAAGATAAGTTTTTGTAATATTCTATTTCTTAAAGTCATATACACGTCATGGTTATGAATCTACACTTTCGATATAATTGAAAAAAATTAAATACGATTTCACCCATTCCATACTTTCTTCCCAGAGAATTGCGACCAGATCTCAAGACAGATGACAGCTAAATTCGGTGCCACTGAGTCACGGTTTTCAATGTAGCTGGGGACTTGACCCAAACCAGAGGTCTTGACCTCTTTCCTCCTTATAGCAAACTATATATTCCCTTGTTTATAGGGAATTCTACCTGACAGTGTCACAAGTAGGGACACAGTAGAGGCACAAAATACAGCCCACTTCCTGGCGCGCACCGGTGCTCAACCACAAGGGCAACCCACCGCCCCTTCTGGAGGGCAACTGAGCCATAGAAGCACTGACTATTTCCCTAAGCACCACCCCAAATATTTTTGGGGCTGACCTGCTCAGACCTGCACCCTTCATTTGGCCCCCCGAGCCTCTACAGATCTGTTCCTCCCGTGTTGGGACGTTTTTGGCTCTTTTGATCCTACCTGACGCCCAGGTCCGGGTTCATCACCAGGGATAGTCAGACCCACTGAGTCTCCTTGATTTCTGCTCAGATCAGCTTGGGTTCTGGTCTCCCGAGGCCAAGGTTCAGGTCTCAGCACCCGCCGTCGGGCCCCTCCAGTGCAGCCCTCGCTGCCCGGGCACCGAGCTCCGCCCTTCTCGGGGCCGGGACTGTGCGGAGTACAGCTCCGCTCTGAGCGTCCCCGCGGCCGGCTTTCCAGCCCTTGCCCGCTGCAGCTCCGAGTCTCTCCAGGCTAGCTGGGCGCCAAGCGCGCGTCTTCCCTCCCCCGGTGGGCGCGCAGCTGGCTGGTCCACTCCCACCAATCCAGAGGTCACTCGGAGTCCCCAGGGACCCCAGTCTGGGAGACACCCTCCCCCCAAACACACCCCTTTCTTTCCTCCTCCATGAAGATGATGAGAGGCTAAGGACGTTGGAAGCTTCTCCTAAGCTTCTCTGGGACACGAGCGGGGATTTTTGTCCCATAAACAGAGTGACACCAAAACAAATAGCCACTACGCGCGCAAATTCTTACTCATTGCGCAAAGCCGGGGTCAAGCCTTGCATTCACGGCGCTGCCTTCGCGATGCTCAACAGCTCCAACTTTTTCCACTTCTAGTTTTAGAGAGACACAGTCCTCTTCCTCTAGCCAGAGGACCTCACCTGTTGAGGTGATTTCCTCCTTCTTTCCTGAAACGCCAGACTAGTCACTCAGTCCTGCTCATCCCTGTCCTCAGCCCCTGGCATAGCGCCTGCCACCTATCAAGTACTGGGATATTTAATGAATGAGGACATTAGTTTTGGGAGCATTAAGTTCTATTAGTTGTTGTTTTCAACTACAACAAATTTAGTTTTTACTCTCAGATGATACATAATCCTTTTGGTGAGCAGTTGACTAATTTTTCTAGAGAACCATAAAAAATATTTTTGCCTTTCATGTAGTCATTTCAGTTTGGGGAAACTTCCAAAACAAAATAATAACTTGTGCGCAGATGTACCTAACAGGATAATTTATTAGGGAAAATAAATTTATAAACCACAATAACACACAAAGTCAGCAATAGGAAATTGGTTAAATTATAGTAGGATGACTTCCATTCTAAAGCAACTCATGAGGCAGGAATGCAGCAATATTTGGGGAGCAAGGGAGTAGTATTACTTTTTTTTAAAAAAATTTTTTAAAGAGGAAATACAAAGCAACATGATGTGTCTATCAAAACATTTATTAAGTCAAAATAACAAAAAATATTTTAAGAATTTTTTTAAAATGCAGATTTCTCTATAGAATGGGGTTAATGGGGTTAATGCCTACCTTACAGAGGCTGGGGGGGTCAAATGAAGGGTGCAGGTCTGAGCAGGTCAGCCCCAAAAATATTTGGGGTGGCGCTTAGGGAAATAGTCAGTGCTTCTATGGCTCAGTTGCCCTCCAGAAGGGGCGGTGGGTTGCCCTTGTGGTTGAGCACCGGTGCGCGCCAGGAAGTGGGCTGTATTTTGTGCCTCTACTGTGTCCCTATTTGTGACACTGTCAGATAGAATTCCCTATTAACAAGGGAATATATAGTTTGCTATAAGGAGGAAAGAGGTCAAGACCTCTGGTTTGGGTCAAGTCCCCAGCTACATTGAAAACCGTGACTCAGTGGCACCGAATTTAGCTGTCATCTGTCTTGAGATCTGATCGCAATTCTCTGGAAAGAAGAGAGAGTTGTGTGTTTATTCAAAGAGAAATCTGAAATAAGTATGTTAAGTACAGAAGATATTCAGCAAAACATTTTCCTTTTTGTCCATGCTTCACAAGAACACTGCATGTTCATTCATTGTCTTCATAGCTCAGATCTGCCCAATTGACTTCTTTACCCGCACAACAGAGTACGAAAGGAAGGTAAGCAAATGTTTAAATACCAGATAAAAGTTAAGGGGGTGACTTTGCTTATTAGAATGAATGCCAAATTCTCCCTAGAGGATATGTATGTAATGCTGTTGGGAATCTGGCTCAAAAACAACTGAGGTCAAAGTATTTTAAAAAACTTTAGTTGTATATGAACACAACTTAATGTTCAAAGGCTGAATTAATTCAGGCTGAAAGCTGAATGACCCTGCAGTCTGTACCTAGATATATGAACAACTGTATGTAAGAAGGCATACTCTAGAGAGATATTATTCCCAGTTAAAACTTAAAAAGTGAGGTTTACAGAGTTTGAAGTATTTAGGATCAGAGAGCCAGAAAAATGTGGCAAAACTGTGACCTAAATCTGATCAACTTAACCACTTCCCCTGTGGGTTCCAATGTGACCACTTTCCCACTAGGGGCTCAGAAGGTACTTCTAAGTAGTAATATAGTGATATAAATGACAGTAGGTCACTTGATGGAAAAGGCTTGTCCTTTAAATTCTCTTGATCTTATGAATTACATCAAGATATACACATTTTTATAATGCTATTATCCCTCTAACATTAATCTTCTTTTTCACTACAACAATAAAAGAGACCTCCAGGCTCAGCACAAAAGTTAAGGAATAGTTCCTAAATTGAATTTAAGATCATATTCTTTACCTTTCTTTTAAGTGCTTAATTTCTAAGAAAGATAATACAAATTTTATTTAAAGCAAATTTATTTACATAAGGAAATTAGATACTTTGAAAGAAAGATATAAAGATCTAATAGGACCAGTGATATTTGGAGATAGTAAAATGACAAAATGATGAGTGTTTATACATAAATGCCTGAAATTTAGACAATGTTGCCCCACATTCCATTGTAACATGTGGATGGAGAGGCTGACCCCAATTCAAAAGTCAATGTAAACTTCATGAGAATCAGAGCTTTCTGAAAAGAGGCTGAATGGTTGCCTTGAAGGTATTTATTGTATTTATTGGATACCTGCTTGCCATAAATGGTACCATGAGAGGTTAAACATCAGAGGTTAGAAGGTTTCAGGTTCTTATCAATAGGATACTGAGATTCTTGACAACAGTGATCATTCTTGAAGCCTGAAGACTAGAGAGAGTGGATTTTGGAATAAATACCATCAACTTCCTTTGAGGAGAATCCCCAAAAATGACTTCCAGGTGAGTTTTGGGCAATCCCAGCTCTACAATAATACTGATATAGTTTATATAGTGTCAGATTACACCTAAGGATGTTGCTTTGAAAGACGGCATTTAGAGGAATTTGAAAATGTTAGGGTGTTGGTTTATAATTCAAAAATTCATCTCTAATTACATGGTTTTTTGAGTGTAACCTCTATTTATAACCACTCCAAGGACCAAGATTAGGTTGTTCCTCTTTTATTCCACACATCAGCATCTCCAGCTCTAGGCTTCAATTTGTCTGGTGTTCAGTTATCCCAAGACAGCTGCTCCTGCTTGTCATTGAACTGTATTTTATAACCTTATGGAAGCTCATGTGTGCTAAAAATTCAAGCAGTTAAAATTTTACTTTGATTTGACCTTCTGCTGCTGCTCTATCATCCTCAGCTGACATCATTGAGCCTATTCTGAATCTGGAGGCAGAGCTCCTCCCTACAGGGTGAGTCCCAGTAGCCTCCACACAAGACCTGTGCCATATTAAGGATCCTCACCACAGCTCCTAAGTGTATGGCAGCTTATGCAGCTGCATAAGAGATTTACTCAGAAAATTACATGCTGAAGAAAGCTATTCATCTTGTTATTCTGTGAAAGTGGGCAGAGAATGCAGAGCCTAATTCCTCAACATTTTTAAGTGGTATTAAATACAAAAACTCACCCCCAGCACAGCAAGAACATTAGAAAACTAATGGGGAAAACACATATAAGCTTATCAAGGTCAGTAAGTAACACCAATATTACCAAAGACATATACAATACCAATAAAACCTCAGGCAGTGACTTTATTAACACTATAATGTGGATGTTCAATGAGTTCAAAGAAATAATAGCATAGGTAGTTAGCAAAGCACAAGAAGTAAGTAAAACTACTATAGTCATAAATGAAGAGCATGGTAGGTCACAAAAAATGTCAACAGATACTCTGAATAGCAGAATAATAGAAGCTGAGCAAAACTTCAAGCAAAGCTCCAGAATTAGAAGGAGGAAACAGCTAAAGAATAGCCAGTTGAAAATACTCTGAAAAGGGATGAACAGCATAGCAGAGAACTATGGTATGAGTTCAAGAAGAACAATATAAGAATCACCCAGAACAGGAAGGCAAATGTGATGAAGAAATAATAGGTAAAGAAATCATTGATAAGAACTTCCCAGAGCTGAGGATTGCAGGAACCGAGACCCAAGAGGCCAGAAGTGTCTTAGTGAAAATAGAATCCATCGGGAAAACCCCAAAACCCATTATACTCAAAATGGCGACTCTAAAGATAGAGAAAGATAAAGACAGACAACAGAAAAATAAAAATAACTCATAAGATGTGCAGCAAATCTATCAAACAAGCCAGAGAATATGTAAGGATATATTAAAAGGAAATGAACACCTCACCAAATATACTCACTCTGTCTAGCTATATTATCATTCAAACTCAAAGGAACTATACAGACCTTCAAGATACTGCCAGATTAATCAGGAAAAAGCTCAAATGACACTTTCTGAGGGGATGAAAATTACAATCAGATTTCAAATCTTGCTATCAGAAATTGTCATTATTTGAGGGGTTGAAGTAGTACTACAGTGGTAGGGTGTTTGCCTTGTATGAGGATGACTCAGGACAGACCTGGGTTGGATCCCCAAAGCCAGGAGTGATTTCTGAGTACAAAGGCAGGAATAACCCTTGAGTGCCAATGGGTGTGCCACAAAAAAAATAAATAAAAAAGGAAAAAAAAAGAAATTGTCATTATTTTGAGATGGGAAAATACAAGCAGAATTTGCCAAGATTTGAACCTCAAAAGTATCAATACTGAAATAGTAGGTGAGGGTACTGAGACATGGATAGATTAACAGATGATATAGAGTAACAGTGTGCTAAAATATAAAGAAACATTTCAGACAATTGGGAATCTTAATATGAAATCACAGTTCCTGCAAATTTTTAAAAACGATTAAGAAACAAAATTCTGGTAGGCAAGACACAACTGTCAACTCATTAAGCTTAAACAAATGGTCACCCTCATAAATGATGAAATTGAAGCCATGCTCCATGCAATGATCAGAGAATAAGGCAACCGTTGGAAGAACAGTTCAAACAACTGAAAGATGAACTGACCAAGGATATCAAAGAAAGAGTTTATGCGAATGGAATTGAAGGAGTTAAACAACAGAATTCAAAACATGGAAGACCATATTTGTGAGATATATTGAAGACAAAATACTGTCATCACCAAGAATAAATTAACAAAAAAGATAAAAAATGGAATTCAAAACAGGAATTTAAGGATATAAGCAAACAATTAACATATCACCACATTAATAATAGAAAAGATAAGGACTATAATCACACCAGTCAGTTCAGATAGATCTGTAATAAGAATCAACTTCCATTCAAAAAAATCGAGGAAACTTTGCTCAAGGTAGTGAAGACCAACAAACAGTATCATTTTTAATGGTGAAAAACTGAAACCATTTCGTCTAAAACCAGGCACAAGGCAAGAATGTATATTTATTCAATATAATATTGAATAATTAAATATAGTATTGAATAATTTAATATAATATTAAAAGTCAATATAGTTTTAACTTTTATTCAATATAGTATTAGAAGTCCTGGTTACAACAAATAGGCAAGAAAAACAAATCAAAAGAATCCAAATGGAAAAGAAGTCAAATTATCTTTATTTGATGATGACATGATAATATAAATAGAAGATCCTTAAGAGTCCACAATAAAGCTTCCATTTAGCAATAAATTAATATAGCAAACAAGTTGGCTATAAATTCAATGCACAGAAATAAATTGCATTCCACTTTGGGTTTATTGGTGGAGGGATATTGACACTGGTGGTAGGGAATAGCATTGACTCACAGTATATCTGAAATTCAACTATAGAGGACTCTGGAGATCACAACGGTATCAATAAAATAAAATAAATAAAAATAAATTGCATCCTTGTATACAATGAATTATTTGGAAGTGAAAGAGATCAAGGAGTCTATTCCATTTAAAATAGTAACCCAAAACATCAAGTATCTAGGAATCAGCTTAACAAAAACACATGGAAGATCTATACCAAGATAACTTTAAGGAAGCTATAGAAGACCTTAGGAAGTGGAAAAATAATCTATGCCCATGGGTTGAAAAAAATGAATGACTACCCTACCTAAGATATTATATAGATTCAATGCAATCCCCATACAAATTCAGATGAGATTCTTTGAAATTTCTTTATCTGGTCAAAGAACCATAGTTCACAAAGTTTTGATATTTGAATTTTAGGCATATAATATTTCAACATCAATCCCATCACCAGTGCCAGCTTCTGCCACCAGTGCTCCTATATTTTGTTATTCCCTACTCCCAAATCAACCTTTTGTATCCCCTGCCTCCTACATTGGAAACTTTTATGTATTTTAAAATAATAATTGTAAACATATTTTAAAATTAAATAAATTAAAAAAAATTTAAATGTTAAACTATTTTTAATCGAGAAAAAAATTTTAAATTTTTATTGTGGTCAAATTGAATTACAATTCTTTCACAGTAATATTTGAGGCACATAGTGACAATGAATGTGGGGCATTCCCACCACCAGTGTTGTCCTCCCTCCACCCTTGTTCCCAGCATGTATTCCACATCTCCCTCCTTTGCCCCCATAATGCTAGTGCAACTGTTCCCCACTTGTACAGCTTGTTGTAGATTAGGTATTGATTTTGTTGTCATTGACTTTAAATTTGGTATTCATTTTGATCAGTTTTTATTTCCACCAAATGAACATACTACTACTGTCTGGTCTTGGTACCATCCATTTCTCCCCCTCAAATTATGAGGCTGATTAAGATGATTCCAGTAATGTTGTTCTATTGGAGATATAAGAAAAGATATGAGAGAAGAAAAGGAATAAAAGAAAGAAAAGAAAAGGCAAACAAAAAGAGAAAAACTAGGTGTTATAAACATCCATTTTGAAGAAGAAAGGGTAAAAAGAAAAAGGTAACAAAACAAAACAAGAAAAAAAACAGACCAGCAACTTCTTAAAAAACGGTTCTTTTTCTTTCTTTCTTTCTTTCTTTCTTTCTTTCTTTCTTTCTTTCTTTCTTTCTTTCTTTCTTTCTTTCTTTCTTTCTTTCTTTCTTTCTTTCTTTCTTTCTTTCTTTCTTTCTTTCTTTCTTTCTTTCTTTCTTTCTTTCTTTCTTTCTTTCTTTCTTTCTTTTCTTTCTTTCTTTTCCAGACTCCAGAACTATGAAAAATACATTTTTATTGCTATAAGACATATAATTTATAGGGTTTTGTGTATAGTTGTATAATGTACTAAAATATACCATACATAGAGTATGCCACAAACAAACCTCAATGAAAAGTGTTGGCATTATCTAGTGTTTTTTATCACAATGGGAAAATTATAAATCAATTATATAAAAATTTGGGAAGTTCAGAAATTAGTGGAAATATAGCTATACACTGCCAAATAAATGTAAAAGAAGAAATCATAGGTAGATTTTTTGACATGAACAAAAATAAGCAATATACCCAAATTTACGTGATAAGGGTAAGGCAGTGTTTAAAGGGAAATTTGTAGTTGTAAATGTCTCTATGAAAAAGGTGAAGAGAGCTCTAATTACTAATTTATCTTTCACCACCAGGAACAAAAAAAAGGTAAAGACTGTGTATACATTTATACACAGAGTAAGCAGAAGAAATGAAAATGTGAGTAAGTAGAATAAAAGGGCCCAAGTGAAATACAAGGGCATAAATGAAATGAAGAATAGAAAATAAATGAATGAATTGAAAATTAATAAAAGCTTGGTTCTTTGAAAATAAAGTTGTCAATCTATTAGTAAATTAACTAGAAATAAAAGAAAAACACAAATTCCTAAAATAAGTAACTAAAGTATTGAATTTCCATATAATCCAACACTCATTTTTTGGCATCTAAACCAAGAATCCAAATACTTGATTTAGAAAAAAAATCATTTGTGCTTTATGCTCATTGTAGCGCTATTCACAATAGCCAAAGTATGGAGATATTTGTGTCCAAACCAGATAAATGGATAAAAAAACTGGTATATATGTACAATGGAATAGTAATCAGCTATAAAAATATATGGAAGCACCTGTGTTCAATGACATATAATTGATAAAGAAATATACAAAATGATACTACTTAGCTGTAAGAAAAGTGGAATAATTTGCCATTATATGGTTGGCTCTAGAATAAAACATACTGGGTGATGTAAGTCAGAATGAGGGACAGATACAGAATGGCCTCTTTCATCTGGGGATATAAAGAATCGCAGAAGGGTATAATAAATGGCCAAATAGAATGGATCCAAAGAACTAGTCTACAGAACTAAATTTACCCTATTGGAGAATGTGGTAAACACATTGAAGAGACACAATCTGGTTGAGAGTGTAGTGTTGGATCATTTTATGTATGAAACTCTAACATTAACAGTATTGTAAATCACATTACCTAAACTAAAATTAATTTAAAAATTAAAAACATAAAATTTGAAATGATTAGAGTAAAACTTCAAAGACTTTTTATTATGTTGGTATAGGTAAGACTTCCTTAAGCTAGATTTAAAAATAGACATCTAATGGAAAAGATTATACTCAAATTTAAAATAGCTATACAGAGGCCAGAGCAATAGCACAGTGGGTAGGGCATTTGCCTTGCATGTGGCTTACCCAAGTTTGATTCTCTGGGTTCCAGATGGTCCCTTGAGCCTGCAAGGAATAATTTCTGAGTGCAGAGCCAAGAGCGCCAAGTTCAGAAACCCTGAGAGTTGCTGGTGTTGCTCAAACATTAAAAATAAAATAACTGTACAATAAAATACACTAAACAATAAAAGATAGGGAAGAAATACTCGCAGTATATAAAAGGCAATATATTTAGTGTTCAGAGAATTTGTAGAAAATTATAATTACACAGCTGATCATAATACAAGCAAAATATGTGAGCATATACTTTATAAATAAAATGATTAGTATCTAGTAATAAAACACTATATTTTTCACGAAGAAAGTCACTGAACTATAAATTAAAGTAAGGTGTTTTTGACAATAATATTGACAAAATTATGTTAAGTTTTGTGATACCTCACATTAATACAATGTGACAGAAAGAGTATTTTCAAGCACAGTTTTAGGCAGCTTATGTGTTATAGCTTATTTGGAAGACAACTTGATGTTATTTACCAAAAGTTCTAATATGTACAAGTTTTAATTTAGAATTTTTTAAATAAAAAATATAGTCTATAGAAATATCCATTGGTTGGGGATGCAGCTTAGTGGTAGAGTACTTGTCTTAAATATGTAAGGTCCTGGATTTTCTCTAAACCAAAACAAAACTGAGACAAAAGAAAAAATATATATCTTAAAGACATCTTCCTCTAGAAAGCAAGTAGTACTTAACAGAAAGCTCCCCTTATGCAGAAACTATCATATCACCCAAACCAGTAAATTTTATTGCTGGAAGTTAACCATTAGAAAATGATCCTAATGGTAATGAAAGTTCTTTGAGTATGGTCATTTTAAGAGCTAAATTTTGCATTAAGTCACCTAACAGGAAACTGTTAAATAAAGTAAGATAAATTTGCTTTATAAATAAATAAATTTATATAATCTATATTTATATAATATATAATCAATATATAACATGTGGTTATATATTATGTCATATATAACATACTAATATGATTTATATTTATATAAATAATAAAATCATTGAAAATATTTCTTTTTTATGAGAAAAATGCATACTTTTCTTTTTTTAGTTTATTTATTTATTATTAATTGATTGGTTTGGGGCCACACCAGTGATGCTCATGGGTTACTCCTGGCTCTGTGCTCAAAAATCACTCTTGGCAAGCTTGGGGGACTATATGAGATGACAGGAATCGAACAGGGTCTGTCCTGGGTCAGCTACATGCATGGCAAATGCCTTACCACTGTGCTATCTCTCTGGTCCCTTTTGAAAATATTTCTGAAAATAATACATTATTATCCCAGAAATTGCTAGCACAAAAGTTCAATTTTGGATAGGAATAAGTATACTCTTATGCACAAATAGTTATTATAGACCTGTAAATATATATCTAGCACTTGGAAAGCCATTTTGTACATAACAATCTCAATCTCTTCTACCTCCACCTGCCTATCTTTCATTTCTTGGCCCCCTTCTCCCCAGGATTTCACTTACATTTGCCTCTCTGAGTTTCCCAACTAGCCAGTCACTTTGCTATCTCCAAGATTTTACTATGTCTTTTAGCACCTGTAATTGTGGTCTCCTCTCCCTGATTCTTTGTTCTGCACTGATGCCATCTGCTTCCTTCATCTTTTAATGCTGCTGGAATATAGGTGGTTTTTTATACTAGACTCTTGTTGAAGAGTTAAGGATAACAAGTGACTTCAAAAATGGCCTCACCATTTATCACAAGCCAATGGCAAATATTATCCTCGATGGAGAGAAACTGAAAGCCTTCCCTCAAAACTCCGGTACAAGACAAGGTTGCCCCTCTCACCACTCTTATTTAACATAGTACTGGAAGTACTTGCTATAGCGATTAGGCAAGAAAAAGATATCAGGGAATCCAGATAGGAAAGAAAGAAGTCAAGCTCTCACTGTTCGCAGATGACATGATACTATACTTAGAAAAATCTAAAGATTCTATCAAAAACTTTTAGAAACAATAGATGCATATAGAAATGCAGCAGGCTATAAAATTAACATATAGAATTTAATGGCCTTTTTATACACCAATAATGATAGGGAAGAAATGGATATTAAGAAAACAACCCCATTCACATTTATTCACATAAACTCAAATACCTTGGAGTCTACTTGACTAAGGATGTGAAGGACCTATACAAAGAAAACTATAAAACCCTGCTACAAGAAATAAGAGAAGACACACAGAAATGGAAATCCATACCCTGCTCTTGGATTGGCAGGATTAATATAATTAAAATGACAATACTCCCCAAAGTTTTGTACAAATTTAATGCGATCCTTCTAAAGATACCCATGACATTTTTTAAAGAAGTGGATCAAACACTTCTGAAATTTATTTGGAACAATAAACAACCACAAATAGCTAAAGTAATACTTGGGAAAAGGAATATGGGAGGTATTACTTACCCTAGCTTTAAACTCTATTACAAAGCAATAGTTATTAAAACAGCATGGTATTGGAATAAAGACAGGCCCTTGAGTATTGAGGCTTGAGTATTCAGAGAATGTTCCCTAGATATACCATCACCTAATTTTTGATAAAGGTGCAAGAAATCCTAAATGGAACAGGGAAAGCCTCTTCAATAAGTGGTGTTGGCACAACTGGCTAGCCACTTGTAAAAAAGTGAATTAAGACCTCCAGTTAACATCATGTACGAAGGTAAAATCCAAATGGATTAAAGATCTAGATATATTCATAAAGCATATAGAACAACATGTAGGTCAAACACTCCATGACATTGAGACTAAAGGTATCTTTAAAGAGGAAACAGTACTCTCCAAACAAGTGAAAGCAGAAATAAACAAATGGGTCTATATTAAGCTGAGAAGCTTCTGCATTTTAAAGGAAATAGTGTCCAGAATATAAGAGCCACCCACTGAGTGGGAGAAACTATTCACCCAATACCCATCAGATAAGGGGTTAATATCCAAAATATACAAGGCACTGACAGAACTTTACAAGAAAAAAACATCTAACCCCATCAAAAAAACGGGGAGAAGAGAAATGAACACACACTTTGACAAAAAAGAAATACAAATGGCCAAAAGAAACATGAAAAAATGCTCCACATCACTAATCACCAGGGAGATGCAAACCAAAACAACTATGAAATACCAACTCACACCACAGAGATTGGCACACATCAGGAAAAATAAGAACAAGCAGTGCTGGTGGGAATGCCGTCTGGTCCAACCTTTGTGGAAAGCCATATGGAGATTTTTCCAAAAGCTGGAAGTTGAGCTCCCATACGATCCAGCTATACCACTCCTAGAGATATATCTTAGGAACAAAAAAAATACAATACAAAAATCCCTTTCTCACACCTATATTCATAGCAGCATTATTTATAATAGCCAGACTCTGGAAATAGCCTAATGCCCCTCAAGAGATGAATGGTTAAAGAAATTATGGTACATATACACAATGGAATATTATGCAGTCATCAGAAGAGATGAAGTCATGAAATTTTCCTATACATGGATGTATATGGAATTTATTATGCTGAGCGAAATAAGTCAGAGGGAGAGAGAGAAACACAAAATGGTCTCCGTCATCTATGGGTTTTGAGAAAAATGAAAAACATTTGTGTAATGATTCTCAAAGACAAAATAGAGGAGGACTGGAGGGTCCAGCTCCCGACATAAAGCTCACCACAGGGATCATTTAGTGCAGTAACAGAAATAATTACACAGAACTATCATAACAAAATATGACTGAATGAGGGAAGTAGAAAGCCTGTCTAGAGTACAGACCAGTGTGGGGTGGGGAGGAAGGACACTTGGGATATTGGTCATGGGAATGTTGCACTGGTGAAGGATTATATATATTAAAAAATCAAAAGAAAAGATAAGGCCTCCCAATTCTTACCACAGGCTGTGTTCTTTATACTGACTGTATAGAAAGAGGAGGTACAGTACGTGCACCCCATATACATCTCAATACAGGCCCTTTGCCTGGTCTGTATTGTGAATTTGGGACAAAACTAAATTAAAAAAAAAATGGCCTCAAAAAATAGAAACAAAATAAAGGAACTCTTTTCACAGTTCCATCTCATAGAATTATTCTGGTGCCAACTATTAAACTGTTCATTTGTTTCTTTTTTTGTGAAAGAATAAAATGCTTTCTGCACCAAGTCAATAATTCGTAGATTGATTACTTAATCCTACTGTGGTTGTCAGTCTATCCAGCTCTTTGTTTCTGGAAATGAGACCTACATTCAGTCAGGACCTGTGATCCTGGAGGCTTCAAGTTGCCCTCTTAGTCAGGATAATGTCAACATTCTGCGATTGAATTGTTTTCTGCAAATGCATTTCCAAAGTAAGAGAGGAAATAAAATTCTCCAGCCCCAGAATAAGTATAGTTTTTGTTAGCTCAAAACCACACTTGATAAAATAAAAGTGTTTTCCTGATAAATGGCTATGCCCTCAAATTCAGGGGCCAGAAGAGGGTAAATTGTGTAGCTCCAGGATCTGCTTATATATGTCCACAGGCTATAGTTGGTAATCAAGGACAAGGCAGAAAATGACCCTGAGTCATTCATAGAAGTTTTCTGCCTGAGGAGTGACTTCAGGATATTTAATGGGGGCTGAAATCTTATTAAGCTCCTGTTAATAAGAAAAATCTCCTTATTTATTTAATGGCTATGATTAGAGAAAAGGCCTCATTTTTAACTCTCAGGAAATAAACTTGTTTTTCTTGCCATACTTCACAGCTGTGTATCCAATTAATTATTTATTTTACTATTTCAGAGCTGAAAAGTGGAACGCCATGCTCATATCCGAGTGTTTAATGCTCTTTCAAGGATAGAGTTTTAAAATTATTGCTAATTAATTACTAACAAGATAAACTTACAAGAATTAAACTTCCCCAAAAGAGAGAACTTGGAAACTTTCAAGAAGAAAAATTCTGATCTTATTTTTCTTTATTGTAGAAGGAACTCTTCTTAAATTGTAGACACTCTATTGTGTCTATCCAAGTTTCCACCCAAGTCTCTAAGAATAAGATTCAAGTCCTGTCCCTTTCATGCAGAACGATTTATAAAGTGACTCTTGGGCCCGGAGAGATAGCACAGCGGTGTTTGCCTTGCAAGCAGCCGATCCAGGACCTAAGGTGGTTGGTTTGAATCCCAGTGTCCCATATGGTCCCCTGTGCCTGCCAGGAGCTATTTCTGAGCAGATAGCCAGGAGTAACCCCTGAGCACTGCCGGGTGTGGCCCAAAAACCAAAAAAAAAAAAAAAAAAATAAAAGTCTCTTTATAGAGAATCCTTCTTAGTTTACATTGCTCATTGACCTGGAATTTAAAGGGTGAGTGCCTCTCTTTTCTCCGGGGAGCAAGTCCATGTAAGCAATGTTACCTGAAGAACTGGAACTGTAGTCACACACGGAGGACAGTAGCTTGATGGAGATGATGACCTTATAGGCAGCCGGCTCCTCACACCTGAAAGTTCAGACTGGTATTTTACATCTGAGGCAAGAGAAGCAGGTGACAGAAAAGGAGGTCTTTTCCATTACTCCACTATGAAAGTTAAAACATGCAAGCTGAATTCCACCAAGACAGAGGTGGAGTTTTGGTCAGGTGCAGGACTTGGGATGGGGTCAGAATTCTGATGGAATAACTAACACTACATACTTATTGTGCTGACAAAGCCTCTCTGGTTAGCTAGAAATGTTCTAGTTTGAATAGGAAGGTGCATCAATGTTAGCAGTGTTTTTCGTCATCTTAATTTTATTTAAATTAAAAATATCCAAATTTCTCTGTGTCTGTGATGTTAAAGGAGGAGGAAGGGAAGAAACTAAATCTAGTAATG
Source organism: Suncus etruscus (assembly GCF_024139225.1). NCBI lineage: Eukaryota > Metazoa > Chordata > Mammalia > Eulipotyphla > Soricidae > Suncus > Suncus etruscus. The sequence continues at coordinate 27,624,853 of NC_064860.1, read as the reverse complement.
CATTCAAACAGGGTAACAGGGAACTTTCTGAATCCATATTAGAGGGGACATGGGGTACTTGCTGGGCTCAGTTGTCTTTGAAAACCTATAGGATGACTCTTTACATGGCCAGGGCTCTGAAAACCTTATTGTGGCTGCAGAAACCCTAAATATTTGTCTCAGAAAGGCAACCTTGTTATTTGAGAGTACTACCAATAATAAAATCATCATTAAGCAGAGAGTAAAACATTCATGAAATACTACTTTCTCAGCACTTAAATAAACCAAATATTACAACATTATTATGCCTACAATGTAGTAAACATTAGAAAACTATAAGTCCTATTATGCTTCATATTTTACACATTACACCACTTTACTCAGTGAGGCAGAGTAAGGCTAAACAGATGAACTATGATTGAGCAGCAGATGGAGAAGAAAAATCAGAATTGTCAGACTCTGAGCTTCAGGAAGATCCTGGGAGGCCTTATCATACTATTTTAAAATTTTCACTAGAATCCTGGAGACAGGAGAATGTAACAGCTAATTATACAGACTGGTTTACAGAGAAAATGTTGATTCATTGCCTTACATGTTCAGGCATTTATTTTGTTCTCTGTCCAAATACCTACATATTACTTAGTAGCAAGATCTATATTTCTGCAAGTGTTTCCCCTCGAATTATAGATGGAATTTATGTATCACTGTTTTAAACAGTACTCAAATGTACTTTTATTCACTCTGCTATCTGTTCATCTGAGCACAAAATATTTTATCTGGATCAGGTTTATCAGACAACTCCAGGGTGATTTTTCCACCCCTACATGCTCCAAATCCCTTACGTTAGTAGTTTTATTTTTCTGTCACCTACTTATTGACTCTGTTTTCTTAGAATATTGTTTCTCAGAGCAAGAGTGACTCATCTATGCTAAATCAGCAGATAAGGGAGGGTAGAGAGGAGAGAGAATCAGAATCTATCTGAGAGTCTATCTGTGAAGCCTAGAGCAGAAGGGAATCCATTTTGTCAAACCAATGTTAAGTTTCCATTTAATGCTAATAAAACTAATTAATACTAATTTAATACTATAATAATTTAATACTAATAATCCTAATTCCATTTAATTGCTAAGTTTCTATCCCAACAATAATGACACAGACCCTAAGTTTCTATAAAACACAATATACCACCCTGGACATCTAGCTATAAAAGGACATGATGAAACAGACTAGACAACAGACAATCAACTTACAGGTCAAGACTTCCTGCTTCTAAGCAAATATAACCCAGCTTGTGAACCCCAAGGATGGGGAATTGACTTCTAAGGGAGGTGGCCCTGGCTGGCCAGTTTGTAGCTTGTTGGTAGACTAAATAATCCTTTGCTTTGCTTTATTTCAATTGTGTGGTCTCATCCTTCAACTTTAGATTTCAACACTACCTAAGTTTAGGATCATAGCTAAAAGAAAAATGATGACCATAGAAGAAATCTTGATGGCAAGGAAATTAGAGGGGTAATTTATCATAACAATCAGTCATGATAAGAACTATAGGTAAAAAACACAAGAAAATAAATGCATAAATATTATCAGCAACTCTTTGCCCAATTTTAAACTGTATTGCAAAGCAATAGTTATCAAAACAGCCTGGTATTGGAATAAAGAGATCCTCAGATCAGTGGAATAGATGAGTAATCTTGAGTCTATTGGAACTTCTACTTTCATAAAACTGAAGAAACATATAATATGATAACTATTATCATATTATTATATATAACATATCATTATATTATAAAAGCCTTTCCCATAAAATATGATACAAGACAAGGCTGCCCTCTCTCACCACTCCTATTCAACATAGTACTGGAAGCACTTGCCATAGCAATTAGGCAAGAAAAATATATCAAAGGCATCCAGATAGGTAAAGAAGAAGTCAAATTCTCACTGTTTGCAGACAACATGACAATATATTTAGAAAACCCTAAAGATTCGGCCAAAAAGCTTCTAGAAACAATAGATTCATATAGCAAAGTGGTAGGCTACAAAATTAACACGCAAAAGTCAATGGTCTTCTTATACATTAATAATGGTAGAAAAGAAATGAACATTAAGAAAACAATCCCATTCACATTAGTGCTTCACAAACTCAAATATCTTGGGGTCAACTTAACTAAAGAGGTGAAGGACCCATACAAAGAAAACTACAAAAGCCTGCTTCAAGAAATAAGAGAGGACACAAGGAAATGGAGACATATACCCTGCTCATGGATAGGCAGGATTAATATAGTTAAAATGGCAATACTCACCAAAGTATTGTACATATTTAATGCAATCCCTCTAAAGATACCCATGACACATTATTCAAAGAAGTTGATCAAACACTCCTGAAATTCATTTGGAACAATAAGCACCCACAAATAGCTAAAGCAATCCTTGGGGAAAAAATATGGGAGGCATTACTTTTTCCAATTTTAAAATGTATTACAAAGCAATAGTTATCAAAACAGCATTGTATTGGAATAAAGACAGATCCTCAAATCAGTGGAATAGACTTGAGTATTCAGAGAATGTTCCTCAAATATACAATCAAGTAATCTTTGATAAAGAGACAAGAAATCCAAAATGGAGCAAGGAAAGCCTCTTCAACAAGTGGTGTTGGCGGTGAGTGTTGCCTGTATGTGTTTTTCTTCTGTCCTGTCTCCTGAACCTCTTGAGAGTAGGCCGAAAAGGGCCCAGAAAAATAGCTCTTCCAGAGGCTCATCCAAGGACCGGAATGCCAAGGAACTGTGTCTGACCATGAAAACCGGCTATCCGCAATATTCTGCAGAAAGGCAGATCCCCTGTTTGTGATATCAGGCTGGAAAAATCTATGCCTGCCCACTGGTTCTGACCGTGAGAAACCGTGAGTGTTGCCTGTACGTGTTTTTCCACTGTCCTGTCTCCTGAACCTCTTGGGAGTGGGCCTAAAAGGGCCCAGAAAAATCACTCTCCCAGAGGCTCCAGAAGAGCATGGCTTTGCTTCGTGGCTGTGCGCTCTTTCTAATGAAAGAACGCCACTGCAACAAAAAGAAAAAAAAATCACACTAAAAACTGTGCTGGATCTCTGAACCCCAGAATCTCTCTCCAGACTGTCTTCTCTGCTGCATGCTTGGGCCTAAGGTTTGGTTCTGTGTGAAGCTTCATCCAAGGAGGGCTCCCCTTCCTTGGAGGCGAGTTGACCCACCCAGAAAGGGTGGAACCAGAGGAGCGTGGTCACGCACATCATTTAACCAATGAATACCACACAACACATAGAAAAACCCACAATACAAGTGTGACAATGGGGAAACAACGCAGGCCAACATCAGACATAGAGAATGAAGATGGCAACTCTGATGACTGGAAAACGGCCAACCAACTAGTCAATCTCCCAGATAAGGAGTTTAGAGAAGAAATATGGAAGATGCTCAAAGAGCTCAAAGAAACCATGGATCAAGTTGAACAGAACACTAATAAGAACAAGTGGTGTTGGCACAACTGATACAACTGGTTAGCCACTTGCAAAAAAGCGAACTCATACACTCATCTAACACCAGGCACAAAGATCAAATACAAATGGATTTAAGACCTTGATATCAGGCCTAAAACCATAAGATATATAAAAACAACATGTAGGTAAAACACTATATGACACTGAGACTAAAGGCATCTTCAAGGAGGAAACAGCACTTACCAAACAAGTAGAAGCAATGATAAACAGATGGGTCTAAATTAAACTGAGAAGCTTCTGCACCTCAAAGGAAATAGAGCCTAAGATATAAAAGCCACCTACTGAATGGGAGAAACTATTCACCCAAAACTCATCAGACAAGGGGCTAATATCAGAAATATAGAAGGTACTGATAGAACTTAATAAAAATATATAACCCCATTAAAAATGAGGAGATTAAATGAACAGATATTTCCTCAAAGAAGAAATGCAAATGACCAAAAGACACATTAAAAAATGCTTTACATCACTAATCATCAAGGAGATGCAAATTAAAACTATAATGAGGTGCCATCTCACACCACAGAGACTGACACACATCACAAAGAACAAAAACAATCAGTGCTGGCAGAGATGTGGAGAGAAGGAACTCTTATTAACTGTTGGTGGGAATGCCATCTAGTCCATCCTTTATGGAAAACAATATGGAGATTTCTTAAAAAGCTGGACATTGAGTTCCCATATGATCCAGCTATATCACTCCGAGGAATATACCGTAGGAACACAAAAATACAAAAATCCCTTCTTCATACCCATATTCATTGCAGCATTATTTACAATAGCCAGACAGTACACAACCAAGATGCCCTTCAACAGATAAATGGCTAAAGAAACTGGTACATATATACAATGGAGTATTATGCAGTCATCAGGAGAGATGAAGTCATAAAGTTTTCCTATACATGGATTTACATGGATTATGCTTAGTGAAATTAGTCAGAGGGAGAGAGACACACAGAATAGTCTCACTCATCTATGGGTTTTAAGAAAAATTAAAGAAGTTACTGTAATAAGGCCCAGAGACAATAGAGTTAAGGGCATGAAAGGCCAGAAGGACTGGCTCACAATTTGAAGCTCACCACAAAGTGTGGTAAACGCTGTTAGGGAAATAACTACACTAACAACTAGCATGACAATGTTAAAGATGAGAAAAATAGAATGCCTTTTGCAAATACAAGCAGGAGGGGAGGCATTGGTGGTGGGAATGTTGCACTGGTGAAGGAGGGTATTCTATTTATGACTGAAACCCAACTACAAACATGCTTGTAATCATGGCACTTAATAAAAATTTATAATAATGAAAATTATAAAATGAATAATTTAAAAAAATAAACACACAAGGACATACAGCATAAAGAGGACAGTGGAAAAAAACAGAGCTCTAGCTGACTTTTGAGAGACAAAGTGCGAATCAATGAATTATGCTGTTCTTTACATTTCAAGTGTTTTTGTCTAGCTGAGTAAAATTAGCCAAAAGGAAAATAATAGAATAATCTCACTCATTTGTGGGATATAAGAAAAAAATACACAGTATGGTAGCAATATACAGTGACAATATAATTAAGGGTCAGGAGGTCCAGTCCAGGGCAAGAAGCTTGCCACAAAGAGTGGTGAGTACAGTTAGAGTAGAGAAGGGTCTACTAGGACAGGGATAGCTGGAACTGAGCTCTCTGGACATGAACTGGGTGCTGAAAGGGGAGAAAGTGACATGGAAGGCATCTCTCCATTGACAGTAGTGCAGACCACATTATCAACAGTGGAGGGGAGAGAGAAAAGAAGTGGAGAGAGAAAGAGGGAGAGGGAGAGGGGTGAAAGGAAAATGAGGGACATAGGTAGTTGGAATGGTTCACTTGTAAAGGATGCTGTACATTGTATGTCTGAAACCCAACAATGAATAATTTTGTAAACATAGAGCTTAAATAGAGCAATTAATTTTAAAAAAAGGTAGGTAGTTTTTAAAAAAAAATAAAATGGTCAATTCTCTGGTGAAAAAGCAATGGGGTAGAGAAGAGAGGGGAAACAAAAGTACCAATAACCAATGTTAAGAAAAAAGGGGTTATCACTGCATATATGACACATATTATACTAAAAAGATTCATAAATAAATTTATGTTAAGATATTTCAAAAGTTAAATCAAATAAAAAGTTTTCTATAAAAGTGAGACAGGAAGAGCAGGCAGGGAAGGGCCCCCCGAATGGCAATAAATTCCTGAGATAGCAAGAAATTATTGAGAGATTAAAAATTCTGGAGATGTCATAAAACTAAGAGAAGAGATTAGAGCAGTCATTTTGCCAGTGATATGTTTTATCAGGTACTACTGCAACACAGGGAAGGCTGGATACCCTCCTAGGAATTATCCAGCAAGAACGAAGGCCTGAAATGGAATGTCAAAGAAGACCATGAATTACCCTCGGTATTCTCCTTGGCAACCACCCAAGGAACCATCGTAACAGACTCTGACCTAAGTATAAGACTGGAGTTGGGCAGGTTGGGAGAAACCTTGCAATAAAGGAGTCAACTTGAAACAAAGGAGCTGTGCACATGTATTGCCTGGGTGTACATGGTGCCCCAGCAATATGTCACCACATCTCCCCTCTTGAGATGTGTATTTTTATAGGTTAATTAGAACATGAGCCAGGGCTCTCCACTTTGGAGCAGTCTGCACTCTTCCTGAATGTGTTATCCTCTTTCTTATCCTCTCCTGTCCTTTCCTGCAATTGCAATTTCCTGCAAATAAATCCTTTTACTTCACTGCTCCTCTCCTTCTGATATTCTTTTCTGTGAGAGAAGGCAACAGACCTGAAAGGCTTGAGTAAGGCCTAAGATGAACTTTTATTTTCCTGCAAAGAAAAATTTCTGTTACAGCCTGAGTACACAGCTTCCTAAAATAAAATATCGTGGGTTGTGGGGATTAAATCCTGTACTGGGTAGAACAATGGACATCAGGTGTGGCTTGATAGCTGCCTAATGGGGCTGGCAGGACTTTGTGCCTGTGCCATGCAGGTCTTCACTGAAGTCTTTATCAAAGATCTACTCAACTTCCTCCCACTGGCATCAGCAGTATCACAACCAAAACTGATTTAAGGAGAACAGACTTGAATAATCAGACAACTGAAGTCAGAAGAATCACTAATCAGAGTCACTTTACAAAAATACTCCCCAGGCATAGTAAAGCTTTTCAAATAATCAATATATATATATAATCAATATATATATATATAACTCTAGTATGACAGACCCTTAAGAAAATGGAAAAAAAGGTTACTTCTCTAACCCATTACCATAAGTTAATACTTGATTGATTAAAAACTTGGAGTACCCCAATACAAGAGATGAAATTATCAGAAAGTCTTCCTCATGAACATGTATACAAAAATCTAAAACTAAATATTTAAGAAACCAAATCTGGTCATACTTTAAAAGGTTGAAAATCAATATATATTTATCTCAGAGATATAAAATCGAACATCTTTATAAATAGGATTGATATAATTTACCATGCTATTGAAATGGCTTTCAGTACTGTATTATTGTCTCAAAATATGCAAATAAATTGTATATTATAAAATCTATTGAGGTAGGAATAAAATGTATTTAATTTGGTAATAGCTATAAAAACCTATCACAAATAGCATTTGTTATGTGAAACACTGGCAGGCTGTTCCTTTGAAATCTAGAATAAACAATGCTTGTTCTTATTTTAATTAGTGTTGCACTAAAAATTCAATAAAATATAATAAGGAAAGGAAAGGAAATAGTTGTTATGAGAATGGAAAATAACTAGAATTATGACTAAACTTCAGATGACATGGTTGTGTAAGTAGAAAACCTAAAAGAAAGAAAGGAAGAGTCAGTTGATAAATTTGCAAAATTAACAAGTTTTGGAATTTTTCAGAATACACAACCAATATACAAAATAAGTTATAATTCTGTGTAACAGCAGAAGCTCTTCAGGATGGGAAACCCCCCCAAAAAATCTTATCAAACACCACCAAGTCCATCAAGAGGTAAGCAGCATGGACACCAGACAGGGTACATTAGCACTTTATCAAAAGACATAAAAGAAGACAATTAAAGGGATAGGAGGAGGAACTGTAACTCAGGTCCTGATTAGTCTGAATGTGAGGTGGCAAAACAATTTAACAAGAGTGAGTCAGTTTAAGTAAGAGCAAAACAACAATATATTATGTCTCTTCAATAAAGAAACATGAAAAAACAAAAAATCCAAAAATAGTTTAAAAGCTAATTAGATGAATATCTTTATTACTGATTATAGGCATTTATTTTTTTAATTTTTATTAATTCACTGTAAGATACAGAATTAAAAAGTTGTTGATGGTTGAATTTCAGTCATACAATGTTCCAACACCCACTCCTTCACCATTATTTATTTCCCATCACCAATTTTCCTAGTTTCTCTCACATACCCACCTCAGCCTATCAAGCAGAACTTTTCTCTCACTTTCTGTAACCCTTCCCCCAACATCCTTTTACCTAAACTTTCTTTTGAGATGTTAATCCCACCTGGATAATCAGACCTACCCACACCTGGGCACCTGGGATATGGCCAGCTCTTTTAAATAAAGAATAAAAAAGTCTGGCTTGGGAGAGAAGAGGAAAAGCAGCAAAAGGACAGGAAAAAAGACATGGCTTAGGAGTAGAGGCCAGGGAGGGCTTGACAAAGAAAGCAACTGGCAGAAAGACTCATGGCAGGAAAAAAAAAAGCTGTGAGGAATAAAGCAAGCTGACTCCAATGAATATCTTTTCTGACTGCTTGTGAATTATTTCTCCACCACTATTCTACATCTTCAGACCTGCTGGCCAAAGGGCTAGTGGCTCCCAGCCGGAGAAGTACTAACTCACCACGTGGGACATTATATTTTATATTTTTATTCTACAACTCTCTCTCTCTCTCTCTCTCTCCTCTCTTTTTTCTTTTAGACAATGTGATTTGCAATGCTTTACTGAGATAGTATCATGAATATCACTTTACCTCCTTTCAGCTCCCAGTTCTTGTCCAGAGTGTTTATGCCCATCTATTATTGTCATAATGGTTCCTTTTCTGTCCTAGCATTTTATTATTTTTATTCTGTTTTATTTCTATAGCCCACAAATGAGTGTGACTATTCTATGACTATCCCTCTCCCTATATATTTTTTTCTAAGTTTATTATAAAACTGTGATTTACCAAGTTGTTCATAATACAATCATTTCAGGCATTAAACAATCAAACACCAATGTCCTCAACCTCCCACCCAGCACCATAGCCTGCGTCCATTCAGGAACAAACAAATTTACCGCATATTGTTTGTTTCAATACAAAGGCAAATGGGATTATCTTAATTTAGATCAACACAGGTCAATTTGAAATGATTGTTATATCTTTCCATGTTCTTACTAAAGTCAGTGTCTAAGGATTTACTGGGCTTCTTCTCTGTTGCTATTTAGGCTTACTAAGGTTGATAGCTTACTATGCAAGTCTTTTTTTTCAATCAGGTTTACTATGATGTTATTGGGCTGACACTACTATAAGTTATTGAAGTGTCAAGGATTTATAGGTCTAGAACAAATTTGGTGATATGACAATTTGCTAAGTTTAACTTGAAGAACTAGGTATTTCTGTCAGAAGGTGTAGGGGCTGGAGTTGAGCTGCTGCAGTTCATGCAGAGAGAGAAACTGGCCCCCCTTTCTGAGAATTCTACAGAGCTATTAACCAGGATTGGGCTACCTGGGAAGTTTTGATGACTATTAATTATCTTTTGGAGCTTGGTGGAAGAGCCAGCCCCTTTATCTGCCAGGAAATAAATGGCTGTATGCTCCACTGCTGGGTTTTCCCATGGCAGGATGTGTGTGCAGGAGGGGTTGACCCAATCCAATTTCACAAGGGAAGATGTAGAATTTTTAGTCCTATAGTCTGATTTCATCTGAGAAGATTCTGTCGAGAAGCCTGTCAATTTCTGTCAGATCATACAAAAGGTAGCATTTGGCTGCAATAGTTCATAAGAAAGAGGTGTGGAGCAACTTTTCAGATGCCTTTTGAACAACTGACTTTCTTCTTTGAGAACATTTCTGTTCATATTTTATCCCAAGTTTTGGTAGGGTTGGACCAATACGGGGGACCATATGGGATGCTGGGGTTTGAACCACCATCCGTCCTGGATTGGCTGCTTGCAAGGCAAATGCTCTACCGCTGTGCTATCTCTCCAGCCCTAAATACTATTCCTTTTTCTCTGTTTTGTTATTTGAATAAAGAAATGCTACTGTCTTTTGTGCTTTTACTTTATAGCTGGCCACATTGCTGAATTGTTTTATTGTTTCTAGAAACGTTTCTGTGAACTCAGTAGGGTTTTCTATGTATATCATCATATCGTCCGCAAATAGAGGTAGTTTGACTTCCTCTTTGGCTATTTGGATTCCTTTGATTCCCTTTTCTTGTCTGATTGCTGTTGCTAGGATTTTTTTTTTTTTTTTTTTGGTTTTTGGGCCACACTCGGCATTGCTCAGGGTTACTCCTGGCTGTCTGCTCAGAAATAGATCCTGGCAGGCATGGGGGACCATATGGGACACCGAGATTCGAACCAACCACCTTTGGTCCTGGATCAGCTGCTTGCAAGGCAAACACAGCTGTGCTATCTCTCTGGGCCCTATTGCTAGGATTTCTAAGACTATATTGAATAAAAGTGGAGACAGTGGACAGCCTTGCTGTACCTGACCTTAATGAAAATGCTTTCAGTTTTTTCACCATTAAGGATAATGTTGGCTGTTGGCCTTTTATAGATAGCTGTGGCTATCTTGTGGAAGGTTCCTTCCAGCCCTATTTTGATAGTGTTTTCATCATGAAATGAATGTTTAATTTTGTCAAATGCCTTCTCTGTGTTGATTGATATGATCATGTGGTTTTTGTCTTTCATATTGTTGATGTGGTGTATGATGATGATTGATTTGCATATGTAGAACCATTCTTGCATCCCTAGGATGAAATTCACTTGATCATGGTGTATAATCTTTTTGATGTATTATTGTTGGATTAGGTTTGCTAAGATTTTCCTGAGGATTTTTACATCCATGTTCAACTTCATTAGTGAGATCTGCAGTTTTCTTTCTTGGTGATGTCTTAGCCAGCTTTGGGAATGAATGTGATATTAACCTCATCAAAGAAGTAAGGGAAAAATCTGTTTTTTCAATGACCACATAAAATATCCTACTTGTTTTTTATATAATCCAAATAATACCTGTGCCTCTTTTCTCTTTGCAGTCTTGGTTTGCATCTCATGTATTCACTGTATTGTATCAAATACTACCTGGAATCTGGACATATGTTAAAATCATGATTATTCCTGGCCTCATATTAATGATTATAAATACTGTCATTGAAAGTGGTTCCTTACTATATGGTAGAACCATATGATATTTTTCATTCACTTGTAGGTGGATATTTACTAATTGCTAATATTTTGACTTTCACAAGTAGAAGTTCTAGAAACAGTTTCTGAGTGTGTGTTTGTCACATGTTTTAACATAAAATATCTTATATTCTCTCTTGAACACATGTCAAGGAGGACAATTCTAAATCTTGCTGAAAAACATTTACCAAGATGAGAAAATGCAGGATTGATACTACAATGAATTAATTTTTTATTATCAATAAAATGTCTGAGAACTCTGATTAAACCTTTCATTCAAGACACGTTTTATCTATCTTTCGGATTCTACACATCCTCCTGAAAATAAAGCAATATCTCTTCTCCAATAGTTTAGTTTGATAAGATTTTGCATTAAATTGAAGAGAGGCCTGTTTTAGACCTACTGTAATTTATTCAATATAACTTGCTGTAAAGAAAATTATTTTCCCACATATTTCTTCTAAAAATATTGATTGAGGTCATATAGTAATGTCTTTCTAGAGAGGACACTTGTGTACTTCTAAGCTCTGTAAATGTTGTGTTCAGTCTGTTTATATGAAAACAGTGCTATGAGATTGAGGGAAGTGTTTAATCAGATGACTTCTGAAAATTGAACAAAACAGAGTTGAACCAAAACTTGTGAAGCTATTTTTAATCGCCTCTAAAACTGGAGGGAGAAAGACCCTGATAAAGTGTATGAGCCTGGGAGACTAGAGTGATTTTTGCCAATACATAAATAGAGATGTATTTTTCTTGTGAGGTTGAAAGAAAACTTCTTCCCATAAAACAGAAGGGAGCAAAACAGTGAAAAATGTACTTTGCATAGTTTCATTTGAGGAAAAAGTGACTACAGTGTGTTTCTTGTATCCTGACTCCTCTATAAACAGAAATCTAGCACATTTGCTGAGTAAGTGGACATGGGCTATATTCAAGGATTAACAGGGGGAGAGAATATAGAACAGATCTAGAAAAAGTTTTACTAGTTTGATTTTTAAACTTGTAATATGGAACATTTGTTCTGTTCCTGGGATAAAATTTTTCATTGTTGTGTAATTGGACAGAACTTATGATAGATCCTGTGGAATCCAGTGTGAGATTTAATTTAGTTATGATCAAACCCTTGTAGGAAAACATTGCTGAACAGAACAGAGAGATGGGATTCTGAACAATAGGAAGCAAATTGAGAGCCCATTTGTAGTAGAGTTTTTATTTGATATATAAAAAAAGCTGATTGTTGGCTGACTATATTGTCTTAATAGAAAAGGAATGAAGAGGAGAGGTTGATGGATAAGTGTGGATTGAGATTCAAATCCTGGAACTGAAAACAATTGAGGGATTGTAACTAAATTTTTGTAGTACATGAAGAATTTTACTTTGAAATGCAGATGGCACCATGATTTTCCAGAGAGATGAACTAATTCAGAATCAACAGATGTGGGGCTAGTGCCAAAAAATATATAAAAGTTTTATATATGAAAATATATATAAATCTTAATGATGGGCCCCTACAGAAACCTTAGGCTTCTTTGGCTCATGGGCATAACTAGTCAAGAGGTACTGTAGTAAACTTCTGTGTTGGTTTTGCATTCTTGCTTTCAGGTGAAACTTGGGGACAGGTGACAGAGAGCAATATAAGGGGTCTGGTTTTCTATCAGGGTGTAGGACCCAGCACTCCTGTTCCCCTTGCTCCACAAAGCTAGTAAAGGTGTATTGGGTTACACCTTATTTTACCTAAAACAAAGTTTATCAATAGTTTCTTTGTATCTGTTGGTTTACACTTGGTTTCACCTAAAACAAAGATTGTCTTACTTGTAAACCTGGGTGGTTTTACTGTCCCACCCAGGGATAATTTCTGTACTCAATAAAAACTTTGGCAGGCAGTGAGCTGCATACTAGGTAAAGGACTGTCAGACTACATGTGTTTCACCCTCAGCCTGATATGGATTATTTCTTGTGTGACCCTGATTCAGACACATTCACCTGAGCTTGGAGATATAGCGTGTAGTGTGATTTTACAGAGGAGGAAGGAGGCCCTTCCTCTGGAAGATCCCAGCTCCTGGCAGATTGGATCTCATTAGGGCCAGTGGGCTGGACAGAAGTTTTTGATAGGATTGAAGTCAAGGCTCCAGAGGAGATGGTTTCTGAGTATTGAGACCAGTATGGCCCTACCCATGTGAGAGATAACAATGGGAAAGGACTGGACAGTGTGTGGGTCTGGAAAAGGGACAAGGGATACAGGATGGAAACAAAAGTCAGTATATACTGGGAAAGATTTTTAATTCATTGAAATGGGACAAAAACTTTCTCCAAGCATCATTCAAATTAAAGATTACTGAAGACAAATTATTACTTTCTACATAGAGCCTAATCTCCTTGGAGCTGCAGCTTAAGAACTTGAAGCCCTAAAGAAAGGTCAGAATTAAGTAGGCACGTGGTGTCATCCCCCCCCCCCCCCATACCATTCTACTATAATCCATAACTTGGGACTTGGAAAGAAAATCTTCTGTTTTGCCCAAAGAGAAAGGTGACAGTGAGAAAGACACTGGAGTAGTCGACTGACCCAGAAGTTGGTGACTACAAATGGTTGCAAAGACATGAAGAATTTTGGAAAAAAATTCAGGGGCTACAGATGTAATGGAATAATCAGTGCCAAGCATTGCCCAGGAGGAAGAGCAGAGTTGGTTGGATTTAGCCTGGGATTAGACTCCTCCAATAGACGAGCAAACAGTCCCAGCCAGCACAGCAAGCTTTAGGCTCAGGCCACCAGATGCCTCTGGGGCCAATATGTATCTGACCTCAGGTTCAAGACTACAAGGTATGTTTTCAGAAACCCAGAATATTTTAAAAATTATTGGCACTATCGAGCTCCCATACGATCCAGCTATACCACTCCTAGGAATATACCCTAAGAACACAAAAATACAATACAAAAAATCCCTTCCTTACACCTATATTCATTGCAGCACTATTTACCATAGCAAGACTCTGGAAACAACCAAGATGCCCTTCAACAGACGAATGGCTAAAGAAACTGTGGTACATATACACAATGGAATATTATGCAGCTGTCAGGAGAGATGAAGTCATGAAATTTTCCTATACATAGATGTACACAGAATCTATTATGCTGAGTGAAATAAGTCAGAGAGAGAGAGAAAAACGCAGAATGGTCTCACTCATCTATGGGTTTTAAGAAAAATGAAAGACATTCTTGCAATAATAATTTCAGACACAAAAGAGAAAAGAGCTGGAAGTTCCAGCTCACCTCAGGAAGCTCACCACAAAGAGTGATGAGTTTAGTTTGAGAAATAACTACATTTTGAACTGTCCTAATATTGAGAATGTATGAGGGAAATGCAGAGCCTGTTTAGAGTACAGGCAGGGGTCGGGTGGGGAGGAGGGATATTTGGGACATGGGTGATGGGAATGTTGCACTGGTGATGGGTGGTCTTTACATGACTGAAACCCAAACACAATCATGTATGTAATCAAGGTGTTTAAATAAAAAAAATTTAATATGTAAAAAAAAATTATTGGCACTAGAGACATGTTGGTATAACTAGGAGCAAGCATTGCCCAGGAGGAAGAGCAGATTTGGTTGGACTTAGCCTGGGACCAGAGTCCTCCACTAGTGCAGTAAGAGTGGACAATCTCGGCTAGAACTAAATCTGCAGAATGAATTACAGCAAGTTGGTGAGTGGTGGGCCCTGGTTTGAATGTTCCCCTCTGGATGATGGACACCAGGCCAAACAGTGGTTCACCTTGCATGGGTCACACAGTGGAGAGATGGGATCCATGGTTAGAGGTGGTGGTGGGAGTAGGCAGTGGGGAGTGCTCTTGTGGTGCTGAGCAGCAAAATGCAGCAGGAGTGATGGGGACAGGAAGGAGAAACGGCGCAGAGAGAGCAGCAGATATAACTTGGGCATCGTAGCACTGGGTGCAAGAACAGGAAGGTGGAAGCCATGGTCCTGCAGATGGTGGAGCCCCCCCAGGGTCTGAGAGACCAGGGTAGTAGCACAGCTGTGTGGGTGCTACAGGTGGTTGTCAGCCTTTGTTCTCAGGACTAGGTGCTCCACATGCCCAAAGATGGGGGTCGTGACAGCAGATGTGGTCCCGGAGCCTGGTTAGATGTCTGTAGAGGAAATAGAGAACAAGGATATATTAAGGGAAGGGAGGAACAAATCCACCAGGTCTGTCTGGGGGAGGAGCCCCTGGGAATCCCACTTCTCCCTTCCTAGCTCTGTCCATGACGTCACAGCACCCCCAACTGCCCATGGGTGCCCACACAAAAGTTGTCATGGCCACCTTGGCCCTGTCAAGACAGCGGCTCACAGAACCGGAGTTGATGCAGGAAAGGAGGAAAATAATCGCCTCATGTGGAGAATCTGTGCCTTATCCTTCTCTCCTCTCCCAGAGACTCTGAAGCCTTCCCTGAAAGGGAAGGGGTGCACTTCAGGGGAGGCATCAGAGTTTCTGGTCGGGTTTGCTGGGAACCCGGCTAGCTCAGTCTCTGTACTCCAAGGGTCTTCTCAAGTAATGGAATAGCCCCAAACTCACAGAGGCACCTGCAAGGTCTGTCAGACATCTCAGGATGAGAGGCCCAAGAACACAGTTCCTTTAGAGAGGATGCATCATCACATCCTCAGGTGATGTGACCAATTTCGGAGGCACAATTTCAAGGCTAGTCCTCACCCATTTTCTGAAGTGCAGCGGGCATTGCCCGGTTCCCACTTTATGCCCAGCTATGAGTTGTGGGACACCTAAAGTTACTCAGGATCTGTATTTCCTCTCAGCAGCCTTCCCTTCTGGTCCTTGAGTTCTCTGAGGGACAGTGTCTAAACTGACATCCTCAATGTTCAAGATTCGGAACTTACTGAATGGCAGGGAGAGGAGAGACCTCCTTGGTGAGTTCTGGAAAGACTTCTCTTTCCTCCTCACTGCTGGCTGCTTCCTCCTGGTGGCTGCCTTCAAGCGCTGAAAGAAAAGGGAGAGTGAGGTGGGGACTTGGAGAAACTCAGAGAAGCCTCATCTGAGCAGCACAGTATGACTTCATTGAACACAGAAGCATGTCTCTTCATTGGGGATTTACAAAGATATCATCCATAAAGATGCTAATAACAGATTTAGTCTTAGTCAGGCCCATACTACATGGTGTCTGCAGAACTCAGACAAGAAAAGTCTTAGAACAAAGCCCATAAGCCATGTGCTGCCCTTCGATCCCTCTGCCCAGAGACTCTCAGAAGCTCAACACCATTGTTCTGATCAACCTACATGGATCCCCTGTTTGAATGTCACACATAAATGTAAATACTGTCATCTCCTGCATAGCTGAGAGTCTAAAGAAAGAGTTCTCTAGTAGCACTGTATGATAGGTTTTTTTTTGGACCTAGCCTTAGCACCAAAATATATCTAAATTTTAGATAAATTTGGATCTTTCTCTATTCAAAATCCTACTCCTTGAGCCTTTGGGGTCTGTGAGCTGAATGATGTTTTATACTGGCTTCAGACTCCCCAACCTCCATCTTCCTCTGAACAGTCTCATTCTGAGACACTGTCACTCAGCCCCCCCAAGTATTACCCTGTTTCCTTATCTGGTATCCCGCATAGATGTTCCTTGCGCTGTAGTTGATGCCTGGTAGCCAAAGTGATAAAAAAAAAAAGTATCACACTAAGGAGGGAGCACATAAGATCAGGGTGGCATACCAGCCGGCAGAGCAGGGAAATGGCATTTCAGGAAAGGTTTCAGAAAAAGTGCTTCCCAATTTCATGACTATGGGAAATATGGGAAACTCGTAGCCATTTTAAAGTTCATCATAGATGAATATAATCATATAGTTCTAAACATTGTTCTTATATTTTTGAAATTGCCCCCTTAAAAAATGTTTTTAGAGAACAATGTCAGCGAGTAAGGGATGTAGAAAGCCTGTCTTGAATACATTCGGGGTTGGAGGAGAGAGGAGATGGGGCATTGGTGATGGGAAGGTGCACTGGTGAAGGTCACTGTTCTTTTTATGACTGAGAACCAACTACAATTATGTTTGTAATCACGATGTTTAAATATATTATTTAAATGTATTTAGATATAACAAATCCATATTTATTGTGTGAATAAGTATATTGAGAGTTGAATTCAATAAATCTTAGTACCAGAAACCAAGATAATCAAAGGATTATATGCTTAAGTGAAGAATTATCTGGTCCTTTTTGTTTTGGGGGTTGTTGCATCTAGATCTTTCTTTTTAGAATTTCTTTCTCTTATTTAATAACACATTCTATTTAGGACATTTGCACACAGCTCAACATGAGATATGTTCTCCTGACTCTTATCTCATTCTCCCTCTAGATTTCCCTAGTTTGTTATCTCTCACATTTTCTCCCATCATATTTTATAGTATGAGTATCTAGTATGAAGAGAATTTGAATAGAAAGGAAGACAAATTGGGTTCCATAGTTCAGGGAACGAAAACCACAGACTCCATAGCTCTTGGATCTCAAGCCCAGGGATCTACATCCCAGTGAGGACCAGCTTCTAGACACAGTCTCCATGGAGTACCTGCCACTAGATCTGCAAGCCCAGAGACCCTGTGTATGTCTTGCAGGGGCTGCAAAGAAATGAGGACCTTGGCTGAAAGCTAGACTTATGACAGGGACAAGACACCACAAAGGACATCTGACACCTAGTAAGTTCACAGATGATCTCCCCACAGCCCATAGGGAGAGAGTATCCTGTTTGGCAGTGCTGGGAGATGGGACTTCAGGAAAGGTACGACAACTACTTTCCAATTCCATTAGTGAATTTGAGAAACTGATTTGCTTGCCTAAGACAACTGATCCCAGAATGCACAGGCCCTGTAGATATATACTTGGTGATCTCATCACCAGCCACTGAAATCACAAAGGGTGGGGGAGAGGACATCATAATCATGGCACCCAGAGAGACTGCCCCCACCCAGGTACCTAGGTGGTTTCTCAGCCCTCCAGAGCCTCCCGAGTTAACTTCAGTTCTCAAGTGCCACAGATAGAAAATAGAGGTAACTGTTTTACATTACAAACTTTTTTTTATAAGTAGAGAAGGAACTAGAAAGTTTATGTAGCACATTTTTATAAAATTTTATAAGAGATATACAGAAATAGTAGATACGGAGTTTGGGTTTAGTTATGGCACCTCATGTGGTTCCCTGAGCCAGAGTGATCATAAATATAAATTCAGAAGTTAGCCCTGAGCAAATTCAGGTGGGGATCCAAAACAAAACAAATAATCTCATATTCTCTAAAAAAAAATAGTCATTTCTTTTTTGGAAAATGCTTTCTTGATCTGGAGGCTAGCTCTAGCCGGATGGGGTTTGGGGAGACCCCATGTGGAAGGCCTTCTCCCTAACTTGGGTGCGCTGGGAGCCTTGATAGTCCCCCAGCCGTCCCCTCTTCTGCCCCCGACCTCCAGGCCTTCCCTGGGTTCCAGCCCAGGTGGCCAGAAATGGTGGGTCCTAACTTGGGGTGTGCTGAGATTTGCTCGGTGGCACTAAGTTTGTCACTGTCAATTTCTGACCAGTCTATATGTGGAAAACTGCGCGGGGGTGCTAGCATGTATTAAGAGTATTCCCTGTCCTTATGGTATGTTTTGCGTATCCAGAATGTCCATTTTGTATTCTGCCCTTTCTCACACCCCTACAAAGCTCATTTTTACTTCTTAACTCTCTCATCCCCCAAACATCTTTAACCCATATTACTCTTTTTAACTTCAGTACTGTACAATCCTAATCACAGACCAAAGCCATACATCGTGTGTAACAACCCCCAACTATTTCAAAAGACATAAAATGGACAAGTATTTCTTTTGAATATTTTATTTGTTTTTTCTCTGACAGCTATAAGTCTTACTAAATATTCTCTTATACAGTGACTATTCTAACCACTTTTTATCTTCTCTTTGTGAGCTGTTCAATAAGGAATTTTGGTGGAAGAGTCCCCCAGTTTAATGCTGTTGATTGAACCATGTCATGGGGATTGTTGAACTTGTTCTTATGGCCCCCATATGCGCCAATAATGCCACGTGGCATTGTTCCTTTTTTGCATAGGCACATTGAAATGGGAAAATACTATACATACAAATAAGATCTTATCTAATATAGATTGGAACACACAAATCTTGTAGTACAAAGGAACCTTACACCCTGAACATTGACATAATGACCTGGCACAGGCCTCAGAAGAATGGACATTTTCCATTCACCCCTTAACCAAGGAAGCCATCACTAAACATCCAAGTTTGTCTTTAACATCACCTGGAAGCAATTTTCTACCACGGAAGACCCTACTACTGCTCAGACGTCGACCTGCGCTAAAGAGACTTCCCCTAACACAGAGAAGACTTAACAACAACAACGACCTGCTTACAGGACAGGGCTTCCTGCATTGTCCTTTAATTGTGAGGTGAAACTAGAGGATGCTCCACATCCTGACTTCAATGTAGGATATGCAGATTTCAGGATCTTTAATACAGAAACATGATACCAACAACAGAGACTATGTGAAAAATAAAAGTGTGTTGGCACTACAAATAATGTCTTGGATTGGACGATCTAACTTGCCTGGAGCCTAGAGTTGGTCTTATGCCAGGAAACTTCAGGGGTAGGGTCTCTTTGTATTTAGGCCAAGGTTATTCCTTTCCATGCCCCTCATATTTTGGTGGGCCTATGCAAACAACAATTGCCACTCTAACACCGTTTTTACTGTGCTCCTTTGACTCTAATTCTTTTTTTTTGTTTTTGTTTTTGTTTTTTTGGGCCACACCCACTTGATGCTCAGGGGTTACTCCTGGCTAAGCACGCAGAAATTGTTCCTGGCTTGGGGGGACCATATGGGACGCCGGGGGATCGAACCGTGGTCCTTCCTTGGCTAGCGCTTGTAAGGCAGACACCTTACCTCTAGTGCCACCTCACCAGCCCCGACTCTAATTCTTAAAAAAAAAAAAAAAACACATTTAAACTTTTGAGGTTAACTTAAACTAATATGCATGTACATGGAAATGTAAAAAAATACTATGCCTCTAATGTCTAAGGAGTTACATAAGTTTTATGGCTTTAGATTGCCTTGCCTGCTGCTAAGAAATATAATGTATTACAATCTGGGGACTTGAGGGACAAAGTAATTGTACATGGATTCTGTCTTATTTATCTTAATGTTCTTTGGCTGAAAGTTCAAAGTTAAGATATCAGCAAGGGGACTTCTTCTGAGAATTATGTTATGGGTGATTGTCCTTCCACTGTAACTTTACCTTGTCCTCTTTGCATCTTTGTTCTCATAATTAAAAATAAAAAATTAAAAAAAAATTAAAAAAAAAGAATACAAAAAGAGGGCAAAAATTACTATGTCTTTGATTTCTTAAGAGCAATATTGTGAACTAGAGATAATGGAAGTCATTTAAAATCATTTTTCACATCATTCATGGCAATGTTTGGGGGATAGGGCAGTATTGGGAACTGAACACCCATTTTCCACAGGCAAAGCAACCTTTCAGCTATCTACTTGGTTCTGAAAATATTTAACTTAGGATACATTGGCTTACATGACTATGTGTTTTAGAAATATAACTTTACAACTCTTTAATTAAAATCACTCTACAGCCTCAGAGTACTGATATCCTTCCACAAAGTTTGTTGGATTTGTCTTTTCCCCCTTATATTGAAACTAAGCTTAAAAATTAGGGCCCGGAGAGATAGCACAGCGGTGTTTGCCTTGCAAGAAGCCGATCCAGGACCAACGGTGGTTGGTTTGAATCCCGGTGTCCCATATGGTCCCCCGTGCCTGCCAGGAGCTATTTCTGAGCAGACAGCCAGGAGTAACCCCTGAGCATCGCTGGGTGTGGCCCAAAAACCAAAACCAAACAAACAAACAAACAAAAATAAAACAAAAATTGATATAGGACCAGAGCAGTGGTGCAGCAGTAGTGTGTTTGCTTTGCACATGGCTGACCTAGTGCGGACCGCGGTTTAATCCCCTGGTGTCTCAACTGGTCACCCCAGTCAGGAGCAATCTCTGAGAGCAGGAGTAACTCCTGAGCGTCACTGGGTATGGCCCAAAATTAAAAACTAAGTTGATTGGTATTCTGTAGTTTACAATATTGCTAATGATATTTTTTCATGAAAGTAGTTCCCACACCACACCCATCAGTGTACTCACATACCTCCCCCAAGGACCCCAAAACCCTTTCTATTCAACTTGCCAATCTCCCCACCCCAAATCAATTGTGTGGAAGAATTCTCTTGTTACGTTGTGCATATTTAAGGTTGACTCTTCTTTTCAATCTACCTTTCCCTACAGTAACTATAGCTCTATGGTCTGAGTCCACATGTTCTCATTAGTTTTTCCTGTTCCTTTAATTTGTTTTTCGAGACTCTGCACAAATGATATCATCTGATATTTGTCTTTCAGGATTTATTTTACTTAACATGACCCACTTCAGTTGGAAATTCTTTCCAAATGAAAGTTATAAATCAAGATAAATAATCAAATGGGAAAGCAGAACATAGACCTTTTAAACTACACAGAATTTCACTAAACTTACTTCCTACAATACTTCTCAGAAAGCTACTCATGTATATGCCCAATCAAAGTGATGGGATAAGTCAAAAGAGACAAAGACATAAAATTCTGGAAATGTGGAAATCCTGTTCAGGGTGACTGTTTTTCATCACACCTAAGTGTGCCACTTGTTCAGATTGATGTAGGTTTGAAATTTGTTTCTAAGCCAATGCAGGCCTCCATTTCTGTATGCACACTTCCTTTCAGTGTTAATGGATAAATTGATGAAACTCACTGGAACCTTGTTTTTTTTGCAGATTTTTAAATTTTATTTTGAATATAGATTTTCTTTTTCTTTCTTTCTTTCTTTCTTTTTTTTTGGTTTTTGGGCCACACCCGGCGATGCTCAGGGGTTATTCCTGGCTGTCTGCTCAGAAATAGCTCTTGGCAGGCACGGGGGACCATATGGGACACCGGGACTCGAAACAACAACCACCTTTGGTCCTGGATCGGCTGCTTGCAAGGCAAACGCCGCTGTGCTATCTCTCCGGGCCCGATTTTATTTTTCTTATAAATAAATTCCTTAATTGAATCGCCATCAGAAATACAGTTACAAAATTGCTCATGATTGAGTTTCAGTCAGACAATCATTTATTTGCACACCTTTTACAAATGCAAATTTCCCACCATCAATGTCTCCACTTTCTCTCCTGCCCTCCTCCCTGTCCTCTCTTCTGTGGCAGACATTTTCCTTCTCTCTTTCTTCCTTTTTTCTTTTTAGACACTATAGTTTGAAATATTGTTATTAAAGAAGTATCATGCATTTCATTTTATCTCCTTTTATCTCTCAGCTCTTGTCAAGAGTAATCATTTCAGGAGCCAAAGTGAAAGCACAGTGGCAGGGCATTTGCCTTGCACATGGCCTACTTGGGACGGACCTGGCATCCTATATGGTCCCTGAGACTGCCAGGAGGGATTTCTGAATGCAGAGCCAGGAGTAACCTCTGAGTGCCGCTGAGTGTGACCCAAAAGCAAAACAAAAGAGTAGTCATTTCCAACTATCATTGTAATAAAGAATACTGCGCTGAGTAACATGAGCTAGACTAAGGAGAGGGGTAGAAACAGAATGATCGGGCCCGGAGAGATAGCACAGCGGCGTTTGCCTTGCAAGCAGCCGATCCAGGACCAAAGGTGATTGGTTCGAATCCCAGTGTCCCATATGGTCCCCCGTGCCTGCCAGGAGCTATTTCTGAGCAGACAGCCAGGAGTAATCCCTGAGCACTGCCGGGTGTGGCCCAAAAACCAAAAAAAGAAAAAAAAAAAAAAAGAAAAAAAATAAGAAATAGAATGATCACACTCACTTATGGGGTATTTTATTTTTATTGGGGGGGCACACCCAGCAGCACTCAGAGGTTACTCCTGGCTCTACACTAGGAATTGTTCCTGGCAGGCTTGGGGAACCATATGGGATGCTGAAGATCAAGCCTGGTTCTATCTTGGTTGGCCACATGTAATTCAAATAGTTCTACAGCTGTACAATCACTCCAACCTATTTATGGAGTATTTAAAAAAGATAATATGATATTAATATCTTAGTATCCAGAGACAATAGAAACAAGGGCTAGGAAGACCAATATAGGCTAGAAAGCTTGCCACAAAGAGTGTGAGTACAGTTAGAGCAGAGAACAGAGCTTAATTTTTATTATAAGATGCATGCTATTGTCAGAATACTCCTTTATTGTATCAGTTTTCAGTATCATTTCTGAATATGATATGCTTTCACTAGGAAGAACTGAGCTAAAGATGTACATCTCTTTTTACCATTTTATTTTTTATTGAGTAATATTTTTGGAGGTTTACAAGAGTGCATATGCTTATTTGCTACCATCTCATGCTCATAATCAGAATGCTAATATTCTTCTACCTCTGCTCATTGTGGTCTTTAGAACACTCTATCCCTGCTATGACCCCCACTGCCCATGCTTGGTAACTTCACTCTGTAGGCAGGGTTGTGTCTGTTAGATATTTTCTCCTCCATCCCCTTTTTAAAATTTTTTTATTGAGATCATTGTGAATTTGCAAGTCCTTCATAGTTGTATTTCAGGCATTTAGTGACAGTGGATTAGGGCCATTCCCACCACCAGTGTTGACCTTCCTCCACTGGAGTTCCCAGCATGCATCCCATACCTCCAACCTTAGTCCTCTAGTCTACCAATGTAACAGGTTCTTTTTGGTATCTATTGTTATAGCTTGGGTCTCTTGATTTATTGTAGTTGACTTTGGCTTAGGTATTTAGATATGACCATTTTTCCCCACCCAATATAACTGAGACCACTTGGCACTGGACCCCATTCACTCTTTTTTTTTTTTTTCTTCTCAATTTGTAGAAAGACATAGGAAGATGAATTGTGAAAAAAAAATTGACAGGACAAAGAGGGAAAAGTTTGAGGTAGAAAATGTAGCACAGTACTCTGATCCAAATCTTATTTTTTTTTTCTAGCCATGTTATGCTTCCTCTCAGCCACAGCTTCTTGCTTTCTGAGCCAAAGGAAGCTTTGGAGGAACTCGGGGATGGGTTTTCTGGAAGATTCAGAGTAAAGAGCTAAGTATGGAGTGCAAAACATAGTGCAAGCTCAATCTGCAACAAATCAGAACGCTGCATCATGTCCAGAGAATATAAGATTGGGAAGTAATGGATGGTGCTTCCACAAATTTTCCTCAACTCTGCCACTGCTTTTATTTTTGGGGTCAAACCTGGCACTGCTAAGGGATCACTCCTGGCTCTGCGCTTAGGAATCACTCCTGGAAGGCTCAGAGGACCTTATGGAATACTGGAGAGTAAACATGGATTGGCTGTGTGCCAGGCAAGAGCCCTATCTGCTGCTGTACTCTCTCTGGCTCCTGCTCTGCCACTTTTTATATTAGTCACCTTAACTAAATAGCTTTGATGTCTTTCCTAATCAGCATCCACTTTTCCTAAACAGTAAATAGGCATATTACCCCACTCCCTACATCAAGAAGTAAATGAGATAAGAGATTTAAAATTTTGCAAAAGGGGTCCCAATTGGTGTTTGAGAGGCCTAAGGACCCCGTGATGATTTTTAGCCTCTCAAGGTGAAAATGCTGCTCAGGTCCTGTGGTGTCAGGGTTACCACAACCACACCTGGTAGTTGGGGTCTTTAGGGCTGAAGCCAATAATTTTTTTCTTGTCTTTGTTTGTAGGCCACACAGGGATGACTCCTGGCTCTGTGCTCAGAAATCATCCCTGGGAGGCTGGGAGACTATATGGGATGGCAGAAGGTCAAACTTAAGTCAGCTGCATGCATGGCAAATGCCTTACCTGCTGTGCTATCACTCTGGTCCTGTGTTTGTTTATTGTGTTCAGGGCATGTACTAAGCAAGAGCACAGACCAAAAGCAATGCTGGGATAAACAAGGAATTGCTCTGTCCCTGGCTGCTATGAGATGGGCACCACTAACCAGATGCTTCTTCTATCAAGCAAAGGGACTGATTTATTTATTTACTTATTATTTATTTACTTATTTATTTATTTATTTAATTTTGGTTTTGAGGCCACATCTGGTGATGCTTAGGTGTTACTCCTGGCTATGTGCTCAGAAATTGCTCCTGGCTTGGGGGACCATATGGGATGCTGGGGGGATCAAACCATGGTCCATCCTAGGTCAGCTGCATGCAAGGTAAATGCTCTACCACTGTGTCACACTCTGGCCCCATGAAGCCAATTATTCTTTTTTTTTCTAGCCCCTATTAATGTATTTTTCCTTTTTTAAAATATTTATTTAAGCACCATAATTACCAGCATGTTTGTAGTTGGGTTTTAGTCATAAACAGAATACTCCCCTCCACCAATGCAACATTCCCACCACCAATGGTATTGGGAATCAAACCATAGTCAGATACATGTACTTTAAACTCTACCATTTCTCCCAGGATGATGAGTTTAAAGATTCAGTGGAACATCTAATGGAAGGCAAATACCATTATATTCACTAGTACTAATGCTATATACCTGAAGACCTTTTTTTATTTATGTTGCCCTATAAATATATACTCTTAATTTATCTTCATTATCGTCATATACCTAATTGCCTTCACTTATTTTAATTATTTTTATTCCTTTTATTATAGACTAATCTCACTAGTATAAGGTGGGTTTGATTTGAATGTACCTAGTAATAAGTAATTTGAACATTTTTTTTTCATCTGTGGGTTATCTGTATATATTTTTTGGAGAATGAGCTATTCATTTCTTTTGCTCCCCCCCCTTTTTTTTTTAAAGTTGGCTTTCTTGCTTTGTTGTTGATATTGTGAGTTCTCTACATGTTTTAAATTTGTATTCTTAATCCCTTGTAAAACATACTATGTGAATATTTGGGAGAATAAAACACTTTTATTGGCTTTTATTGACCCCAGAAGTGGAACAAAAAAAAAAAGAAAAGGAATGAAGAATAATGTACAGAGCTGGAACAATAATACAGGGGGTAGGGCACTTATCTTGCATGTGGCCAACCCAGATTCTATTCTCAGTATCCTATTGGTCCCCGCAGCCCACCAAAAGTGATCCCTGAATGCAGAACCAGGAGTAAGACCTGAACACAGTTGGGTTTGGCTCCCAAACAAAAAACAAAGAATAAGAAAACAAATAGAAATGTTTTCACGAGAGGGCATGTTAATGTCTCATTGGATCTTTAAACAAGTGGTTTTGTGGTGCTAACTTAAGAACTTGGGATCAGGGGCCAGCGAGGTGGCCCTAGAGGTAAGGTGTCTGCCTTGCAAGCACTAGCCAAGGAAAGGACCACGGTTCAATCCCTCCGTGTCCCATATGGTCCCCTCAAGCCAGGGGCAATTTCTGAGCGCGTAGCCAGGAGTAACCCCTGAGCATCTAATGGGTGTGGCCCGAAAAACCAAAAAAAAAAAAAAGAACTTGGGATCTATCAGTGAAGAAGTTAGATATATCCTTATCACAAGTATATATAATCCTTTGAGTACTCTACACTGCACAGACATAGTCACATATTCTATTATATTCACTTCAGGTCTATGTCTTCATGATTTTTTTTTAATGTTTTATTGGGGTTTTTTTTGTTTTGGTTTTTTGTTTTGGGGCCACACCCAGCGGTGCTCAGGGGTTACTCCTGGCTATCTGCTCAGAAATAGCTCCTGGCAGGCATGGGGATCATATGGGACACCGGGTTTTGAACCAACAACCTTAGGTCCTGAGTCAGCTGCTTTCAAGGCAAATGCCACTGTGCTATCTCTCTGGCCCCATGTCTTCATGATTTGATATATGTTGTGAGACAATTATCACAATCAGTTTAGTTAATATCTATCATAATTATACATTTTTGTAATAAGAACATGTAAGGTCCAGGCATATAGTACAGATATGTATATTAGTTTCATAATCAAGCTTTTAAGGAATAACTTTTGCATTAATTTTTAATATTTTTATAAACATAAATTTTAAAATAACACAATATAAAATGGTTACAAAATATAAAGCAGGCATTGCTTCTTTAGTTTCAAACTTCCCAGCTATACTTAGAAACTACCTGTCTTATGTAATTTTTTTTATGTCTGATCACTGAGGTAAATAGGATATTATATAAGCCTCTCTTTCATATACAGTTGTTAGGAAAAAGGTAAGAAAAGAGAGGTTGGGAAGAGCCAGGAATTTTTAACCTAGGTGACTGAAGAATGGATCTAATAGAAACCTTAAGAGGAAGAAAGTGCATGAGGAGGGAGTAACCTCCAGCTGTAAGAATTGAGCAGTGGTATTAAAGTATAACAGAAAATGAAGAGGCTAAATAAAATCAACTTCATAAAAATATATTGTGAAATGTTCTGTATAAGACATATTAATAACTAGCAAGATACTTAGTTCCTATAAGAATAGTGGCGAAGTAGTACAAGCAATAACCTAACTTCTACAATGGTTTGAGAAACATTTTTATTATGCCTACTCTCAGTTTGGACTTAAGGGTGCTCCATTCTTTATCAATACTGCCTTAGAGCTACACCTTCCTAACTACTGGCTGGGCTAGTACCTCTCTCTGAGCCCAGTTTTCCCTAGGGTTGAAGATGACATGTGTAGATAGATGATCTATAGATAGAAATCTGTGAGCTGTGATGTGGGCCAGCAAACATCTCCTTATCACATCTGTGTAGTACATTAGCCTCTAGGTGATTTGCTTGTAGTTTTTTCTAAGTGGGTTATGGCTCTTTCTCTCTTAATCATTAGTCATAGAAGACCATGATTCCTTATGTTAATCGCTTGTCAAGAGGCTTGCTTTCCTCTCCCAGTTCTGCTTTCAGAAGAAACATTTTTTCCAGTCAGAAATATATAAACTTGTGTAAAAATACCCTTAAGAAGTGTGCACTGTCTTAAGTCCTTCTATTACTTGTCCCAAGTTTTATCAAATTGAACATTCATGTGCATTTCTGTTTGGTTAAAATTTCTCTTTTTTTCCTCTTTCTTTTCTTTTTCTCACCTCTGTGCTTTTTTGATTATTTTTCTTTACCACCTTTTTTTTCTTTCTGTTCCTCCTGCTGTTATCCTAATTGTAATCTTTTAACTCATACACACTTGTCCCTTTTCATTTCCTTTTCTTTTTCCCTTTCCTTTTGTTTACTTTCCTTTCCCCTTTTCTTTCTCCTCTCCTTTCCTCTCCTTTCTTCTCCTTTTCTTCTTTTATATGTGGTGCCATGGATCTAACCCAGGTTGGCAAAACAAGCACCGAACACACTGTATTATCTCTTTGTTTCTTAAGTCGTCTTCAAGAAAAGAAATATAGTATCAGGTGCACAATATTTTATGCTAAAATTTATTAACAATTCTTGGGCGGGTCCTCAGTTTTAAGGACAGATAGCAATGACTCAAGGATCCTCAGATGATTGCATCTTTATCTGCCCTAGTTTCCTAGATGTGGAGTTGGTTTGATCAATGTTTTAGCACACTATATAATCATGTTTCTTACTAATCTTTACAGAAAGAAAAGAGCTACTGAGGAAAGAGTTGACTTTTCCCAGAGCATAGTAATTCCAATATTATTATATTTGTTTATATTTCATTATATCAACATAAAAACTACAAATTCAGTGTAGATTTTGCTATATGATACACCAAATAAGTTATATATATAATATATCCATACCCTTGCCCAGACAACAGAAGTAATTGTTCAGTTATAGGTAATTAAGATAAAATGAAGTGCTATCTTAATATTTAGAGTAGTGGATAAAAGCAACTTCTTTAGGAATTAGGTGTTTTGCATAAAACATAGTTGATGTCAGTAGTAACATAGGCTGATCTGAAACAGGAAGTGTTAGTAGAACTAGTGAAGTGAGCTGGCCCAGATGTGTGCTTTGAATAAATAGAAATTGTTAAAGAGTGTTGCTGACATAAGTAGAAGCACTGATATGATAGGGAGACTATTTTACTTTTGAAGGAATTCTGGATCACCATCTTCTTAGTGGTAATATTTTCTTGCCTCTGTGAACATTAGAGATATAAAAAAAACTCAAAACCCTAAAGAATAAATGGAATGAAAACATAGAGTCACATGTCCTTCATCTTTAATTAAGTATCTGTAGCACTTTTGTCTTCAGAAGCTGTCTTGGAAACATTGATGACACATTGGACTTTGTCAGATTTTTCAGATACATGGCTTCTTACTCTGGAAAACAAGGAAAAATAAGCTGGTGAGATTTCACAGTACAGTTACTTTCTTTTCCAAATTTCAACCACAGGGCAGTATATAGTGGACCATTACAATAGCAAACAGAGTGCACCAGTGAAGGGGGGTGTTCTTTACATGACTGAAACCCAACTATAATCATGTTTGTAATCAAGATGTTTAAAGATAGTAAAAAATAAACTATAGCAACAAGAAGAAACAAATCATTGAAGAGAATTGACATCTGTCCTTTATTTTTAAAAATTATTTTTTTGGTGGCCACACCTAGTAGTGGTGCTCAGTAATTCCCGAATCTGTACTCAGAAATTACTCTTGGTGGGCTGAGAGGATAGGGTGGGCTTATAGGATGCTGGGGACCAAAATGCAGGTTGACTGCTTACTAGGCAATTGCCTCATTCATTGTACTATACAGCTTTGGGACTGCTCTTTACTTTTGTCTGGACATTTTTTTTGCCACATGAAGATTTCCTGCTGCCTTCTCTCTTGAGCTTCTTTACAAAGCCATAAGTGGCAGAGAAGATAAAATCTCAGCAAACAAACTCATTAGTCATTATTCCTAGAGTCGCAGTGGCTGTGTATTAGGGAGTCAGCCAACCTGGATCTCTGTGACTGCCTCTTCACTGTGAATTGCCTCGACTCTACAGTTCTGTAGTCAAAATCTTAGTACTTATTTTTCTTTGGTTTTTGGATCACACCTGGTGATGCTCAAGGCTTACTCCTGGCTCTGCACTCATGGATCACTCCTGATCGAGGCTTGAGGGTCCATATTGAATGTCAAAGATTAAAGCTAGGTTTGCCATGTAGAAGGCAAGCATCTTACCCTCTGCACAGAATCTTGATACTCTTGAAAACAAAGTTCCTCAGTGGGAATGGAGATGACCTCAATAAAGTTAGTTTGATTGCATCAGACTGTGAAAAGGATGGCCCAGTTGAAACTTTTTTCTCTTTTTGTCACAACCTGCTGCACTCAGGAATTACTCCTGGTCCTGAACTCAGGAATTACTCCTGGCAGGGCTCATAGGACTATATAGGATGCCAGGGATTGAACCTGTGCAAGACAAGCATTCTACCTGCTGAACTATCTCTCCAGCCTCTCCTCTCAATAGGAATCTTTGTGTATAATTCATTCTTGTTTTTTTTTTTTTCAGATTGATTAAGGTCATAATTTTCCAGGCACTGTGGTAGGTGACTAGAGCACAAAAAGTAGCTTAAATAAAATAATTCTCGACCTCTCTAGAATTTAGTTGAATTCAGTTTGTAGATTAAAATAAATTTAATTATACAAATATGTGGTATAATTTGGTCTTATCAAGATAAACCACAGGCAGATTAGAGAGATAGCCAATGGACTGAGTGAAGGCTTACCATGTAGGAGGCCTGAGTTCGATACCCTCAGCATAGATCCCTGTAGCATCACTGGGAGAATCCCAGGAATATGCCCTTAGCACCACGAGGCATGGGCCAGCAAAATCATTTTTTTAAACAAAAAGAAAAATAATAGGTATCTATAGAACACTACAGCAGTTCAACATAATCTAGTTTGGGAATAGATTTTAAGAAAGAATTTCTTGAAACAAGACTAAAGACTAAGTTAAAGAAATAGGGCATTCCAAGCAGAGGGTATATTGACAATGCAAAGACTGAGCCCAAAAGAAACAATTTATTGTTGTTATTTATTTATTCATTTCATACATGTAGACACATACTAATCCAGGAACTATGCAATGTTCTGTATTACCAAAGGTAAATAATCTGAAGCCCAAGTTGCTTACATGTTGTACTTGAAACTTACTGCATTTGTCATGCCTTTTGGGTCCTCTGGTCTCACACTCAATTTGAGTTTGTTCTGTTCTCAGCATGCCAAGAGTTAAATTAGATCCTCTGGGGATCATAACTAAAGGTCAGTACTCACCTTGCCTCCAACTCTTCCTTCTTTCTCACCTCCCCTGGGATAGTTTCTAAGAGACAAAAAAAAAGTCATATGCACATAGATAATAAATTCAAAAATTTTCAGGAACCTCAGAGTCTAGGTTTTAAAAAAAATCATGTTATTTTATTTGTGGAATAAATCATTATGTGAACAACACAGTATCAGAGAGTCCAAGAAGATGCTCCATAAAAGTGCCCTCTTTACCTCATTGTGCCTTAAGTTCTGTTATAAACTTTTCTTACAGTACTATTCTATGAAAAAATAAAAATACTACATGAAAAAATAACTTATTTAGTTTATAGCAGTAACTTAATAATGATCATAAGTGGGGCTTTCAATACTTTTCAGGAAGTAAGGATTAGAAGAAAGAAAAGGATATCTTGAAATTACTGATGCCTAAATAAGTTAGCAGGTCAGTATTACCAAATGCTGCACAATACTGCTTGGGTTGTTTAAACAGGAAATCTTTAGTTGATTAGATTGCCTAAACCTTAAGTTACTGCTTTTTGATATGGAATTACTACTAGTGCAACTCATGTGTAAATTCTTCTAGATCAATGGTTTTTGACATTTTTATACTGATAGATTGGTGAAAATAAGAGAAATATTTTGCAAATCATTGAAGCAAGAAAAGACCTCATTTAGAACTTCTACTCTGGGTTTCATTCTTTTATATAATCCAGGCATACTATGTATTTAGTGACAATTAACTTTTTGAGTTTGTGGACTAGCAGGACATTTCTAAATGCCAGCACCTGCTGAAAACCACTAATATATAAGTCAAAGCTTCTTAAATGTTTTCTACTTACTAACAATATTTGTCTGAAAAAAATTTTTTTTTGGTTTTTGGGCCACACCCGGCAGTGCTCAGGGGTTACTCCTGGCTGTCTGCTCAGAAATAGCTCCTGGCAGGCACGGGGGACCATATGGGACACCGGAATTCAAACCAACCACTTTTGGTCCTGGATCGGCTGCTTGCAAGGCAAACACCGCTGTGCTATATCTCTGGGCCCTGTCTGAAAAATTTTTCTAAAAATCCAGGTCTATAAAATAGGCATACAAATAAAATGTTAACTTATAACAATTACAAATTTATTGTAAAGCTGTTTTTGGTCACCAACACATCTAGTTCCCTGATCCCATCTGAGATGTCTATGAAGTTGGGTTCTAAGGTTTACTCAAAATGATGTGGTGATCCCTGTCAAAGGCTCAGAAGGATTAACCTGGAGAATTTGGTGTTGCTGGAGTTCTTTCAATATATCTGATAGTTCTGAACACTTTATATTGTTGACAATATATCATTGCACAGTAATGTAACTACCACCATAGCCAAGATGTGGAACATTTATATAAACCCTGTAAGTTCCTTTTTATTTCCTTTCAGTCAATTCATTTTCCTGACCTACTTTTTTTTTCTCTAGAATTTATATAAATTAAATCTTGTATGGTATACTCTTTTAATGCCTGATAGCATCATGGTTCTGAAATTCAATTACATTTGCTTGTGTAACTTTGCTGCACTACCTCAGTTGGCCCCCATGTGTCCCTTACACACAGGAGAAATAATATCTTAATATAATATCTTAATATTATGAATCAGAATTGTTGGGCAATTGTTAAATCCTCTATATTTCTGCTAAAATTTTAGAAACAGACTTAATTTGCTAGGGTTTTGCTTGGTATTACTTTAAATTTATAGTTTAATTTTTAGATTATTGAATAAAATGTATTTCTCTATGTAGACATATTTCCCTAGGTTTATTTAATTTCTGTCAGTAATAAGGTTTTATATTTTCAGATTTTTGTACTTATTTTATAAAATGTACTTGATAACTATTTGAAACTTCAAATTTTTAAAATTTTATTTTTGGGCTATATCTGGCCACTTCTGCATTCCACTGTGTGCCCATATTCTTTCTGCAAATCTGTGCTGCATGACTGTAGTTGGGTTTCAGTCATAAACAGAATACCCCCCTTTACCAATGCAACATTTCCATTACCAATGCCCTCTCTCTCTCCTTTTATTTGAGACAGGCATTCTCCCTCTCTCACTCATTAACATTGCCATGCTAGTTGTTAGTGTAGTTATTTCCCTAACAGCATTCACCACTCTTGTGGTGACCTTCATATTGTGAGTTGGTCTTTCTATTGTCTCTGGGCATTATTACAATAATGTTCTTAATTTTTCTTAATACCCATAGACTATTCTGTGTCTATATTTCTCCCTCTGACTTATTTCACTCAGCTTAATAGATTCCATGTACATCCACGTATAGGAAATTTTGATAACTTCATCTCTCCTGATGGCTGCATAACATTTCATTGGATATAAGTACCACAGTTTCTTTAGACATTCATCTGTTGAAGTGTATCTTGATTGTTTCCAGAGTCTGGCTGTTGTAAATAGACTGCAATATAGATGTGAGGAATAGATTTTTTTTATTGTGTTTTTGTGTTTCTATGTTATATCCTTAGAAGGTGAAGCTGGATGATATAGGAGCTCAATTTCCAGTTTTTTGAGGAATCTCTATATTGTTTTCCATAAGGGCTGGATTAGATGACATTCCTCCCAACAGTGAATAAGAGTTCCTTTCTCTCCACATCCCCACCAGCACTGCATGTTCTCGTTCTTTGTGATGTGTGGCAGTCTTTGTAATGTGAGATAGTACCTCATAGTTGTTTTGATTTGCATCTCCATGACGATTAATGATGAGGATTATTTTTTCATGTGTTTTTTGGCCATTTGTATTTCTTCTTTGAGGAATTGTCTGTTCATTTCTTCTCCCCAATTTTTGATGGGGTTAGATGTTTATTTCTTGTTAAGTTCTGTCAGTGGGAAATTACATTCAAAGGAGAATCCTTAAGATTTACAGCAGACCTCTCACAAGAAACCCTCAAGGCCAGAAGGTGTGGTGGGATATAGTGACAAAACCTTAAAAATAAAAGTTTCACCTAGAATACAGCATCCAGCCAAGCTCACTTTCAGGTTTGAAGGAAGTATACATAGATTCATGAATAAACAGCAGCTCAGAAACTTTATAGACTAAAACCACCCTTAAAAGAAAACTGAAAGATCTACTTTAAGACAAGACATCAACAGTCACAACAACTTTTATGCAAAGATGACACTAAATCCCATGACAATTATCTCTCTCAACATTAATGGACTAAATGCCAGGTAAATCAATGGACTAAATACCAGGTAAGAGACACAGAGTAGCAAAATGGATCAAAAAGCTGAAGCCAACATTCTGTTGCCTATAAGAAACACATCAGAATAGTCAGAACATAGATTCAAAATCAAAGGCTGGAGGACTATTATCCAGGCAAACAACTCCACTAGAAAAGCTAGAGTTAGAGTAGCCATATTAATACCAGATGACACACATTTTAGACTCAGAAAAGTTATAGGGCAAACGATGGCCATTTTGTACTAATCAAAGGATATGTACAGTGGGAAGAAAAATCTCTCCTAAACATATATGCTCCCAACAAGGGACCAGTAAAATATTTAATACAATTGTTGACAAACATGAAAGAAGACATCAATAGCAACACAATAATAGTGGGAGTTCTCAACTCTGCCCTGGCACCCCTTGATAGGTCAACCAGGCTGAAACCCAACAAGAATATACTAGTTCTGAAAAGAGAAATGGAAGAAAGTGGTCTAGTAATTATATGTAGGACATTCCATCTTTAGAAAACCAGATACACATTCTTCTCCAATGCACATGGGTCATTCTCAAGGCTAGATCACATGATGACCCATAAAACATATCTTCATAAAGTCAAGAGGATAGAAATTGTACAGACTACCTTCTCAGATTACAAGGCACTAAAACTAAAAGTGAACTACAAAGGGTCACAGAAGAAAAACATTAATTACTGGAAATTAAACAGCATACTGATGAACAGCCAATGGATCAGAAATGAAATCAAAAAGGATATCAAAACATTTCTGGAAACAACTGATAATGAAGACACAACTATCAGAATGGGGCACAGCAAAAGCACTACTAAGAGAAAAATGTATAGCTTTGCAAGCACACATCAGAAAGGAAGACAGGGCCTACATAAATAGCTTAATGACACAGCTTTTAAAATTAGAAAATGATCAACAAGAAAAGCCAAAATAGGTATACAAAAGTAAAAAATAAAGCATAGAGCAGAAATCAATAAAATTGATATAAAAATTTGAAAGATCTATAAAAGCAAAAGTTGGTTCTATAAAAAAAAAAACCAAGACTGATAAACCACTAGCAAAACTCACAAAGAAATGGAGAGAGAGAAACTTAATAACCAGAATAGAAATATAATGGGTGAGATCACTACAGATTATACAGACATTCAAAAGGTAATCAGAGAAACTCTATGCCACAAAACATGAGAACCTGGAAGAAATGGATAAATTTTTGGACTCCTGCAATCTTCCAGGGTTAAGCCAGGATGATCTAGTATATCTAAATAGACCCATCACTACTGAGGAAATTAAAAGAGTAATCAAAAGTCTTCCCCCAAACTAAAGCCCAGGCCCAAATTGATTAACTAGCAAATTCTTTCAAATTTTCTAGAGCAACTACTACAACTCTTTTTCAGTCTCTTTCATGAAATTGAAAAATAAGGAATACTCCCAAATAGTTTTTATGAAGCTAACATCACCCTGATACCAAAACAGAGATGTTGTAAGAAAAGAAAACTACAGATCAATATCCCTGATAAATACAGATGCAAAGACCCTCAACTCAATTCTGTCAAATAGGATTCAATGCCTCCTCAAGAAGGTCATACACCACAACCAAGTAGGATTCACTCCAGGAATGCAAGGATGGCTTAACATATATAAATCAATCAACATGATATACCATATCAACAACAAAAAAAAGAAAATCATATGATCCTATCAATAGATGCAAAGAAAGCATATGAGAAAAGGCTATCCCCTCTCACAACTCCTATTCAACATAGTGCTGAAAATTCTTGCAAGCAAGAAATAGATATCAAGGGCATCCAGATAGGAAAGGAAGAAGTCAAGCTCTCACTGTTTGCAGATGACATGATACTATATTTAGAAAACCATACTCTACCAAAAATCTCCTAGAATAAATATATTATATAGTAAAATGTCAGGCTACAAAATTAATGCACAAAAATCAGTGGTCTTTTTTTTTTTTTTTTTGGTTTTTGGGCCACACCCTGTGACGCTCAGGGGTTACTCCTGGCTATGCGCTCAGAAGTTGCTCCTGGCTTCTTGGGGGACCATATGGGACGCCGGGGGATCGAACCGCGGTCCGTCCTAGGCTAGAGCAGGCAAGGCAGGCACCTTACCTCCAGCGCCACCGCCCGGCCCCATCAGTGGTCTTTTTTATACACCAATAATAATAGAGAAGAAACAGACATTAAAAAAAAACATTCATGGGGCCGGAGAGATAGCATGGAGGTAAGGCATTTTTCTTTCATGCAGAAGGACGGTGGTTCGAATCCGGGCATCCCATATGGTCCCTTGTGCCTGCCAGGGGCAATGTCTGACATAGAGCCAGGAGTAACCCCTGAGCGCTGCCGGGTGTGACCCAAAAACAAAAACAAAAAACAACAACAACAACAAAAAAAAACCCATTCACATTAGTGTCACACAAACTCAAATATCTTGGAGTCAACTGAAGACGTAATGGACCTATACAAAGAAAACTACAAAACCCTGCTTCAAGAAATAAAAGAGGACACAAGAAAATGGAGACATATACCCTGCTCATGGATTGGCAGGATTAACATAATTAAAATGGCAATACTCCCCAAAGCATTGTGCATATTTAATGTAATCCCTCTAAGGAAACCCATGTCATTCTTCAAAAAAGTAGATCAAACACTCCTGAAATTCATTTGGAACAATAAAGACCCAAGAATAGCTAGAGCAACCCTTGGGAAAAGGAGTATGTGAGGTAACACTTTTCCCAACTTTAAATTGTACTGCAAAGTTATAGGCATTAAAACAGCATGGTAATGGAATAAAGACAGACCTTTATATCAGTAGAATATATTTGAATATTCAGAAAATGTTACCCAGACATACAATCAATTAATCTTTGATAAAGGGGCAAGAAATGCAAAATGGAGCAAGGAAAGCCTCTTCAACAAGTGGTATTGGGGCGACTGGTCAGTCACCTGCAAAAAAGTGAACTCAGACCTCCATCTAACACCATGCACTAATGTCAATTCCAAATGGATAAAGGACCTGGATATCATACCTGAAACCATTAGGTATATTGAACAACGCATAGGTAAAACACTCCATGACATTGAGACTAAAGGCATCTTCAAGGCAGAAACATACAAGTGAAAACAGAGATAAACAGTGGAACTATATTAAGCTGAGAAGCTTCTGCACCTCAAAGGAAATCGTGACTAGGATACAAAAGTCACCCATAGAAAGGGAGAAACTATTCACCCAGTACCTGTCAGGCAAGGGGCATAATATTATCTAAGACATACAAGTTACTAACAGAACTTAACAAGAAAAAACCTCTAACCCCAACAAAAAATGGGGATAAGAAATGAACAATTTCTCAAAGAAGAAATTCAAATGGCCAAAAGGCACATGAAAAATGTTCCACATCACTAATTATCAGGAACATGCAAATCAAAATAATAATGAGGTACCATCTCACACCACAAAGACTGGCACACATCACAATGAAAAGAATAGTAAGTGCTGGCAGGGATGTGGGGAGAAAGGAAATCTCATTAACTGCTGATGGGAATGCCATCTAGTCCGGCCTTAATGAAAACAATATGGAGATTCCTCTAAAAACTGGAAATTGAGCTCTCATATGATCCAGCTATACCATTTCTAGGGATATACCCTAGGAACACAAAAGTGCAATATAAAAATCTCTTCCTCGCATCTATATTCATCACAGTTGTATTTACAATATCCAGTCTCTGGAAACAACCAAGATGCCCTTCAACAGATGAATGGCTAAAGAAACTATGGTACATTTTTACAATGGAATATTATGCAACTGTCAGAAGAGATGAAGTCATGAAATTTTCCTATACAGGGATGGACATGGAATCTATTATGCTGAGCGAAATAAGTCAGAGGGAAAGAGAGACCCACAGAATAGTCTCACTTATTTATGGGTTTTAAGAAATAGAGGAAATTATTGTAATAATGGCCAGAGATGAGGGCTGAAAGGACTGGCTAATAATATGAAGCTCACCTCAAAGAGGGGTGAATGCAGTTAGAGAAATAATACACTAACAACTAGCATGACAATGTCTCAAATACAGAGAGGGGATGTGGGAGTAGGGAGATGGGGGAGGGGGTTTGGTGGTGAAAATGTTGCACTGATGAAGGGGGATGTTTTTTTGTGAATGAAACCCAACTATAGTCATGTTTGTAATCATAGTGTTTAAATAAAGATATTATTGAAAATAAAAAGAAGCTAAAACAAGACAGCTTTGTACCCATAATACTGTACCCATAATACCTGTGCTGAATAAAATGTCTTTGCTACTTCCTCTTTTTCTTAAAAACTTAAACTTGGGGTACCAAGCAGGTAAGGCTTTTGTCTTGCATGTGGTCATCCCAGGTTTGATCCTTGATGTCCCATATGGTCCTGCAAGCGGCCGGGCATGCAGTCAGAGTAATCCCTGAGTACCACTGGGACAGGGACAGGCCCCAAACCAAAACCAAAAAAAAAAAAAAAAAAAAAACCCAACTAAACGAAACTTAACATTATTTCCAGCTGGTGTGAGGTTCCTTTACTTGCTTGTTCTACCATTTAAATAAATTCTTGTCGTAAATATTTCATGCTTTCAGAACTGGCAAGAATATACAATTGGTTAGGTGCTTGCTTCACATGCAGCTGATCCATATTCGATCCTCTGCAATACACTTAGTCTCTCAAGCACTGCTGGAATAATATCTGAATGTAGAGCCAGAAGTAACTCCTGAGAATCACACAGGAGTGTGGCCCAAACACAACAACAAAAATTTATGCTCCCCTTTGGAGGAGAGAGAATAATTAGAACTAGAGCACATTTATACCTATGCTCTCATACCCACTCCTACTTATAATAATAAAAATGAATTAATAATTTTTCCAAGTCAGTGGGGAAACAATTTGTTTAACTTAGTACTTAAAAATTAGAGTTTTATACACTAAAGTCTTATGCTCTTCCCTTTCTTTTTCTCATCCCACCAAACATTCCTGTTTTGTTAGTATAACTAGTTCCATATTTATGAACATTTTGAAATGATCTTGCCATTACATTTCTTCCAATTCTCCAGTAATTATATGAAGTGAGGTCAGTAAATCAATGAATAATATAATAAACTTAGTCTGAAAGTTAATTGTAAACTTTTAAGTTAGAAATGTTTTCTTTCGGGGCTGGAAAGATAGCACAGTGGTAGGGCATTTGTCTTGTACACGGTCAACCCAGGATGGAGTTTGATTCCTGGCATCCCATATGGTCCCCTTAAGCCTGCCAGGATCGCTACCGGGTGTGGCCCAAAAACCAAGAAAAAAAAAAAAGATAAAAGAAATAAAGAAAAGTTTTTTTTCCTAGACATCCATAAGAAGCCACTGTGAGTGGCCAGACCAATGATATGATAGAGGGAAAACTTTCTCTTAAGACTTGCTGACCAGGGACCCGAAAGATAGCATGGAGGTAAGGCATTTGCCTTTCATGCAGAAAGTCGGTGGTTTGAATCCTGGCGTCCCATATGGTCCCCTGAGCCAGCCAGGAGCGATTTCTGAGCATAGAACCAGGAGTAACCCCTGAGCACTGCCGGGTGTGACCCAAAAACAAACAAACAAACAAAAAAGACTTGCTGACCAGGAAGTATTTGCAAAATGGCAATATGTGAAAAGGACAATCTTTGACTCACCACATTCATCAGAGGTTCCAGACTTCTTCTTACTTTTCTTTAGTATTATTACAAACCCCATCAGGAATACAACCGCCAAAATTACACATATAGCCACAATTCTGAGGGAGGGTTCTTGGTCAGGTGGCTTTGTCGGTTCTGGCATTTTATCTGAAAATGACCACACATTTTCAATGAGCCAGGAAAGTTGACTATAAAGGCTTTATAATTACTGCTGCCTTCTTTATTTTCACATCAGTATCTTCCCATTGCTCCATTGTGAGAAATTCATGATGGTTGGTGTGGGCATAAAGTATCCCTCTAGAATATTGTGCCATTTGAGAGTTCTTCTTGAGAGTTTTAAGAATCAAATCCAGGGCCAGAGCAGTGATGCAATCCGTAAGGAGTCTGCCTTGCATGCACTAGTTTAGGACGGATCGAAGTTCAATGCCCCAGCATCCCATATTGTCTCCCAAGCCAGAAGCGATTTCTGAATGCATAGTCAAGAGTAACCCCTGAGCATCACCGGGTGTGACCCAAACAACAACAACAACAAAACAAAAAAAAAAAAGAAAAAAGAAAAAAAGAAAGAATACCATATAAGTCCTAGACTGAAGGTTTCAGCACACAACTCAGAACCAATCTAAAGTCACAGTCAAGAAAAGTGCTTAGACTGAGCTACATACCCTTACTGGAAGCTGTAGAGACAAGCATAATAAGAGAACAGGGTCAATGAGTCTTAGTTCTAAAAACTAAGTAAAGTATGTACATCAACTATGTGTCATCTTGCAGCCTCAGCTGCATAGTGAAATAGGCTCCATGTCCTAAAGTTTTCCTTATTTTTATATCTATAATTATCTCCAGATCAGGTTCTAATCATCTTTCACCTGGGCAAATATGGCAGGCTCCTAATGAGACTCCTATTCTCCAGTTTTGTTATTTTTTCCAATGATATCACAGACTTGCTCTGCCATAGTTTGCAGCAAGTCTCAGAAAACCTTTGATAGCTCTCTATGCCTTGAGGATTCAAAATCAGAATCAGCTCTTGGGAATTTGGGATTCATTTCTCAAAATGAACTGCCACATTTCTAGGAAGTAAGAAAAATAAATTTTATGGAGAGATATGCAAGACTTTGAATTAGAAACTCACTTTATAGATACTTATATCAATAAATATTTGGTATTTAATCTATCTATATATCTGTAGAGTCACTATATATCTTTATAGTTGTAGAAATTACTTTCAAATTATAGGGGAATAGGTTTAGGTCCAGCTTACTTTCTGTGGACACAGATGTATTCTGTGGTCTTTTGGTCTGTTCCTGGAACATTATGAAAAGGAATTTTTGGCAATGAAAGCCATGTTTAACTTTTTTTATTTTACTTCTGTATCAGTCTATCTTATTAGAGCATACCTGGTATTCCCAGTAAAGGTAGTTAGATTTATTAACAGGGAGAATGCTACCGTTTGACACCTAATCTGGAGGCTTTGACTTTAGCTTGCATGGAAGGATAAGAAATAAACCATAGAACACAAAGAACTAAGGCAGCTATAACAGAAATGTTTTTGAAAATGTTTATGCCTTAGAAGATTTTGGTAGTTAAGAGGAACAGAAAGGGGAACCATCAATAGGCTCTAGTAACACCAAGGTCCTATTCATTGGTAGACAAAAAGAATCAAGGCAGAAGTTCCTGCACATGTCATATTTTCCAGTGGGTTTCAAGAAGGTGCTGGACTACTGTCATGTTGAGAGTAGGTCTATGAAAGCAGCAAAGACAGGTTGGTTCCAGGATGGGTAGGTTCACTCTATTAGATTCTATTAGGCGGTGACTGAGTGGAAGGAAACTAAAAATAGAGGAATTATCAGATATCTGGCAAAGTTGCTGGTGGTAAATGGTCCAGGGGTTGTCCATAATACTTGTCTATAGACCAAATTGTGCTTGACCAAAGAGACTTTGAGAGAAGGCATAAAAGCTAAAGAAATGGAGCAAGAAACTGGATGAATATTTTAGGCAAGCAAAAATAATACCCCAAACAACAAAATAAAAGCAAACAAAACAAACAAGGTAAAGAGATGGTGAAGGGACAAAGCAAGCAAAATGTACATTAAATGATGGGGCAGCATATTCACTGAGAACTTTCTTCTAGGGGAGAATCTTGAAGTTAATGTTCTTCAAAATAAGATCTCAAATATGGGTGTGCTTCCACCAGGCGATGTTGGGACTTTAAAATAATAGCAGACAGTACTTATTTGGAATGCTTGTCCTGCAGCTGGACTGGGGCCCATATTACAGGCAATATGGTGCAGGTATTTCCACTTCTAAGTCTCTCGTTGGCCCATGTGTACTGACCATACTGCCTGTGTACGCGTTAAATGCTGTTCAGGTCAGAGGCTGGTTACCTTCTAAGTCTGGAGGCAGTCTCAAAATTGTTTCTCCTTTTTCTCTTCTCTTAGGAATCTTTTCTCTTCACTTATTAAATCCAGTGATTTGTTTTATGATGTAAAAAAGTCTACTTTTTAGAAGATTCCCCTGATGTTCCTACCTCTGAAGGCCAATAAAAAACTGATTATTAGGGGCTGGAGTGATAGTGCAGTGGTAGGGCATTTGTCTTGCACATGGCTGACCCAGGACAGATCTTGGTTTGATCCCCAGTGCCCCATATGGTCCTCCAAGCCAGGAGCGATTTCTGAGCACATAGCCAGGAATAACCCCTGAGTGTCACAGATGTGGCCCAAAAGCAAACAAACAAACAAACAAAACCTCAGTATCAATTATTCTGGCCTTACATTTAGTAACATATTTTGGATTTGATTAAGACTCAATGTATTTGATGGGCTATGATTTAGACTACAATTTATTTTGATTGAAATGCCATTTTCCATGTGTAATTAAAATTTTATAGCAAGGTCCTTGAGAACATACTTTATAC
Source organism: Suncus etruscus (assembly GCF_024139225.1). NCBI lineage: Eukaryota > Metazoa > Chordata > Mammalia > Eulipotyphla > Soricidae > Suncus > Suncus etruscus. The sequence goes on along the minus strand of NC_064860.1, from coordinate 27,581,977 downwards.
CTTTTAGTTTCCATCACTGCAACTAAAAATGTCTAGATTGATGTTATACTCATAGTAAGTGTTATATGTGCAAATGTTTGTGTTTTTTTGTCTGTATGCTGATGTTTCAATAAATGGAAAAAATATAGACTGGAGAAATCCTGCATTTTCAAATTTGAACTTAAGAATCTATTTTTAAAATTTATTTTGAATCACCATGAGATACAGTTACAGATTTAAATTTTAGAATCTTTTATCTAGAGATAACTCCTGAAACCCTGGATCTGTTTTAGGTCTAAGAAAAGCATGCTTCCTCAAGTGCTACATAGATCTAGTCTCCTGAACCCTGAAAAACTCAGATGGAGCAGGAGTCCTCTATGTACTTCTTTCTAGAAGTAGCATACATAATATAGTTCAGTTTGAAGATTCTGGGAAGTTGGTAACACATTGGATGAGCTTCCCTAGCCTACAATACTCAGAGAGAGGGATGATCTAAGAAGTAGCTTTATGGGCCGGAGAGATAGCACAGCCGACCCAGGAGGGACCCGGTTTGATTCCTGGCATCCTTTATGGTCCCCCAACCTGCCAGGGGCAATTTCTGAGTACAGATCTAGGAGAAACCCCTGAGCACTGCTGGGTGTGGCTCAAAAACCAATCAACCAATCAAGTTAAAAAAAAAAGGTAGCTTTACCTATATTGCAAGGTTTGGACCAAAGCTGTGCTGTCTTTTGCTGCAGGACACAGAAGATGCTCATACTGTTTGTGCCAAGAGAGAGGGGAATAGATGCGCTAATAGAAACAGTGTACAGTTTTGTGACATTATCTTGATATTTCTTCATGACAGCATTATACTTCTCCTGCCCTGTTGAAAACCACATGCTGGTTGGTTCTGGGTAGCCATGAGTAGATGAACATGTCAAATTCACAGTGTCAGCAAGTTCTGTTTCATTACAAACTGGTGTTATTTCAGGTAGACTGAAGTTAGCTGAAAGCAGAAAAGAGATTACAAAAATAAAATAAGTCTATATATTAACATATCCAGAAGACATAAAAATAATGTGATATCTGTTCTAAGAGCTTACTGGATGTCTAAAGTACTGAGGGGAAAAAATCACATTTTTTTTCTTTTTTGTTTTTTTTGGGACACACCAGGATTAGATAAAACTTAGTGATTATCCTCAATTCTATGCTCAGGGATCACTCATGGTGGTATTCAGGGACCATATGTTGTAATAGTATTTAGTCAGGTTCAGCTGCTTGCAAGGTGAGAGTATTAAGCCCTGCACTATCTCTCTGTTCCCTCACATCTATTTGTTTAACAACAGAATTTGGGGTAGCAGTTACAATAAGATATAAATAATAGTTAGCCTAACTCAAGGAGGTTGGGTTTTTTTCTTTTTGAACAATAGGAGTACTGATACTGAGTTATTAAAGTTTTTAAATAAAAATTATATTCTAAAAAAAACTTATATTCTAGAAAATTTTTCAGCTTTAGGACCCAATATTCCTCAGAGCACATTTTTACTTGCCATACTAAGGAGTAGAAAAGAGTTAATGGTGGCATGCTCTGGGTCCTATTTTGGTTTCTACCCAAACAGGATGATGTAAGGAAGTGGGTGAGGCTTTGGAGCTTGTGTCTAGAAATTAGGAATATTTGTTTGGGCATGACTGGTATCTTCATACTATCCTATAAAATAGAGACCAAGCTCAGATGTTTTAAGAAGAATATATGATCTTAGAAGATATGGTTTTGAGGCCGGTGAGGTGGCGCTAGAGGTAAGGTGTCTGCCTTGCAAGCGCTAGCCAAGGAAGGACCGCAGTTCGATCCCCCAGGGTCCCATATGGTCCCCCCAAGCTAGGGGCGATTTCTGAGCGCTTAGCCAGGAGTAACCCCTGAGCATCAAATGGGTGTGGCCGAAAAAAAAAGACAAAAAAAAAAAAAGAGAAAGATATGGTTTTCCAGACTTGTTTGCCATTCAGATTTGGGGAGGGGAGTTTGAGGTGACAGGAGAACAGCCAGCTATGTCTTGGGCTTATTCCTGGGTCTTTACTCATGGATGACTCCTGGCAGCACTCAAGGGGAACTATATATGTGGTATGGGAATCAAACCCAGATTAGCTGCATGCAAGGCAAATACCTTATCTTCTGTACTATTTCCATTACCTCTGATTTATATTATCTTGCTTATCTTATAGGTGGTCTGTAAAATGTAATATTAATCTACTTTAACTTCATATATTAGCAATATCTATTGGGATCTAAGGAATATTAGGATCTAAAGTTTGATTTAAAATTAACTGTAATCTGTAACCTAGCTTTGCTGTGAACCTAAGTACAGCCATGACAGGCTCAAGTTTTAAGGAACAAAGACTAGGTAAGAACAGCCAGTTTCAGTAACTTTAAGGGCATGCACCAAAACAGTTATGATAAACTAGCAACACCTGGGAGCCTGATGGCAGTACAAGGTCATGGGCACCCAGCTGCCGCAGACCCAACTTAAAGGTTAACTGTGATGGTTTGAAACCTTTCTAACCCTATTTAAGAAGCCTGAGAGCTCAGTAAGGGGTTATCGTGGCCTTAGAGGTGTTACTCTAGCATGCTGGTAAATAACTTCCCATGCCTTATTGGAGTGTTGTTCATCTCCTGTCTTTGTAGGATGGATCTTAAATCCAAGGTTAACTTTAGAAGTTAACAATCTATGAAATTTTAGTCAATAAGTTATCTATCTCTTCTCTAAAATATACCTTAAAATAAAAACTTAAGAATTGTCTGTGTTCTACCTGAAACACAACATTTCTCCAGTGGTATCTGGTTGTAGAACATTGATTTAGCACTTGGCTAAATGTTACCAAAGTCCTACAGCCAACTTCGACCTACAGTGCTTAATGAAAGCAACTCCTCATTCTGTTTCTATTTCTGTCTCTGATTTCAGGTGAAATTGATTAGTCATTTCTAATTTTGCCAGAAATTAATCTGAATACTTTATTCTACTAGATATAAGTTATGTAGTCTAGTTACCTTCATAATTTTATTTAAATAAATCAAAACATAGATCAAAAAATATTCACACCGGGGCCGGGCGGTGGTGCTAAAGGTAAGGTGCCTTCCTTGCCTGCGCTAGCCTTGGATGGACCGCGGTTCGATCCCCCAGTGTCCCATATGGTCCCCCAAGCCAGGAGCAACTTCTGAGCACATAGCCAGGAGTAACCCCTGAGCGTTACCGGTGTGGCCCAAAAACCAAAATATATATATATTCACACCAAAACTTGTTCAGGGGCTAGAGAGATAGTGCTTTGAGCATTTACTTTGTATGTGGCTGACCCATATTCAATCTTGTGCAGCACATATGGTGCCCCAAAACCCAACAGGAGTGATCCCTAAGAGCAGATCCAGGAGTAAGCCCTGAGCACAATGGGGTGTGCACCAGAAACAAAATAAAAACAAACCAAAACACGTACACACAAAAACCCAAGAATAAAAATAAAAATAAAAAATAAAAAAACAACCTTGGGACCAGAGAGATAGCACAGCCAGTCTGGTACTTGCTTTGCAAATGGCCAACCCAGGTTCAATTTCAAGCATCCCATATGAGTCCCTTGAGCACTGTGATGACTGACTCCTGAGTGCAGAGCCAGGAGTAACCCCTGAGAATCATCAGTGTGGCTTAAGAAAATACAAAAACAAACAAACAAAAAAAAAACACAACTAACTTGTTCATCAATATTTATAGTAATTCTAGCTATAACAGTCTCAAACATAAAACAACCTAGTGTCTTTCCCTGGGTTAAGTCAGTAAATAACATTTCTTCTTTGCAATAAGATGGAACAGACATTTGATACATGCGACAACCTGTTTCAGGTGGGAATATAACCTCAATCCTTTTCTCTTTAGTTTAAAAAAGTTAAATGTGCCCCATGAGATAATATATTGAATAAAAAGGCAAGCTTTATAACATATTGATTTATATATACTATTGTTTTATATTCTATTGATATATATATATATATGTTAAAATTAACTGGAATATGCACCAACATTAAAATGCTACTGTATTGTAACTTAAAGAATTCTATAATGACATTTTTAAATGATAAAAAATAGTTGCTTGTTTGCCAGTTTATGGACTCTATATACATTGGGTTATTTTCTTCTGTTTACCAAATTCATAGATGGTCAGCCAATAATTCATATGTAACATATATGAGATTGAAGGAAAAAATCAACTCAGTCCACTATCAGCCTTGCTAGGAATCAGAGAAAGATTTGTTGTATAAGAGATCAATGGGAAATGAATGGAAAGAAGTTTGATGTGTATATATGGTTATGGAAACTTAGCAATGTTCCAAATTGCTCGTGGTTTTCACTTAGCCATATTTCACTGTTCTGTTTTATTTTACCTAAACATAGTTTTCAACTGATCCTTCAGAAGCTAAGTATATAAAAGTACAATGGATTTTCAGTTCTATGCACTTAAACCCTATGTTCCTTCAAATGGACTTCTTAGAAATGACTGCTTTTTGCCTTCTTTCTAAAGTCCCTTCATGCTCACATCAAAGTTTCTCTGTTATTTAGAAAAAAATAGATATTACCATGCTATTGACTACATACCATGCACTGATAGTTCTGAATCTGTATGGATGATGGGAAGCATTCCTTCAGGCTTTTTATGATGGATGAAACATGAATATTTGCCCTTGTCTTGGATCTGGACATTGTGCAATTTCAGGGTCCATCTGTCCTGGTCAAAACTTGTGCGGTCCTTATATTTGGCATCAACACTGTAAACATTTTTTTTCCCTTGGTAGAGGTCAAATAGAACCAAATGATTCTGGTCCTGCCAAAATATTACTAGTTCATTCAAGCTTAAGTTCTGAGAGTTTGTAAAGCGACATGGCAGTTCTGCAGTCTCATTGAAATATACCAAAGTTGCCATAGTACCAAAGCCTAAAAAAAAGAAATATAGAGTTTAGAGTCAGAAATAAGGGAGTAAACACACACACACACACACACACACACACACACACACACACACAATAACCCAACTCTGTTGGTTTTTTTTTTAATAATATCCAGAGCTATTTACCAGTAATGTTACTGAAGAAATACACGCTAAACTCAAACTACGTATCTATCACAGCATTTCCAGAAAGGGTACTTACCCAGACTTTCCTTTATTTGCTGTTATTGTGTTATAAGAGTCACATTCTTGGTTGTAGTGCTAAAGATCACATCAGTAGACCTTATAGGATCACACTGTGCTACACCACGTGTAGGTACTAGCAGTTGAACTCTGCCTTACACATGCATACAGTAAATGCAAGTACTAAGCTACATCTCTGGGACCAAGAGAATGAGATTTTTGCCCTCAATGCACTGTTCACCAAATATTTGGCCAAATACAAATTGTCATTAGTCTAACAGTAGTTTTCTTTTTTTTCTTTTTTCTTTCTTTTTTTGTTTTTGTTTTTGTTTTTGGGCCACACCCGGCAGTGCTCAGGGGTTACTCCTGGCTATCTGCTCAGAAATAGCTCCTGACAGGCACGGGCAACCATATGGGATGCCGGGATTCGAACCAACCACCTTAGGTCCTGGATCGGCTGCTTGCAAGGCAAACACCACTGTGCTATCTCTCCGGCCCCCTAACAGTAGTTTTCTTATCTACTTAATGAAGAGGTGAACTAAATGTTTGTAGGCATTTCCCAGGCTTATGACTTAGTGAATTTAAATACCAGAAAAGAGAAAACTTCTTTATTCAGGTGTTACCTTTATAATAAAAGGTTGACAGGTTTCAATATAGCTGTTATTGGCTCTATACAATTACCTGGTGGTATAGAAGTTATATCTACACTTCCACAAAAATACATTTATTCCTTGGTCTGCTATAATACAAAGCTTTCGATAATGGTCACAGTTTTATTATTCTTCAGTCCCCTTTCATTATACTTAAGTAGTCAGGGACCCCAATGAGTATGATCTCTGAAATTCAAAGAGTTATTTGTAGAATTATCTTAATTCAAATAGCTGTAGTGCTATCTTAATAAGTATTGGTTCAAAGTAACTCTCCAAATGACATAAAAGAGGGCCAAGATAATGATCCTGATTTCGAGTCCTTGTGCTGATGGCCCCTTGTGACAGACCTCCTCCAAATACTATAGACATTTGAATCAAGCTCTACCACTAAAGTGGTCCTTTCCCTCCTCTTAGCACTGCCTAGATAAATAAGCATTTGTTTGGCATAATTAACCAAAGCTTCTCTGCTTAGTGACTTCATTAAGCTCTTTTATAAATTGAAAGATAATTGAAAATATATGATGTTTCTCTTAGGATTGTACTAATCTGAGAACATGTAAGGAATGCGAATAAAATGATGAAAATGAATCATAGAAGAAGTACTGTAGGGATATTTGGGAAATACCTGGTACCACAAACTTGCTCTTCTAAATTTTCATTGCCCCTAAAATTTTTTTACAACTTGGTTGAGTTCAGCAAAAGACTTTCAACATTTGAATTATGGAAAAGATCTGGGGTTATCTTAATCTGTCATTGTGGTTGATTATGGAATTTTTTTTCTGGACCTCTCCTGGGCTACAGAATTACTTTAGATTTGGTCAAGGGTTGTTATGAGAAATACAAGGTGAGGAGGGAGATGTTATTTCTTGATTATTGTGAAATTAAATACCACTTTTGGGGAAGTTGTATTTGTGGGGTTATCTAAATAAAACTTCATCATTCATAATTGTAGTAAAAGAATTTACATTAAGAAGGAACAGTGATGTTGGCTCGGGATGTGAGGTAAAAGAAGTTCTTTTAGGTACTCTTAGGGAAAGTGGTTGGAGCAATAAAACTATTTGACCCAGGGAAGGACCAACAGTAATTTGCACTCAGCAAAACTAAACTGTGTAGACTGGTCCAGTGAGAACATATTTCAGGGGTTGGTGGTGGTGTTCTAACAGAAAAGGATTACAGGCATTAGTGAAAGTTGACATAAATTTGAATCACTGCTGATTGCATTATACTCACTAAAACTTTGAGGAAAAATTTAGAGTATAATACACAGTATTGTCAAGATTACTCTCTTATTTCCCAACTCGAGTTGGGAAAGCCTATCTGAGTACCCCAAGAAGAGAAAGAAAGATTTACTTTATCAGTACTTAGCTAACTAGGCTATCCTCAGATTTCTGTTGCTCCTCTTTTACTAAATACTAAAAAATAATGCAAGAGTGCCACCTTCTGTAAACATAGCTAGAAGTTACCTCTGGGGAAATTCATTGTGGATTTTATCTGCCATAGGTTAGATGACATAATAGAGAAACTACACACACAGTTGAAAATTCTGACAGTTAACAGTTAACAAGTTATTACTTAGCAATTAATTATGTGCTCAGGACATCATCAATGGCTTCTTCCTCTTTTAAATTTAGGTGACATTGATTTACAAGAGTGTATATGTTGGGCCAGAAAGGTAATATAGTTGGAAGGGCTCTTGCCTTGCAAGCAACCTAACCAAGTTCAATCCCCTGCATTCTTTATGGTCCCCCAAGGCTGCCAGAAATAATTCTTGAATGCAGAACCGAAGTAAACCCTGCATCACAGGTGTGGCTCCAAAACAAAACAAGAAACAAACAGGAGTATATATGTTTATATAATGTTACCAAATCATATCCACCAACAAAATGTCAGTAGCCCTCCACCAGAGTCCACAATCCATAGAATACTTCCTATTCCTTGATACTATCATGCTTACCATCCCATTCACACACCTTATAAACCTTAATTTTCTCCCGTGTTGTTTTCATTAACAGTTATTTTTCTAAAGAGCCTTATGGTAACTTTCTCTTCCCCACCCACTGTCACCACTTAAAATAGTTCTAACTTCCGTTATCCAAGACTCCTCTTCTCAAAACTTAATAAAACCTTTTTCTTCTACTCCATCTGTTATTCTCTCTCTCTCTCTCTCTCTCTCTCTCTCTCTCTTGATTTTTTGGGTCACACTCAGTGGCACTCAGGGGTTACACCTGGCTCTGTGCACAGAAAAAGCCTCTGGCAGGCTCAGGGGACCATATGGGATGCCAGGAATCTAACTGGGATCCATTCAGTGTTAGCCATGTGCAAGGCAAATGCCCTTCTGCTGTGCTATCACTCCATCACTCCAGCCCCTCTGTTATCCTTCTCAAATACTAATGCTGAGTTGAAAAACTGTAATAATCATTACTGTCTCCAGAGGGGAGCAGAGAAAATAAGGTTAAGAAAAATGCATTTCTAGTTTTCCCTTTCAACCTCCTTGGGTTGAAAATCACTCAAACTCATTCTGAGTGTAATTGAAAATATTTCACAATTTACTTTAGAGCTCCTTACTAGCCACTAGCCACTGACTTTTCTATTCAGAGCTAATAATTAGCATGCTAATCCCCTTTTTTATTTTTTGGGGACCAAAAGACCATTTTTCTCTAAATGTCTTGAAAGCTTGCCCTGTTTTTATTTATTGTTTGCTTAGTAAAGAAAATAGTATTTACTTAGAAATATGTGAGAGAAGAGAAAGAGAGTAAAATATGTTCAAGAGAGAATACAGGCATCTCCAAGATGGGGAAAAAAGACATAGAGGATCGGAGCGACAGCATAGAGGGTAGGGCATTTACATTGCATGTGACCAACTTGGGTTTGATCCTAACATCCCATGTGATCCCCAGAACCTGCCAGGAGTAATTCCTGTGCTCGGAGCCAGGAGTTACCCCTGTGCCCCTGAGGGTGGCCCAAAAAGAAAACAAAAAAGATACATAAAGAGATATGTTCAAGGGGCACCATGGAGCTTGAGAGGGCAAGTAAGCAGGCAAAGAGATATAAATTAAAGCAAGCAAGCAAGCATGGGAAAACAAGTATTAAAGGGAGAACAAGGGCTTGAAGAGCAAACCTTTTATCCTAGTCTAAACCCACCCTTCTACTAGACTAACTGGGGGGTAATTATGATCTTGTGTTCCCAGCATTTACATAGTAAAAATGATCCAGAAATAGTTAAAATTGGTTTCTATGATGATATTTGGGGGTAGGTATTATAACTCACCTGGACACCTCCCTAATAAGCTCAAGGAATTTGTTTTTTAGGATGTTCCTCTGTTTGAATATACTGCTCGAATGTCACTCAAAATCTAATCTGATAACCTTGTGAGATATCTGACCCCACTTCAAACTTCAGTCTTGAGAATCACTAATTCAAATTCATCTTCCTAGCATTATTCTATTTACCTGCATTTATTAATTTTCTTTGCTTTATTAAATGTTACCCATACATAGCCTTACCAGGTCCACTCAGGAACTCTATTTTCAGTGTAATAAACATTTTTTCTGTTCTCTCCAAACAATCTCCTTTACTTCATATAGGTTTCTCCTCAAATACTACCTCCCAGTTACTCCCTATGACCATACAAATGAAGATCGCATTTTTGTCAATCTCTATTCCTTATGCTGACATTTTATCATGGTATTTATATTATGAACCGACATATCTGTTACATGTCTGGTTACTGTACATTTCTCCTGAAAATATGTCTCCTGGTTAAAAATATTTATATGCTGGGGCCGGAGAGATAGCATGGAGGTAAGGTGTTTGCCTTTCATGCAGACGGTCGGTGGTTTGAATCCCGGCATCCGATATGGTCCCCTGAGCCTGCCAGGAGCAATTTCTGAGCATAGAGCTAGGAGTAACCCCAGAGTGCTGCCAGGTATGACCAAAACAAAATAAAACAAAACAAAAAAAATTCATATGCTTATTTTTGGTCAATTACAGAGTCCTGATAGATTTCCTAAGGGACAAACTTCCCTCTTTGTGCTATATTTGGTGAAGAGCCCAACGCAAAGAAATTTCTGCAGGGAGCTGCCATCACATATTCAAGTTCCCAGTTGGCCATGTCTTTCACATATTTGCATCCATAGCTAGGTAACAATTATCCCCGTATTTACTGGGAACCTTGGACAGAGAAGATCAGATATCTTGGTTGAGACCTCCTTATGTTGGGAAAGATGAAGAGAATTAAAGGTACTTTTCTTCATGCTGATTAGGTATTTCCACTCCTAGTCCTTTATACTCATTCCTCTCAACTTCCCCACTCCCCCAAAGGAACCATAAAACTGTGGGAGTCTTTATTGGGGAAGCCCCCTCAATAGTAAAAAGAGTCTCTTGCTGACTGGGTAGTGCTGATTCTACTGACTTTTGATAGATAAATTGCATAGAGAGAAAGAAGTAAATGAAAAAGTAGAACAATCATGAAGGGTTAGTCTTGGGATCTCTAGTAATTTCTTACAGAAGAAAATGAAAGGATAGCCAGTGTAGCTACTACTTTAAGCACACACTCTATTTTAAAACACGGAGCACACATTCTGCTTTCCCTATTCCCCTTACCCTATCTTCCCTAAACACAGAAGGACACACCCTGTTTTAACTCCCTCTCACATCCTACCTAATTGGCTGACACAGAGTCCACCTTACTTTCCACCTTACTCTCCCCTAATATAAATATCCTTTATCCACCTAAAATAAAGTGAGTTACTCTTCCAAAGTGGCTGGTAGATGCTTTTTTGTGAGTGCTCTACTTGCCCTGAATCCGGCCTCACTAGTGACTTCTAGTCAGATCTTGAGATCTGGCTTCACCAGCATCATTTACAGACCTGAGAGATAGTAGGCTTTGCATGTGGCTAACCCGAGTTCAATCCCTGGTAGCCCATATGATCCCCCAAGACTTTTCAGATGTAATCCTTGAATGCAGATCCAGGAATAAGCACTAAGCATTGGCATGCATGGCCCCAAAACAAAAAAACAAAACAAAAAAAGAGCTTGAGCCTATTTTATGAAAAAAGTAAAGAAAAAACTACAAGTGGACAGGTCAAGATTCCACTTTGCTGAAATCTCTGAAGCTGCATTTACATTTAAATAAAAGATATTACAGTCACCAACATTCCAGTGGTTCTGCTTTACCACTTTTCCACTGATCTTTGCAGAGACACCTAACTCCAGGTATGCTTGTTTGGAGACTGAGAACTCTGAGTCTTCTAAGACCCAGTCTTCCTCTGCCCCTACCCATCCCTTCCATACTTCTGAAAGCACAAGCAACCACGGAGTCCCATAGCCAACTCTATGTCAGCTCATTAGCATAGCTCTTCAGATCTTGGGATTCCTGGAGCACACAGATATCTCTAAAGTTTTTAATACTGACACCCCAGTAGAAACACATGAAATTCTGTATTAAAGTAGCATAGAAGCCCTAAGGTCACAAATAAGACCAATAACATTGAATAACTACCAAGAAAATAACTTGGTAAATCTTCAGACAATGACTTAATGACCCTATCGTGAGATTTACCAATTCTCACAAGTTTTATTCTTTGATAATTCCATTACCAATTAATTGTGTTTTTTTTGATAATTCCATTACCATTTAATTGTAACAAGAAATATAATGTAAATGATTTCATACCTGCCAAGGACACAAATTTTGAAATAGGTGGGAAACAGGACAACAGTAGAGGAAATGTTACACCAGTGGAATTGATGTGGGAACATGAAATACCTGAAACGACTATATTATGAGCAACTTTGTAAACTGCCTTGTTTAAATAAAGTAATTGAATTAAATTAAATAAAATGTTCCAAATAATATCCCAAGTAGATGAATTGAAATGAGATAATTTTCAGAAGAAACAAAATTCTGGGGCTCAGAGAATCCTTAAAATGTAAGAGAACAGCAATCAAACATCAAACAAGAAAGATTATATCCTCCCAGTATAGAGTTATTGATTTCTAATTGCAAGTCTGGCTCTAGCTTTAAAATATTATGAAGCAGTTGTGATAGCAGCAAACAGAAATTTATGGTTAAAGAGGTATGTTGTGAAGCCTAAGAAGGATAAGCTTGGGAAAACAGAGTATGAAAAATTGCTTTTGTTATGTGCTTTTGCTATGCATGTTAAAAGCAGAATCTGTCCTTGCTGTTTTAAACAAAGATTAAATCCCCAACCCCCGCCCCCGGGATTGCAACCCCCCGTTCAGTGTACACAGGATACCTTCAAGGACAAGAAGTGCTGACCACAATACTGTCAACAAAATGAGTCACCCAACATTATGACGCATTGGTATCCTACTCCCCCTTCTGAACTATAACAGTTCCCCATTTTCCTTGATTGGGGCTCTCTGGTCTTTGTCCAGAAGTCCTAGCTAGCTAGTTCAATAAACTTGCTTTTGCTTTTGCGTTCTCTGAAGATTCATGGTCTTTTTTTGAGGTGGTGGGCTTCCACGGACCCTAACAATGTGTTTGTATAACTTATAAATCATTAATTTTATAAATATAAAGCACATGTTGCCAATTGTTCTGCAAGTTTGCCCTTTACACCTTTAAATTCACAACATATATATATGTATATATATGTATATGATCTAATTTCCCTGCCTAGAGAATATTAAAAAAAAGAGAGAGAGATGGGAGAGCAGGAAGAGTATGTAAGGGAGAGAATGGAAGAATTATTTTAATGTACTCTTTTTTCTCTATCACTATTGAATGAGTCATTCAACCCTGCATTTTTGCTGTGAATTATCTGGGCCAAATGCATCTCCCTATCTCTTTGGTTGCTTGCCCTGGCTAGGTGATTGATGACCAGCCCAGTAAACAGAGGTGTGCCTGGAGAAGAAAGACCAAATTCAACATTTTCTTTTTATCATTTTAAAAAGATTTGAGGTAACATACTGTAGTCCTGGACAGTCATAAGCATTGTGGTGTTGAAGTGGCTCAGTAACTTTGTACATCAGTACCATTGTAACCATGTTATTTAAATGATAATAACATTTTAATAGAATCTGTTTTTTTGATTTTGGTTTTTTTTAAGTGTGTGAAGTTATTTTCTGAATAGGTATGTCAATATTTCCTATACCACTTAAAATTTGTACTGCCCCAAAATGCAAGGCCTTCTCTTTTTTAATAAAAGTTCAAGCAATTTAAAGAAATTGGATGTAAGGCTTTAATAACTCTCTTTAATAACTCTTTCATGATCTGAAAGTAATGGCAAAGACTAAATAAGGACAGAAAAGACAACTGATCTATTTTCATAGGGTATCTGAGCTTTATCTAAGTTCTGTTTGTAGAATCAGAAAGTTTGGCAGAAAATGGTATTTTTATATTTTATAAACTATTCCTTATCATTTATCTTTTTTCTCTTTTAAGTCGTAGAGCTTGGATGGTCACTGCGATAAATAAGAAGGGCTAGGACTCAAATTTTAGGAACAGCTCAGAAGTCAGCTTCAGAGAAGATAGACAATGTGCTGGTGGGGAGATGGTGATATCATCTACCAAACTTGTTTTGGTCCAAGGAACAAATTATTTTTTACCAGTTTATGAATGGTATACTATCCAGAACTAAGAGAACCAGCTGAACCAGAAGACTAAATGAACAGATGCTGAGTTAGCACTACAAGGTGTGACCCAAGTTACTCTACTTTTTAGCTTTCTTAGCCTCGATTCAATTATTTAACATCTCTGAGCTTCTGTAATCACATTTGTAAAATGTCAAATCCTAATAAGATTTAAACCAGAGTTATTTTCATATTTAAATTACTTAATATTTATAAAGTGCTTGGAGAAGTTCCTGGGACCAAATAGGTGTTACTTTGTTGTCATATAAATAACCCAAGAAGTAGCCAGAAAGATAGCACAGTGGTAGGGCATTTGCCTTGCAAGCAGCTGCCCAAGATGGACCTGTGTTCAATCCCCAGAGTCCCATATGGTCCCACAAGCCAGGAGCCATTTCTGAGCATATGGCCAGGAGTAACTCCTGAGTGTCACTGGATGTAGTCCAAAAACTAATAAATTAATAAATAATAACCCAAGAAGAAGAATGGAAAAGGAGCTCCTGCTTTATCCTTGTTTTGCTCCTGTTATTGCTCACATATATCTTTAACTCCTCACAAGCAGGGAGCAAGCATTGAATATGAGAGATGAGACAGCTACTGTTTGTACATGAGTTAATGATGTAATTGATTAGTATATCCATAGACTTCACATTCATGGACTCAACAAGCTTCAAGGTGCTAGGTAGAAAACAAATCACTGAAGGCTAATCTCAATTAGCTTTGGTCTCTCTGTATACCCCAGATCCCTCATCCTTCATAGTCCAGAATGAGGACAATGCATTTGGCCATGTGAGGAGAGGAACTCATGACTGGTCCTGTTAGTTGAAACTCATTGCAGCCTGAATGCCACAACTCAGTTTATCTTTCCTGTATGTTTCATGCCAGGACTGGTCTGGCTTCCCTCTTGGTGCCAAGGGGAAATAAGCAGAAGGAAGTGGCAGTTCAAGAAACATCAAAGGCACCCAGATACAGGATGCAGTGTAGGAAACTGCTAACTCTAGTATACTGATGAAGAAATGAAACTTAGAGTAGAGAAGTCAACTGGGAAGATTTGAGTTTGTGATGCCTGATGCTGCTACATTATGTGGGTGGTGTGGGGCAGAGCTCTTTAAGTTAAAATACAAAATTCAGGGGCCAGAGAGATACTACAGGAATTAAGGCACAGGCTTTTCCTGAAGCCAACATCAGTTCAATAGTCATCTCTACAAAGTACACTAAACGCCTATGTGTAGCCCTGAAGTCTGCCCCATCCATCACCACCACGTATAACCCCAAAGACCCTGGAGCATTGTGGGCATGACCCAGGTAATCCTTGGCACCATAGGGATCAAGTGCACCATAGCCTCATACCTAGAACTGGATCAAGTTTTACCATAGATTTAAACCTAGCACTGAACTAGCCCAATTGGTACAGAATTGCCAGAAGGAGCCTCTAGACCCTAATGAACACTACTATGAACCTTCCCTCTTCCATCCCCATAAAAACAAACCCAACACTGCTGGTGGGAATGCCGTCTAGTCCAGCCTTTATGGAAAACAATATGGAGAGTCCTTAAGAAACTGGAAATTGAATTCCCATATGATCCAGCTATTCCACTCCTAGGGATATACCCTAGGAACACAAAAATACAATTCAAAAATCCCTTTCTCACACCTATGTACATCGCGCACTTTTTACAATAAACAAACT
This sequence comes from Suncus etruscus, assembly GCF_024139225.1. NCBI lineage: Eukaryota > Metazoa > Chordata > Mammalia > Eulipotyphla > Soricidae > Suncus > Suncus etruscus. Next base: position 27,566,922 of record NC_064860.1, on the reverse strand, counting down.
CTGAAAACAGCCAAGATGCTCTTTAACAGATGAATGGCTAAAGAAACTGTGGAACATATACACAATGGAATATTACGCAGCCATCAGGAGAAATGAAGTCATGAAATTGTCCTATACATGGATGTACATCTTTTATGTTGAGTGAAATAAGTTGGAGACTTATTTATGGATTTTAAGAAAAATGACAGACATTACTGTAATAAGGCTCAGAGACAATAGCGTTACGGGCTGGAAGGGGTGGAAGGACCGATTCACAATTTGAAGCTCATCACAAAGAGTGATGAACTCTGTTAGGGAAACAACTACACTAACAACTAGCATGACAATGTTAAAGAATGAGAGAGGCAGATTGGCTGTCACAAATACAGGCAGGGGTGGGGGGGGGCATTGGTGGTGGGATGTTGCACTGGTGAAGAGGGTATTCTGTTTATAACTGAAACCCAACTACTAACATGCTTGTAATCATGGTGCTTAAATAAAGATTCATATTTAATAAAAGAAAAATAAACACAGTGTTACAAAATATATAACATTACCCATAGTTCTAAAAAGAACTTGATAGAAAAGTCACACTGGAGGGGCTGGAGAGGTGGCGCTAGAAGTAAGGTGTCTGCCTTGCAAGCGCTAACCAAGGAAGGACCATGGTTTGATCCCCTGGCATCCCATTTTGTCCCCACCAAGCCAGGGGCAATTTCTGAGTGCTTAGCCAGGAGTAACCCCTGAGCATCAAATGGGTGTGGTCCGAAAAACAAAAAAAAGAAAAGTCACACTGGAGACAGAGATGTTTATTTAGTGTTAAATGATTAACAATATTTATTGAATAATTAAATGATCTTATGAATTTTTTTACCAAGACTTAAGACATAAAACCACACTGCAAGGGGACCTATGAGGTTCTCTGAGAGCTTTGGCATGGACTTGTACAAGTATTTTTTTTTTTTTTTTTTTTTTTTTTTGGTTTTTGGGCCACACCCGGTGACGCTCAGGGGTTACTCCTGGCTATGCGCTCAGAAGTCGCTCCTGGCTTGGGGGACCATATGGGACGCCGGGGGATCGAACCGCGGTCCGTCTCCTAGGCTAGCGCAGGTAAGGCAGGCACCTTACCTCGAGCGCCACCGCCCGGCCCCGGACTTGTACAAGTATTAAGCCCTCACATTTGGTTTCATTTGCTTGTAAATTAGCTGATGCAAGTAGTTAAGATTGCTGGAGTAGATCATGGAGTTGCATTTCTTGATTCTATTGATAAGCAGTGGCAACTATGATCTTTGAGGGTATGCTAATAGAGAGGAAGGGCATGTAAAAATAGAGATTATGATGAATGCTCCCAAAGGGAAGGAGATTATATTTTATATAATTTTTATATAATATATTTATATAATATAATTTAATAAATTTTTATATAAAACCAGAGAATGCCAAAACTGAAAATGAGAAAAGAATATTGTACTAGCACCTCTTGTAGGTTTCCCAGGTACCTCTTGACAGTCTACACTATTCTCTGTATCCGAGACTACCAGAATAAGATGACAAAGGAGGAGGAAGCACAGAAAGAATAGAGCTCCATCCCAGGCTAGTCCTACCATCAGCTATTTGTTCTCAAATATGTCTCTGCTTGCTTTCCCCAAAAAGTGTTATTTGTGCATGTGTTATTGTGCAATGTTAAGTGGAAAGTAAGTGAAAACCCAGATTTCAGGAGGAGAGATAGTACAGCAGGTAGGGCACTTGTATTAAATGTAACCAACCCAGGTTTAATCTGAGGTATCCCATATGATGCCCAAGTATCACCAGGAGTGATTCCTTAGCACATAGCCAGGAGTAACCCCTAAGCATAGCTAGGTGTGTTCCTGTTTCTGACCCCAAACATAAAAAAAAACAACAACTTAGATTTCAGACTCATACTTGCAGTGGGTAGCTTATCTTATTCACTGATAGTGAAAATGCCATCTAGTCCAGCCTTTATGGAAAACAATATGGAGATTCCTCAAAAACTGGAAATTGAGCTCCCATATGATCCAGCTATTTCAATCCTAGGGATATACCCTAGAAATACAAAATACAATTCAAATATCTCTTCCTCACACCTATATCCATTGCAGTGCTATTTACAATAGCGAGACTCTGGAAGCAACCAAGATGCCCTTCAACAGATGAATGGCTAAAGAAACAGTGGTACTTATACACAAGGGAATATTATGCAGCTGTCTGGAGAGATGAAGTCATGAAATTTTCCTATACGTGGATGTAGATGGAATCTATTATGCTAAGTGAAATAAATCAGAGGAAGAGAGATAGACACAGAATAGTCCCACTCATCTATGGGTTTTAAGGAAAATTAAGGACATTATTGTAATCATGACCAGAGACAATAAAGATGAGGACTGGAAGGACCAGCTCACAATATGAAGCTTACCACAAAGAGTGGTGAGTGCAGTTAGGGAAATAACTACATTGACAACTATCATGACAATCTTAATGAGTGAGAGAAGTAGATTGCCTGTCTCTTGAACACAGGCAGGGGTTGGGAAGGGGAGGGCATTGGTGATGGGAATGTTGCACTGGTGAAGAGGGTGTTCTGTTTATGTCTGAAACCCAACTACAGTCATGTTGGTAATCATGGTACTTAAATAAAGATTTTATTAAAAGAAAAAGAAAAAGAAAAAAACTGAAAACATGAGAGCTGAAAAAAGAAAGAGTTGAAAAGCTTCTTACCATATAGCTGCAGGATGATCACAGAGAGAATCTTATTCAGGTCCATAATGCTAGAGTTAAAAAAGAAGAGAATCTTGATTAGACAACGTAATAAAAAGCCGAACATGAAAAGTTTGGAAGTTAGATTCACTCGGCACATGGCAAAAATTTTGCTCTGCATTCCCCAACATTATTTCCTTATCCTAGCTCCACAGAAATAAACTATCTCACTGCCTCAGCAAGTAGGTGAGGGGAAGATTAGGCCGCAGTCAATGGAAAATATGTGATCAGAAAATATGTCTATGACTTCCAGACCTAGGTCTTAAAGTTTCTCTCTCTCTCTCTCTCTCTCTCTCTCTCTCTCTCTCATCCTTTCCTGTTCTTTCTTTGTTTTTTTTTATTTGGGGGTGGGGGGCATGTGCACACTCTATGATGATCTATGAGTCACTCCTGGTTCTATTCTCAGAGATCAATCTTGGCAGTGCTCAGGGATCATTCAGGATGCCAGGATTGAGAGTGGATTGACCTGAGAGGCAAGTGATTTACCTGATGTACACTCTCTTTTCTGATTTCCCTTCACCTGCTTTCTTTGTTTTGTTTTTGTTTTTGGTTTTTTTTTGGGGGGGTCACACCTGGCAGCGCTCAGGGGTTACTCCTGGCTCTACGCTCAGAAATCGCTCCTGCCGGGCTCCAGGGATCTTATGGAATGTCAGGATTCGAACCACCTTCGTTCCGCATGCAAGGCAAATGCCCTACCTCCATGCTATCTCTCCCATCCCTTCACCTACTTTCTTAAAAACAGGGATGTATTCAATGCTCTGCCTTCTTAAATGCACCATATTCACTCACTTGAGACAACTGAGACTAAAAGGGTGGGAATGCCCCTGATTCAATGTCACTATGTACCTAAAATATTACTGTGAAAGATTTGTAATCCACTTTGGTCAAAATAAAAATTATTTAATTTAAAAAAAGCTATATAGATTGATTCATGCAGGAAATAGCAAAGAAAGATGATCAACATTAGAAGGAGGTTTTATAAGAAAAGCAAACCAAATGCAGCAACACAAAATGTAGCCAGGTAAAAAGGTCAGTGATAAATACTTAACTAACTTCATCTAGTTGGCCTGGTGTGAGCCTCAAGTTTGGCTAAAAGGTTTTTAGCGATTATTGCGAAGAGGAAACTTCAATCGGTAAATTAATATACAGATCTGACTGTAGAAGTCGCTGGAGAGGTCAGATCCCCAGCAAGTAGAACATTCACCAAGAAGCATCCAGGAGACATTTTGGGGATTAACTCACTCTATGGGACATTTTCCCCCTCTATGGTGGGAAAGGGACATTTATATTAGGGAAAAGTAGGGTGTGGTCTTTGTATCAGCCAATCAGGTAGGGTATGAAAGGGGATTAAAACAGGGTGTGTGCTTCTGTGTTTAGGGGATTAGAAAAAACATGGTATATGGGACTAGGGAAAACTGGTGTGTGCTTTCTGTGTTACACAAGGTGTGTGCTTAATATGTTTAGCTACATCTGTCCTTACAGTGGGGAAAAAAGTCTGCTTCAGAGAAGATGCACAATCCTTTCTAATTGACTTTCAGAAGTGCCTTCCTTGGGGGCTGTTTGTGCAGATGTTTACAAGCCTGAAGCATTAGTGCTCTGCCAGATGTCCTGCTTCCATAGCTTCCCGTACAAGGTTTTGAACTACAAGTACTGATTAAGCTGATTAAGTAAACTATTGCTTTTCTTTCCTAATTAAAAATTTGTAATCAACCTAACCTACACATGGCTGGCAAATATAAAAGGTAAAGGTAATGAATAGTTGGGAGAAACAAGTGAAATTTCCTCCACTCTGCTCCCATCCCTCCTCCTCATCTCTCCTCTCCTCCCTCCATTTTCTTCCTTCTTCTTCCTTCCCTTTCCCTTCCCTCTTTTCTTCCCTTCCCTCCCTTCTTCTTTTCTTCCCTCTTCTCCCCTTTCTTTCTATCCCCTTAACCTCCCTTCCCTACCTTCCATTTTTCTCTCCCCTCTTCCCTCCCTCTTCTCTTCCATTCTCTTCTGCCTCATGCCTCTCCTTCCCCTCCACTTCCCTCCCTTTGTTTTTTTCTCATTTTTCATTCTTCCCTCTTTTCTTTTCTATTCCCTTTTCCTTTTTTCCCCCTCTTTGTCTCTTCCTCCACTCCCTATCCTAGGTATCAAACATGAGGCATGTGTTTTATCCTAATTAATATCCATAATCCTTTCTCTCTTTTATTTTTTTGGACTTCACTGAAGTTACATTAGACAAAAAATAAAAACACAAGCATACCTAACTTTATCTCATTTAACCTCTTATATCTTATCTAATTTGACCTGATCTTATTCTTCCAAGATATGTTTAGAGGACTCTACTCTTGGAAGTACTGATCAATCAGGTGTACAATTCAATGCTAAGGTGCTAAGAACACTCCTAGTGGTGCCCAGAAGCCTCCAGGGCTATATCCAGAAGAGCTTTGGGGTGGGACATGAGGAGTCAGAGATGGAATTCAGGTCTCTGAATATGTGAGGCAAGGACTCCCAAATGCTGAATTCTGTCTCTCATTTTAAAAAACAAATAGCAGTGTGTGATATACAATTTTGCACACTTTCCACCCTATGAAGGTGTTTTATTTTAGCACATATTAATAATCTTTAATAGGAGCATATTATTATATTTATGCTATTAGACAAAAATTAATAGCCCCTGTCAATGAACATCAGATTGCTTCTAATATTTTGCTACAATAAAAAACTTTCAATCATAAGCCAAAATCAAATATGTGCAGTAATCTATCTTCCTAGAAAAAAATAACTTGACAAAAGGGTCAAAAAGTAATTGGAAAAAAAAGCCAAAAAGAAAAAAAAGTAATTAGAATTTTAATTTTTGTGGATATTTAAAAATAGTTCTTTCATGGCAACAACTTGGTCTAGGAGCAGGTTGTCTTATCTAACCACCTAACAAGATGAAATCAGAAGACACGTCATCCTTTGATCTGTGCAAAAGCCAAGATCGTTAACTTCAGAAGACTGACTGTGACAACCATGACTGGGCAGAACCTATCCTGGGACCAATAAAACAAAACAAAAAAACCTAGTCTAGACTTTGGCCTATGACCTGTAAACCCCAATTTTACTGTGCCTATCCAAAAATAAAAAAGCACAAATTAATTTTTTTGTTATTGTTGCTTTTTTTTTTTCTTTTTCTTGATGTTGTTTGTTTTGAGTTTTGTCTTGTTTTAACCTCAGGACCATGTTGTGTTTATTGCTATGGTGCTTTTAGGGTTGGGTTTTTTTGTTTTATTTTGTTTTGTATTCTTGTTATGTTTTTCTTCCTTTTCCCCTTTCTTCTCTTAAGTTAATATTTATAGCCTCTAGAGAAGGACTCCTCCTGTTTTTTGCTTGTTTGATTATTGCTCCCCCCTTTTTTTCTTTTTCTTCTTTCCTTCTAACAGAACCACATAACTTGAACCACCTTGTCCTACCTCACAAATTGGAGGAGAAATAAGGGAGGGTACCAAGACCAAACTGTCATATGAACATCAAGTAGAAATAAAAAAATGATCAGACTTAAGTGTAATCCAAAGCCAATGACAACAGAATCAATACCCAATCTACAACAAGCTAAACACAGAGGGGCCCACTTATACTAGAAGCCTGGGGAGCAAAAGAGGGGGATATGGGATGCATGCTGGGAACAGGGGTGGAGGGAGGACAACATTGGTGGTGGACATACCCCTGATTCAATGTCACTATGTACCTAAAATATTACTGTGAAGGATTTTTAATCCACTGTGGTAAAAATAGAAATAAAAATTTCTCAAAAAAAAAGTTCTTTCATAAAAAAATGTTCATATTACCAGAAGCAAAACATTAACATATGTATTTTCACATTTGACAATATATTTTTTGGTTTTGGGGCCACACCCGCTAATGCTGAGGGGTTACTCCTGGCTATGTGCTCAGAAGTTACTCCTAGCTTGGGAGACCATATGGGACACCCAGAGATTGAACTGCTGTCCGTCATAGGCTAGCGCTGGCAAGGTAGACACCTTACCTCTAGCGCCACCACGCCAGCCCCAACAATATAATATTTTCTAATTTATTACTTTTACTAACATTTTATTAGAAAGGTTAAAATGGCATCTCATAATTATAAGAAAATATTTCATCCTAGTAAAATGCAATATATATAATATAAAATTTATAATCATATACTTTTGGGGGAATGGATTGAATTCCTGGCACTCAGGGATACTGCAGTGATCACATAACAATGTCTGCTCCAGAACTCTTTTTAGCTTTTTAAATTATGTATCTACTAAAAATCACTCCATCTTTCCTCCTCTATAGTTCCTGGAAACGACCAATATATCCTCAATCTCTGTTATCCACTTAGGTCCTCATATAAATGGAATTATATAACTTTTGTCCAATTGTAGCATATATCAAAGTTCCCCTCATTTTTTTTTCTTTTCTTTCTTTTTTACTATTTTCATTTTTGGTGATGCTCAGGGCTTACTCCTTATTCAGAAATTATGCCTGGTAGTGCTGAGAGGATCATATGGGATGGTAGAAATTAAACTCAGGTTAGCCGAGTGCAAGGCAAGTGCCCTTGTACCCTTTGTACTATTGCTTAAACCCTGCCCTTCCTTTCTCCTTATGACTGAAAGGTATTGTCTCTATATATGGCTATATCTACATCTCTATTCTTTTATGCATACACACATATGTATCTGTTGATAAGGATTTTAGTAATGTCTATCTTTTGTTTATTTTGAATAATACTATGAACAGGGATATAGAAACATCTCTTTGGCGGGGGGGGGGGGGTGGTGGGGTCGAACCACAGTCCATTATAAGCTAGCATGCACAAGGCAGAAGCCTTATGGCTTGTGCCACCGCTCTGGCCCCTGTTGCATTTTTTAAAATTTGACTACAACTTTATTGAAAAATGAGGGAAGCTGAACCCTACCCCATGTAGAGCCCAGGCAAAATAGTTGTGAACTTTGGAACTCCGAGCCTTCTGCAGGTAGAAGAGGGGACCAAAGTCCGAGGCCGGGTAGTATTGCAGTTTGCAGGGGTCAGATTTTCATGTTCTCGCAGGGAGAGTGAGCAATAAACTGAGGACCTGCTGACTCAGAGAATCAACTCTCATCCATAGTCACAGTCAAACCACAGGTGACTTTCAGCCAACACTTGTGAGACTTTGCTTTCATTTTTTTTATTATATATTCAGAAGTAGAATTATTGGATCATATTTGTAATTCTATTCTTGATTTTTTGAGGAACTATCATGTTCTTTTCCGTACCATCAGCACCATTTCACATTTCCTTTAACTGTGCATCAGAGTTCCAATTTTTCCATTTGCCAACACTTATTTCTGCTTTATTATAGTATCACTTCAATTGTGGTAACTATCTTTTGCTTTAACTTTATGCATTACTTTTTATGGAGTTCAGCCTCAGTCTAGACTGGGGGATTGGGGCAATACCAGGGGTGCTGGGGCACTTGATTTTGGAGCTCAAACTCAGGACACAGTGAATACTAGTCATCTACTCTACCACTTAGTACTATATCCCCAATCATTTTCACTGCAGCATTTATTATTTATTTAACTAGGGCCTAGGGATCACACAAGGAATAATCCCTGTTCAAATGTGTTCAGGAATAATCCCTGGAGGTAGTTATGATGTCATATGCAGTCCTGGAGATTGAACTGAAGTTGACACATATAAGACAAGGACCTTATCAATTGTACAGTCTCTTCATACCCTCACTGTAATTTTAAAAAAATATGTCTTTCATTATGAGCATAAGTACATATTTAAATGTATGAGAAAAAAATATTTCCTGTTCCATATACTATCTGTATAATTCTTTTGTCTACTTCTAAATTTAGATATTTGATCCTTTATTTATTTGCCTTACTGATTTGTAGCAGCCCTCTTATATTAAAATTAATACTAATTAACAACCAATTTGAACATTTGTGTTGTAACAATGAGTTGCAAACATATCAAGATACCCAAGCACACAATAGGTGTTCAATATATAAACCTCATTCTGACTCTGAATTGTTCTCATCTTTTTTTTTTTTCAAGTGATTTCAAGAGGTCAGTTTGGACATTTCTGTCAGGCTCTAGAGCTGGCATCATCAATGACAGACTAATCTGGAAAATCCTACATATGATTTATTTATCCTGCATACTTTCTTATTCTAAATATCCACCAGCATCTTATTTTTATTTAGAAGTAAATTCTTTAATTGAATAACTATGAGATATACAGTTATAAAGTTTTTCAAGACTGAGTTTCAGTCATACAGTATACAACACCCTTTACCCTTCACCAGTGCATGTTGCCTGCCATTCAGTTTCCCTCTCGTTTTCTGTGATATTTTTCTTTACTCTATATCCTTTTTTTCTTTTTTGACACTATGATTTGAAATATTGTTACTAAAGGGGAATCATGCATATCACTTTATCTCCTTTCAGCATCCAGTTCTTGTCCAGAGTTGTTATTTCCAACTATCATTTTCATAATGAACCTTTCTCTGCCCTAACTACACTTCCCCACTCTTTGCAGCAAGCTTCCTACCATGAACTGGTTCTCTTGGCTCTCATCTCTATTGTCTTTGAATATTATTACTATCCATTTTTTAAAAATATTTTGCTATAGATTTAACAAATCATTTTTTACTTAAAGTAATTACATGAAACCAGCTTGCCCTGGGAATTCTTTGACAAATAGTCCTGTCTTTCAATACTGGGGAAGAGTACAAGGTTTGAAAAGGAAGTCCATACCATTTTTGACTTCTGTATTTGAAAATTTTCTCTTCCCCTGAGTGAGAAGCTGCTTGTCTTAACTTCCTGTCATTGATTCTGATTTTGATGTCTGAAAAAGTCGTCGTTCTGCTATCAAAAAGAAGAACTTCTCAAAAGTCCTTCAAGAATTTGAAAACAGGCATGTCCCTCCTCACATTCCTGGCCCATTAGTAACAGTAAATGGATAAATTTCACTAACTTTAATTTGGAGACTTTATATTGTCTCAGACAACATCTTAGACATTTAGTTTGTCATTAGAGTATTAAAATATTGAAATTGACGTGGTCCACTTTCATAAAGAATAAAAGAACAGGAAGACTGCTTAAGTAGTAAAGTGTGTATGACTAACATGGAAACCCAAGTTTGATCTCTGGTATTGTATTGTCTCCCTCCAACACCATCAGTAATGTGGGCTCGGACTCTGGTTTAGGAAGCCAGTTTCTTAAACATATGCTCTTTTGTGTTTGTTTGGTTTTGATTTGGGGCCACACCCAGTGACATTCAAGAGTTACTTCCAGTTTTGAGCCCAGGAATTATACCTGGAAGACTTGGGAGATCAGATAGGATGCTGGAGTCAAACCTGGGTCAACCGCAAGGCAAATGCCCTACCCACTGTGCTTTCATTTCAGCCCTCCAGATACTATTTCTTTTTTTTGGGGGGGGAAGGGGGTCACACCTGGCAGGGTTCAGGGGTTACTCCTAACTCTAAGCTCAGAAATCGCTCCTGCCACGCTCGGGGGACCATATGGGATGCCGGGGTTCGAACAAAGATCCTTCTGCATTCTAAGGCAAACGTCTTACTACTGTGCTATCTCTCCGGCCAGATACTATTTCTTTAGAACAAAAGTGTCACCATTTCTTCAGGAATGAAACTCCAACCCCAACCAAGTGTCATTGCTTTCTCCATACAGAGAAGTGGAAGCTCTTGTTGGTTTTTTTTTTTTTTTTGGTAGAGGGGGAGTGCAAATAAGGGAAGGCAAAGGAAAGAACCTAAGAATTTATGGGGGGATTATTTGAGAAGACATTTCTATCATCTCTAAGAACTGGTTAGGAGCAGGCTTTATAAAGGGACATGTTGGAATCAAAGAAGAGCACCTCCCAGACACTACTGCTTTTGTAAACCCACTAAGTGACTAATTCTATTTTAAATTATTTAATTTTAAAACAATAATTTATTATTTATCACAACAAGGTAAGATTTTTTGTTTCCTCACATATGGATATAGTAAAAAATGTTCCATAGAGGTTACAATATTCGCCAGGCCTCAAAGTGCTTTTTTACACACCATCTCCCCCATACCTTAATAATTTCTGTAAAAGTTCTAATCAATTTTAGCTGTTTAGCAGGAGAGCTGGAAAGAATCTGAGTTCACAGCACATCCCTAATGAGATGGTAGCTTCTAAAAACAGACTTGTCGTACTAAGAGAAAGACTGAGAGGAAGCTAAAAGGGTTCCATTCTATCAGGAGAGTTTCTGTTCTGAGCTTCCATAAATGTATTCATTAATTAATTTATTGCATAAATATAAGGCAAGCAGATAAATCTACACTCTGGAAGATTTATTTTCTGACAATTCATTACTTGACCTGGGTTTACTTCCAAGGACACATCACTTAGGCTCTCTTAGACAAACTAGGGGAAGCCTATGGAAAGGTAGAAAAGAAGGGTTAATAACTGGATGTTTTAGGGGTTTGGGGTATTAAAGTCTGTGAGAAAGTCCCTGATACAATGCCAATTTGCCAAATGCAATCTCCAGCAGCACTACAAATGACATAGCACTGGTGCCAGGGCAAGTGTGTACCCCTGGACAGTGCAATGATAAAGACAAAAAAGGGGGCAGGGGAGAAATATGTGAGTAAATAAAGGAGAAGGGTTGTTATACAGCTCAGATTTGAAAAAGAATATGGGAACCATCCCAGGCAGAAAGAAATATGAAGGAGTGGTGGGTGGCTTGAGGGGGATAGGACAGAAGTGTCCATATGATGAAATAGGAAAGGAATCCAAGACTGAAGCTAAGTTCCCTATTTTACAGCTTTGTCTAAAATATTAACTATAGTGCAAAAATATGATGGTAAATTTGCTTGTGTGTATGGAAAGCTATTCACCAAACTATCTTTCTCACAAACATTTACTGAATCTAATTAGGTGTATTATAGAGGCTATGGGGGAGATATAAAAATGTTTGGGTCTTGTTCCTATACCCCATTCTAAAAGGAAAGTTAATGTAATCAACAAGTGCTAAATATGTTCTCCATGACCAGGGCAGAAGACAAGAATAATTATCTCCTCCCTGGAAATCCAGATTTATTGGCTTTAGCAAGAGATGAGATCAGATTATATCCTCAGAAAGTTGCCCAACCCTGTATTCTGTCCTGTATTCTATCAGTTCCTATTTGTTATATACTTCCAGGCCAGACAGATGGGACTGATAGTGTTAGCTATATAAGGGAGAGCACAGACTTGGAGCTGGCTATAGATGTGGTTCTACACTCCTATCCTTACTCTCAGTAGGGTGAATTACTTCTTAGAGTACCAGAAATAAAATAGTTTTAGAGCAGTGATCTTTACATTGGAGTTTCTAGGATGAATGAGACTTATTTCCTTTTTGATAACATGGGTCAGACAGTATTTGTCTTATATGTAGTTAAGGAGTTGGGCATTTATTCCAAAAGCAAAGTGAACTACTAAAGAAAAAAGAATCATCATCAGAAAAACATAATATGTATTTTGGAAATATTATTATGACTATTGAGGAGGAAGGAAGTCATATAACATTGTGGTAAGGCATTTGCCTTGCTTGCCACCAACCTGAAATGGACCCTGGTTCAATCCTCAGCATCCCATATGGTTCCTCCAGGCTGCCAGAAAAAACTTGAGTGTAGAGTCAGGAGTAACCCCTGAGCACCACCACCTGGTGTGGCCCAAAAACAAAAAACAAACAAACAAAAAAAAAAGAGGCCTCTCACAAAAGAATATGATAAAATATAGTGTTGGAGTAAATATAGAGGATGAGGATGAGATATTAAGTATATCAATTATTTGATTCACTTAACAACTGAGTACAAGAATTATTTTTTTATTTAATTAAAGAGCCATTGTTTACAAAGTTGATAGCTGATCTTTAGGCATATAATATTTCAACACCAATTCCACCACCAATATCAATTCCAATTACCAGTGCTCCATATTCTGTCATCTCCTACCCTCCAAACTAACTTCCTTCACTCCCTGCCTACTACCATGGCAGGCATATTAAAGTGTGTTCGTTTCAGCTTAGATTTTATTTAAGTGACAGGAATGCTACAGAGATTTGTGTTTTACTTTTTCACTTTCACATATTTAGTAAGACTCTGAATGAAAGCACAGAACTTGCACTTCTTCTTTTAAGTTTGCAGATGACACCAAAATGAGTCAGGTAACTCTTAAGCTGGGTTTACTATTCATAAAGCCTATAAATAGAGTCTGATGTTAATACTATAAATCTATGGGAATGCACATAAAGGTTTGCACTTAGCTTTGAATAAAATACACAGTTTTAAATAACTATAATGTAGTTATAAACAGTTATATAATTGTATAATAATGTAGTTTAAATAACTACACAGTTATATTAAAGTGGATATGAGAGAAAGCTATTTAATAATGAATATAAAAATCACATTAATGTTAGTGTGACATGGTGAACCAAAACAATTCAATATTTAAGAAGAATTTGGTTAGTATAATCTATATATTAGTGTAGCTCGTGATATTACATTCAGTGAGGCTGTACATGAGATTTGTTCTTCTTAAGCAACATTGATTAATTAAAAATTATCGAGAGAAATTATCAAGTACCACCAGGAATTAATTAATTATGTCAAATTATAACTGTTAAAAGAACTGAAAATAATGACCTTGGAGAAACGAAGTATTCAAGTATATGATAATTATCTCCAATTTGGTTTTTGAGGCAGAAACACAAAGTGATGCTAAAGACTTATGCTTGGCTCTTTGCTCAGAGACCACTCCTGGCAGAACTTGGAAGACCATGTGGAGTGCCAGAGATTCAACTTAGTCAGATGCATTCAAGGAAACACCATACATGCTATTCTGTTGCTCTGGCTACACCATCTACAAATTTTCAAGGACTCTTTCTTGAAATGACACGTACATTGTTGCTTAAAGGCAAGGCTTCCAGTAAGTGGAAGTTAGGGAAGTCAGATTTTTACTTCAGATAAAAATAAAGAAGTTTGAGATCCAGGGTAGGGTGCTGTCTTGTGTGCAATCAAGTTTTAGTCTCCAACATCCCAGAGCCTGTGAGGAGTGAATCTTAAATGCAAAGTCAGGAATAATCCCTACATGTGTGCCCAACCCCTCCTCCTTTCCCCCAAAAAAAAACTTTGAATAGAATACTTTCTCCAAGGACTGGAATATCTTGTGAAGTAATGAGTCTTTATCATTAAAATTGTTCAAGTTAAACAGGAGTAATAATGTCCAGGAGGTATATTAAGAGGAATTTTTGAATTGGATGTATATTTTAACTTTATAACTCTTAAATTTTCTTTTAAAATTTTTAATACAAGATCAGGGTGTATGGTTTAGTGGTAAATTTCATGACTCACCACTAAGCCACACCCCTTATATGAGGACCCAGATTTGATCCCTGGTATCAGCAAAAACACTACAACTACTGCTGTTGCTACTATTTCTACTACTATTGCTGCCGCTGCTGCTGCTTCTACTGTTACTACTACTATTACTACACTACAACAACAACAACTACTACTACCACTACTATTGCTACTGCTGCTGCTGCTACTACCACTGTTACTACTACCACCACCACTATCACTAATATTATATTTTCAATACATTATTCAGGGAGGAGGAAAAAGTGTTTTCCAAGTATATCACATTTCCCTATCTTTTGTATTGAGTTTATTACAATCATTTTATGCACAGTAAACAATATTGTATCTCAAGAGAATCCCACTTCTGCAGAGGGTCTTCTGAGTTTATTACAGGAGGTCCAGAGTCCAAAGAGAAGCAACCTTATATTCTGGAATGTAAGAGTTAAGGTGGTATGACCTGAGCTTGCCTTAAAGTAGGTCAGATTTAACCTTAGAATTAAACCTTGAAGACAACAACAAACTAAGCCTGAGTCAACTGTTAATGGATGCAAAAGAGTCTACTTATATCATTGTAGATGAGGCTTTTTGTAAAATGACACCCAGCTACTAGGCCAAAACAAAGGCATTCCTCCATTTCTTTCTTCCTTTAAAACTCTCCCTTTGATATGTAAAAGCTCACCTGGATGATTTTACCCAGCCCTGCCTTGTTGAATTTATTTTGGAAGAATAAAGATAGAGAAGTTTGGCTTTGGCACTCAGATACCACAAGGCAAGAAGCAAATTGACTCCATGACTCTTTCCTTATTGGCCTGTTTGTTAAGTTTTTGCAACTAAACTCCACTGCATCAAACCTCTTCGCTTGGGGATGGAAATACACATATGCAGTGATTTCACGTATGGATGTGATTTTAGAACATGTGGAATTTATTTTACAATTGGGGTTCAAACAATTCAAGGAGGCTGCTATGGTGATTATCCACCAGAGGGTCAATTACTCATCATCTTTGGGGCTTTTGAATTTAGCCAGATAAATATTTAGCCATATTCTGGATATATATGTACACATTATGCACACATACATAAAAGAATATAGCATAACCTATGTTCAAGTCTCCTTGTTTGCATAATATTGGCAACTTTGGCAACTTTCTAGGCCACAATAAGCACAAAATTTTCTAAGGACATATGGAAATGAAGGGATGCTCTTTAAATGTAAGTATGAGAAAAGCTGAGTGACTGACTGACAAAGAGGGTTAATTTTGAATAGTAATGGAAAATTAGTTTCTGAAGCAGAACATAATAACTGATAGTTATTATTAAAAGAGACTTCATATTAAATTTGATAAAAAAAAGTTGTGAGCTTGAAATTTATAGTTTGGGAACAGGAAAAAAATACAGTTTAAAGAAAATAAGCAAGTGAGGAAATAGGGAGTGCTGATATCAGCAGAATCAAAAATACTATGCTAAAGGATCATAGAATGATATGAGAGGCTGATATAGCATGGGAAAATGGATAATTACAAGGAATAAGTGATCAATAATAAAGCTTTATAGGTATCCAATGGAGCCAGGAAATGATTAGCAATGGATTCAAATTGGTCATCCTAAACTCTGCTTCAAGATTCACTATCAACCTTCTTTCTAGGATAGACCAATTCTAAGACTGACGATTTCCAGTTTCTTCTTGAAGCAAATATTCCAATGGTCCCATTTGGTAAGAATTCTCTTAAACAATATTTTCTTTCATTAACTGTCCTTTAGCCACATCCATTTGAAGCACAGTGTTTCCACATTGATATAAGGAGAGAAGTATCAAGTTACGTGGGTACAGAGGAGAAATGTCTGCACAGACTCATTCACAAGAGCAGAATGATATTTTACTGAGACTACAATGTGTATAACTATGCACTTAAAATTCAGAGTCCATTCCTCTCATTTGCGCATCAGAAGCATGACACCTAACCTTGACTTTTAGCATTTTTAGTTACCAAAAAAGTTTGTGTATGAGAGAGAAATTCAGTTCTAATCATTTTTAAAACTGTTTCTGTCAATAATTTTTTTCAAATTAATGATAGTTTTAGAAACCATTTTTTATTATTTACAAAAAGGGCCTAATAGTAAACAATAATTTTATAGGCAGTTCACTCTGAGCCAGCTCATATCCCAGTAAGGGTTGGTTTTACCTGTCACACACATTTCTCACTATAAGGTAGTCAGGCCAACCCTGTACCCTCAGGGAGCCATTTCCTGTGTCTAAGAACTAGAAGCAGAGCATCAGGGAGAAAGCCAATGCTTCAAGACCAACAAGATATGAGGGCTGGTCCCCTTCTCTCCATTCTGTAAAACCTCACTACTTGGAATTCCCAAATTACTCATTCCTTGGGTTAAGACAGTTTTGAAAGTCCCTGTTTCAATGAGAATGATAGCTTTTAGTTTATCCTTTGAGTTTGTTTTTTGGCATTAGTAGTTAAGTACAGATTCATTTACGTAAATAAAGAGTGGAATTAGAAAAGTATCACATTTCTAAAAGTAGAGAGAAACAGAAAGTGGGGCCACACATTTTCATGGGGAGATGAAGTATGCAAAGGATTCCCTTTCCTCTCTCTAACACATATTCAAATGGAGTCAACTTACCAAATCAGACTGAATATACTCCAATGTACAAAAACAA